>NC_072468.1:15076865-16276865 GCF_027596085.1 Anoplopoma fimbria | reverse complement strand
TTTTTATTGCTGCAATGCATACATTCTTGTATGTTGAATGACATTTTAGCTGACGGACAAAGGATAAAATATCTGTAAATAGTGACGCTTGTCATAAGTTTCTGCTCTTATTTCTGTTAAAACCCCCACTTATTCTACACTACCTTGTAAATGACCACACTTCCTTATGGTAGTATATAAAAAAAACATTCCCTGTGTGCCTTAATTACACTTGATCCATTTTTTGAAAAGGCCACTTTCTTCAAATGAGAAAATCTGTCAGCAGGTCATTGTTCGAATTCAAATGTACAGCAGAGATATAACTGAAGTATGCATTTTATTTAAAGGGAGAGTGTGTATGATATGGCGACACCTAGAGGTGAGGTTGTAGATTGCATCCAACTGAAACTTCTATAGTGAGCCTAGTGTGTAGGAGAACCAACGTGAAATGCGAAAACGCGAATGGGCCTTTCTGGTTTAGTTTGTCCGTTCTACTCGTACTGTACAAACATCAGTATTCTTCTAAAGCAATAAACAATTTTTTTTTTTTTTTTTTTTTTTTTTTAAATAAACCCGTCAAAATCTTTTACATAATTAATTGGAAATCATATAACATTTTTAGGAAAAGGGATACTTTTATTTGACACCTTCCTAAAGGTTCTGTTATAATATATATATTTTTTAATTATTCGACTACATACAAATGGTATCAATATGAACTCTAATATTCTATTCTATTCTATTGCAGCCAATGGATCCCCCAAAATGTTACAAATTGGCCCTTTAATGTTTAAATATTAATGCATGCTCCCTGATGTTTTTGTGACGAAAACAGTGGGTTAAACCTGCTAAGTAAATTAAAAGAACATTATATTGTTAAATAACATAAATTGAATCTAACTGTGATTGAGACAGAAAATCCATGCATACAACTCTGCACATAATTTGCAGCAATATAATATCGGTACATATTTTTAAGTGTTAAAACAGAGAGGGTTGTTTTCTGAAGTCTCACCTTCAGCTCTGCTCTTTGTTCAGGTGTCATGGTTTCCAGCGCCGTCACCACCAGCCAGCTACATTTGTTATCCTGGATGTCTGTGCCAATCTTTCCTGTCACAGCAGGGTCTCCGTAACAGTCCAAGTAGTCATCCTGCAAATGATCAACGTCGGGTGTTTATTAACTCGGCAGCATACGATTCAATGTGTTGCGTGAAAGCTGAAAGAAGTGAAAAAGTAACTACCTGTATTTGAAAGAACTCTCCCATCTCAAGTAAGATTAGTTTGGCATTATTGTGTTCCTCTTCACTCTCAATTCCTGCCTACAGAAGGAAGGTAAAGTAGTTATGAGAACTATAACATTACGCTCTTACTTTCCTTTCGTCATGTGTGTATAATATAAAAACAAACTCACAATATACATTGCAGCTGCCACTGGGAGGTAAAAAGAGTAAAATGCAGTCTTGTATTTTACAATAGCTTTATACCTGAAAGAAAAGAAGAGAAAGAATTACACCCATTTTCTTTTGTAAATAACATCCTTCTCTTCAAATTTACTTTAAAGTGTTATCTTCAATACCTCTCCAGGGAGAATCTGTTGAGGTCAATCTGACCAGGGGTGGATGTCATGAGGTCCAGAGCTTGGCCGAGCTCCGTCTGGAAAGATGTCTGAAACAAAAAGAGGTGGATTAAGAATCCTGTGTTAATTTGTGTGCCTGTGTAATCAATCAGGACGTACAGTACCTCAGTAAATAGCTCCAGTAGGTGGACGTAGTACGGCTGATCCCTGCAATGTCTCCGAAGCAGTCTGTAGATGGCAGCCTCTAAGAGAAATGAATCATTGATGGCATCCAGACCGATTCCATCCTGAAAAAACGAACAGACAGGATTCACCCTAAACTAATATCACACAAAAAAAGCAAAAACATTATAGTCTCTCTTTTTCTGGAACATATCAAGTCTCACCTTCTTGTACCAGCAGGGCTGTCCTCTCCGAGTCACAGATCCATCCATGATGTCATCTGCCACCAGAAAAAATCCCTGAAGCTGCAAACAGCAGAGACACAGACGTAACACTTAATGACTGAGAGAACGTAACACCTTAACATTACAACAATTAGTCTGAGTCTGTGCTTGTGAGCTTTTTTAGCGACACATTGGGCAGCACATGACAAAAAAAACAAAAACCTTACTTTGTAAAGCCCAACCTCGATCATGTTGAGCTTGGCGGTGAAGAAATTCTTAAATACATAATATTGTTATGGATGGTGTGAATTCATTGGTTTGAGTTATAAGTAGAGACAATCTGATGGGATCACAACACAATGACACCAAATCGGGGCCTAAAGTGGGGGCCAACGGCCCTTTCCTCACTTTCTACGTCCCTTCTTCAAATAACACAATACTTTGACCTCCCCGCCCTCAATCTGGCGCTTAGTCCCAAACCCATTTGTTCCTATCGAAGACATAAATCTTTTAAAGTGGTCACAAATATATATCTTCAGTTATAAAGAAGTAATGTTCTTAAAAAGCTATGCAGTGTAGTAACAGCAAATGTTACTCAAACAGGAAATGATGGAGACTATTAAGGAGTTGGAGCACTAGTGAAAATTGAGCATCAGTATGGTTTATGTTGGATTGACTCAAAACAAACTACAGGGACTGCCATAATCAAGAAACTTGACCTCAAGTGGAAAGATGTGGCTAATTCATCTGTTTTATTACATTATGGACCAAAATGCAGGGATATATATGCTGCACTGACAATGCTGATTTTGGCCTTTTATTGGGATTTAATTGCAATAAGAAACATGTGGAATACTGCCAGACTTATCCTTTAACATACAACATGTCCTTACCAACTCAATGCACCAGCCAACCAACAGAGCCCGCCGCACTGTGTCCTGTGTGAGCTGAGTGGGAGCGAGAAGATCCCTCAGTGACGCAATCACTGACAGCCCCCGGTTCCTCTTGCCTCCAGGGGAATTGTACACCAATACCTAAGAGGAAAAAACACTCATATAAGATCAACAGGAAATAGCAGTGCACTTGTCAGAAGTAACTCTGTAAAAACACAACACACATACCTCTTTAAACCTGCTCAGAGCATCAGCCAGCACCGGGTCAGCGAGGTCCCTCTCTGTCAGCTCCGTCACCAGCTCGTCAAACTGGGCTTCAAACATCTGAGGGTCGGACAGCAGCGCCTTTTTGTTGCTGTGCGTCCCGTTGCAAGTGCTGTCCCCCTGGAAGGACGAGGTGCACAGCAGAACAGACGATGTTTTTAAAGTAAGCGGGGACACGGCGTGCAGCATGGCCCGGACTGCTTTGGGCGCTTTAGTGACCAAGCTCAGCAGACGTCTCATTCTCACCCGACCTAAATGTAATAACTAACCGTGAATGAGCTGGGCTGAGACTGTTCTGTTACCTAGTTAAGCTTAAACCTCATAAACATAAACGTGTGTCGCTTGAGGAAGACTACCAAGCTGATAGCTTCATGGTCGCTTAGCCCACTGAGCTCAGTAAACAGGAGCGAGGATTAGATCAAGTGAACTACTTCGTAGGTAACAGTAGATGACGTTTACAGATGCAGGCTGTTCACAAAGCTGGCTATATCACACCGTTACAAAATATTTATTTGCTCACACACACGCCTTTACATACCATAATGAAACTGTCCTCTTATCCCAAACAGCTTAATTCACAATAGCGAATTAGTTTATCTTCTGTGTCTTCGTCCTCGGTCAAACAGAAGTCTGTGAACGTCTCCTCAAACCAGGATGTGCAGTTTGTAGTTCGCTGTCACGCTTCTGTCCTTTTTAATACGCAGCAGCAGAACTACATTCCCCAGCATTCGATATGAGCGGTGCATACTATGGGCGTAGATTGTGGAAGGCTCCATTTGATGTCGAGCGTTTGATTGGCCGGTACCATCGAACCAGGATGGGCTTTCACAACGGCTGACCAATAGGATCTGAGAAGGGGTGGGGTTAAGGTGGAGTGAGCAAGGTGTGAGCCTCAACTATTATGGTTATAGGTTAACTAAGATAAAACAACATCAAACCTAGCAGTACTGTTTGGAATTTTGCACTTTGTAATTGGTACAAAACATCAACATAGGTATTTTTATTTGTCTATCATTTATTTCATATTTTGAAATACATAACTTGCATTGAAAGTTTTTTGCCATTGACACTGCATTTCAAATGTGGAATACGTGTCATATTTAGATACATTTATTATTCAGGTTTCAAGGCTCTATCCTGTTAAGCCTGCCATACAGAGATACACTTTTTCAAATAAATAATGTTAAATGCAAGACAGGAGGTAGAAATACAGCTCAATGCCTTAAGGGAGTGTATGGGTGCGCCGGCATCTGTGTGCAGGCTAAGTGTGTGTGTGCGTGTGCATTTTTAAAACTTGGTAAATACGTATGAGTATATCCAAAATGTGCCTTTACTGATATGGAGTCAATGTCATCACTTGTTGAGCACAATAAAAGTACTTTCCAAAGAAAAAAAACTCCAATCCGACACAAACATTGATATACTCAATACCCACTATCCAGAGCTGCCATCATAAGTTCACTGTCAGCAGCCTGTGGCTTTTTTTTTTTTTTTTCAATAACCACCTGTCCACAATCCCTGCAAGTCCAAAGAGAACCAATTTGTCTGTACATTTATTGCAAGAGACTCTTCAGTCACAGTGCAATTTACACCACTTATCTTACGGATGCGGCCGCGTTAGGCCGTGTCACAGATATGTATGTGCACTTGAAACATTTTCAAACCCTACCAAAATCAAATTAGGATGCAGAGGCGTGTTTCCGAGCCATCTGGCAGAAAACTTTGGGAGCACTGCGCATCTTTGACTCTGACCTTCCCCTTCATCATGACACAAACACATTTTCAAATGCAAGAGGAAAAAATAAGAAGCATTGTCAAAACATGCAGATAAGACATTCTGAGGACATGTTACGTAGTTACACAGACGGTCAGGTCCAATGCACAAAGGTTCCTGCTGTATTCGGGAGGCTGTAGCAAAACATGCACATATGCAAATCAAACCACCGTGTTCAGGGGCCACTCACAGAATATACATTTCAAACGCTTAGCATGTGTCTGTGGCATGCATTAATGTCAATGTTAAAAATGCTGGCTGCCTATTTTTTTAAGGCCAGTGTGGAAGGTGGAAAAAAACATGAACAAAGTGAGAATCTGAATTGCAAAAAGAAAAAGACCAAAATACCAACTCAGTTAAGGGTTTTCTATGTGAGAGCACTTGTCCTCATGTGCAACCTCATCTGTTTATCTTACATGGTAATCAGCTCTCTATACTTTATATTCTCTATATTTATTAAGATTCTTTTTATTAATCAATGGAAGACAAAATAAGGGTTTCTATGCTATTTCTCTGAGCGATCCTGTGGGGGAATTGCAATGTAGGAAAGGGCCAGAAGCATATTGCAACCCATAATTATGTAATAGACTAAATGTACATCTGAGTAATTGATTGTTGTAGCATGAATGCTAGTTGAGTTCTGCCTCCAGTCTTGAGGAAAATCTGTCTCCAGATCAGTATTGAGGGAGAAAGGGTGGAGACTACAGTGGAAATATGTGTTTGGTTGGTTGTTTTGGTCTGTTGTGGATTTATTATGTTGGAACAGGGACCACACTGCTCAGAAATAAGCATCATGTGACAGTTTCACTGAGGTTGAATAGTGAAATAGTGTGAGCTCTGGGTTGATGTTTAGGGTGATAAAGAGCACCACTGAATAAGGCCATTTGCACAGATGGCTTCAGGAAAAGGAGGTGACAAAGAGGAGAAGGAGGGAAGACTTTCAAATTTTAAGTACTAGTTATCTCCTCTAAACTGCCTCGGACTCTGCTTTTCCTCAGCCTGCCTTATTTCCTCCTCCGTCCCTCCTCCGTCCTCCTCCTCTCCTCACAGTGCAGACTCTGAGTAAAGAGCTCCTGATGACCCGTGCGGTGGATGAGGTGTCACTAATCGACGTAGTGATGATGTGGACGAGGAGCTTAAATCTCCACAGCTGCGCAGGTGGATCCCCTCTGGCGCCAGACTGCCCTGGTGCCGGTTGTGTCGACTGTCACTATGGGAATGGTGGTGTCCACGGCGATGAGGGGGGTGGTTGTGATGGTTGGGGTATCCTCGGCTGTTGCTCCAAGGGGTCAGAAAAACCTGGAAATGAGTTATTCAGAAAAAATGTAGACAAAGAGCAGATTGTTTTACTTGCAGAAACACTGAATTATTCTGATTTAGTGAACTGAAGAAAGGGGAACATAAACAAGATATACATTTTTGTCTTACTTGTTCCATGGGCAGGTGGTTAGTGGCAGTGACCTCGAATCCACTCCTCTTAGGCCCCTGCCCGGTGCTCCCAGCATGCTCGGAGGAGGGCGATAGATTGCGTTTAGAGCGCTGCAGGAAGCGAGCCACCAGACCCCGAGTCCCCTGAAGGAAGAGTAAAAAGATCATGGAAGATGAAGATGAAATAAGGCAATCAAACAGTAGCTTGTTTAGCTATTGCTAAGACTTCCGTTGGAAACGTTAACAAGCATATTTTTATGTGTTTGTTGCTTCGGTATTAACTATTTTCACACTCACTTTAAGGTCTCCGAGGGAACGGTGGCAGTCTTTAGGTAAATGCAGTGGTGAGGTCGGGGGCGGTTTAGACGGGACCTGCACCCCTGTGGCTGCTAATTTCCCACTTCCTTTCCTTGGCAGAGCTTCAGCAGGAGGCAAAGAGGGGCGGGGCAACAGACATGCCTCAGAGGACGGACCTATGAGAGATGGAGTAAAACAGAGAGGGACAGATTTCTCATCATCATTAAATTGGTCAAGGGGACAGAGGAGTAACATAAAACTGGATGAAGAATATCAAGAGTCAGTTTTCACATTTTCTCATCCAAATCCAGAAGCTTAAATTGAAAAATAACAAACCAACTAGGATTGACTAACAATAAAAGCACATTACTGAATAAACTAACCAAAAATAAATATTTACAATGCTAAACCTGACTCCATAACTACACACGTGGACAAAATTGTTGGTACCCTTCCGTTAAAGAAAGAAAAACCCACAATGGTCACTGAAATAACTTGAAACTGACAAAAGTAATAATAAATAAAAATTTACTGAAAATGAACTAATGAAAATCAGACATTGCTTTTGAATTGTGGTTCAACAGAATCATTTTAAAAAACAAACTAATGAAAATGGCCTGGACAAAAATGATGGTACCCTTAACTTAATATTTTGTTGCACAAGCTTTTGAGGCAATCACTGCAATCAATCGATTTCTGTAACTCTCAATGAGACTTCTGCACCTGTCAACAGGTATTTTGGCCCACTCCTCGTGAGCAAACTGCTCCAGCTGTCTCAGGTTTGAAGGGTGCCTTCTCCAGAATGCATGTTTCAGCTCCTTCCACAGATGTTCAATAGGATTTAGATCAGGGCTCATAGAAGGCCACTTCAGAATAGTCCAATGTTTTGCTCTTAGCCATTCTTGGGTGTTTTTAGCTGTGTGTTTTGGGTCATTATCCTGTTGGAGGACCCATGACCTGCGACTGAGACCAAGCTTTCTGACACTGGGCAGCACATTTCGCTCCAGAATGCCTTGATAGTCTTGAGATTTCATTGTACCCTGCACAGATTCAAGACACCCTGTGCCAGATGTAGCAAAGCAGCCCCAGAACATAACCGAGCCTCCTCCATGTTTCACAATAGGTACAGTGTTATTTTCTTTGTATGCTTCATTTTTGCATCTGTGAACATAGAGCTGATGTGACTTGCCAAAAAGCTCCAGTTTTGTCTCATCTGTCCAAAGGACATTCTCCCAGAAGCTTTGTGGCTTGTCAATATGCATTTTGTCAAATTCCAGTCTAGCTTTTTTATGATTAGCTTTCAACAGTGGTGTCCTCCTCGGTCGTCTTCCATGAAGTCCACTTTGGCTCAAACAGCGACGGATGGTGCGATCTGACACTGATGGACCTTGACCTTGGAGTTCACCTCTAATCTCTTTGGAAGTTGTTCTGGGCTCTTTGGTTACCATTCGTATTATCCGTCTCTTCATTTTGTCATCAATTTTCCTCTTGCGGCCACGTCCAGGGAGGTTGGCTACAGTCCCGTGGACCTTAAACTTCTGAATAATATGTGAAACTGTAGTCACAGGAACATCAAGCTGCTTGGAGATGGTCTTATAGCCTTTACCTTTAACATGCTTGTCTATAATTTTCTTTCTAATCTCCTGAGACAACTCTCTCCTTAGCTTTCTGTGGTCCATGTTCTGTGTGGTACAAACCATGATACCAAACAGCACAGTGACTACTTTTCACCCTTTAAACAGGCAGACTGACTGATTACAAGTTTGAAGACACCTGTGATGCTAATTAGAGGACACACCTTAGTTTAACATGTCCTTATGGTCTAATTATTTTCAATCTTTTCTAGGGGTACCATCATTTTTGTCCAGGCCATTTTCATTAGTTTGTTTTTTAAAATGATTCTGTTGAACCACAATTCAAAAGCAATGTCTGATTTTTATTAGTTAATTTTCAACATTTTTTTATTTATTATTACTTTAGTCAGTTTCAAGTTATTTCAGTGACCATTGTGGGTTTTTCTTTCTTTAACGGAAGAGTACCAACAATTTTGTCCACGTGTGTACATAAAAGGGTAAGGAGAAGGTAAGAGAAATTAAACAGAATCACCTGTCAGACATGAAGTTTGCAAAATCGAACACAAGAGCCTAGAATATACAAACACACTGGTCGTAAGCAGGCAGCAGAAAATAACCAAAAGGCCCAGAAGTGCTACATCTGATCTTGATCTGTATTTATCAATTTTATTTCTGTCAGCTAAAAGATACATTTCTGCTTGTAACATGTGATGCTTTTTTTATGTATACTATACATCTGCACAGAAAACTTTAATAAAATAATATGCCAGAGGATTTGGTGTTGAAATATGATATTTATCCACGATTAAGTCTAAATTAGGAAAGTGAAGTCAAGCGTCCATGATGAGCCTTTTTGCAGGAAAAGAAGCGCAACATTCATGTATCAGGATGTGTCATTTGAAGTTCCTTAATTATGAACCGGTGAGGCACATTATTGTTTCCACGGCAAAATCTAATTTATCAACTTGTAATCAAATCACTGCAAATTTAGATAAAGATCATAAATCAGATGCACACAGGGACAGATCTGCATGTCTCCTCCGATGTTTATATCTGCGCTGGTTTCAAAGATAGTTTGATAAATGATGGCTATCAGGTGCAAATGTGTTGAAATATGTCTCATCTAAACAGCTTAGAAGTGTTTTCTTTTGGAATTCTTTTAACCTTTAATTGAACAGGAAATGTGAGAAGAGACCGAAAGACAGAGAGAGGCAGCGATGACGTGCAACAAAGCCAGATTTGAACCCAGGATGTTGTGAGCTTAAGACCCCCAAAACATCACTTTTTTTTTTTTTTTTGATAAAAGCTGTTACCTGTGTCTATAGATACTTTGCTGCCTCCAGAGCCAAAGTCAACTAGAGAAAAGAGAAAGAAGGACAGGTTATGGACATTGAAATGGTACTGCAGGAGATGTACACCCTTTTGCGTCTGACTAACCCGTGTCAGTCGAGGAGCCGATGCCTGGCTCACTGTGTGACCTCACAAGACGGAGGGGCCCTTCACTATCCCTACTTTCACTCTCTCCATCCTTCCCACTCTTCCCGGCCCTTCGTTGTAGGAACAACGGTTGGCCCAGGAGGAGTGGCCCATTACCCTGACCATCGCTTTGCTCACTGGCCGCTGATGAGGAGGAAATGGGAGGAGCAGAGGAGGTTGGGGTAGCTCCTTGGCGTGAGAGAGTGGAGGGGCAAACTCGAAGCTCTGGGATGGAGGATCGCTGTGGATACGTGGATTTCCCTATTGCTTCCAGCTGGGAACAGCTACTAGCTAGCACCGCCTGCCGTCGCAATACTGGAGACCTTCAGGACAAAACAGGAAAGCACCACTGTCAACTGTAGAGCTCTTACATGAATAAATGATGTCTGTATGTGTGTGTAGGTCCTTACCTATATGTGGTGGTCGCTGTGCTGGGGGAGGAGCAGGAGTTGGACCTCTCTCCTCTGAGGAAGCGCCTGGCTCTCGGTCCTCCCGCCAGAGGACTCTCTGGTGTCTGAGATGGCGGACCACGAAAGCTGATGTACTCCCCGCCGTCTCCTCCGTCTCCCCCCTCGCTAAGGTTCCTGTGGCCCCTCACCCCGTGGGTCCTCAGCCCAACCTCCATCAGACAGGAATCCTCAGAGGGGGAGGAATCATCAGGGATGTCCACAATCTCTGACATCAACAAAGATCCACTGTCCATGGACACTAATAAAGAAAGGTGCTTTTAGTTTATCTTAAAGCATGGGTTAAGCATTCCTTTATTTTGTGTACCTCCTTAAATACTGTAAGTTATAACTGAATTGAATTAATGGCCCGTTTTATTTTCTATGCTATGTTTCATCATTTGAAGCACACATTTTGCAACACAGAACTAATTTAATCATTTATAGTTGCTTAAAATAAACACTCCCTGGTTTTGATACAGTACCCAAAATAATCTCCATATCTCCAAATTTTCTTTCAGCACATTGTTCACAATATAAAACTCAACATCTTCTCACCTTCTCCGCTGAAGGCAGTAGAAGTTCCTCTCTCTGCAGACAGCTCTGTGCCGTGGGGGTCAAACACTGTTGCCTTGACAGTCAAAATAGAGAAGGATTAGCAAAGGACATCACACATAACACACACACAAATACATTCACACACACACTCACCTGGCTTGCAGCTCTTTGTCCCATCACAGCTTCATAAGGAGGGGGACAGTCAGTGGGGTAGAGAGGAACGGGGCTCTCCATGGAGCCGTTATAGGTGATGCTGGACGTTAAAAAAAACAAAACAAAACAAACAATCATTACATACTGCACACAAGTAATGCATAATAATAATTATCAGGTGTGGTACCTCTGAGCGTCTGTTTCAGAGCTGCATGTGTACTCAGGAGGGTAGTAGGGGGGCGGCGGGATAGGTGGGACAAACTCCTCAAAGTCCATGATGTTGGTCAGGAAGGCGTCCTGAGGAGTGGTGCATTCTGGGTTGACTGAACGAGAGCGATGTGGGGCCAGCTGGGCAGTGAGAATGGGAAACACACTAAGATCATACAACAGATAGATGTAATGGGGAACAACATTTGTACAAAGTCTGTCCTCAAATATGCAGCAGTGTAGTTTATGCTGAGTACTTGCCATTTGTAAAAAAAAAAAAAAAAAAAAAAAACTAATGGTAAATGTAAAATGTGCTGTGTCAGTACTCACCAGGTGCACAAGGTCCAGAGAGAATATGTGGATACTGCAGGTCACAGTGGACAGAGTACAGATGATGGTGGAGAGAATGCTGAGACCACATGCACTGAACAAAAGGTCCTTTAGAGAAATACGCATTCAGAAAATCAATCTCTGACAATACAACATCATTTTATTGTGTGGAAATATGTCATATTTATATGATAGGTTCACAATTTTTCAGCTTTTGTTTTCCCTGGACAGTGTTTCCCTGTTTAGGATGGTAACAGCAAGATAGAATTTTGTACATAAAACACTGAAATTTTGGAAATAGATTGCTGAAGCCTCATATTAGTGTGTGTGAACTTTTGAATACATTAACTGCAAGAAAACAAAAAAATGGTGAACCTACCCTTTAATGTTTTTCTTGGGTGATAAAATCTCTAATAAACAAACAAATCCTACCTTCAGCTGATTTCTGACTGAGTGACAGTCAGCGTTCAGGTACAGGACCAGGGTCTCCTCCTCTGTGATGGAGCAGGAGTGAGTGGGCGCACAACACACACACAGACCATTCTCCACCTACACACATTCCAAAACACAGAGGATTGGTTTGAAGCGTGAAACTGCACACTAAAAACATATTCACAATTATTCCTGACACATTTCTGATGCATCTTGGGCATCGTCTCAGCATGAGACTGCAGAAGACAACACTTGCATAGTGTAGTGTACCTGGCAGGTGAGCATAGACTTGACCATCTGTGCATTCTGACAGGAGAGCATGGAGCCGGCCAGACTGAGGATCACACACACTGCAGACAGCAGCATGAACAGTGACACCTGTGGGGGAACGCAAAGCCATGTTTTGATTTGGAGCAGGGAATCAAACACTTGTTCAGAGTCTTGTTTTTCCATGCAAAGTCTATTCCAGGAGATTTCACTGATAAACACACCTTCAGACAGAGAGGAGGAACTAATCAGCAAAGTACCTGGACTGTTTTTTGGATGGATTTGCTGTAGATTACTTAGTTTGTAGTCATTTTTACTGAAGCAATACATGAATACACTAAATATAAGCCCAGAATAAAATAGTATTGTTTTTTTTATGTTAAAAGATACAAACATTTAACAAGAACACTTTGAAACAGGGCCCCTTAAATACAGGAGCCACCTAAGGCTCTTTTACTTATCAACTGCTGTATCCGAATCCAAGGATAAAACTTTGAACTTCAGCTTTTAAGCCAACATGGATGAGAAGTCCCTAAAATCCTAAGAAAAATGGAAGCTAAGAGAATTGAATGCTCCTTTTATCAGATTTAAAATATACATACCACCAGCGTCAGAGGTCTCCTCCATGAGATTATCCCAACTATCCCTGATGCCACCACCTGCAAACAGACACCACATACATTAGAAAACACATTCTTCAGGATCTCTGCTGATATTCTTAATACTGTAGGTTTCAAGTCAGATTCACACTTACAAAGAAGCCAGCCCAGAATGGACAGGACTGCCTCACACGGGCAGAGGAGGTGAAGGCCATGCTGGTGAAGGAGAAGGCCAGGACCATGGCCCCCAGGCCCAGGTGGCACAGCCCTAGGTACAGGAGTAGCCGTGCCCCACCAGGCCCCCGGCCTGACATGCCCCTGCGGCTGTCCGACCAGCCTCGAGACCCCGAGGCCGAGGCCACGCTGCTGGAGTCTGACGGTGAAGGCATGCCAGGCTCGTCGGCGTGTGTGGAGGAGGCTGGGGAGAGGTTTCACGCTCACTCTGGGTTCATGAAACAAAGTTCAGTTGTGTGGGTAGAAGTGCAGGAGTAGAAGAGGGAGAGACATAGATGCTGGTTTCAGAGCTCCACTCTTATGTCACAGCTATGCACCAAGCGCCCCACTGGCAGGTGCCATGGGTTCTGCGCAATGCCCCATGGTGCGCACTGTAGCCCGGTGAGTGAGTCCAAGAACTTTGTCAGCAGAAAGTTGAGAATTGAGCAGCCGCTACACACTCACAGCCCCCGTACTCACCTCATTTGACATTTCAGCCATGATGCTAAGATAGCTTCAGTCAATACAGTGTCTCTTTCACCCCCCATGAAATTCCCAGGCCACTATCACCTATAGAGTAGCCCACAATACTATAATCTGACTTATCCACAATCAAAATGGGGATAGTTTTTGCAGCTTAAACATCACTGTTATACTCATTTGCTTTTTTGCTGCTCCGTCCTCTCCATCTTCTGCCTTCCACCTCTCCCTCCTCTCGCCAGTGGCATTGCGGTAACTGGAGACACGAGCAGGCCGCAGATTTTTAAAGCATCCCAAAGCAAGCAGCTGATCCCTCGTCGGTTTCACCCCCAGCAGAGATGACATGAACCAGTCGGTCCGTATGTCCAATCAGGAGGAGCAACATCCGAACATGTGCGCTCCCCTCCCGCGACCTTATGCTATGTGCTCATCCTGTCACGAATAAGGAAAAAAAAAAAAAAAAGACGGTGTGGAGATCAAAGCCCCAAGATCATCGGTTCGTTCGGTGAGCGGGACTAATTACCTCGACGTGAACAAGAAATAAAATTACTCCATCGATCTTCGAAATGCACCAAAAATAGATGTCAGGATGGAATTATTCTCTCCTCCCAGGTTTGGTTCTTTCCCAACTCCACCTCAGGGGTTTTGCGGTGGTCTACAAACGCACCTAGACCCCCCTTCCTCCTCCTCCTCCTCCTCCTCCTCCCTGCAGTCACGCGGGCATCCCGTTCAGCCCGTGTGTTTGTGTGTGTGTATGTATCCCGGACGTTTACCTCACAGCCTCCCACCAGACGTCACATCATAGCCTGTTTCCTACCTATGTCCGGGATAACATCTTTGAATCCATCCAAGTTTAATTCCTGATTCTTCTTTTTAATTCGCCCCTCCCTCTGCTGCCCGCGTCTCCTCCTCCGGTCCTCTCTACGGCTCTGGCACCGGGAGAGGGATGTATCGTGTTTGCAAACCGAAACCTGCCCTGCGTGATGACAAGGCACGCATGACGTGCAGGCAACTTGGAGATGCGGCAGAGCGCGCGCACAGTCTGTGACACCGTCGTGGTGCTGATGCTGGAAAGAAGGGGCGGTTGCCTGGCGACAGGCCCGTGCAGCAATAGGGGGAAAACAACGTGCAGGCGGCTGGATGAAGGCAACAGGGGGTCCTAACGTGAGGATGGGTGGGGCCTATAGTTGCCTGGTCTGATTTAGGCCTAAGTATCAATTAAAACTGTTTCAACATACATATTTCCTTTATTGTCCTTGAGACACAAAGCCACCTTTTGCTCTGAAAACTGAAAACTGCCTGATTATTTGAATATATATTTATTTTGGTCTTGAAGTAAAACTATGGAAGCCCATTTCTGCCACTGTGATGAAGATCCTGTAAGTCATTTAAGGAGAAACTGTCTCATAATTATCAGATGGTATCTGATAATTATGAGATGCATAGAAAGTTTCTCATTATAATTACTTACTTTTTTTTAATCACAGTGGCGGAAATGGGCTCTGATATAGAACAGTAATGTACGTGAAAGGTTAAAAAAATCCAAAACATAACAAGATCTGCATGTATTGCATAGATGTAGCTCTCCAACATGTTGTTGTCTCCCTGTGAGATGTCTTCTTTTTTTCCTATTACTATTAAAGGGTATTTTGGGGTGTTTTCCCTTATCCAAATAGAAAAAGTTTCACACTACAACACACTCGTCATATTCATTGTTTAGCATTTTTATTCAGCAAGTGGCAGTTCTGTAAACTACAGAAAAAAAGTATTGTGGCTTGTCTAAAAAGACAGTGAATTTGAGAGAAATGCATAAAAAGCAGATACAGGAAATACAGAAAGTCTGTCCGCATCAGATGAGCACCTCTTATCAGTGTCACTTTGAATGATCTGAAATGATCTGAACGGAGAACTGTCTTGTCAGATGTAGATAATGTGTGGTAGTTCTAAGTAAGAGAGTAACCAGGCACTTCAGATAAAAGGCATGACCCACTAAATCGATTCAAAGTGAGGGTCATGTGAGCACTGCTGCTTCCCTCACATCCTGTCCATTCACTTGCTTTATCCATCATTCTTTCATCTCCCCACTCATCTTCTCATATTGCACTTATCTCTGTTCCTATCGTCCACATTCTCAATCCATTCATCTGTTAAAACAAAGCTTGTTTATCACAAGTGTTTGTTTCGGATTCAACTCCATTCATCCCTCAACGTCTTTTTTCAACTTCTCATAGGATGTAACCCCTAAAAATGCCCATGCTAGACTCAGGGCTTAATGTTAAATGGCATCCCTTAATGTAGATTCTGTAGAATGGATTAACCTACTGTACATGATTTAAATATTTCAGCAATTCTCAAAGGATAAGCAAAATATAAAGAAAATGTGAATTTAAATGTTTAAACATCTCTGCAATATATTTATGATCAACTAAAATATGGGGAGAAAGAATGCTTCTCTGCCCTTTCTTATCTTACTGAAAAAATGGGATGTCAACTCGTCTGTGCTTTTGATGTTATATTATACAAATCATTGAATTGCTTACGGTGAATTGACACAAGTGAAAGTGCCTTGTTAACCAAAGATGTTTTACCACTTAAGTTATCAATTCACAAATTCTGTCCAGTATTTCAACCATCAAACAGAATCCATGAGATTGTGTGCACTGTATGTGAATCAAAACACTTCCCATCGAACTCTTCCTTTGCCATTGAGCCCCTAAGAGCTACCACTGTATGTGCTCATACATAAGAAATCAATTCTTCCATTAGGCTGTGTTTTTTACAGAGCTACACAGTTTTAAAAAACACAGCTAAAGGTCCTTAAAAACAGTAAGCAGTGATGTTGAAGGAATGAAAACGTGGTGTTAAGGCAGAGAAAAACAACGCGGAAATAAAAATGTACAGCTTAACTGAACATGGTGGGAACTTCTAAGTGAAATGCCTTGTTGGTTATTTGTTTGGAGTCAGTTAGGACCCTGACTTTGCAACAATGCCATGACAGTTAACAGTATCACTTAAGATGTGGCAGAATATATGTTCAATGTGAAATACAGGCACAATCACTTTAATAAAATTTGAGCTCAAAGGAGGAATACTTTTTTTTCTGGCAAAGTACACTTTTTGGGAACAAAGTAGTTTGGGTGTAGAAACAACTTTTTAGCACCCGTATGTGTTTCATATGTGAGCCCACCAGATGGAGACAGAAAACCTGCTGTACTGAAATTCTCCCCAGTAATACTGATGAGCTCTTAAATTTGTATGGCTCTTTCTTACGTGTGCTGGCGGGCGTCATATCTAGAGAATATTGCATTTGGAGGATTTTTTCTCTGTACTGCTTGTGATTTTCACCTCTCGGCCTGAGGGACCCTGTCAAATAAGGAAATACAGGTAAATACAGGAAATTACAGACATTTGAGTATTGTCTGTAATTATTAATACATGCTAAAACATAATATTAGTTGTATTATTCTGTATAACTTACTGGTTTCTTGCTGGATTTCTGTAGTATGTCGCCTGCCAAAGACAGAAAAGACTAAAGGAAACAGAAAATGAGAGTTAAGTCTGCAACAGTCAAAACATCATAACAAAACACACTCATAAGCTTAAAATGAATGAGGCATGAATAAACTTTTTAGTAAGCTGGTGGTTATGTTCTGGCTCACCTCCTCCACGTTAATGCTGGACTTTGCACTGGTCTCAAAGAACCTGATGCCGTGATCTTTTGCCAACTGTCAACAACAGACACAGAGCAGGTTACAGTAGGTCAGGATATGGCTAATAATCACTTCCTGCTTCTTATCTAAAGTAAATACAAAGCAGATATATCCAAAACATGCTTTACACACAGTCCCTTTCTCAAACAATCACTCCGTCTTATCTTTAAAAGACAGAAAAAAGGTCAACAAGTCATCATTTCTATTGTGTCTTAGTTACAATGCGACTCACTACTTCATCACATCACTTTAACACTAATGTAACAGCAATTAAAATATCAACTAGTATGAAGAGTTAAGTTTCTGGTGGGGTCATCTTACCTTCTCTCCCGTCTCCCTGGAAACTTTACGCTTTGCTTCAATGTCACACTTATTGCCTAGTAACATTTGACTGACCCCAGCTGATGCATTCTGCAGAGGAGGGAATGCAGTTAATTGATTAGTTCAGTTCTTGTGTATAAGAACGTTTTTCTTAGAAAAGGTCACATTCATGAAGAAATCAAAGTGAAGGATCAAAGACATTTTTACATTAAGTCTGAACTGAACAACCAGAATGAGCTCCACTCACAGCAGCTGCTCTGGAGGAAAACTGTCTCTATACCTAAGGATACTTAAGGACCAGGATAACCTCAAGTAAATGATGAGAGAAAATGATTCATTAAATAAAATAGGCAAGTGGTTTCTGGCATTGAGTCTGTGCAACAAAAACCACAGACATGACCCCAATTATATAGTTCTAGCCGCTTTTACTGCCACTTTAAGAGATTAAGCTGCAACAAACTCACTGTTAGGAGAGTTTCACCGAGTTAAATGGAAGAAAACACCAGTAACCGAACGGACACCTTAAACCAAAATGCACAATTGGCTAACGCTAACCAAGTTTAGGCAAAAAATAATAGGACAAACCGACTAGAATATTGCTCTCCCCCAAAAAAAGCAAAACTCACCCGTGATACTCCCCAAATAGAAAAAAAAATAAATAGAAAAAAAAACCAAAACACATATATATGTATATATATATATATATATATATATATATATATATAAAGCTATATAAAGCTATATAAAGCTATATAAAGCGTCACAAGATGTAGCAACACCACTTTTCAAACCATTGGATTCTGGACAAGCCCCAAATTTATCACAAACCGGCTTGAGGATGGACAAGGGAAGAGGGACCACTCATTAGTCACCATTGATGATGCCGTGGTGACGCCAACTCAGACTGTGAGGAATCTGGGTGTGACCCTGGACGACCAACTGTCGTTCTCAGCAAACATTGCATCAGTCACACGCTCCTGCAGATTCCTCCTCTACAACATCAGGAGGATTCATCCAGTGCTCATCCATGCTCTGGTCATCTCCCGCCTGGACTACTGCAACTCACTACTTGCCGGAGCCCCGGCATCGGCCATCAGACCTCTGGAGCTTGTCCAGAAAGCTGCAGCACGTCTGGTGTTCAATCGCCCCAAGTTCTCTCACACAACTTCCCTTCTCCGTTCTCTACACTGGCTCCCTGTAAGAGCTCGCATCCAGTTTAAGACTCTGGTGCTAGCCTACAGGGCAGTGAAAGGAACAGCTCCTTCCTATCTCCAGGCCATGGTCAAGCCCTACACCCCCGCCCGACCACTTCGCTCTGCTGCCTCAGGGCGATTGGTTGCCCCGTCGCTCAGAGGTCCCTGCGGCCGATCGACCTCACAGCTTTTTCTGTCCTGGCCCCACAGTGGTGGAATGAACTCCCCACTGACGTCAGGACAGCAGAGTCGCTGCCCATCTTCCAGCGCAGGCTGAAAACTCACCTCTTCATGAAGTACTACCCTGAGCCTTCCTCGTAGCACCTATTGCACTCGTATTAGTTGTTGCACTTATTGTATTCGTATCAGCTCGTTGCACTTATTGTATTCGTATTAGTTCATTGCACTTATCCTATTCGTATTAGCTTGTAGCACTTATTGTATTCGTATTAGTCTGTTGCAATTATTGTTTTCGTAGTAATTTGCTTCTGCACTATACTTTTGCTCTGGTTTATGCTTTTAGATGCTTGTTTAAGAAAGGAGATGCACTTATGACTTCTGGTGACTAGTAGTTCTCTTGAATACCTATGTTGAATACACTTCCTGTAAGTCGCTTTGGATAAAAGCGTCTGCTAAATGACTGTAATGTAATGTAATGTAATTAGTTGTAACTAAAAATAAGTTATTTTACATAATTAAATTGGAAATGATTATAATGATGAACTATTTTGCTGCTTTTCTATTTTGATCACGTAAATAATAAACTAAATATGTTCTGTTAATGCTGTTCAAAGATATTTGATGACATCACCTTGAGCTGTGGGAATTTACACTGTGGATTTTCATCATTTTCTGACATTTTATAGACAAAGCAATTCATTAATTGAGAAAATGATCAGATAAGAGGATTAATTGACAATGAAAATGAAGCCTAGTTGCACCCTTAATTTGTTCAGTAGAAAGAAGTTCCAGTGATTTGGAGGAAACTGACCCTGTGAAATCCCCGGCTGAGCAATGACCCTACTTGGTTGTTGCAGTGAGTAAAGGCCCATACTCATGACTAATATATAGCTGACTAAGCACTATTTTTAACTATTCCATGGTTATCTTTGCCAGGACTGAGTGGAAACAGTCTCACTTGTTGGATGCTCTTCATCCAGTTCTGGATGTTCTCGAAGGACTTCTCGTCTGTGATGTCGTACACCAGGATGATGCCCTGGCACAGAGACACAGAGAGAGAGAGAGAGAGAGAGAGAGAGAGAGACAGAGAGAGAGGATTTAAGGAGTCAGTCAAAGGTACAGAGCAAGCACAAAGGGACAGTGATGTCAGCCGTGATTATCCAGTCTGCTTGTTCTGCAGGCGTCCTGTGCTCACCATGGCTCCTCTGTAGTAGGCTGTTGTGATGGTCTTGAACCTCTCTTGTCCTGCTGTGTCCCTGCACAAAGCACACACAGTGAAAGTAAAAAAAATGTGCACTGATGCATGCACATTGTGCAAGAACTTTAAAAATACAACTGTCAAAGATAGTTGAAGTTGCAGGCCGATGTGCATTTTGTACTGCTATAGGAAGCTGAATTTATGATGCTGTAGCAACACCGTTTGTATGACTTGAAGGGACGCTCTGTGTGATGGATCTTGGACAATAAGCCCTGTCATAATGTCTGATTTGGAGAACAGGAGGGAGGTTCCTCTTTCCTCTCAGGAAAATGTGCCAGAGTAAAAACAACATTTCCAGAGAAGCAACCAACTGTCATCTCTTACCAGACTTGTAGTTTCACTTTCTTTCCACCCACTTCAATGGTCTTTACTTTAAAGTCGATGCCTACAAAGAGCAGAGAGGAGAATGGATGGACAGGGAATGAGTTAAATACCTTCAGATATGAACTAGAAACACACCCAGACAAGCACACACAGATATATTACAGCATATATAGGTCACTCTCATAGGGGTGGAGACTGATTTATGGTGATTTTGACCCCTCAGTGTAGTCCCATCCATAAACAGATATTTAGGAAAGACATGCAGCCCTGCAGGACACATTGACTTTGAGTAGTGTTTTCCCCCAGCTGGATGGACAAGTTTACAGACAGACAGACGGACAGACAGTGAGAGGAAGAGGATGAGGGTTATCCTGTGAAGAAGAAAAAAACTGTGCATGCCAGAAAGCCAACCATTCTTCTGGGAACGTCGAGATGGTAAAAGAGATAGGAATGAGGGTGGGTGGACCCTCTGAGAACCAAGTGAGAGGAATGAGATCTGAGGGAGAGATGGGGGAGAGGGTCAGGGAAAAGACAGCACACACATTAAACAAGAGGAAAACATTCAACAGGAGATTAAAAAAAAAAGCAGAGACAGGATAGGAGACAGAATAAAAAAAAAGGAAAACAAATGAGAGAACACGGACTAGTTCAGACATGAAAGCAGTCTGGGAAACCAGTTTGTACAACATATCAAATAAGAGGAAGACGCAAACGTCGGCGATCAGCAAACATAAGTCTTACTCATGAAATAAGTCAGAGCTTTTGCAGAAATCTCTGTGTTTAGAAGATAAACATTACACTGTAACAACGTACCGATGGTGGAAATGTACGTGGAGTTGAAATTGTCCTCAGCAAAACGAATGATCAAACATGTTTTGCCCACTCCGCTGTCCCCGATGAGCAACAGTTTGTAAAGGAAATCATACTTTTTCGCCATGGTCGGAACTGCTTCTTCAAAGTTAGAGCTGAATGAGGGAAAGTTGGGTTTTGTCTCTTTCTGGAAGAACTTTTCATCCACTCCAAGTCTTCAAAATCTTGGTTGTTATTGTAATTAAAACGAAGGAGGCTTTTTAAAACTCCATGTAACGAGTGGATCCTGTTTTCCTTTTTTTCCCCTCTCTTGTCACCGGTAAATTCCGATCCCCCTCAGTGCCTCTGTGCTGTGTTTGGACTGCTCTGCATAAAGAAATACACTCCATGCAAAGTTTACCCGATCAGTCTTCAACACCAAAACTATTCAACAATCATTTTGCTTTTATCCAAACGTCAATATAACTCCGTTTACACACGTACCGGGGTGGCTACGTGTTTGGTTTTTTTTTCTGAATCCAACCAGATCCCAGATCGGATCAGAGACTACGTAGTGTGGGAGTGATTCATGGGAGTAACTACTCCGACATGCAGTTACCCAGAATGAACACTAGATGGCGCCGTCTAATCAGGAAACAATTAATACACCTGAGGGGACCTGAACCGTGGCATGCACCTTATGGTCATTACTGTGTAACTTACGTGGCACCATAGGCTGGAATTAATGTGTGTTTTATTTATTCTTGAGCATCTTTGATAAAAACTTCAGAACATGCTCCCCTGTATGTTTGCAAACTTTATTTATGTAAATCACTGACAACAGCTCGAGCCGAGGGATTTTTGAAATGTTAAAAGTAACATTTTTTATTTTATATTGACAAATTTAAAAAAAAGTAATCTTTATATATATTTTTTTACCAACTTAATTGTAACATAACCAGACCACTTCAGCTCTTTATACTAAATAAAATATATAGTATATGCTGGTACTTCAAACTTTAGATTTTAGATTACTTTTTGTGGTAATTGTATTTTCTCCTACTCTGCATATGTATTTATATTCATGCAAAATAGCATCAAGGCAAAAAAAATGTTTTATGTGAAAACCTACTCTGCAATAAACCTGTTTCTGATTGTGATTCTGAACAAATGTCAAATTCCATTTCATGATTAACATTATTTGTGTCCAGTTTGTAATGTTTCTTTGTACATTTTCAACGACCACACAACATCATACAGAATGTACCTTTCGTAATATTTAATTAGCCTATACTTAGTTTCAAGACCATTTACTTGAAATCCAATTCCTCCACATTGCATGTGTGGACATCTGCATGTTCAACTGATATTTGATATTTGAACCACATTGAACATGTAAATCTAAATGTTTGGGGGGTATAAATCATTTATTGTTTGGAATCATTTCAACATAAAATAAATAAGTAACTTGCAACATATTTAAAAGCGAGTTATATTGCCATAACCAAAGAATCAACAGTTATTAAAATGTATATATATTTTCAGAGGTAATGTTGGTCCTCCCTCTTACTTCCGCCGGGTCTTTGTCCGTCACCCAAAAGCTTCCGGTGCGTCGTCAGCGTGATTTCCCGGTGAAGGTCTCTACACGCAAACATGCCTGTAAGTATCACTACGGGTTTTTTTTAGTATGCAGCAATCGTTAAAGTGTTTTGACGGGGGTTTTCTAATACGACATGAAAATGTGTTTTGATTTTGGTGGAATCAACGTTTTTATCGGTGTAATTTACACGTTTTGACGGGAAAACGATGAAGCACGTGTGCAACAAAGCAGAGCACGAGCTCCCTCTATGGCCACGAGTCACATGGTGGATTCTCCTGGAGGGTTTAAACTCAACTTTTGAAGATATCTTAGGTTATATTCTGAGTACAATATATGGAATGACTCCAAAGTGTTCAATCCATTTAGTTTAGCAATCATTTAATCACATTTCCTTCCATTTGAAAGTTGTAAAAATATCTCGAGCGTCGCACGCGGTGATCACGATGCAACCAGAACTGGAATGTGTCATTATTCCTCATATCACAATAAGTTTAAGAGATTGTTATTCATTGTTATTATCTTTGATTTCCTTCCAGCTCGCAAAGGATCTGTTGCACCCGAGTTGCGAGGAGGAGAAGAGGACACACAAGAAAAAACGCCTTGTTCAGAGTCCAAATTCCTATTTTATGGACGTCAAATGTCCAGGTGAGTTTGTTTACGTGGCAACCTGGTCAAACCCTCATAAATGATTTAAATGACAAGGAGAGAAATTGATGTGCAAAGTACACAAATGTTGTACCGAACTACAGCTTCGTATCTAAGTGAGACTGAAGACTAAATGTACTTTTATGCAAATACATTTTTTGTAAAAAAAAGTAATGTAGAAAAATTGGGTACAAACAGGAAAATAGTAGTAAGAACCCGTCATTTGAGTTTTTATACTTTTAGTAAATTAACATAAACTCAAATGAGATTTAAATTAGACATTTTAGGCCTAATTATTGCAGGACTTTAGACCTAATTGTTTCAATTTAGTTGGGATTTAAAAAATAATTTATATAATGGATTGAATTACATTTTCCCCATAGATTGTATAAAAAAAAAAATATTTGCCTTTATGTGTTGCCCTTTCATTGTTCCCTTAGTGATTGGGGTGTCAAATAAGGCATACAATGACACTTGTGGCTGTTTGTTAAATTAGTTTGAAGTAACTCGTTTGCCCAAACAGCTGCAAGGACATTTCAGTAACATAGAGTATGTTTGCTCGTTGTTGTGGTTGATTCATAGCTGTCCTTTCCAATGATTTGTACTGTCTTTGTGTGCAGGCTGCTATAAGATCACCACAGTGTTCAGCCACGCTCAGACTGTAGTGCTGTGTGTCGGCTGTTCCACAGTCCTCTGCCAGCCGACAGGAGGGAAAGCTCGCCTCACAGAAGGTAACCTGTGTGCGTAGTGAAGAATTAATCTGACTGTTGATTCTAAATATACACATAGCACTAAATATCCATGTAAAAGCATTCAAAAATGGATACAGGTGCATTCTGTAAATTTAAATTACACCATGGTATTTTAAACTGTGTAAAAGTGTTTCTAATTGTAGTTCATGCAGGATTTACAGTTGGGTTTCTTATAAACTAATTAAATAATTAAAGCAAAAGCACCACGTGTACAGTGTACAATAGTTGTAATACTAAGACCCGAACACAGTCTGTACCCAGGTGTTTGAGACCCAACCTGGGTAAACCAGACTGGTATTGGCACATTTGAGACCCAAAACTATATATTATTTTTTTTCTCCATCCATCGCTATATCTAACATGTTTTGGGGTTATTTTTAGTTTATTGCAACTTTTTAAATGCCCAAAGGTTTAGGCAGAAAAATGTCCCAAAACTCAATATTCAGTTGGGTTGGGGTCAGGTGGCAGAACTCGCCTGTACAATACATTCATCTGTATACTCAATACACCTCTGACTGACACCTATATTTGCCTTTGTGTTGCCCTTTCATTGTTCTCTTCATGAACAGGGTGTCTACTAAGGCATACAGTGACTCTTGTGGTTGTGACAGAAATTCATCATCATTGATCCATTTCTACACATTCGACTGCAAGCACAACACCTTTTTCAACCAGGAATTTATTTGTACTACTTTTTAGCATGTACAACAAGAAATAGTTTCCAAGCTGCTAATACTTTTGTGTCTGATAAAAGATTGATTAGAATTACTTCACCATTCAGAGTACACTGAAGAGCTGTTGATACAGGATGGTAGCGAATTGGTTGAGTTTAAGGGTCAGGGTTTGTTTTTTTACTGAGGCTTTCACTGTCCCACCCACTCAGCCCTGTGTTCTGCTGCCATGGTAACCAAGTGCCTCTCCATGCACTCTGCTTTGAGTTACTATGGGTGCAGCTTTAGTAGGTTATTTAGTCTCTAAAAAGGCAACTAGCATTCACTTTAGTGCTCTCTTATCTGTTATATCCCTGTAAGTGAGTCAGTTTATATCATATCCTGATTATTTGGGTCATAATCAGTGAAGCAATAATTGTTAGTTGCAGCCCCAATTGTGTTGCATTATTCTGAGGTATTTTTAAAACGTTGTCAATCTTCATTGATGTAACAGGGAAGACAAAATATTAGTTACAATCATCAGCACCACAAACCAAACACAACCTTAACATGACAGTATTTTTTTTGTATTAGAGTATTTCTTTGTTACTCACTGTATTTCTCCGTCTTTCTTCAGGGTGTTCATTTAGGAGGAAACAGCACTAGTTTGACCAGAGGTGGTTGGACACGGTTGTGGATGACCAGAGCTTGGGGTCATGAAGTAACACTGCCATGGAGCTGATGCCTTAATGAGGAAATGGGGAGCGGAAATACAAATCATGTATTATTATAAGTCTCTATCGTATATGCACGGAGAAATGCTTGACATTTTTGAAACACCACCTATCCAATAATTCATCCCTCTTATTAAACTTAGGTTGTTTTTTTGGTTAAAATAATCTTGCATGTTTGTCATCCAGTTTGTTCTTTATACCTCGTTAAGGTTCTCAAATGTCATCTGTCAGGTTAAAATCAGGACCATTTAAAAGGTGCTGGTACAGTTCAGGGCATTTGAGTACAGATGTGAGGCCTCAATAGCTTTTGTGTCAAGTGATTAGCATCTGTTTGCATTACACCTCCAATGATTAAGCACAGCCATTTATAGGAAGGTGGGGGTGTATGATGAGCCTTGCTGATATTTTGTACCAGCTGCTCAGCACTATTTATGCAAATTTGCTTTAAAAACACTAGACCAGTTATAGTAAGGTGATGCACTATGGCTGAAATGGCAAATTACAGCTAAGAAACTGCTCTTAACTACAGTTTTACTATGTTAAAGCTGCACTTTGGCGTAATTGACTGTTGTCTGGTTTGTGTTACGAGCTGGTAATAAATCCAGACACTCAATACCTGTCAATGCCACAGTTCAGCATTTAATTTAAAGGTAGACGACGATGTCATCAGTGATTGCTCCAAAGCCAGTGGCGTTGGTCCAGGGCCAACTCTGAGCGTCAATTTGATTCAGGGAAAGTTGTTGCTGGCTCTGCTTCTGATGGCTTTTAAACACAGAACATTGACGTGACACTAAGTATCATTATGAGTGATTTATGGTTGTGCAAGCTTCCGGTGAAAATGATAATGTGGGATGAATTCAGGTGAAGTTGCAAAAATAATCACTCACTTTGTTGGAGTTAAATCTGCTGAAATCATTTGTGTCCTCCAGTTTGCTGAGCTTTAACAGTTTGGGCTTGTGGGTCTGTGTGAGGGAGTTAAACACTGAATAAAGATATTAATTTAGCAGAGGGAGTGAATGATCGCTTGTTATGGTGACATTGCTTGTATACGGCTTACAAATAAAATCATGATAATATAATTTTGATGTGCCTTCTGGTTACTGAGTGACTTGTACATGTTAAACATTGCAATTTAAACAACACAATTTACCCTGCAGTTCTCCTATACTACTATCCTGTTGTGTTTTAACAAATATATACACTTGTATGTTTTCACAGCAGGGGATCTTTTAAAGGCTTGAATTTAGTTTGGTCAAAGAAAAGGCCTTCGAAGTGATAATTTGTTTTTTTTCTAGCTCTAGAAACCAACCTCATTGTCTCATAATGGGCAAAAGTTTTGCAAAAACTAGAATATATTTTAAATGGGTAATCCATCCATACATTTTTGCTGCTTATCCGTACACAGGTCCCACCGATTTAATTAATTGTATCATTAGGAATTATTGATTTATACTGCTGGGTATACTGAAAACAAATATATAATAAATAATTCTAGACCATACTTTAGCATTAACCTGTATGACGATGAAACTAAATAATAATTATATTCAATGTGGTGTTAAAATTTTCAAAAAGTCTTAAATGTAACTTGGTTTCCCCTGCAGAAACCCAGCATCAAGGTATCCTTATCGAACTAGTTACCCAAACGGATTTCATCTAACGAAGGATGGATTTACGACTGAACCCTGTTCAGTGAGGTGGTGACAGCAGTGCTATTGAGGAGCTCTCAGCGCTCAGACAGCAGGCTGTCCAAGCTACGGCTGCAGAAATAAGTCAAAACTACGTTGAGTACTAAGACTGAACACCAAACAGCTTGTTTTGTCTGAAAGCAGAATTAGTTAATGTCAAGGCTGTAGATGAACATATTTCAAGTCATTGAATTTGCTTTTAGGTACTCATGAGACTTAAAATACACTCTAAGGTCGACTTAAGAGTTTTAAAAGGCTGTGGAACAAACTGTATTTGTCTCTGCTTGTGTGACACACACCTTGAGGGATGAGAGCAGTCCCTTGGTATCTTTGACAGTAAGCTCAACCCCATAGTGAGGGCCAGCTAGGGACACGGAGCAGTGGAACACCGGCAGGTAGGGTAGCGTGTCTGGGACACCCGGACCGGCTGTAACAGGCAAAGGTCTGACCCCACAAAGTGGCTTGGTAAGTGAAATGAGAGGCTCAGTGGAGAGCAGCTGGCAAACAGACCCCTCCTGGGAGTGTACTTTACATCTGTACACACCTGCAGGAAGGGAAATATACAGTAGAGTAAGAGTACACTTTATTAATACAGTGAAATCGTGGATTATAAAGGGCTATATGTAATGTGTTTTATTGGTGTTGCTATAATATTGTGGTGATACTTTCAGCACTGACCATAAAATGTGTAGGTAGGGGGTGCTGCAGTGCAACGTCTCAGGGTGCAGCCTTACTCTCTATCTTTCCTCTTTGATAAGTTCCATGAAGCTGATGACACATTTTAAGAACAGTAGTGAGACAAAGAATGCATATGGGTGAGATTGCTGGTGGATGTTGGTTTATTCTGGACCTCACATGCTTTGGTTTAATGTGTGAAAAATGTTAAAGTGTGTTTACGCAAGACAGACACTTTCTGGTGTTTGTGTTTTTATCTGGTATTTCAGGTTGATGCTGAATTCCTTGGAAATGGAGGCGTGCGAAGCCAATTGGTCAAGGACTCATTCTTCAGAGGTGAAAGGACAGGGATAGTGGAGGGCTCCACTTTTAACCTGGAAACACAAGACATAGTTCTACAAATACACAATAAACCTAAGCAGCAAACTATCCATTTGTGCATTTATCTATACATCTATTAATAAGCCCCGTTTCTCTCAGGACTTGCTGTTCTTCTTCTAGCCTGTAACAATTTGGTTTGCTGTATACTCTCTGGTTTGTGTGGTACTGAAGCAGAGTGCACATCCCTGTCTGACCTCAGATAGGCAGAGACAGCAGGAAGGACATGTAGGGGAGTGTGGGCACTGAGGGAGGTGTTGGTGGGGTCTACTGGCACTGCTAAAACTCAAGATGGCTGTCAAAATCTGAAGTCATCCGTGGCGGGTCGACTCTGAGTGGGAGGCAGAGAGGAAGATGGGATGGGAAGATCGATAGCAAAGGGTAGTAAAATCATTCTGAGACATGGCCAGATGATTTTTTACTGTATTGATCTGAGCAGTTTGCATTCTTATCCCAGCTTTCAGTCTGGCCAAGCGAATGTTGTAGAAAGAAGAAGTGATATAAAAGAGGATTGAGGAGAAAGACAGAAAGAAAGAGACCCACAAACTGTGTAGAGATTCCAAGAGTCTACAGGAGATGGTGTGGGGGCGAGGAAAAAGGTTGTCACAGAAAAGCACCCCATGACAAAGGGAGGACAGGCTGACTCGACTCTCCAATGCTGTTTAGGGATGAAAACCCTGAATAGAAGCAAACTTGAGAGGTCTAATTCGAGCATGCATGCCCACACACCATTTTGTTTGTTTGAGTTTCTCCTTTGCCAAGGACAGAGATATTACACATCATTAGCATCCGGTGCACAATTAACTGACCTGAACACTGATGAGCAGGGTCTGGCTGACCCCACGTCTCCATGGCAACGACCTCCAGCAGAGCAGAGCCAGTGTCTGGGTCACTTGTCTGAATCCCCCGGGGGGGCAGCACAGACAAGCCGTGTCCTGTCACACACTGACACAGAGTGCGGTGAATCGTGCAGATGGCATCCGTGGTACACAAGACGATAACACAAAGTTATGACAAACTTTCTGACAAAGATTTCTGGGTAAAATGTATGTTTCATTGCTAGAATATATTGAATCTTTCAGAAACATTTCTTTCCCCGTTTAAAGCCCCTTCACAGGTACAGGTACACCTCAGCAAATGCTTATTGATGTACAACTTTAAAATGAGTACTCTGATCCAAAGAGAGTCCTCGATCTCACTAACCTGTTAACTATATGCGATACACAAATTCACATACACACACAGACAAACGTGCACATGGAATCCATTAGTATCCAATTTGAAGATTAAAAACTGAACATTTTATTTAAAACATGATTAATGCCAAAATTCAGGTGGTAACTGAAGGCAAAGAACACTATTTGCAGAACACGCAACATGAGAAGATCCTGTTTACTATAAACTGTGGAACAAATCTTCTGCTGCATGGAAACACAAAATATTATGACCAACTACAATCACACCGTGTTACATGGAGAGAGACTGAAGGGAAGACCGACACCAAACGAAAGATATTTTGATTGGACTGTCTGACTTCTTCCATGTCTATGTAACACAAGGTAAATATGATGAAATACGATTGTAAGTGTATGACCCTCTTGAGTTACATCAGGGTGGTTATAAAGGTTTAGGGTGGGTCTGCTTTGCTGCGTACCTTAAACCATCTAACAAAAAGTAGAAAGTAGTTGCCCCTGAGCTCTACAGAAAGAAAGTTGATAAATTACTAAACATATGCTTAAAGACTGACACATACAGCTGTGCCATGTACACATACTACACACAGACAGACATACGCTCACAAGCTTGCATGCACACACACACAGAAACAGACAGGAACACGAACACACACACACACACACACACACACACACACACACACTACACACACTACACACACCTATGCAGGAGTGAGGGTCACCGTGATGGATGCTATCCCTGGATGGCCGCGAGTATTAAAAGCCTGGCGACCTGGTAAAAACAATCAGTCATGTCAGTTTGTCACAGCTTGAAATTAATCATTCCTGTGCCTGTGATCATTTCCTGCGTTAATTATTCTGACCATGTAGCTTAAATAGTCTGCGTGCTGTGTGTGTGTCGGCCAGCGCCATGTGTGAAAGAACATTTAGGGAGATGAGGAGGAGTTTGAGGAGTCGCTGCGGAGGGGAGGTTGTCAAACTGCACCCCCTTTTGGTCAAATCATGCTGACTAAGGCTCTACATCCATTCAACATGATACTGAATAGATGAGGGAGAAGAAAGCTACTTAAGGAATAAATCATTTCTACTGCGGTTCTTTCCGGTGGTAGAAGTAGCAAAAATATTAGTTCAGATGAATAGAGTGATAGGGGGAAATTAATTGGAGGTAGAAAAACAGGCAGTGGCAGATAGCACATGTAAACACAGGCTGTTCCATCCTACTGAGAATGTTTGAGCACACTTCTTTGTGTTGGCTGATTGCAGCCTACTCCTAATGGATGAAACAGATAATGTGTTAGGACTGTTCTCAATAGTTTGCAAGGGAGACTCAGAAAATGTACATAGATAATCACTAGCCAGATGCCGCTCAGTTGTTTAGGTTAGCCAAGTTGTTGGTGAATGTGTGTTTTCACAGGCGGTGAATTGATTATTTTTGCTTTCAGAACAGTTATGCAGTCAGAAAAATGCATTTGATGAGTACAGCTATACACATCTCAACTGGTAGTTTACAAAAAAAAAAGGAAATTAATTCAGTATTCGAGCAATCATTTATAAAGGATTTGGTTCAGAAATACATAAACACAGTATTTACAAAAATATGAGAATGATGAATCTGACTGCCTCTGCTTTCCTATGTTTTAAAGAGCTGATACAAAAGTTCCATCTAGCTCCTTGCATTTATCCATCCATCCATTAATTGTATTCGTCCATTGTCTATTATCATTCATTCCTACTCAGGGTCATAGCAACCCAGGATCTAATAGTGCATGTATTTGATGGGAGACAGGGAACACACAATCGCAACAGCAGGCAAGTTACAGTCTCCTTTCCACCTGACCTACATTCAACAGCAGCCCAAAGAGACGGACAACAAACTACACAGAAATGCATAAAAAAAAATACCATTCTTATCTAAACAACCAAAATAACCTTATTTGTGTTACAGACTATAACAACTTTTGTCTTGCACCACAGAGTTATGCAATGACTAAAATATACTGGTCATCTATGCTAAAAAGCCCAAAACAAACAGTGCTGTTATTGATGGCACTTCAATGTGGAATGAATTAAAAAAGAATGAAATATATAAGGATTTACATTTTCTTGACATTACATTATGAGCCACAACATGAAATGGACTTGAATGCCCAATTTGTAAAACACTTGAGCTTATTCCTGTTGGAATCACCCAATCAACAGCTTTCTTCGAGCTCATTAAAAATAAAGAGCCAGTGTGAAGGATATGCTGATTGCTAATCAGATGATGCTTTTTGTGACTCCCCTTGCTCGGCATCCTTTCCAGTCAGTGTAAGGAAAATCCCCTCTGATACAGACACAGACGATTGCTATGGAAACCGACATCCTTTTTCAGTAACTGGGCAGGGATGGAAGGAGGTAGAGAGAGGGGGAGGTTATAGCAGTTCAAATGAATAAGAAATTCTAATTTAGTCCCCTCTGCGTGTGTGTGTGTGTGTGTGTGTGTGTGTGTGTGTGTGTGTGTGTGTGTGTGTGTGTGTGTGTGTGTGTGTGTGTGTGTGTGTGTGTGTGTGTGGGTGTGCATGTGCAAGTCTCAGGGTCTGTCTAAGAGTGCATAAGTGTGATAAGCAAGAGAAGGTATAGCTCTAGCAGCAGGGAGGGAAGATAGAAAAGAGCAGAGGAAATACAACATATTGAAGACACTTACTGTTTTTGTGGGATACTTAGACTGAAGGCAGGAGGACGAAGAAGAGGGAGGTCAAAGACAAAGAAGTCAGGAGCTACAGCTCACTTTCAGCTTCTTCTCCTCCTTTGATGGCCAACGGTGAGGGGCCTGAAGTTGGGCTGATGTCTAGAGATGACTGTGGAGTGGGGCTACGATGCTAAAAATATCTCATTTGACTTGAACCACATACCAGAGTCCCACCTGGATGCTGAAAGCCAGATGAGTAGCACGTCTGGCACGCCGCTGACTGTTACTAGACTCTAATTGGCTGACTGTCTCCACCCTCAGCCTGTTCACATCCTCCGCCAAGGTGGCAGAGGCCACGACTTGGGATCTACATCATATACAATGAAGCATGACACTCTAGCAGAGGGCAACCCCTCAGACACAGACACCTAGAAAGAAAGAGAGAGAGAGAGAAAAAAAAAAAGAAGTTAATTTGTAATTAAATGTATGAGTGGCACTGGTCCCAGCTGAAGATATAGTATCCAAAGGAGTTACAGGTAGCCAAGTTATGTCAGTGCAAGTGGCAACAGTAGAAGTCCTGTCAGGGGAGGAAGCAGAGCACAGCTCCCCTGTGGCATCATTAAAAACCCCATCGTCTCTCCCTTCATTCCGATTCAACTGAAAAATAGATCAATTAACAACCTCTGCTCTCTGACTCCTTTTCTCTCACACATGCATACAGGCACGTCCCCCTGCACGCACCCTAAGGGGAGTGTGGGCGGCAAGTGTTGCCATGGAGCTAATATTGTACCGGCCCGTTTCTGTGGTGATCGTGACATGGGGTACGTCCTGGACCCACTGCTTCAAACTCAACAGCGACGATGAATTAATTCGTTTACCGAAACAACTCCTTGAAAAGTACTTTACCAACTGTATGGGTTCTTTCTAGAATAACCATCCCCTTTCATAAATCTGACTGGCTGGAAATACTATGAGCAGTCTGCCCAACCGTTTGGATGTCGGCCAACCTTCTTATGTCCTGGCATAAAAAATACATAAAACATTTATCGATTTCAAATAACTGAAAGGACTGCAGTACAGTTAGGGTGTGTTAGATTTTTAATGCCCAGGAAGCTGACTGCACACTAAAGTTGGAATGGATCAGGTAGACATTTAAGAGTCTGTAATCTGATCTGTTTTACCAACAGACACACACATTACTATTTTCAATCCAATATCAATTATGAAATGCCAACATTACTTCCATGAGTGTTTAAGTGTTAGAGAACCCACTGATCCAGTCAGGTCACTAATGGACTGAACAGAAAAGACAGAGAGCATATTGCTATAAACCTCTAAACTACTCCCAGCCTTATGTAAGTGTGAACATTAAATTAAGATGTCTACCTAGGTGTCTTGATGGAACGGTTCGCAACATGTAAGTGAGAGTGTTGAGGTAGAGAAGAAAAAAAGTGACCTCAGAGTAGGTATTGACTGAGGGTGGAGGGCTGGCACTGGGTGTGAGGAAGAGGAGTTGACAAATCCCCGGAAATGTGAGTAGGAAAACTGGTGAACTGGGCAGCATGATGGTCTCCCTACCTACATTCTCTTCTATTCGGTAGGAGACTACAAACATACACCTGGACAGACGAGAGAAAAAAAGAAAGATGTTTAACAAGGAGGAAGTGGATAAATTGGGAAAAAGTTACTGTTCAGGAACGGGACAACAGAAAAGATGACTGTTAAAGGTGCAAGTTGAGCTTAAGGGCACTTTGATTAAAACTATGGTCGATAAAGAGGCTTACAGTTCAGCAACATCAAGGAAGTCCAAATGGGCAAAAAAATCTGATAGAGCTGACTACTGACTAGAGAAATCAGGCAGATTTGTAGAATCCAGTCTGGGACTAAATGAGGGAATGAGTGACAGGTGTGCTGGGAGGAACAGGACCAGGTGAATGGCAAAAGGCGGGGAATGTCAGAAGGCATCTGGTTAAGGGATATGAGCTATGGTCAAAAAGTAAAACAAATGACCTCCTAACCTCTTTTCCTAACCCTTTTCTTTGACCTCGATAGAAAACTTCAAGATGTGAAGGAGATAAATAAGGATTTAGAAAAAGACAGCTGCTGTTCTCAGAGAATCCACCGACACTTTCACTAAGCGAAGTGATTTTGCCGTGGACGTTACTGACGTGAGGCTGGAGGAGCTAAATTACGTTTTAAATAGACTACAATAAGCACATCTTGCACTTGACCCTGTGCATTCTGAGAGCATATGCAATGCAGGTTATATAAACAGCTCCTTCACCAGCAGTGTGTAAAGGAGAGATGCCGCATGTCCTTCCTTCCTACTGCTGTCATTCTTTACAATCAACACTGCTTCCAGTAGATCAAACAAACCAAATCTGACAATTCATTCATGTGCAATATTAATTAAACTGTTAAAATTCAATATTTCCTATGTTCCTTAATGTCAATTCAACCGTTAAGTCAATTCAACCTATCGTTTTTAACATATGCTTGTTGTATTGCACTGTCCCCTTTGTTACTGTAACACTGCATATGTCCCCACCGTGGAATAAAGAATTATGTCATCTTAATCGTGGACACCCTGTGGTAAAATACTACTTTATTACCAAGGTTGGAATTTAAATTAAAAAAAGGATTAAGACTACCAGTCAGAAAGGTTTATTTGGTAAAAAGTGAGTTAATTGTTTGAGTTATGGAGAAGTGTATATGTGTGTATTTCTCCCTATTCCTTTTTGGACATGTTATATCAGTTAATTTGTACATTGTTTACGAGAATTTGTTTATTGAAAATTTGCTTTATTTACTGTAAAAAATGTTTGCTACTTATTTGTTACATGTTCAAAATAAATAAATATGAGGACATTGTAACGAAAATCTTGTCACTGTTATAACTCATAATCACTCATATTCATTAACATAAATTCCATAAGTAGATGACTGTATGAAAACAATTATTAAATCTGTGTAACACAGGCATATGGTTTGTTTTGATGGACGGCCGAATGGTGCGTCATTTTAAATGTTGCTGAATTGTGGGGCGGGATTATCTTCTTTTCTTTCGAAAAGGTTTGTTCCGTGTATAGTATGCTAAAGGAGACGAGAAAGGAAGCATTGAAGAACCTTTCCTTATCATTTAGAGAATTCAAACAGCTCTTATCATGGCCACCACTTAGATACTTTCGGGTCATTTCATTCAGTTAAGAACCTTCCTAAGCAAAAAGGACTTTGCAGCCATGGATTGACATGGTCACAAAAAATACAGGGACAAAGGGGATGGAGAAGAAAAGAAAGGTCAAGTGTCACACAGTGTGTGTGTGTATGTGTTGTGGTGGTGTGTTGAGGGTTAAGTGTATCCTCTATGTGAATCACAGTCTGGCCCAGCTTCTTTCAGACTTTTATTTCTCCTTTCATCATCACCACGGCAACATCACTGTCACTCTCCGAGCAGCTCACAATGCTGATTACCCATTTCTACCTGAATAAATGTATACACACACACATTCATAAAAAAACTTACAAGCGCACAACAAATACAATCTTTCTGAATGCAATAGACTCTATTGCATTCAGAAAGATTGCATTGCATACATAAATACACAGATTCATGCATGCATGCATGTACAGACTTGTATGTGTTGGTAGATCTGTCCCTCTAGTTGCCAGGGAAACACCAGGAGATAAGGTATCAGAATAAAGGGTTCATAACTCTCCCATTCTTGGTGAACTGTAACGGGTGGGGGTAATCGTAAGGTTTTTACGGTTTTAAAAAGGAAGGGAGAGTATAAAACTACGGTGTTATGTGTGTGCGGTCCCCTGCAACAATGTTGAGGAGCTACATCTCCACTACAAACTGTTTTGTTGGTAGAAGCATAGAGAACACCACTCATCTCTACTATCAGCACAAGGACGAGTGGGCGATAAAAGATCCTGTTGCGATGGAAACAGTCTCCCGCTGACAGAATCTGGTGACATTTGTGCCAATTGCCATGATTACATTATAGTTGACTGGTGTACCACATGATCCTGGACCAGTACAGGCAGGTGATAACGGTGGCCAACATCCAGCATCCACCCGCCTGCCTCCTCTTCCATTGCACAAACACATGCGTTAAAAACACACACACACACACACACACACACACACACCATTGCACAAACACATGCTCTTCCATTGCAAAACACACACACACACAAACACACACACACACACACACACACACACACACACACACACACACACACACACACACACACACACACACACACACACACACACACACACACACACACACACACACACACAAGTCATCCTCGCAAATACAGAGGTTAGGTCTCAGTTTTTAAGGGTAATGAGGCTACATGACTCCACCATGCAGACAGAGCAGCAGGGCACATGGAGGTCAGCAGAATCAGTCAATCCTAGAGAAAAAAACACGAGGAAAATACGCCTTTGTCTGAATGTATTCTTTGTGTAAAGGCATGTAAGCCATAAGCAATAGATTTGGTTAGAAATGATACGGTCAAACTATCTTCAGGGAACAAGCATTTAGCAAAAATTCTATTTTTGTCAGGTATTTCATTTTAGAGATATGGGAGACGATTAGAATTCAAATTATTAAGTGTCTTTAATAAGTTGGGATGAAGGGTCAACTCTTCGACAAGAAAGATGCGTTTCTTTACAATTACCTGAGGAATATCTGTACAGTCGGTCACGAGAACCATAATATAGACCAAAATGTAAACGGTGATGGTTGAGCGTTGGGTTTATTACCTGGATGTGAAACAGTCAGTGTAGTTTACTCTTGACTGCTGTCAGAGAGGCTGTGCCGTGGCTCATATTAAAGGCATTATTATAGTTGTCTGGGTGTTGTCGCTCTACAAGTGGCTAGTAACTCCTGAAACCAAGGGTCACATCTGGGCAGTCAGAGAGAGGAAAGGCATAAAAAGCCAAATAAGTAAAAGAGAGTGATAGTTCTTTCATTGCATTTAAAACATGGAATGCACAATACCCGATGCTCCTATTCAAAGTAATTTGTGATTGTCTAAATGGACTGCAGAGGTAATGGTAAGTATTGTGTTTTATAATAAATGGCTTGAAACATAAAAAATGTTTAGCTAGGTTTGTGATTATACTAATCCATCTTATTTACATTTCTTACATTTTGTAGTTTCTGGTGTTACATTGTGGCCATCTCTTGTTTTGGCTTTTTCGTAAAATGTGTGACAAAATGTTCTTGCAGTCATATTGTTCTGGATAAATTTGGCTGGAATATGAGCAAAAAGCGATCCAATTTTCCATTTTCTCTCGGTCCTTTGCTTTCCTCTGCTCAACAGGCAATCCTGAAAGACTAAATGGCTTTCCTGAAAATGGAGAAGGACAAAGAGACAGGCGGAGACAGAAAGAGAGAAGCAGAAAAGAGATTTTAAAAGCAGGCTACGGACATAACCCTGGCCTTAAAATTATAGAACACAATCATGAAAATGCACAAGAGATAATGAACGCCTCTGGAGCTAGTAGAGCACCAGCCAGTAAATATCACAGATAACAAGCTCATCACATCTGGGTATGTGCTGTGCCCTGGGCAGAGCACTGCCTCAGGCTGCCGGGCTTTCACAACTCTGTTTAGCCCAGGCTGTTTTCATTTCAGCCTGGGCTAAACATATAACATGATGCCTGTTTCATGAAAATATAAAAAAATAAATGTACTCTAAGAATCTGAATGTTGATGATGAAGAATGTTTTTACTATCTTAATGCTCAGGTAAATGCACTTACACATGATAAGCCCTGAGAAGATTAGTGTGTGGTCACCTTTGGGACAAACACTGCTGTGGACTAATAGGAAGGTGTTTAATTTAAATAGCTTCGACTCATCTGTCACTAATTGGAAAGAAGACCTGAATATAAGGAATGAACTTAACTTATAACAAGTTGTTGTTCCGATCTCAATATATAGAATGTGACTCATTATTTTGAAACATGAGGTATGGACAGTGAGCAGTTTGAGAAAAATATGTAAAAAACTGCAAATCATGGTACTTTGTCCGACTATTCTGAACTGCAACTTCTTCACTACCCTGATGAAGAATTAAGACCGAGCTAACAATTGTTTAAATGAACAAACCAAGTAAAAAAATACTCCATACCAAACGTTGCTAGGCCTGCTCTGGTAAGATTATAAACCTAACAAATTATATAACTCAATTAGAATGAGGAAAATTGGCAAACATATGCCGATCATTAAAACCAACAATCATGGGTCGGAAATCCATCTCTCACTGGCATTAAACACAATTTGAATAACATAAAAATGCCTATTGAGACAGACAATCTCGTAGTATTACTTGATAAGTGGCATTCAAGATATTACAAGTTAAGATAGGACTTAATTGGAAATCAGTTCTGTATAACCCACACCAGCCAATCATAGAAAATGTAAGCAAACAATGGCTTTATTAAACATTACAATTAAAGTACATTTGATTATTTTTGTTGACTTTTAGTCTAGAAACATTTTAGCAATATACATGTGATACATGCCTTTGATTTTTATGCCTACACGGGAACAGCTGTTGCTGGAGGCATTATGTTTTCAAGTTGTCCGTCCATACTTTTCTCGTTGATGCAATGTCTTATTAAGGGCCTGGTGTATTTTTATTTTTTTTAACTGGCGCTAACGTCCACTTTGACTCTGGGATAAACTGATCAGATTTTGGTGCTCAAAGGTCGAGGTCACTGTGACCTCCAATCTGTCACATTCGCGTGATATTATCTTTTGAATTTAGCACAAACGTCCACTTGGTTGAACTGATGAGGTTGGAGGAGGCATTAAGCCATGCAGTTATTCTATTTAGCTAATAATGTTTCTTGATTTGAGTCTTAGTTCTCTTCATGAGCACAAAGTCATCAGCGTTCAACTATCTAACATTATGTGAAAGTGGTCCCAAAATTTGACAAAGTTAAAAACCAGAAACAAACGTACTGACCACCTGAATGTCCAACACATGTCCCCACTTACCCTCACCAGAGTCCCATGCTCATATGATGTTGTTGCCATGGGACACTGACAGAGCTCAGGCTAGGACCTAATGGCTGCAGGTAGAGGATTGATGGACAGAGGGAGACTTGGACATAGACAGAGGCTGAACACGACTGTGTCAGGACTGGATGATTTCCTGGGGTTAAACACAAGCACAAAGACAGATTTACAAACACACACATATGCAAATTCAGCCATTCAGCCTTTTTGACTTATGTTAGCTCAAAGAGTAAAGTTCTTGCAAAAGTGAGTTTTTCGGTATATCGGTACAAACATTGCGTTTTGGAGCTAAAGTTGATTGTTTATCCTGTTCTCCATCTCAGCTAAGTAAGAGTTAATTTTTTTTATAACCTAGCTAGCTCGAAACTCCAACATCTTACATTTTGACGCCCAAAGATAATGAAAAAAAGAACGAATTTAAAGCCAAATTTAGAAAAGAAGCAACCTTTACCAGGTTGTCGCTGTTCTTGGGGCTTTCTCCAAATATCGCGATAGGATGAGCAACTGAAAATCCTTGTCAGTGACGGACCCAGTCTACAGACGAATTCTAACCTGCGAACTACTGAAAGAAGGCAAATATCTGCTCTCTTTATACATCCACGGCCCAATCGGAACAAATTAAATATACGGCTCTCTTAATTTCTTTCGTCACCAACTACCCAAACTTATTGTGCTCCAGATTTTAGTTGGTCACAATCACAGTGAGATAATATTTTTTTACGTAGCGATATATGAGAAAATAGTCCGACAATTGACTGACAAAATAAGTTTAATAGCCCGAAGTGAATTCGTTGGTGTCTTTTATTTTTCAAAAGCATCTCACTAACAACCTCATCGCACAGAAAGAAAAAAGAAAATCTAATAAAAAAGAAAATTAAAAAAAGAAAAGAAAACAGCAACACAGAAAACGTGGAAGCTGTAATGTTATAGATATATACTTTATTAATTCTCTCTGATAAAATAAAAATTACAAAATAATTTCAACCTCAAACGGCACTTTCCTTGTTCGTAATTATTTAACATATTGTTAATACATATATCATAATTGTCATGACGAATGAGAAGAATACTATAGTTTAGTAATAGTAGATATCAGCTATAACTGCGTTTAATCATAATGGTAGAAAAGACTAAGCAATACAAAGCTATATTTCGTTAACAGCATACTATACAATATTCCAAGCGTATGTAATTCAGTATTCCGGCCACAGCGTGTCGCTATAAGACAGTTTTCGATATTGTCTCCAATGGGTAGGCTTGTCTCTTTCCCATCACACCATTATAATTCCTCTAAGAATTTCTTTCTATGTTTTATTTATTTTATAAACAGCTGTCCCTTCATGGCCATCAATCCTTTATAAGGTTTATTTGTGTTCCCTTGTGTTCATCCATAGTCCACCTTGAATCTGTTTTAAAGCAGTGAAGAGCAGTCCATGTACAGCACTGTAACAAGTCCATACCCAGATTTTCACAGTTATTCCCTCAGAAATATTGTCAAGATATCTGCAACGCCTCCTGCTATCTTTTGTCCCCAGTGACAGCAGCGTTCCCTGCCTCTTATTGAAGTCCATTTAAGAGAGAGCACTTTGGTTGTCGAGGTGTGTGTATATCCGTGTGTCCGTGCGTGTTGGTGTCTGTTCTTGTGTCTGCATGGCAGTTTAAGTGATCGAGCAAGCAAGTGGGTTTGAGTGTATTTCTTTACACAGCATACATTCATGACAACAGTGCGTTGTTTTGTGACTGCAAGCTTGAAAAAGAATGGCAGTGAGTGAGGTCTTCTTTTCCTTCATAAAGGGTCATAGACACAACCGTACACTGTGAAAAAATATGTAATCACACCAACTTATAATCACACAGCTAAACAATTGTTGGATTCTAAATTCAATTGAATTTCCAATATAAAAATCAACATTTTAGTCATTTTAAGTATAAATATTTATCAGAGAATTAAAGCAAAACAATAGATACTACAGCATCCCAGTCAATCTGACTCAACTGAGCAGTAAAAGAATAAGCAGATCATTTATTATTGATGGAGAATGTTTCAACTGTTATTTTACCTGTCTGCAGAACACTAACCAGATGTGGAGCATTATGTTTATGCAAAGCTCTATCTTGAAGTGTTCAAAATGAATCGCCTAAAATGAAATGCCAGTTTAATATACGTTTGTGTTGTAATCTATTCTTTCTCCCAACAACCATTTCAGTATTAATGCACTTGATACAACTATTTTTTTTCCATAAGTAACAAACAGAAATTAAATAAAATCAAACTCTTTAAAGTCTAATTTCAGTACAGCAAACCTACAAGTACACATCCGTTCAACCCAATCTGTAATTCAATAAAGCCAGTCATAAAAAAGTCCTTTGTAGTTGTTATGGGTTATCTTGATCTGCGACTGTCTTCTTTGTCACAAACAGACGTTGTGATGACTCATGTCCCTCAGTGTCATACCAACTTATTTCAGCTTCGTCTGTAATTTGTGTAGCTCAGTGAACGGTTACGGTTCTCCAAACTGAGAAGTTAAAATGTCACAACTATGCATCGGGTCACACCCACAAAAGATGATGGATGAATTTCTTTTTTACAGTGTGTCTACATTGCTTGGCAGTGCATCGAGTGCTTGGCAGTATAGGCTTTAGTATTATCATGTGGGCTTCTACACACAATTTCTTTGTGTGAGTGTAAATAGGGCCTGCATTGTAAAATATTGTGTATTTGTGTTTGTGCTGTGTTAACTTGTATTGCGTGCATGATACGTCAATATAAGTTGTGTGTATGTGTGTGCAGTACACGCCACTATTTTTTACATTTTTTTTTTTATATCTCGGTCGTATTGATTGAACCTTCTGTTAAAGGGATGCTCGTTAACACACAATTAGCATTCAGATAGAAAATACATCATAAGGATAAAAAGTCATGGTCATTAATTCCTGATGAAGGGAGGGAGAGATCGGGAGGAAGGAGAGAGAGAGAGAGAGACAGAGAGAGAGAGAGAGACAGAGAATAAAAGGCCCTTTTCAGTAATTGGAGTAGTATCCATTTAGGAGCTCTGAGTTTATATAATTATTCCTAGTTATTTCTCCTCCTCTCTCCTTCCCCCTCCTCATCCTTTCTACCTCCATTTCTCACCCTCTTGACATTCTTCCTCCCCCTCACACCTTCTAGAGTCTCCATTTTTCTTCTCCTCCCCCTGTCAAGGAAAGCGCCCCAAAGTCCTTAACATGTCTCATCGTTCATACTGGCCCTCCATCTTAATCCCATTATTTCTCCTCACAGTCCCGTCTTCAGCCCTCCCTCACGGAGCTCTAGTTTCAGAGGATCACCTCACATTTCTCTCCTCCTCCCTCCCTATTTTCTTTCCATATTTGTCCTCTCCTGGTCCTCAGAGCTGTCTTCAGCAGCTAGAAGTGCAGGTGTTGGTGTTGGGACTAGCCTCCAGGCTCCCCTCTGGGCTCAGAGGTGGGGGCGTCAGAGGGGACTCCAAGGCCAGAGTAGGGACCTGGGATGGGGTCGGTGCTGGAGTTGCGACCTGGACTGGCGAAACTGAAGCTGGAGCAGCGGTTAAAGACACAGCTGGGGAGATTGGGACCACAGCACCTCCTCCAACACCTCCTCTCCAATCCCTGGAATCCCTCTCTCTTAGCAAGTGGACCAGGGCGGCGTGCTGGGCGCTGAGGGTGGCTGAGAGGTGGGCGGGCAGGGTGTTGAAGCCGGCGGTGAGCTGCTCCACCCGCTGCTCCAGGGAGAGCATCTGGCGCTCCAAGTCCTCGCTGCGGTCGTTGAGCTCTGACATGAGCTCATACATGACACTCTGCATCTGTGAGAGGAGAGGAGAGGAGAGGAGAGAGGAGAGGAGAGGAGAGAGGAGAGGAGAGGAGAGGAGATGTGACTCAGTGCACACAGAGTACATTACATACAACAGTATGATGATGGTTGCCTTATTAAAGGTTGCATAAGTAAACGAGACAGTAAGAGTCAGAGTGTGAAGTAAAAGTGTGAAGAGGGTCAAGCCTGAGGCTGGGGAGGAGTGAGTAAGACAGTGAGCAAAAAAATGTCCAAGAGGGAGCAGAAGCTGGAATGAAGAAGAGGCTGGAGGGAAGTCTCTATGTGGGCGTTATTACATTGTGAAGCAAGATAGAGGAGAGAATGAAATGTCCCTGCCTTGCACAACCTGGCCTCCGTAACCATGGTAAACGCACAAGTGACCAATTGAGATGGAGTCATTGAGATGGCATAATTGCAAAATATTTGTTGATAAAGGCATTGCTCCTAGGAAAAGACACAAACACACACCCTCGCTCGATCTTTTTCTCCCTCATATTCACTCACTCCCTCTCCTTGGGTCTCTCTTTTCACAATCACACACAGATACACACACACGTGTGCACTCACATTCTCACTCAGACACCCACACGGTAACAGAAAAACATGAGCACCCCCCTCCCTCCTCACATTTCCTCCTCGCTCTCTCACACAGTCATCCCTGTTTTAACACTTGTTCCTGTTGCTAGGAGACGCAAAGCCACGGAAACGGGCAGGTCATCGTTGAAACGGAGGAATGTTGGGATATATTTTGGGGGGGGGGGGGGGCAAAGGCATGTTTGGTATGAGTTACTAACCTGTGCAATGGCTACATGTCTGTGAAGTGGATGTCCTACATAAATGAAGAGCACAGATGTGTGTCAACTGTGTGTGTGTGTGTGTGTGTGTGTGACTCACCTTTGAGAGGTCCACTAGTGTGTTGGCCTGATCACTGAGTTTCCTCTGCTCCATTTTCACACTGCGTAATCTGCAAACAGATAAACACACATTAAATATACACACAAAGTAGAAACGCAGTAAACACACAGTGGTCAGCCCAGAGAGCTAATCCCTCCGGGTCCAGACAACAACACTGTAGAGCGGTCACCTTGCCTAATTCAGCTTCATTTCCACCTGCAGTGTGTCGCTGAATTTGAATGTACCAACATAGTGTGCTCGGAAACATTGAATTTTGTAATGCGGGTGACAAATTAAATGTTGAAATAAAACTGAGACCTAAAGCTCTAGAGTAAGCAGACAGCATATTTTAAATAGAAAAAAAAAGAAACCTTAAGGGGAATAAAGATGAAATAAAATAAATCTTTCTTGACACAAAAAAACCCAAAACAATAATTAGTGTTTTTTTTTAAATCAAATAAACCCTGTGGCTTCCTCAAATGTAATGAAGTGCAGTTTTATGAGGCTGCACCTCCAGATGAACATGTCCCACTTTTTTACGCTAACAGGGTTGAACAGTAAAATGTACTTAAATTCCCCAAAAATCACACTGTTACTGTGTTTACAGAGTCAGCCTCTCAGCCATGGTCCACACGCTTCAGGACGAGCCTTTCCATATCACAATTAAAAGAGTCTTAGGTCTCTTGACTCTGGCTTTTGAAGGTATTTGTTTAATGTTCTCAAGTCGAGACTGAACTGCTCAAGATCAAAGGAGCATGCAGCATTAAAGGGACGCTTAATTGTGAAACAAATATTTGAGTAAGACAAGCTTTAACAAGACAACTACCCTTGTAGAAATTCAAATATAACCAAACAATGCTCTGAAAAAGTGATTTTAAAGCGTGATTGAGGTCTACAGTATGTATTTGTATCAACAACACTTGGAAGTAGAGATGATATGATGATCAGAATGTCTCTAACAGTACATATCGCACTGATTATCCAGTCCCACAGTTATATGTATGTGTGTGTGTGTGTGTGTGTGTGTGTGTGTGTGTGTGTGTGTGTGTGTGTGTGTGTCTGTGTGTAGAAATTCATGCACTTTATCTGATTTTCAGCGTTGATTCAACTTGTGGGTGGATAGAAAGTACGGCTGAATTCAAAGGCTTGTGTACTCGTGTGTGTTTTTGAGTGTGTGTGTGTATGTGTGGGTGGATGTGAGGTGTGGTCTTACTGATGTATAGCCTGGAGGAACTTCCGCTGGTGTTTGCGGACTCTGCAGTGGTCGATCTTTTTCATCAGCTTGGTGTGTTTGTAGATGAGCCAGGTTTCCCTCAGCACGTTAGCCGCTGCATTCTTTATCTGCTCGCAGACAGTAAACACACATGCACACATTGTTAGCAACAGGTAGCCCTTGGCATCAGGTTTGAGAACCGAGAACAGGGCCGGCAAAACCTGTTCAAAAGAGAAAGGGAACATGGTTTGACCCCCCAGCCATGTTCTCTGTGGGCCCAGCCCAGTTTCATCTCTGGGGCCCCAGCTGCCCAGCCATGTTCTCTGTGGGCCCAGCCCAGTTTCCTCTGGCTGTAGCCCTGTCTTCTGTTGGGCCTGGCCATGTTCTCTAGGGGCCCAGCCCTGTTCTCTCTGGGGCCCAGGCATATTTTTCTGGCTCCAGCCCTATTTTCTCTGTCCACGGCCATGTTCTCAGGGGCCCAACCCTGTTTTCTCCTGTTCTGGCCCTGTTTTCTGGGGCCCTAGCACTGTTTTCTCCGGCTCCGGTCCTGTTTTCTGGTGCTCAGCCCTGTTCTCTCTGGGGCCCAACCCTGTTCTCTGGGGCCCTGTTCTTACTTTTTTTGAGAATCTCTTTTTTTAAATCCATACTCCATTGTCTCCCTTCAAAGAGTAAAAAACTATACCATTTGTTTCTTCTTAGAGGCTGCTCTCATTCTCTCTGTCTCTCTCTGCACAATCCGCCCTGCTTGCCAATGATTTTCATGTGTGCATAAACAGTCTTCTCCTTAGGGAGATTTGGCATTGAGAACCAACAGGAGTCTCTCACACACACTCCTTTCCTCTCTTGGTCTGTCTTTATGCCACATTATACGTTAGACTAACTCAAATGGGCGTCATTATCTCGGCTTGTTGGAAGTAATTCACTGCCGTACCACCGCAGTTCATTAAAACCAGGGATCTTCCATTTAATTATGACAACAACTGAAAGAAACAATGGTGGCATGAGTAGCTGCTCTTAAACTAGCTGTCAAAGACAATCCTCTTCCCTGGAGAAGAGACATATTAGAGAAATAGCCTATGTTATGATGCTTACTCGTGGAAAGCCTTATAGCCATCAGAGTTAAAATCAAGATGGGTATTTTTCCAGTTTACTGGTCAGACATAGGCCTCATTTGTTTTTAATGTCTACCATATATGTGTGAGATTCCTGTGATTTAATAAAATAATAATTAAAAATGACTTTAGACTTTAGACTTTAGGTTGACTTCTGTGGACAAGGATCAGGATTTAGTCACATTAATTTATATCCATATGTGCTCCACTATGTTTCATGTACTGTACATCCTAATAGGTTGCTATGTAATTACAACACAGGGGTCTGACACCCGGTAAAAAAAAAAAAAGCGCGGGTGAATACCATAGAGAAGCGAGGAGGGAGATAGGAGAGAGAATCTGTAAGGACATGAATTGAATGAGAGACTTCAAAGAGATGCCGAACACTGAACAAAGAACAATTATACCCCCGTCTGAGGAGCACAAAAGACCCCGGCAGCTTGGCTAATCAGCACCTATCCACCGCAGTCAAGGACTCCTCACACACTTACACGCCTACACATAAACACATGCAGACAAACACACACTATTGGCCACAGATGAAGAGAGTAGGAGGCCCTGGGCCTTGCAGATGTGTTTTCAATGACATGGAGGAAGTCAAACTGAAAAGAGCAGATCCAATATACTATAGATAATATATAAACCCCTCCAGGAGATTGAGTCATACAGCTTACATGTTACCAATCACTTTCAATAACAGTTAGCATAACAAACGTATTCATTCTCACCTTTACACAGCTTGTTTACGGTTTAGATATTTAAATGTTGTATGTATATCCCATGTGATTAAACCCAACTAAATAAATAAAAAAGATTATATAATATGTTTAGTTCACACGCCATGACCAATGGGATTTGGATGTAAAGCTATAGGGCTGGAGTATGAGGTAAAGCCTGCTATCCCATGTTTCTCCCTCTGAGGCTCATCTCCCTGTGTGTGTCAATAGGATTACAGAACTCCCATCCATTTAGCAAGGACATGCACTGACAGAGCTGCAAAGATCCTGAGGAGGCTTCATCCAAATGAAGGCATTTTTGTCAATGGGCCAACAGCGCTATACACCAACATCGATGCTAATATCTTCATGGTAGTGTTGCATTTTTTTAGATAGTGTTTTTAACATAACATTTAGAGTCACAACTGCACTGCTTTAGAGGATATTTGCAACCAATCATCAGATAATTAATTTGCCTGGATTATGTCTCATCTCTTTTACTCATGGGCCAGGTTACTGAATATCACATTTAATATCCCTCATATCTGCAAGCCCATTGTTAAATTGATATGTCAAATCATATTTGTCAGTTGATTAATCACTGCATGGTGAGAGAAATATGATGAATGATGGCATCTTGTGTCTGTCCGGCTTGCTCACTGTAGAAGTTTTCACCCAAAAATTCCAACATCTGCCCAGCATTTTGAGCTGTTGCACCGCCTCAGGCCATTTAATTAGACGCTTCACCCTTAATTTAAAATCCTCAGGACTGCTCCACATGCAAATTACTGATAATATCACGCTGTTAGTATTTTGCAGTTAATCCGCCCCACCACCCTCTTTATTTATCTTTCTCTATCCTCCTGAGAGTTAAAGTAGAAACTGAGGGAACTCCATTTGCCAAGATAAAAAAAAAAACTCAACATAAGCCGCGAAAAATACTCCACAAGAAACCAAACGACAGCAGCAGCAACTATTCCCGGACCATATGGCATGTACCTGGGCAACCATGTCGTGGCCGTATGGCTTGTTAGGGTCAAAGATCTGTTCTGGTTGCTCCCCTACACGGCACACCTTATGGCAGTTACATGACAAATCTGTTAAGACAAGGGGTTCCCACAACTCAGCATTTTGGGTGGTTGATGGCATATTGTGGAAAATAAATAAATCAGTACTAATAGAAAGATTTTTTAAAATGTCATTACAGACACAACCACATAGAAAATAATAAAAATAGGCATTGGGCTACGATACCTCTGCATTGTTTAAACTGAAATACATAATTTCCCCCTTTATTTTCAGTAGTGATGGAGACACCTGAACCCTAAAACACAGGAGAGCCTTGATGACCTATGAATGCAATTAGCAGCCTGATTAAGTGCAGTGGTGCTAGAGATACAACGGAGCAGAAAACATAAACAAACAGACCAATTACCTTGGCAACAACCTCCAGCCTCATCCATGTGCCACTGCAACATGTGGCCTTACCTGCTCTGACCTTCCCAACACGGACATAATGACACAAGGAAGAGACAAGGACCACGCACACAAGCAGACTTGGCCAGAGATCCATTAATGCACAAAGATCTAGTTAGTGCTCCATTAAAAAGAAAAGTTCAATTGGTAAAAAGATGAAAACGTCAGAGAGATGTGGAAATCACAATACGTCCACACCTATAATGATCCATTTGACTTCTGTGTGAATTTAAAGGGCTGATGGAAGGAAGTTATTTTTACTGTGTGGAGTGAAAGCTAGCTTAGTAGAAATCATCGGGGGTTAGATTGCTCCCATTGGGCTTATGGTGTAAACATTGGGAGGCATTGCAGCACCTCCCCATTGGCCAGAGCCCAGAGTGCACTCTGAATATTCAGAGAGGGTGAATTTCTGAATATGCCACAGGGAGTTCTCAAAGTGCTCTGATTTTAACCAATCGTCCAGACTGGAATCAGAATACACATTTGGAGTACCCATTTATAAAAAGATGTAACATTTTCGACTTAAAAAGCTGGAAATAAAAGTACTGACCTCAGAATAAGCAATATTAACACAGTCAATTGGCTTATGGCTTCAACGGATGGCATTAAATTGACATTGTAGTGCTATCAAAAGGAAGGACACACTGCTCCACTCCTCTGATTTTGCGCCTACAGTAAGTGTGTCCTGTTTTTTTCAGTGTCGAGGGTGCTCTGTGATTGTGCAGGGTGATGTTCTGACCAGATGGACCTCAGCAGTGCTCTGAATTATTACTTCAGTATAGGGCCACAGTACACTGCTGCGATCAGAGGGTCAGCCTTTTAAACACACCTCTAACACGCTCCATCAAGAAAACAAGTCCTGATTTCAAACATGAGCACTTGCAACCTCCGACATGGTCGACTGCAGGGCTATATGGGGCGGCTGTGGCACACCAGGTAGAGGTGGTTCGAACCCCTCTACAGCCAACATGCCGAGGTGTCCTTGAGCGAGACACCTAACCCCCGGGCGCTTCTTAGCAGCCCACTGCTCCTCCAGGATGGGTCAAATGCAGAGAATTGTAATTTCCCCATTGTGGGACTAATAAAGGATTGATTATTATTATTATTATTATTATTATTATTATTATTATATTATATGAACTGTTCAGATCAAAGGGAAAGGGACACTTCACTGAACCCTGCATGAAAATTAACCCTGTGCATTGGAAGTTGAATTCTCCTTGATAAGTTTATGAGGTCCTCTGCACCCAATATGCACCACATAAGATTTCAGTCTTTGTAGGTGCATCTAAAAATCTGATTCGAGGATGAAAGAAGAAAACACACAGATGAAGGAAAGGGAAATATTTTTGAAGTATGTGTCAAACACACCACACTCATTTGAACTAAAAAATGATCTGTGCGGTACACAGATGTCTAAGGAATTAAGTTTTAGGAATCTTTATAAAACCACAAACAACATTTTTTCTTACATGACACACATGTAAAGATAAAACCAACAACCTCAATCATAGACATATATGACTACAGCATCCACTGGCTAAAGGCGACACTGATTGGCATTTACTTGACATTGTTAGTAATCTTTCAAAGTGAAGGAAATGCTATTTAATGGATGTAGAAAGCATGGGGGGGGGGGCTTTTGTGTCTATTTATGTGTTTGTGTGCATATACGGCAGGATGTAAAGTCTATTGTTGCATTATTCATTATGAAGCGCGAGTGATTTTATTCTCTTGTTACGATGATATGGGGGGAACGGCCCAGGCCATGTAAATCAATGTGCATACAACAGCTTCAATGATTGCTCTTTCAGTAATAGAGGGCAGGAGACAATTACCACCGCATAAACCGGAAAACCCTTTGAAGGAAATGTCACCAAGGAGCATGCTGCATTGTGTTGAATAAAACTGCTGTATGGCGCTACCATTACTAGATGACTGGCTTTATTAAGATAGTGGTTTAGTTGAATGAGGAGAAAATTCCCTTTAAAATGTATAGTATGATCTTCTCATTGATCTAGGGAGTGATTGAGCTATATTTATGCAATCACTCCCTAGATCAATGAGAAGATACACACATATAGATTACAAATTGGTGTGAGGCTGGTCTTTCATAAATATTTACAGTCACAATAACCAGCTACAGAAACACAACTCCCACAAACCTGAGTCAGTTTTAGCTTTATCTTGACACCATGAGCTTCTAGTTAGAAAAGTTAGGAAGTTGAAACAGCTTAAGGAATACATTAATTGACCATATAGCTTCTCCAACTCAAATTGGTAAATTCCATTTGTTTGAGCAGCATAGACGTAAACTTTACCAAACCTACTGAAACAAGAGTCTACAGCCATGTGAGTGAAGCGAATTCATTGCAGTCCATCCAACAGTAATCAAGATGTCTCACTATAAGCCAAAGATTTCCACTTGTTGGTGGCCCGAGAGGAAAAGTCAGTGGCCAACCAAAGTCATTAGGATTCATCCTCTTGAAACCACAAATGAAATCATTATCATGCAATCCATCCAACAGTTGAGATCTTACAGTCCGGACCAAAGCGGTGGATTGATTGACGACCATTGCTAGCATTGATTAAAAAGTAAAAACCCTCACACACACACATATGCTCACACACTGTTCAAGGTGTTAAACGTCTTGTGAAAACCCTCTGGTTGACCTGACGGGAGCCTGCAGGAAGATGAGGCGAGAGCCCGACAGACAGTCTATTCAACTTCTCTGTCGATATTTCATCCCCACTGAAATCATCGATAACCCTCCCACGTTCAGTCACCCAAATACCCTGCTGCCATAATGCACCCTACATATTTGATATGGGAGCTATTTTTAACACTTGGAACTTTCAACTGTATGAAAAATTAAAAAGGACCACAGGAAGGAGGGACTGAAAGATGGAGGGGGAAGAGACAAGAAGGGGAGAGGGAAGAGCAGGGAGGGGGCAAGGATGATGGAAAAGAGAGGGCATAGGAGGGAGGATAGGAGAGAAGGTTACAGAAAGAAAGAGAGAGAGAGAGAGAGAGAGAAAGGATTTACTGTAAGAGAGACAAATGTCAGAGGAGAGGGGAGGTGGTAGGGTGGAGGGACGACCATGTGGGAGGAAAAAGATCGACGATGGGAAGATAGAGAGAGAGATGGTAAGTGAGGGAGCAGAACAGAGAACTCGAAAAAGAGAGATGACCTTTTATTGCCTTCACTCACTCAAATAACATGGCACTCTGTCACAACAATACAGGGTGATAGTGTGATGTAGTAGTGGGAGAGGGGGCAGGAGGGGCAGTGAAAGGACAAGCCGTGTTTGCCGGGTTCTCAACCACCTTGTTTTCAACCCCTGATGTAATCTGGAAAGTTTGTATAAATTCACCGGGAGGACGATTACACATAGCAACTTATTTTATAAATACAGTTCTGTTGTAGTCCCAATCATGGTTGCCTGAAGAGAATGTGTGTCTTTCAATATATTTCTGCAAAACACACTCATTCACACCACACAAGCCTACACACCCTCTTGGTGAGTTGCGTGTCCATCATGAAGTTGTGTACGTGTTTCTCGGCCTTGGTCAGCTCCAGCTTCCTGGCTACCACGGCAACCACCAGAGCTGTACAGCCTGCACCCTGAGAGAGTGGAGAAAGGGAGGGAGGGGGAGAAAGCAGAGCACTGAGTCAGTCAGTTAGGAGGACGAATTGGTAAATCGGTGGCTTATGGGCCGAGGAATTAGCTCAGATGATTGAAGGGAGTGAGGACAAATCTGAGGAACGGAGCCGCATGACAGAAGGAGAAGTGATTTGGAGAGGGGAGAGGATTAAGAGGGATAGCTCTGTTCCAGATCCACATTTCCTCATGTTGAGCGGCAAGCCAAGTCTATTTTCACTTCCAATCCATCTGGTGTGAGATCCCCTCTATGTCGCGTCTATATGGAGCTGAAAAAATATCCCCTTTATAGATGAAAAACACATCAAAGATGGACACCACCTAACTTCATTTAATTGGATGCTGCCAATCTGAATTACATGGTGTCAGTCTTTTCCTGTCACCGGAGGCTCGAGGCCTGCAGGAAGTGTAAAAGTATGAAACACAGACTGGTTTGTCTGTATTCCAGCTCGACCCACATGGGACATATGGCAAATTCTTTTGGGAGAGAGTGACAGCAGTCTCTCAACCAGAAAGACATGCTTGAGAGGAGAAGAAGAGCAGGAACACGGGGAGGAAGACAGACTTAATTAACTTTAAGATTAGACACTGTTTTCAATGGAGCTGTTGAGTGCTCACGGGTTCCTCTGAAGGGGCAAGCACTTAGGGGGAAAAAAAGATAAAGAAAGTGAAGAGCTATGAGTAAATATAAATGGGGAAGGAAGGAAACATGGAGGGTGTATGGAGAGAGGGTGTGTGCACAGAATAGGAGAAAGATGGAGAAGCAGGCAATGTTAATGAGGTCACTTATTTCCTGATAAGTAACAAATTAAGATTAAGAGTGTCAAATGAAAATGTAGGGAGAGAGAGAGTAAAAAGATATAAGGAGAGAAACATGGTGAGTTAGAGAGCGAAGGCGAGGGAGCATGCAAGGTTTTCAAGCGTGTAAGAAATAGCCAAGACTCCACCGTGCACACTCTTGAATGACAACACAGGTTTAGCAAAAATAACTTTGGCTGGGTTCAGTAAAATGTTATGCACAAATGGGCATGAGTGCCCACGTCTATACACTCATCCACTCTATTTGTGTTTATTCAAAAACTATGAATAAAATATGATGAGGGCCGATGGAAAACCCTTCGAGCGTTCATACATGTCTGTGCTTTAGGGAAAAGAGCACTCGACGAATTGCGTCAGTACAGTATGTACAAGGGCAGGCGCGCACATGTGCAACTGTGTATATGTGTGTGCGTTCACATCAAACAGTGGGGTGTTGATTGGTTTGTCATTGCAGGCTGAATGTGTGTGTGTATGTGCTAGAGAGTTTGTTTGTGTATATGCCTGCATCCATTTGATTTCAGTAGGGTTCCCTGTGCAATCTCCACAGAGTGACACGGCTGATGATGGCTGTGCTGCTTTGATTTGTTTCATACACCCGGGTTTCCGTCGCCTCCTCCACTACCGTGCAGCAATTTACTTAGCTGTCAGGAAATGGGGAATCACCCATCTGTGCTTCTGTGTAACATCCACACACTCCAGGTAAAAACTGCATCTCTTTAAGCCTAAAGCAGTGGAAAATAGTTTCCCCGAAACAGGTCAGCAGGAACGTACAGAGAAAAAAAAAAATGTGACATTTAATTTGCTCAATTAGAGCGCAACGTACAAGCACTTAGAGGCAGACATAAGCACAAAATAGATTTGAAATGGCAGCTACTTTGCATCTCTTCAACCTGATGACCCTTCCAGAACTACAGTATATCAAGAGGCTGCAGACAAAACCAAACACACAATCATACGCTATCACTTTACTTTAACCCCTGACCCCATTTGGTATTCATGAGCAGTATATAAACAGCTGAAAAATGGCTTATGATACACTATAATGGAGCTGTAAGCAGATATAAGACACTGATATCTTAACATATATAACTGTGCCTATGAAGACATATTATATAATTATAACTGTTGTAAAATATTGTCATTCATGATCTGTTTATACGCGAACTTTACTGTAGTTGTTGACAAATTAATACATTCAACACTATCTGCTTTCAACTACATTATAATGTGTTAGAAACCATTTATCAAATATGTATATGCCGCGATAAATGCTAAATGGAGGGTATATGTATGAATGAAATACAGATATTGTGATTTAGACAACTCACACCTTTTTGATGTATATAAGAACATCAACATGTTGTGGAAATCTACCACCACCCACCACCCACCCACAAGGACACACAAATACACACTAACACCTGGCCCACCCCCAGCTAGCCTCGGGGCAGTGGTATATTCCAACACTATTGGCCTTCATGTGTTGTCATAGTTACGGCGTTGAGAGTTTCTCCTATAGAAACTCATTACAATAATTCGCAAGCGAGAAAAAAATAATCATATCCTGTTCTCTGCCCTCCACCTTTGACCCATTTTAAATGTTTTCTTTTCACTTCTCTCCCCGCTCTGCTTTCCCATGACCTGCTGCCCCCTGGTCTCCCTCACCGTCTACCTGCATGCTGATTCCCTCTCTGATGATCAACGAAAATACACCCCCTTTTGAAGAGAGCAGTGTTTGTGTGACAGGAGAGGAGAGAGTGTGTGGGGGAGTCACACTAAGAGTGCATGTCAAACTCTGTGTTAGTGTTGTGTGGAGGATGCAGTCTGTAACAGTGGGCTTGGGATGCTCTGCATCCACCCCCCTGTTTGTGTCCTTGTGAGTGTGTGTGTTACATTACAGTAAAGGTTGTACTCCAAAACACTGATTGGATGATTCATCCAGCAAATGGGGGTCTGTCAGTGTGTCTTTGTGCATGAATGTGTTTATTCACACATTTAATGGACTATACAGTAAAGAAAGTAGGTGAGTTGGCAAATACAGGGATGCTGGACAGACACAGTGAGAAATACTGTATATAGACACCAAAATTATCTTTGTGACTCCATGATCCAGACAGTGCTGCACACTCACACTACTGAGACTAAAAGTTAAATAATTTGCAAAATTACACTAGTAATTACATTAAGTGAGGTAACTTAACGTTAAAATGTTGACAGACCTATGATTTTGAGAGTTATGTTGAGGGCTTTCTGAATTTGCTCTCTTGATATTTCTCTGACAATCAAGTCATTAAACTGCATAATGGCACATCTACATTGGCTTCAACCCTGTTTGCTACTTGACTCCAGGCACACTTTAACATATCAACAGGATTGAGGATGCAAGTGTGGAAATGGAATATAAAATGATATTTTAGCAGCTTATGGTCTTATTTTTCCGAAGAAACGAAAACAATTCAGAAGCTCTACTGCAGTTTTTATAATCACTGAGCCATTATCACATCTTACCATGTAACTTGACCTGAGAACTGTTTGAGGCTGCTTTTATAAAAGTAAAGTAGCGTTCTTTTGTATTTAGCACATTGCCTTTATTCTTTTTCAATTTTAACAAGCCCAGCTACGCTACTGCCAACATCAAAGCTTATGCACAATGACTCCCTCAGTTCTTAAAAACATAACAAGGAAAAAAAGCCCTACTATTGCAATATCTAGGTAATAAAATATGCCATTTCAAATATCTCATGCAGACTTGTTCATCTTTTTGGAGAGTCTGTAATTCAGAAAAGTAATATTGCTACGCAATTAGGTTAAAAACCTGCATTATCCCCAACTCAGGAGAGCACCCACTGTGAAGTCAATTTAATGTATTTAGCTGCACACAGTCTTCTATTACTCACTGTACTCTCCCCTTTTTCTCCCCCCGTGTACTATGAGATACATTTCACCAGGTAACATGTCATTATCATATATTGAGCCCTATTATTTCTTTCCTGAGCTTAAAGAATAAGAAAAAGTCATCAATCTTATGGGCACATTTACATTGACATTTTAATTTACTTAACATTTAGCTTTAGGGCTAATACAAAAATTTGAATTTTCTTACATTTGAATTAACATTTATTTTGTCCAATTATTAAAAACAGCGTATGTTAAAGTGATGAAATACAAAAATTAAGTAGTGTCAATGTTTAGTCAACAGTAATAAATTAATTGACCAATTGGATAAATTGCCCCAAAACATGTGGTTATTTCCTTAAACAAAAGTACGCTATAAATGAACTAGAAAAGACCAGTAATACAAAAAAGAAACAGACAGGAAGAACCGAATAGTTTAAGGAGGGAAGAACACCTGTGAAGTTATGCAAATAGAGGAGCAGTCGGCAGCTTATACACTGATACTAACAGATGGACGGTGGATAGAAATAAACACATGGCCTCAGGGAAGGAGAGACGGACGGAGAGGAAAAGATAGAGGGATAAATAGAAAGAGAGAGACAGAACTAGAGAGCGCTATAGTGGTACAAAGAGAAAATGAGAGCGAGAGAGAGAGTGGGAGGACATGGCACACTGAAAGGTGGGACCTTCATTATGCAATGAGGACAGACAGGGGAATAACATGCACACACACAACCCCCTATGCTCTTGTTTGCACGCCTACACACCCTAAACACACAGAAGCACAGATGCGGGCTAATTCAAGGAGGATTGCCCAAATTACACAAATGGCAAAATTTCTCTCGCAAATGACAGCATGCTCTCTAATCTGCTGACCTTTGAACGAGGCAAAGGACAGCGCCAAGGGGAAAGATAGCGAGAGAGAGAGAGAGAGGAAGAGAGGGAGGAAATGTACTGACCATGATTCCTGTGAGCAGACAGACTCCTTTTCCACAGTAAGTGTGAGGAACCATATCTCCATAGCCGATGGACAAGAAGGTGATGGAGATAAGCCACATGGCTCCCAGGAAGTTACTGGTCACATCCTGGGCATCATGATACCTAAAGGAAACACCGTCCGTGTTCAGAGGATAAAGTCAGTCAAGAGTAAAATACATAAATAAAAAATAAAAAACAACATCATTGGCCAACTGGTCCTGTCTGCAAATGTGGGCGTCAAACCTCAAACATGTGACCTTTCTTTTTTGCCTGAAAGAGAACACAACACATAAACAGCAGCTCTTGCTGCCGTCAATCCTGCAAGCCTGTGCACAAGACTGTTGCCATAGCAACCAAATTTGGTGCAGATCTGACACAAAGTTGTTTTCACAAAAACTATAAACGTAAAGTTCAGCCTTGAATGTTGGCGATGTGGACATTTGCTCTGAGCACTCTATTTCCAAGCCTAAAGAGACTCTCTAAATTCACAAATTTTCACCATGTTTAAAGCAGTTTCATTGAATCTGATTTTTCCTTTGATAATTTGGTTTGGAGAGGAAATGCCAATTAAACTTGGATGTAAACCAAACAAAGGCCTCCCAGCAGCTGGGCTATGTTGCATCTAATCAAGCTAATTAACCAGCTGACATTTTTTCCATATTTCCCTGATTATCTCTAAAAGCCTTTAAACTGGCAAAAGGGATGGTCACTTTTTGATTTCCACTTGATGTTACATCAATAATAATACATCATTCATAAAATCTGATTATCAATCTTTAATGTAGGCACACAATTGGATATCCCGTTGGAAAACGGTAATAGCAGTGAGACAATTATGTCAATAGCTGTTTCATATTTGAGCATCTGCCTTCTACTTTCATATAATGTCCCAAAAAAACTTTGAGAACATAAAAATGTTCTGTAAGATTTCAGTTTAACCCCCTGTTTTGCACCTATTACCAGTGAATAAACAATTATCAAACCATTAACAACACATTATCATATAGTTGTGTTCGTTTTTCAGTTTTCATTATTGTATGTCAACAACTATTATTCCATCCGTGATGTAATTTGTAAATGTAACCAAATGATGAGTCAATGATTAAATATATGTACACAGTAGTAATTATGATATACGATGCATTTGTTTCTTATAGTTATTTATGAAATGTATTAATTAAGTATTTTCATGAATAAATGTCGTTTCCCTCTCAATGACAACTGAGCAAACATCCTCCATTTATGAAGATGCATCTGAAAGGCCTGAGAGAAATGTAGGGAATGGACTTTATTATTTTAATATAGATACCACTCTTATATTTATCTTTTAGCTATAAAGCCACAGTCCAGCAGCTGGTTAGCTTAGCGGCTAGCATTAAGAATTGTACCCTGGCTTTTTAAAAAAGGGTAACAAAATCCTCTCATCACCACTGTTTCCAGTCTTTATGCTAAGCTAAGCTAATTACCTGCTGGCTGCTTATCTTGCACTTTTATTCCCCAAAATGTCAATCAAACTATTCCTTTGATTTTGTCAAACTATTATGTCCAAGGTCAAAAATGAACCTTTAAACTCAATATGTTCTGAACAAATTCATAAACAGTCTTAAACTGGCCTGTGAATTACTTTTTTATATGTGTATAAACAGTTTAAAATTTGAATGTAATACCATACTGTAAGGATTTGTTCATGTGCATTTGTTTATCATATCATATAGTGTACTGTGATTCTGGCTATGTTATACTATGTTATCAATCATTCATTCATATATATATAATTATACTACAGTCATTAATAGGATAAGTTATAGTTGTCATAGTGTGCTAAATAATGAAGTGTTGCCTTTCAGGACACAATTATATTGTGGATTTATGAGACAAAATGGACAAAGGATGTAATGACTCCATCGCCTGGATTAAATTAAGTGTACAACTGGCGAGAAAGCCTCATAAACTGAAGTCTAAAGACGGCTCATGTTGCACACATGTCCCAGATTATATTTCCTGCCAATTTAATTTAATTTCTCAGTTGAATTCCCCGTCCACTCACGTTCCGTCAGTCTGTCACTCCATCTTTAGCACACACACACACACATGTTGAAAAACACAACAAATCGAATTCAACTAGCCTCAGCACTGACCTCTCGCACACTCGTACGGTCCAGGCAGCGATGATCCACAGAGAGATGCTGAAGACCAGCAGCACCGTCCCGGGGCATATAGTCATGAGGGTTTTCATTACAAACCTGGTGTTAAAATGCACCTGCAATACACACACAAACACACACACACACACACACACACACACACACACACACACACACACACACACACACACACACACACACACACACACACACACACACACACACACACACACACACACACACACACACACACACACACACACACACAAAATGGGTCAACTCATGGGTTAGTTTTGCGTAGCTCTGAATCCTCATCCTGTTCACCGTTTCCCACCTAGACTTGGTGTTTTACTAATTAGTCTTCTGAGTAGCTTTTGATAGCGGCAGCTCTCTGAGAATCTCAACTGTAATTGGAGTCAAGATCGGGGCTCGACCCTCTGACTCCGGTCAAGCTATACAGTGTCTCTGAGTAATTGGCCTATTTCAGTGTAGTTTTTATCCGTGGCTCATTTGTCATCAACATCTGGCAGATGGATGATCTGAGAGCAACGTTTGAGCCCTGGAAGGGTTAAGCAGCTGATAAATCGGTCACACGCTCCTGCAGATTCCTCCTCTACAACATCAGGAGGATTCGCCCCTTCCTCACTGACGGGACGGCGCAGGTGCTCATCCAGGCTCTGGTCATCTCCCGCCTGGACTACTGCAACTCACTACTTGCCGGAGCCCCGGCGTCGGCCATCAGACCTCTGGAGCTTGTCCAGAAAGCTGCAGCACGTCTGGTGTTCAATCGCCCCAAGTTCTCCCACACAACTTCCCTTCTCCGTTCTCGACACTGGCTCCCTGTAAGAGCTCGCATCCAGTTTAAGACTCTGGTGCTAGCCTACAGGGCAGTGAAAGGAACAGCTCCTTCCTATCTCCAGGCCTTGGTCAAGCCCTACACCCCCGCCCGACCACTTCGCTCTGCTGCCTCAGGGCGATTGGTTGCCCCGTCGCTCAGAGGTCCCTGCGGCCGATCGACCTCACAGCTTTTTTCTGTCCTGGCCCCACAGTGGTGGAATGAACTCCCCACTGACGTCAGGACAGCAGAGTCGCTGCTCATCTTTCGGCGCAGGCTGAAAACTCACCTCTTCATGAAGTACTACCCTGAGCCTTCCTCGTAGCACTTATTGCATTCGTATTAGTTTGTTGCACTTATTGTATTCGTATCAGTACGCTGCACTTATTGTATTCGTATTATTCCTGTTCTATTTTTTTATTTTGTTGTATAGTATGTGTATTTATTGTCTGTGTCTGTGTAGTTGAGCTGCTGCAACACTTGAATTTCCCCCATGGGGATCAATAAAGGAATATAATAATAATAATTAGTTTGTAGCACTTATTGTATTCGTATTAGTTTGTTGCAATTATTGTTTTCGTAGTAATTTGCTTTCCTTGGTTTATGCTTTTAGATGCTTGTTTAAGAAAGGAGATGCACTTATGACTTCTGGTGACTAGTAGTTCTCTTGAATACCTATGTTGAATACACTTATTGTAAGTCGCTTTGGATAAAAGCGTCTGCTAAATGACTGTAATGTAATGTAATAAATGAGTTGCTGTGTTCGAGCTGCATTTCAGTGGCAGATTCACCTCCTCCACATCACTGTAACCTGCGGGTCAGAGTTGTGCCATCACAGATACACTCACAACCCGCTAAATTACTCATCTAAAAATCTACTCCATCTCTCCCGCCGTCCTCCTCTCCTCCTCCGTTTTGTACTTTGCATATTTCCACCACACGCTACATCCCTTCTTCCTGATTTTACAATAATGTGTTTATCGTTTGAAGTCGTTACAAACGTGGCGACAATCATTTATTGCACGGCTTGCGCACATTTCTCCGCACTGGTATTGCAATCTCATTCGAGTCCTTGTCATGCTCCATTTGAACCGTACGCAATATCTTGTTCTCATTTCATGCTCCCATCTCACATTGTATTATGAAAAGATCCACCACAGCTTACATCTAAGTCTCCATCTCCAGTGATAACAATGGAGAGGAAGGGCATTTGAACTGGTAGATGAAAAGAAACAGGTTGACGGGAAGGACTGAGCAGAAGGAAGGCCTTGATAGTTAGAGAGATAGAGGCAACGAATGAAAGGGACAAGGTGGACACAGATTTCATTCCGATGAGAGAGCTCTTGACCTTAATACCTTTACAATAACAACAACCCCCCTCGCCTCTATCTCGCAAAAGCTTTGACAACCACACTTTTTTAACTGCACTGGGGACATACACACACCGACAAGCACAAAACCCTTCTGACCTTATTTAGGGCACCTATACTTCTGGAGGAGGCGTCTGTGAAGAGTTTGCTGTGCAGCAGCATGACTCTGGCGATGAGGTAGAGGCGCAGGAACATGGGCACGCTCAATACCATGTCCAGGTCAGCCTCGGCCTGCGACGGCGCGTATGAGAAGGCCAGCCGCGCCCGCCACTGAAACTTAAAGTCCCCTGGCACTGGATGCACCGCAGACACCAGCAGCTCCAGAGCGATCAGCAGAACCCTCTCCATCGTCATGGCGATGCGCCAGTCGTCGGCTCCGTTATCGATGACAAACAGCTGCGAGGACAGGAAGGACATGAGCAGAGTTACAAGAGGGAAGGAGTTACACTTATTTTTAACGCGCCACTGTGCAAACTTTTCATCGTGATCCTCTGCTGGCACAGTCCACTCATCAGTACAGCTGACTGATCTTTTGATTAAAGGAACAAGCAGCAATTTAGAGTAAATGTCTTTTTCCTGAGATGTAAAATACCATCCATCTAATCAGTAATCTATTCAGTCTCTACTCAGTGATTCGGCTCATTTTTATGTAACCTACAACTCCAAAATAAACTGAATTGAACTCTTACTAAAATAAAAGTCATCTAAGCTGCAAAACCTGCTGCTAATGATCGCAATCACAATTTAAAAACAAAAACAACACCACTATATTTCTCTCAGTGTCATGAGCACGTGCCTAACATCGTTACTTTAATTGGCGTTTTCTGTCCCTGTATGTATGTGTTTATTCCTAATTGCTTTGGTTACTCTTGATAATGTTGCCAAAGCTGTTGTTATAGGGAAGTGATAAGAGCAAGGTTTCATTACAGGGGCGATCCTCCTTATGGGGCTGACAGGAACTGGAGGGTGGGGGAGGAGATGTGGTTGATGAGGAGAGGCAGTGGAAAGAGATGGATGAAGAGCAGAGGAAATGAGGAGATAAAGATAGGAAGTCAGTAAATTTCAGGAAGTGCCAGTATTTTTGCCAGGGCAGTAGAATAATGAGGATTTCAACCTGTTTCTAGCACAGAGAAATTGTTTTTAAGGGATTTTCTGTAGACAAAACATAGTACCTCATATAAATAAAGAAGAATTTAACTTGATTGGTTTACATTGGAAACCGGATTCGATTTCGATTTAGCAGTGAAATTGCTATTATTAAAATAGAATTACATTTCTAGGTCTCAATTATTAATAAAAATGTTTTCACAGGAGGTTCTTGCAGTGGACAGAAAAGGTTAAAGAGAGAGCGAGGCACATCATCCTATAAAGAAAGGCCGGGGCGCAGTGAGAGAAACGAGGAACTCCCCTGCTGTAAATCAGCAGAGTTAACCAGATGCTGCTGCCTGGAGAAACAGCCGGTACTAACAATTGCTCTTTACCACATGATTCATCTCAAGGGCTTTTGGCCCACACAAACATTTATTTTGGATAACAAAAAACTACGATTACAGGTCAAACGTTAGAACAAGCGTGCATGGCGGCCAGCCGTTTTGTGTCATAGCCAACTGGTCGCTGTCAGCGGGGGAGGCGAACTGAAGCCCTGCCACTCCCTCACCCACCTTTGGATGCACACACCACATGTTTCATCTATTATCTTTATCTCGCTCAGCAGGAAGTGTTTCCCCTGTTCTGCTGTTGTAACACACGCAGTCAACATGTGTGCACACACATATGTAGCCTACGCACACGCCTGAGTCATTGTGTAAGCCTTCATTTGAACCAAGGGTCAAACGCTGCCTGTATTCTTTAATGATTTCAGTGAGCGTGCATGTGTGTGTCGGTTTGTGTGTTTGCGTGTACTGTACTTGTGTGTATTTGTGTATGCCTGAGTGAGTTTGAGAGAGAGTGTGCAGACCCAGCCTCGTCATGGTGACTGTTGCCAAGGCGACAACATCAAAGAGCAGCCAAGCTTAATTAGGATCCCCAGCGAGAGCGAGAGAGAGAGAGAGAGCGAGAGTAGGAGCAAGAGGGAGTCAAAAAGAGAGAAACGCAGTGAGAGAGACGAGGCAAGAAGAAAGAAAAGGGAGATATGGGGAGTAAGAGGGAGAGGTGTGTGACAGTGAGTGAAGAGGTACAGAGAGGAAAGCACAGACAGGTTGTCTAACACTTGCAAAGGTTTATATGTGTGTGTGTGTGTAGTCACATTTTGTGGACATTAACTAGTCGCTAGCCGTCAGATTGCAAGGACTGACGTCCTATTTGGGGACAAAATGCTGGTTCCCATGATGTAAGCCACTGAATTTAAGGGTTAAGACTTGTTTTATGGATAAAATTAGGTTTAGGATAGTAGTTATGGTAAGTCTAATGAAATTAATACAAGTCAACACAGTTTTCTCATAAGTGACAAAAACAAGTTTGTGTGTGTGCTTGTTTGAGCAGAGAGTAGGACACCAAAACTTGATGTATATTCATTCACACTTCAGAACATTGCTTTTTTTCTGCAAACCAGTCATTATTCATTTTTCTCTGTCTACCTCCCTGTTTTTCCTCCCTCACTCCCCGTCCTCCCTCTCTCTGAATGACATCTCTTCAAATCAAAACAGAGGTGATCCAGTTTCTTGCCACTGAAGGAAATGAGCGGCTCTCCCTTCCTCCTCCTTCCACCCATCGGTCCCCTCCTGTCCTGTCCTCCCTCGCGCTCCTGCTGTTGGTCTTTTCCTGGCTAAATCGCCATGAGGAAGGGATAAATAATTAAATTCCATTAGGAAAGTCATCTGTCAATGGGAGTGAGTGAGTGCCACTGGCCCTACATGACTAGGACAGAGGGAGGGAATGAGGGAGGAGGGGATGAGAAGAGGAAAAGTGTGTGCGTGTGTGCGTGCGTGTGTGTGTGTGAGGGAGTTCAAACAGAAAAACTGTCAACTTTATCATGGGAGAAAGGGGAGGAAGGTCAGGGAACAGCAAAGCTAAATAAACTGGGACATAAAGAACAAACCCACAGGGAAAATCTTCTGTTATTTTCTTAATTTTAACAAAACGTGGCATCACAGGGCAAAGGGCAAGGGACAGTGAAAGGCAACAGAAAGCGGACAAGACAGAAGAAGGGCAGAAACAGGAAGAGGAAAGACAAACATAAAGCAGGCCTCTGGGAGAGTATGGAGGCAAAAAAGGAAAAAGTATAAATGTGTGAATATGACGGCAGCAAAGATGGGCTGAGGTCTTTTCACGGGTGAGAAGACTCTCCACCTAAAGTGTCCCCTACTTCTACATCTGCAACCTGCCGGTTGGACTTGTCACCCCCCTATCTTTCCCCTCCAGCCTTCCTTCCATCCATCCACCCACCCATGCCTCGACCCCTTCCAGTGCCCTTGGCCATCGTATCTTGGTAATCGTGTCAAGTCCCCGATTGCAGATACCTCTCATCACGGAACCAGACGCAGCGCTGGCCAGACGCAGCGCTGGCCAGACTCTGCCAAGCCAGCAATTTTACACACATGCACACACACACATCACATGCATACACACATCCAGACGGCCCTGATGAGTGCAGCACAGACTCTCCAAAAAGAGGTAGATGTAGGCAAATCAGCCTCAAATCGGCATTTCAAAGGGGTGAAAAAAATAAAATAAACCTGAGTGTGGAATGGAGACGGCCCTAATCACTGAAGAACACGGTGACAGAGCGAACACTGAAAAGCTAGCACACATACTTTAACACACATAGTCACATGTCTGGTTAATTGTCTAGGTCCTACAGCATGGAAATTCCTGGAGCAGGCAGAAAATAACTGGGACACACTCAAGCAATAATTTCACACACCCAGATATACGTGAATATGCAGAGAGGGTAACACGCTTTCCTTGACTGTCATTGCAGCTCTGAGGGGAACACCCTCACGACTGTTTCTACACCGACAACAGAGGAAAGTGAAAAAGGAAGTGTTGGAAAGTGTGAGAGGTAGGCAAAGGTTCACTGTTTTGATGCGTGCAGGAGCGATGTTGCCTAGTTTTCAACTAGAAAGTCTAAAAATAGCAACTGGGAGAGAGTGAAGAAAGGATTCCACCAGTGGTGTCTTGAGACCAGGAATCTCCTTCACTCAGTGAAAATACAAAAAACAAACTGTTACTAAAAATGGCCAGAGGCTAGTAAGACAAAAATTGCATCTGATAACATTTCTTTGAAATGAGCGGGTGAAATGCTTCTTTCATGTCTACAGTCTAAGGAGGATGCTGGTTTATACCTCACTCTCGTTATCTATTCCATTACAGTTCCCTGGGCGGATGTACATTATGCAGAGTCTGCAGAACATGACATCATGAAATGTCTGTCCAAAGTATTAGATATCTCACGACTGCGGGTTCACTAAAGGAGACAATCCTTTTTTAGAAAACTAGTGCTCACTTTATTTTCCTAATACCATCTGCTTGCCTTGAGTGTCTGAGAGTGCCAAGCTGGTGTCTTCTTGATGAATGGACTGCTTCTAAAATCCTCTAAAAGTAACTGAATAACAAAGTTCACCAATGCTTAAAGTGCACTAATGGAATGGAGAAATATCTCTTTCTCACACACTCCCTGAGAGTTTCTATTTGATTAGTTTCAACAACAATTCAATTTTTGCCTTTCAAGTCTGAATTCCTTGCAAGTTTATGAGCAAAAATGAATCATTTCATTCAGGTTTTTGTTGTTGGAAGTGTGTGTGTGTGTGTCTGTGTCTGTGCCTGTGTCATTGTCTGTGTGTGTGTGTGTGTGTGTGTGTGTGTGTGTGTGTGTGTGTGTGTGTGTGTGTGTGTGTGTGTGTGTGTGTGTGTGTGTGTGTGTGTGTGTGTGAAGAAATAAAGAGAAGGCCACTGGTGAGCTGGCCGATTAGGGAGCACAAAAGACCAGCACATCCCACACATGAATGTGCATGCATGGACGTCCGGTGATGCTGCACTAAACACTATCTGCAGATAGTTTTTTAAGCAAACATTTAGCTTGATTTTAGCCGTATTCATAATTAATCTTTCCGATGAGCCAAAGGGCCACTTGGAATCTGTGGTTCATCATTACAGCTGTCTTTAGAGGGTTTTCTTGGCTCATCATAGACCAATGATATTTCAATCCTCAGACTCCATTATTCCTGACCAATCTCATTCACTCGGGTACAATGTTAACTCAAACTAATGGTGTGTGGTTTCACAGATTGGACAGTCAATCACAGCTCTCTCAAAATGTCTCCTGAGTTCATGGTGGTGATAACAATCTCTGCTCAAACTCTAATAATATCTGCACTATAATTGTCTCCATCTGTCATCAGTTGTCTAAACACAGTAATAAAGAGTCAGAGATGCAATCTTACAAAGAAGCAAACAAAGAGAAAACTCAAAAGGTAAAAAAATAAAATGAGCACATTCTTAAGTGCGAGATGAAACCATGATTACAAAATCACATGAAAAGGATTTATGTTGATGTTGCAGAGTTAAGGAGCTACTAGGAGCTAAAATTTCTGTAAGATGTTAACTTTGTCTTGCATATATTACACTTGGAAGAAAGTTATCCAATGTATTCCTAAAGTAGGTACAAAATGATTTATCACAGTCCAGCAGGAATATGGTATTGTTACCATGGTAACACTGTTCAATTTACTACAATCATGTCTGTAACGGCAATGTATTTTATCGTCAGTGTTTCTAGAGAATGGTTATCAAAATCTTATGTAGAGAAAATGGGTAGTGTATATACACAGTATGAAATGAATAAATATGACCTGAAAAATACAGCAATAATTAATGTACAACATAATCTATCTTGTCTGGTTAAAGTTTCTCTGTCTCAAAACCCTTGTGAATGTATATTTAAGGACAACATCTGATATATCTTAAAGAATACCCCACTAGTTTAGCATTGGACTCATACACTGTCACACTCATGATGGACAGTTTTAAAATAGGTTTAAAATCAGAGAGAATTAAAATTTTCATGCATATATATATATATATATATATATATATATATATATATATATAAAAACCGTGCACCCACATTACCCACAAGGCAACTTGACAGCCAACAGTTCAGAGGTTTGGATGTGTTAATGTAGCCTTGAGCCTCAAGCAGAGGTGAGGAGCTTGTCAGGGAGGTCTGGTAAACTCACTTCTAACACCACAGCCCACAGATTATTTGTTTGTTTTCAAACTTGTAGTCTTCAGAACCAACCGACGCTGATTAAAGTGACATCATCTGAGGCAGACTTCATGCAGCTCCCTCTGGAGCCACAAGAAGCTTGATACTTGTACCCATGTACTCCCCAACACCTGTTAACAGATGTTTATGTGTGTTTCCCTTTGAGGACAACATGAGTTCAGTTAAACCAGTGCAACTCATTGTTCTCTGAAGAAATCTTAATACAACCACTGATAAGAAAAAATCTTAAACTGCTTAATTCAACACACGTCTCAACCTGTAGATGTGTAGGAACAAACTGTTCTGTTAAGAACTGAAATGATTAATTTTAGACTGCTTCCAAGTGAAATGTCAGAAATGTTTCACTGAGCCAGAGCCAGTGGGGTCCGATGGCCACTTGCAGTCCAATCTTGTGCTTTTATGCAAATTGCACAGCAGAGCTGGAAATACCAGCTGACACACCAATATCCACCTAAACAGGCCCTTGATAATTGTACATTTTTGTCAAGGTCCAAGATATGATCAGGACAAAAACAGGCTTATTTCTCCCACGAGGTAAAGAAGAGAAAGTACATTCCTTTTCTTTTTTTGTGTTGTTGAATTATAAGCATTGTATTATTATGATCACTGATTATGAACATATGGAATAGCTGTAGGCTGATGATCAAAATGTAGATTTATTAAATAGTTGGAAGAATATATTTATTGTATTAATGAAGAAAATCCCTATTAGGAAACACTCTAATTCGTTTATCATAATTGTATTGAATAGAATTGTAAACACATTTATGTACCTCCGAAAATAGAAAGATAATATAGTAATGGGTCTTAGAACCATTTGTGCCACACCACTAATACAATCTGATAAATTGGTAATATGTGATGATGAGATGGTATTTCAGGGATAATGTATTTTTGTTACAGTCAGAACCCCAGCTGCATTTGGCACACGTTTAAGGAGGATTCTTGAGATTAGTTTGCTCAAAGAAGTATTTGAGAACAACCGAGAGAACATGACAGGCTTGATCAAATTTGGTAAGAATCAGAAGCCATCAAAGTAAAATGTTGAAACATGACTGATAACTGTGAAAATTTAACATTTGGGTATTTCAACAGCAAATATTTCACTGTCAAATATTAAGAGGATTTAGCAATGTGCTAATTTGTGTTTCACTGATTTAATCCAAAAATAGAGAAAACTAAAGAAAGTTAGAACAGACGATTTTTTATGTTCCAAGTTGTCATTTGTTTTAATTTTTGGCTCAGCTGACTGGCCACATCACAAAACTGCAATGTCCTCACTTTAATTAATACTTTCTCATCTCCCTTTCATTTTTCACTGTGACAAAACCCTTTAAATTAAACACACTTTTGCTTTGAGTTCATATTACAGCATTTAGTTTATATTGAGAACAATTTCATCTCTTCCATAACAAGATAATTACTGTCAACAATTTACAAGAACTCAAATTATTTTCTTTGATGGCAGTGAATAAGTGATGATTTACAGAGAATTCAATACAGTCTAGATTGTGTGAGAACAATTGGTTTGAGTTGTCCCCTGACAGATTAGAAGAGACAATGAGGATGAAAAGAAAGCAGGAAGAGGAGAGAAACATTCAAAAGAGGAAGGCAGAGAAGAAAGAAGTGAGAAAAGGGGAAAAGATAAAAAAAAAACAAAACAAAACAAAACAGACAGTGAGGGTTTTTAGGCACAGAGAAGAGTAGGCGAGTGTTAAAGTACAACAGGAGAAGGGTACAGGTGAGAAGCTGAATGCTGAGTAACGAGGCAGGAGAGGAGTCAGGAAGAAAGGATGTGAAACTCAACAACAAAATTGAATTGAGGCCCGGTAGAGGAGAAAGGAGACAGATCTAATCGGATAATGACGAAGAAGCAGCAGGAGAAAGAAAGAAAAAAGAAAGAAAAAGCAAAGCACACTGATGGTGGTAAACAGAACGTACTGTGAGATAAAAGACATGAGGAGAGAGAGAGAGAGAAATGGAGATCGGTGTGAGAGAGAGAAAGGTGGTATTAATGCCAGCTAAACCCGATAAGATCATTCTGATCTCTAACGTTTTATGTGCGAATGTAGCCTATACGTGTGTGTGTGTGTGTGTGTGCGTGCACGTGTGTGTATAAGTTTGTGTGTCCGTGCATGTAATATCCTGTTACATGCTGGGCAAAATGCTCCGGCAGAGTGTGTCATAATCTGAGAATGAGATCTTTATTGAACAATGCCTTTCATTTTGCACAGCTCCTGGTGTGTGTGTTTGCGTTTGAAGCCAAAATCCAACATAAAAAGCAGAGAAAAACTGGCACTTCTTATGCTGCTCATGTTTATAGCCTAAGCAAAGGGGCTCGGCGCCAGCAGGCAGGTACTGAATAATAAAAGGAACATGCATTTAATGAAACATGTGTATGGTTGTAGGTGTAGTTGTAGCCTACATATACGAAAGCATGCACTCTAGGATGCTGCACACCATCACTGACAGAGCCAGGCTGTTTATCACTGCTTCCAAAGCAGAAGACCGAATGACGTGTGCAACACTGCCTTTTGTGGTTTTGCTAACTAGCAAGGTAAATGGAAACGTAGGTTGTGTTCAAGCCCCAGGAAAGAGCGCAGAGCTTTGAAGTAAATATTATATAGTGGCCAATAGCAGCCGGTCAGGTGATGCAATGGGGCCCAAAAAGAGTTTCCCCCATAGACTTACATTGGGAAAGAGATGTCTGTAACTCAGCGGATCATTTTTTGATGTGAATCAACTCCCCAGTACAAACACTTGAATGGCCCATATTTAAAGCATTAGGTCTTTGAATTGTAATTGTACTAGTAGCTTAATCCAGAGTTATTTTTACATTCCTCTGTTGACATAAATGAGCCAGAGAACAGAGCTGAAATGAGGGCTGGGAGTCGGGTTTAGAGGAAACGCTGGTGCGCTTGCTCTATGGGCCCCATGTATAAAGTTGCTCCGTAACTGCTGGATATGTACATAAACAACTGTTTGCTAACAAAGTTACAATATCATCATTGTTCTGCTTCCACCAAGTAACCAAAGACATGTAACCTGCAGGTTTAAGGAACATTCAATAACGCGTTTAAAGGATAATTCCAGTTTACTATAATTCAGTTCTTTTTCATTACTTTTGGTTATAATAACATCGTGTTAATTAGAAAAATAGATATTTGGAAAACAAAAACTGTAAAATGTATTAAACTTGCTGTTTCAACTTCCAACCAAGCCTTAGTTTCAGTTTGCAGGTGTGCTCAACTTTGCAGTTACACAAAATTGTTGAAACCTGATTATCTGACTGCAATGTCAGTGTGATCCCAGATTTCAGCAAATCTTTGTGAGTACAGTGTTATCATGACCAATAGCAATGATGGCCAAAAGGACAAAAAAGAATACTCAAGCAGTAATAGACCAAGATTATCCTTTAAAGCTGTGTGCTGCTGTGTGGTAAAAATGCTTATAAATTATTACCGTCCTCACTTAAAATCAAAAGAGATAATTGGTTCAATCCCAACATCACCTCCCCCGCTGTGATACCCCCCCATATACCTCCACAGCCCGTCTACCCTAACTCCCAAACACATTTAATCAAAAGCAACCATTTCTCGACGTTAACTGAAGATCTTTTCTCTCTGTCGGCCTTACAGTATCCATTTTGTCTTATCCTGACGGTGTTAATGTGCCTGTCACATGTTGCAGCCATAGTGTGCGTGGGAGGATGACTGACTCTGTATGTGACATCAAACTTGTGAGCAGAAACCAGGGCTTTTTTATCAATGAATGCCTAACAATATACACAAACATTCTTATCATCCTGAAACTTAATACACAGCGGCTGCCCATTACAGACTGATTGCCAGTCAATCAGCCCCTGTGTATGTCAGTGAATAAGCAACGGCCATCTAGTTATTGATCCTCAGAGGGAAAACCTAAACCTCAGAGCAGAATGCATCAGAATCTCCATCACAGACCCGCTGGAAATATAATAGACATTTCCAGCAACATCCAAGCTGTGATGTATTAAAAAAAAAAAGCCACTGCATTAAACTAATATCCGGTGAGATGGATGAGTGTTGCTCAGTGGTTTAGCTGGTGGGAGTAATAGCTGGTGTGGGGGCACTCATTGGGTCCAACTCCCGCAAGGCTCCCATAAATAGTCAATGTGCATCGATTGCAAATGGCTACAGATGAAAACCCCGGCTAAATGACCGTGGTACCATTATATTAGTGAAATGACAAACAGAAAAACAGATATCAAGAAGCATGAAAGCATTTCTGATTGATTGTTTCAGCTGTACAAGAGGTTGCTGCTTTGTGTGTTTGTGTGCCTTGAGTGTGTGTGTTTTCATGTTTATGTGTCGATTCATCTGCTGAATGACAGGGTTGTTATTGGCTGAGTGTGTATTTAACATTCAGTGTGTATGTACTCGATGCTAAGCAATGCAGACTGTTTTGCCAATCCCACAAAGACCCTCATTACAGTCATTAATTGGCTGGAGCCAACACACACCTGGGTCTCTTGGTCTATCTCAGGAGCCTGAGGGACGGCAACTTAATGTACACTGTGGACAGAGCTCAGATGAGCCTCTGCTTAAATATTTGAAGAAAACAACAACCCTTAAACTAAAAGGTGAAGGCATTATAGAAGCAGTCGCTATGTTGGGAAATATGCCTTCTCACCAAGAGTGATACAAGGAGATTGATACCACTTTCATATCTCTCCACTAAATATGAAGCTACAACCAGCAGTTCATTAGTTTAGCTTAGCTTAAAGCGGCTAGCCTGGCTCTCTCCAAAGGTAATGTAATATCAATACTACCATACAATTTACTATGCCAGAAAGAGGTTTAGTATGTTCCAATACCCATTGTCAAATGCCAAAAATACCAGGATGTCTTACTGCCTGCAATCCCATTTTGCAGTATGACGCTATCTACGGTGTATGTGCAGTCTCGAAGGCTACACGACACATCCACTTTACTACAAGACACACCCTGTGAGATAACTTCTGGGATTAATGTACTTATTTCAACCTAAACAGTGTTGTTTACCTAACCAATTAGTTTTTCTGCCTGAACCTACCAAACTGTGACCGTTTCAAGAGTGTAACATGTAGTCGGCATCCAGTTGTACTGTGCACCTGCAGATAGACCAACTTGGAGCCTCCAGATATAAAAGCAAGAGCGTCAAAGTTCAAGGGGCAATGTAATGAAAAAGTAGATATCTCAATTATAGGCATACTGCGTCCAACAGTGCGAACTTTCTAAGGTCAGTTGCAGTGCGTGCAACCAAATACTTCCAACCAGCTCTAGCATCTCTGAAGCTCACTCATTTGCGAAAGTTGTGGTTCTATTTCCTGGCCAGCTTCCCTTTAGTCTTGAAATCGTTGTAGCCCTTAGCAAATCCACAAATTGTTGTTCTGACACTAGCTATACTTTCTAGCATACTTAAACTTTGTATGCAGTTTAAACAAACAAGATATTAAACGTGTTCATTAGTGAGTTTCGCGGGTGCTTACAGGCAGATTTAGTCAGAATAGCTGTTCACCCCTGTTTCTAGTCTTCATGCTAAGCTGAGCTCCTCTCAGCACTAGCTTCATACTCACAGACATGAGTGTAGTATCGATTCTCACAGACCCAGCAAAGCAAGCCTGTGAGTTAGTTTGTGTCGGTATGTATAGGCCATAAAAGTATGTCTGCCTGTGGATGTTTGTGTACGTGTTTTACCTGAACTTCCCGAGCATGGTAGGCTATGATGAGGCCCAGCAGTATGACTGTGGAGAGGCTGATCAGACACTTCAGGGCCAGAGAATACATGGAGCTCTGTAGAGAGAAAATGTACAAACAGATTCTTAGGACCATGCAGCACAAACATAACATAAATTGAAGGTACATTTTGTAATTATGTTTGTTTTAATATTCAGAGTACAATGACATTTTTTTTATTTTATTAAAGATCCCACACACATTCTGTCACAAGTCAGGTTCATCTTGGAGCGAGTCCCAGATGTCACACTATGTCCTCTGTCACTCCTCTGCTAAAATGGCAAGTGTATCATAGCGGCAGTGCCTTAGCATAGACAATAAGATCTAACATTTACTAAACAGACTTCAAAACGCTGAGCGGAAGAAGAATGCAAGTATTCCACCCTTCAATATCACTGCAGCTGAGCTTTAAATCCTTAGCTTGTCTGGTTTCAAAGGGCTTATAATCAATGCGCTGGGGAACTTCCGATCAATACAACTCATAGCACTTCAGTGGCTTCTTTAACCCCCACACCTCACACACTCAGAGCACAGCAAAGCCTTATCATACGCATGTGCACACACATATATGCCCACACAAACACATTAGCACAGTTGCACCCAGAAAAACAGCACTAGTTTATCTACATAAAGAAATCCAGAAGATATATAAAAAGGAAACTGATTAGATTGGTCTGTAAGCTGTTCTCTATTGAGTTATGTGTTCATTTCAGAATATATTGTCATTGGAAGGAGCATGGTTGGTCGTGTGTCAACCAAATGGGAATAAATGAAAGGAAATGAAGCTTGAGCAACATGATGTTAAAAGCTGTGATAGTAAGAAGGCGTGCATGTTAGCTATTTTAACAAAGCTCATTTTGTTGGTAAGTGGCCATGGAGTACATTAAATAATGCCTTCTGTTACACACTGGTAAACCAACTAAAATTAGGAACTGTTATGTGGCTTCAGCTTTTGCTATTCTTTGCTTTCACCTCATCCATAATTGTCATGCATCAGGCAACCTTGTTAACCATGCTGGTAGCTTGGCTCCGGCTCTCTAGGGATGGCAATGTCAGTCTGTCTGTCGGTCGGTTGGTGGGTCTGTATGTCAGTCCACCACTTTGGTCCTGACTGAAATATATCGACAACTATTGGATTGATTGTCATGGAGTTTTTCTACAAACATTCATGTTACATATAGTACGAATCCTTCAGATTGTGGTGATCCCTAGACATTCCTTTTTTTCATTGTTCAAAATTAAATATCTCAGCAACTATTGGATTGATTGCCATGGAACTTGGTACAGGTTGTTATGGTCCCCAGAGGATGAATTGTACAAAATGTATCTCCTGACCTTTCATCTACATTTTGGTTCATCCAACAACTGCTGTATGACAACTACTTTTCAAAACTACCATTATATCTTCCAGCATCAACATGCAAGCATTAACATTGGGAGCATGTTAGCATGTCGATGTGAGCATTTTGCTTAAAGCACATCTTGTTTTGGACATTTATTCTGTTTTATCACCCTATCATGATAGCAAGCTTTTGATAAAAATACACAAACAACAAAAAAACTAAGTAATTTTCTTAAAAAGCAGGTCACTGTAGTTTTTAGCTTACGTTACTATGAGTATAAGGTAATTTGTTTGGGACTATTTTCAGCATTGGATTAATTTGCCTTTGGCGCTGTGGTGAGTTTCGACAGCAGGACTTGTATGAAGGAACACTGCGCAAAAGTGTGGCTCATTGATGTGTAGGATAATAGTTTAAGTATCTATGGCACAGTGGAATAATATATATATTAGGCTTTGGCAACTCAGGCAATAGTTGTTAATGTCACTGCTGGTGTATGAGGCAACAGGGATTGGACCCAGGTGCAGACAGTAGAGGAGGCAGCAGGATTAATAATGGAGAAACAAGAATATGAATGGGTTTATAGGAATCAAGGGTCCAAGTGAGGCAGGCGATCAGCCAGGCAGACAGGCAACAGGTGGTAGGAAACTGCATTGCAACAATAAACAACTGAAAAGGAACAAAGGAACGGGTATTTGGATCTCATCATAGGGAATGGAAAACAGGTGGGTGATTAGGTGATGCAGGTGAATAGGTGGGGAGCAGGGAAAGCCAGGCAGAGCAGATGAGGGAATTGGAAGCAGGTGTGTAGGTGGGTGTGCGTGTGTGTGTCAGGTGAGAGGGCGAGGAGGGAAAGTCCGAGGACATCTGGTGGATGGAAGGAACATGGCAACAGAGGGGTCGGAGAATGGAGAATGGGGCTGAAGAAGAGTGACAGAGGAACAAACTGTGACAGTTAGCATGATCAAGTTTTTGTTGGTTTGGGTCTTTTCATTGGATCTGTTGACAATAAGAAAAAAATGTAGAATTATCCTTGACATTTTTGAGAAAAGAGGAAAAAGAAATGAATAAACAACAAACCATTCAGGTAAATCTACATTGTTTTCTCTTTGTTTAATGTATGTGTCTATTATTTATAAACGAGAATGAATAAGATTTAGACAGATGTTGGCTTTTACCAGAGATTGAATTTGTCCCTGTTCGCCAGGTTTCAGGTGTTATTTCTTAATTTCTTATTGAGTGGATTGGTGTCAATGTTCGGTTTCAAAAGCTTTTTCAACCTGGTGTGAAATTGAATCTGCATATTGATGCAAAATATCTGGAATCAGCAGTGAAACAAAACATATCAGGCCTTTACACATGTACATGACAAATAAAAGCCACAAAAATACAAAATACCCGCCTGTGAATAATATATGTCGAGGGCTTTTATTGTGGTAATAAGGTAATAAGGTAAGAATGGAAGGAGTGGATCTAATATGCACTACCTTTGTAAAGGTTAAAGGGAGTGATAAAGATTGCCGTGGTTTGGACTCAGGGAATGAAATTAGCACATAAAACCTGCCAAATACAGCATGTGTTTGACCAACATTTCATACATTGACGTACGTATTTATTGCACAAATTTATTGCAAAAAAAAAAAAAAAAAAATGCCCCGTCGGGTAAATGCATTTAGTTTGACTTCAGACATTCAGTGCTTTGGTTTCTTTAAAGCCACACTCGCTTAAATGATTCATTTTGTCTACATCAGATCAAGGACTAGTCTTTGAACTGCAGAATATAGCACACAAAAACCCCAAAGTGCATTCATTCTCAAGATCATCAAGGTTGCCTGACGAATTCAACAGCCTGCTGTCCTCCTCAAAGGAGAGTTGAGCAACCTTAAGACTGCAGCATCTCAGATCAGATATGTCTGCTGTTAAGTATTCATCGCCAAACACACACTTAATCTGAGCGTTCACACTGAGTTTAGACACATTACTCAGCCTTTCCTTCATGACTTTAATAAGCAGAATCTACTTTACATTTTTGATTCCTGAGTATATATTGCATGTCAGCCTCCTGTAAAAACAGAGAGCACTAGAGTTTCTATTACGGTCTCTGCAGATTCTCCATGGACTTAATGGCATTAATGAAAGGCATGAAGTGAGTGTGAAATATGTATCACTAGAAACTTATTTATATATGAATTTGAATTGCTCCACTTAATAATTGCCATGAAAACTGAATTTGAATCACAAATTCTAGTTGCTACAACCGCTAGCTGACGATCAGCTATTGTTTCAGAGCAACTGAATTCAATTTCATAATATAACATTTAGTTTCAAGTTTATTGGAATTCAGTTCCAAACTACTAAATTCATTTTCAAATTGTGCTATTCAGATTCAGCTTTCAATGCAATTATTCAAATTAAACATGTAATATTCATAATTTTTGATTCAATTCAGTTTCTAGTGACACATATTTCTGCCCATACACTGCACTGGATGGGGAAAATACCATCTAGCCATCTTTGACTCTACACTCTCTGCTTGCTCACAGTCTTTCCCTGTCTTGGTCCGTTTCTCCTCTGCTAACATCTCATTTGTACTCACTGAAGCAAACTAGGTGCAAAGGAAGCCAACATTGTTGTGCATCTGTTTGAACACACAGTCACAGTGGTGAGCTGAAATGTGATTTGCTTTGAGTTCACTCTCTCTCTCTCTCTCTCTCTCTCTCTCTCTCTCTCTACTTTTACCTCCAGCCGTCTGTTGGCCACAGGCTTTTTTCTCAGTTCTGCAAACAACACTGTCAAGAGCATTTTGTTTCTGCCTTTTTCAACTTCATTTACTCTGCCTGTATAGTAAATGACTCGACTGTGACGGAGACATATGTGCGCACATGCTTGCCTTTTGTTCATTTTAGTTCTTTTTATACCATGACCACTGAGAATATTTGCTTCTAATTGGCTGGCAGGGGTCCATAAATTAGGGTTTGTTCATACTTCAACAGGCATGTGGACAGCTGCAGACTTGCATGTGTAAAGGAGATGCACACACGCTTATTTACATTCTACAATCTGTGGCACAAGAAAATAAGATTTCGACCGCACAACTGCAAGAAGAAGAGCCCTTTTGTTATTTGTATTTGGCTGAACAACAAGAAAAAGCTTAATTAAGAAATATTAAGAATATTAGGCTGCACAAGAATTAAGATTCTTGTGCAGCCTATTTTTGAAACAAGCGTCCACCATTTGAGTGCAAGAACCGTCGGCGAGCTTGTAGTGTGTACAGTCCACATGGACCTTTGTGGACATAATATCACAGTCAATGAAATTTAAATCATGCAGAAACTCGCTGCCAGGCAGATGCAACACGTGTGAATTGGGTTTTACTTAAAAAGATTTGAAATTGTTTGCATGAACAGTTTTATATTTTGGCAGGAAATTGCTTGCTTTCTTGCCAAGAGTTGGACAAGTAAATCAGTACCAGTCTTATGTCCTTGCTTTATGTATCGAACTAGCCATTAGCTAAGCATTAACACTGGAGGCAGAGGGGAACAGCTAGCCTGCTCTGTCCGAAGAGCAGAGCACCTTTTCCGGAATCCTGTTGCCACTGCGAGGTTGCCAGGCAACCAGCACTGTACTGGTACGAGCACAGGTTTAAATAATCAAATCGATGAAGAATGAGCGGTATTTGTGCATGCTGGTTCACTGTCACGCTGTCATGGCTTTCATGGATTCTTGAATAGAACAGAGTCATAATTAATGTTATTAATGAAACGTGTGCTTTTCCCACTATGACAAATCAAAATGTCTGATATGAAAACGGGTTTCTACAAGCAGACAGATAAACTGACGTTCCATAAGAAATCCAATACTCCCTTTAAAACTTCAAAAAATAGCTGCATCCACACAATGTAATCTTAAATCATTTTGTTATTGTGTCTCTGGACATCCTTATAAACAAACAGGAGAAGGAGTAAACAAGAATGTTTTGAATAAATGTTAGTTTGAAGTCACTGGCCTGAGTGAAGGATACTATCCCTTTACCATGACATTTACTGTGTATGATTGAATGTGTGTGCATGTGTTATGCGTGTGTGTAAGTGTGCGTATTTTCCTCCTTTTTGTCCAGCTGTGCGTAAGTGTGCGATTAGCGTGTATTGATCAATGGCTTGGTGGACAGCATACAGAGATAATGAGCTTTTTTGAGCTTCTTTAGTTCAATCAGCAGTCACACACACACACACACACACACACACACACACACACACACACACACACACACACACACACACACACACACACACACACACACACACACACACACACACACACACACACACACACACACACACACACACACACACACACACACACACACAAGGTAGTATGTAGTTGAGGGTTTTCCCCAATAGACCCCACCTAAACCTTATTGACACAGATGGGAGAGCAAATACATGTTGCTTACCAACACATTACTCACGTAGTGATAAGTTGCTCACTACATGTGTTGGTAACGCCTATGAAGGTGGATGTGTATGTGTGTATGTGTGTGTGTGTGTGTGTGTGTGTGTGTGTGTGTGTGTGTGTGTGTGTGTGTGTGTGTGTGTGTGTTAGTGTGTTGTAATGAGTTAGCCTTGGGGGTCTCTCCCTGTCAGAGCGATGCCTTCTTGCAATCAGTCTCCAGGGAAACAGGCAGTAGACAGAGGAGCCATGTCACCTTACCAGAAAAAACACACATACACACAGACACTCAACTGCACATTGACACACGCCATTACGGCCCTACACACTCAATTAAATCCAGACAAAGGGAGAGGTGAACACACACATACACACAAACACACTAGCAGGTGCATCCATGAGTACTAATATGACAGAGCTCAATACACATACTCTATGTGGTATGTAGTATGTGTATTGAGCTCTGAGGAGGAGGAGATGATGTATACAGACATGGATGTTTGTGTTACTGGCAGATGATGCAAGTTTTAACACACCCATGTCTGCCAACACACTCACACATAAAGAGAGAGGTAGCCTAGCCTTGTTACGCTGAAAGAAATGGTCATATTTGTACCCGTTAGTAGCAAAACCTGTGGGATCTACCGTCCCTTAGAAGCCTGTGATCTCAAAGATGAAGGGAGAGTGGAGTGGTAGTGGAGGAAAAGAGAGGAGGAGGTGGAAGAGAGGAGGGGGAGAACGGCGCAGAAGTGCTGAGATGGCTGATAGCTCCTTCAGAGAATATGATGGCAGTTGGTGAGTTTAATTCCCTGATGATCTTCATGTGCTGTCTGAAAAGCACCATGCGACCATTGTGAGTGGCCTCAAATAGAAAGGTCTGGAAAGGTCCCCAGTAAATGTCTGTAAGAAATGTCACAGATAGGGGAGCGAGGGTGGGGAGGAGGGAGACGGAGGTAGCGGAAGGGGAAATGTGGGAGATGCTGAAAGCCTGCTGAGATGGCAATTTCCCCTTTGGGAAATGGAGACGTATTTAAGACTCGCCAGGGGAGGAACATTTACACTCCCCGTAAGTGAGAAGAAGGAAGGAAGGAGGGGAGAATGGAGGCGAGCACTGCTGCTAATCTGTGAAATCGTCAATGCTTGGGATGAGATGTAGGTGGGCACATGCTCACACGATACCCCGTCCCTCTGCTTATATCTCACACACACACACACACACACACACACACACACACGCACACGCACACACACACGCCCATCCTATATGTCGAGGTGTCAATAGTGTGCATTGACGGCATGACAGGTGAAGTTGACAACAGCTGTGCGCTCCCTCGGAATAGCGGTGAGACATTGCGTGCCTGAAACGAGGAGCCACATGGGCCTTTGTGAAGTGATCTATTGATCTGACAGGTCCCAGGTGTCCAAAGGCCTCTGTTATTCTGAGATAGAGACACGTGTCAGACTGGGAATCCCTCCCCTTTAACCTGTTCCTCATAAAATCAATAATAGAAAGCTTGTAAAAGTGTTTTTAAGAGGAAATGTCCTCATGCCGCTGTTAACATTTTTGAAGTGTCAAGGTCCTCAGTGAAACTGATCATGAAAGGAGTTAAAAATACAATGTGATGCTTGACACTGTAGATGTACAGTATATAGAAACTCTCAATACATGACTTTAGATACGTTATAGTCTTGGATGCTTTTGGGAGGAAAACTCACAATTCTGCAAAGCAAATAAAATATTTTCACATTCATGAATTATTAATCATCCAATATTCTCGTTGCATAATGTATTGTGGCTCAAAAATTGTGATTTGTCTTATACAATACAATATTTCTCTGCCACTGCCTGGAGCACTGAATATTAATGGTGGAAGAAGAATTAAGATCCTTTATTTGAGCAGAAATTACCACAAAAATACTCCCTCACAAGTAATATCTTACCCAAGTATATGTACAAAAGCATTATCAGCAAAATGTCCTTAAGGTACCAAAGTAAAAGTGTGGTTCTAGCCTCTTTGAATAATACATTATTATTTACTATATCAATAGATTGCTAATATGATGCATCAATGTGTAAGTATTGGGACTGGATGAAGCAGAGCTTTAACTACTATATATCCTGTTGGCCATTTAATCAATAACAGTTTCATTGTCTATTACAAACTTCATCAGGTTTTTTATGTCATATCGTAAAACGGAAGTTACTGTTTACTAAAGTAGCACAAAAAAAGTTCAATATTTACTTGTGAAATGTAGTGAAGTGGAAGTCTAAGGTAGCACAAAGCATCAAAATTGTACTTGTAAGTGCAGTATGCGAGTAAATGTTACTTTCCACCGCTGCTGAATATACAGATGTAAGAGCAGTTTTATCTGTATCAAAACTTATCTTGCTGATCTCAAAAGCGGCCTTGATGATGGAGTTGCAATCAGGCAGAATAATCACTGAAGATAGAAGCTACAATACAATGAATGTCACAGTTCAGCTCCAGTATGTGCTGAAGGGTTTTGAAAACTGTTTCTACAAATTAATATACATAAGCTTACTCACTATACCCACAGTCACGAACACTGTGTCCTCCTCTGTTAACCTCTCTCCCCTTATCCTTCATAGCCCGTGCACGCACACATTAAGTTTACAGAAACTATATCTATCTATCTATCTATCTATCTATCTATCTATCTATCTATCTATCTATCTATCTATATATATATATATACACATACATACATCAAAGATGCACACAGTATGGCAGCATTTAATATGCTGTTTTGTACAGTAGACAGTGCATGTGTGGGAGAGTGATTATCAATAATCAATACGAAAAATCATTCAAGGCCTCCCCTCTAGACTGGTTTAAAGCACTGCATGAACCTCCTCACTTTCCTCGCTGCTGTCCTCCCATCCATCTCCCTTTCCTTTCTCTCTTTCATCCTCACAAATCTCGATATCCATTTTTTCCCCAACAACCAGCGGGCTTCTTTCCACCTCAATTATCTAAGTGAGGGCTTAGATAACCTGTCTGATAGAACTCCAGTGTCTGTTGGAGTCAACCCAAATCTGCAAACCATAAAAAATAAAGAAATATATAACTTGGCACTCTGCATTTAGAAATTAATTTTGATTAGGTTTTGCTGAGGCAATCTTAACTCTCAACCCTGACAGGAAACAATGAGGTGCGAAAGATATTAACATACTATTCTTCCTCAATTTTAACTTCCTGTGCTGAACTAGATCCCTTAATAAACATCAATTTACCAATATAGAGGGAGAGCACTGGCAAACACAGCGGCCGCCATTCTTGAATTCACAGTTGTCCATCAATTCTTATTGACAGACAATGCTGCCCGATTCAGATGAGGAGTGTATTGGTTGTAGCTTAAGAACCTAAATCAGGCTTTTCATTATCGCCTTTCCTTTTTTTCCTCTTCTTCTACAGCCTTTAATTTCTCGCCCAGCCGCTTCTCTCTTCCGATCACACTCCCCCAGTTTGACGCCCACTGTAAGAGCAGTGGAGCAGAGGGAGAGAGAGAGAGTGCCGAGAATAATGAAAGAATGAAAGAAAGAAATAAAGAAAGAAAGCAGGATAAAGAGACAGATGTGGAGTTGAAAAAGAAAAGAAAAGAAAGAGAGCGTAAAAAGTGTCTGAAATCTCCTTCAGGGAGGAGAGTACGTCGACAGAAAGGAAGAAAGGACACCGGGAGGGCATGAGAGAAAGAAATTCCAACCATGAATTTTCATTAATAAAAAGACATAGCCCCTAAAACAAAGGTTTTTCATAAATCAGTGGAGGACAGAGGCAAGGAGAAGAAGCGAAGACACAAAAAGGAAACAGGCTGATTTCTATAGCAATGACAATAACAGAGATAAACCAGGAATCAACTGGAGACTACAAACAGAGAGGGAGGGAGATAGAGATGAGAGACACACCCATCAGGCCTAATCTCATAGGCTACCTGTAACCCTGTGCTCTCATATGATCCCATACCCTCCTGCACATTATCAGTGATCCATGCACGACAAACTGCGTAAGTGGAAGTAATGTTTCTACCTTATTAGCTAAAGAAAGCCAAACCTCTGTGACACGTTGGACAGAAAGAAGAGATGGAACGAGGGGCAGAATGCATGTCTGCATCTGGAAGGTGAGCTCAAGGCTCCCTGAGACAATATGGCACACAAACATACAACCAAAATTAACCGACAACAGCAGCCAGGGGCCCATTCAGCTTATTACACCTCCCATTACCCAGACAAATGAGATCCTGGCCTCCTGCTGATACTCTGCCCCCCATGTCCTTTGCATCGCTGTATTACATCATCCAGAAGCAGCAACTGTCAAGCCTGGTCATAACAGTAAACAAGCAAACAACATGGGCAAGGTGCTGGTCAGACCTAGTTGGGTGTAACCATCTTGAATGACACGATTAGCTGGGGAAAGCGGACTCTAATTATCTGGCCAATTACGTGTCCAAAACACCTAAAGTTTGGTCGTCCTGGCCTGAAGCACTACAAGTCAGGCCTTGCAAATTTCCCCGCTGCGGGACTAATAAAGGATTATCTTATCTTATCTTATCTTAAGTCACTTTAAAAGGGTAAAATCAAAATAAAGACACATTTAACCCAGAATTAGCCAAAGTTAACCAAGGAGTTTCCAGCTAAGCACCAGTGCGCAACGCTACAACCATAAAGACAGCGTGGTGTGAGATTTGTGGACTTTGTTTACGTACTGAGGCTACATTTAAAAAGGTGCAATCTACCAATTTATTATTGCACTGACAAATTAAACCCAGAATGGTTCAAATCTTCAGAGGTGGAGATATCTCAACTTTTAGTCCCTAGTGAGAGTCTAACTCCAATAACACTGGATCCATCACATTCCATAATCCATCTTTCATTACATCCTCCCTGCCTGATAGATTGTAGCCCAAGCTGATATAAACCAAATGACATCACTATGACATCATCAGGGTTATATGCTCCTCCTGAGCCACAGAACACATTATACAACTGTGGTGATAATAATCATGACTGGTAAAGGGATCTGTATGTGTAAAATCAGTGGAGTTCCCCTTTAGGTATCATTGGTCTGTCCCCTCACCTTGGTGTACACGCCCCACGACAGCTCCGTCTCAATCACCATGACGACGATGCCAAACATCCCGAAGATGAGGGCATAGTCACTCAGCCTCTTCCTCTTCTCGAACAGTGCCCTGCGGTGCCCGAGTTTATAGCCAATGTTTTGGTTCTTCCGTTTGGAGGCCTTGGAAGTGCTGCCCCTGGCCCCGGTCCCCGCCGCCCCGACCCCTGCCTGCCTGCTGCCCCTCCCGGACTGCGCCCGCCTGCTCTCCACCAGTGCGTGGTTCTGGTGATAGATGGACATCTGGTTGGAAGTGGAATCAGTGATGTCATACCCGGCTCTTAGGTACGGCGAGTCTTCTTTGGATGAAATCACAATCTCTGGAGGGCTCTGAATTAGGGGTTGATTGGCAGAGGACTGGACCACCAAGGAGGTAGGTGGGGCTTCTCGCTGTCGGTCGTGCCCCCCGGTTGCCGTTGCCCCGGCAACAGCTGAAACGCCACCCTCTTTGGTTTCGCTGCTGCTGTCTGATTCGATGAGGTTTCTGCGGGAGGCGCTGAGGCGGCTCAGGGGCTTCATGACTCCACCCGTGTACTTGCAGGAGCTCATGGCAATCTCCGTGAAGGGGTTACTGTCCCTACGGTGAACCAGAGGGCTGGCCTGTCTGTGTTTGCAGCCCCTCTCTCTCTCCCGGTCCCTGTCTCGCTCTCTGTCCCTCTCCCGCTCCATGGAGGGCGAGTGGGAGGAGTAAAAGAGGGCGTTGTACACTGGGGAGTTGTCCCCGCTCAGGCTATGCTGTGAGCCCAGGCATGAGGAGAGCGGGGTGCTGGTGGGGTGCAGGGCGTTGGGGATGGGCGGAGGTAGAGGCTGGGCCCCAGAGGATGACAGGGGCAACTTGGGGAGCGATGCTGGAGGCAAATTGGGCGTGGCAGGGGACGGGGACGGGGTGCCGCCATTTAGACGATCAAGGCTGGATCCTCCCATGTGGTTGGAGTGGTTTGATCCTGGCTGGTTGCCAGTGGTGGAGGGATGGGATATACTGCCCAGGGGAAGGAGGAAGCGCTGGTCCTCATCCTCACTCCCTCCTAGCAGAGCCAAGCTCAGAGAGGGGGGAGGCTCCATGGTCACGGATGTGGCCACGCACCTGTCTACAGACAAACACAAAACAAGAAGAACTGTGAAGAAGAATAAATGGTGGAAAAATAGAGAACACAGACTATTCATCATGACAGTAGCAATGCACACAGGGCAGAATGAGAGTGAGTGGCTGGAGGGAGGAGCGGGGGAGGACTGTGATTGAGTGCGGTTAGTTAAAACAAATGAGGGTAACGACTGAACTCAAAAAGCTGAAGATGTGTGACAAAGAAGGGGCAGCAGAGTGAAGAAAAGTGGCCATAATTGGGGAATATGTTATTCCTTGAGTTACATTTGAGTAAGCTGCCCAGTCAGCCTCTGTCAGTGCCCCTCTCACCGTCACCCAGTGTCCTCTCCTTCTCTCACATCCCCCAATGCTTTAATCTATGCCATGACATGTCATCTGTGTTGCACTGATGTTAGCCAGAAGGATGGTGCACATCCTCAGGCTCTACACCACCGAAATGACATCAAGCTGAGTGACTAAAGAATAATAATTCCACGTCAGTCAGTTTTGACAGCAGGAGAAGTGCTGTGACTGTGTGTGTGTGTTTGTCTCAGTTAACCATAAGTTGGCTGCATTTGATTGATCCAAAACAATAACCTACTTTCAGTATGATATAACCAGACACCTTCACGGCCCCCTCCTCCCTTGTCTGTTTCTCTACCTACCTCCTACCTCTTCTCTCTTTCTCAGTCCCTGTCCCCCAGGTTAGATGTGTTGAAATCACTGGCTGGATGAAAATAGACCACCACACTTTTTCTTTTTCATGTTGTCACGGCCATCCCATCATCTTTTTGCTTCGCCTCCTTTCATACAAGTCCCTCCACAGGTCCCCTCGCTCGTCCCCTCGAAATTGTGCGTCGCTCCCCGCAGATGTTCCCTCCGTCTCCGCTCCACTGGATGTGATCAGGTTGTTTCTCTCTCAATCACCAGTGATCTCTCGACGAAGCCCATTTCGATTTCGTCAGTGACAATCGACTCGACATGAGGAGGAATAATCCATAGTGACTGGATTAAATCGGTCAACCTGTGGCTGCGCGTCAAAGACGTCAAAGACGTGCAGCGACATTAAGACCGGTAAGGAAAGGGGTGGGGGGGGATGCAAAGGCGGACGTCAAGTAACAGTCATCAGACGAGCAGTGAAGTCTGTGATTTAATATGTAGCTCCACCGACTTCCACTCAATCTCCAGCTCTCTGTCTCCTCGGATCTGTCTCTCACTCTCTCCTCCAACTTATCTGCCTCTTTCTCCGCCTCCAGACCTGCCGCTCGTTCCCATTGGACGGAATCAGAGGAGCGAAATAAGCGCTGAAAACAGGTGGAGGGGTTTGTAAGATGTAGGCGCCAAACGAATGTATTTAACCCGGGCTATATAGGGGTGATTATTTTTTTTTTTTTTTTTACTGTAGAGTTAGAAAACATGTGATCTATTTGGTATTTTTTAACTAATGCTTCTGTAATAATGGTCTATTGGGTCGCATATGGCACCTGTTTGTAAAATGAGGCTGGTTCTGGCAACTTAAAAACACAGGAATTCTGAGAATCATTTTCACATTATATATAACATTTTGCACATTTATTTGAATCAATTTGGAAGACAAAAATATATCTTGCTTTTGCAAAAAACAACAACAAAAAGACAACCCCCAACACATGACGTGTAGGAGGGTGTGGATTGTGGAAGCCCCTTCAGGTGGGAAGGACCTGCCCACTTCCCTGTTTTATGATTGATAAATACAGGAACCACTTTGGAGAATTGATGGTTTGGACTATGATAAGACGTTATAGACTCCAACTATAATACATTCGTTTTTTCTTTTCTTATCTGTTGATCTGGGCCACCAGCTGCCAATTGCTCTTGCAGGGATAAAGGGAGTTGCATTTAATTGAATTGAATATTAGTCTTATAATTAATGCCCTAAGATAGGCCTCATTAAAAAAAAACTAATGATAATTAGCAGGAGATGGATGTAACTGCAGTTTTTATTCAGGGATGTTTTTTATTTAATTCCTAGCAGACTATTACATGTATAATTCTAATTCTAACTTTACAAAGTCTATACAGAATAATCCCACATAATTATACTATTCTACCTGGGCTAATCGGTTTAACATTTTGGGTCTCTGTGTGCGTTGTGGGCACACTTAATCGGATGAGCGCTGACGCGGAACAGTGTGGGAGCGGATTAGACTGATACCATATAACAGGTCAACCTATCCTGCGATTATGCAAGTTGACAGGCTTCAATAAAGCAAATCATATCAGGTGAAGGATAATTTCAGGTATTTGGAAAACACCACCAATATGCCAATGCCTCACTCAGACAGCTAATGTGGAAGGAGGACAGACAAGGTCCATTCAGGACAAAAATGAATAAAAAAGACCATCAGTACTAAATTTTACCTGATGCTAATATTAAGTCAATTCAAATTTTTGTTTGTTTATTTGTTTTTGTCCAGCCCTTTTTTTTTTTTATAAAGGCTCTTCCCGGGTTCCTATACTGAATTTGACTGCGGATTGTTTCATCTGTTTCTTCCTCATTACTGTAGAAATAAATGCAGTGATGTTTTGTTTCTGCCCTGGGCGGATTTGTGATGGGTCAGTGATGGAAAGTGGCCTCAACGGTTCAAAAAGCGGTAAATTCTTCACAGAAAGGCCTGGGGAAAGGTCAAAGGTCAGGTACGCACCATCACAGATCAAAGCCATTCATTTACCTTGATTAGGGACTATAGGGCAGAAAAAATGTACAGTTTATACTTATCCGACTCTTGTATTTGTTGGACCTGATCTTTGGGATTAATTGAAGACTAAGTTCTTTTTTTGTTTTTCAGACAAAACAAGACATTTAAAGAAGTCAATTTGGGCTTAAGAAGAACATTTTTCCTGTTATGTTACAGATCACACAATACATTTATTAATCAAGAAAAATACACAAGAGATTAATCAATGATGAAAATAATCATAAAATGCACTCGCTTAAGGAATTAATGCAGTGTTCATGAGTCTAAAAACAAATGGGGAAACCCTTTGGTGCCCCCATGTAAAGAAAATTCTGTAAAAGTGCCCTTTTCAAAGCCCCTCTGTTAGATAAAACATGATAAAGAGCTCTATACCCTTCCAATGGAAATCAAGATGCAGTGCACTAATGGGTGCCCATAAATGGAGTAAAACGTCCAATTTGCAATTGGGAGCATTTATTTTGCCTCTCAATGGTTCTCAACATGTCAATGGCGAGCCTGTGGCTCGCAGTTTACCGTGCTAACATCATTAACAATAGCAAAAGAGCTGACAGAGCTATCAGTGTTTACCTGAGGGGGAACCGGAGGGTTGGTATTACTCTTCCACGACAACGCTGTTGGTTGGGACGGCATTATTAGCTGTAACTGCCTAGAGCAGGGCAGAGCAGCGGCCTAGCTAACCAGTCAGGCACGCTCACATGCACAAACGTGGACTAAAAGCGTGTGTGCGGCCGGCCCGGCTATGTAAACAAAACAATGAGAAACTTGGATACCAAGACAAACTGAGAGGATGGAACTCAAATCTCTGCTCAGGTAGAAATTAATACTCCACTATTGCATAGCAAATAGTGGTGTGCTGCTATCTTAATGTTAAGAATGTTTAATACAGCTCCTCAAATCTTCTGGCATCAGTTTCTTTACAGCTGTTCTGCCAATGAAACACAGCAGACAGAGCAAGAGATTTGATATACGTACACGATACACAGTAAATGGAAAAAAGGGCAGCCAGAGGCCCAGGGGGACTTTAGGACTGACAGAAAATAGGAATGGCGGCAGTATATATCTTTCACTGGTCTTAATGTTGTCGACAGAGGTTAGAGGGCAGCAGAGAAAGATGGAGAGTTTGGAGCAATGAAAGCAGAGGGGATTGACAGAGGAGTAATGATGGGCCCATTGAATGAAAAGGTTACGCTACAGTTCTGCCCTGCAGCATACGTCAGCTGTATGGTGTGAGAAATATGTGAATGAGAAAGTGAATAATAGAATACAATGAGGAATAATAAACTGGTATGGCAGTTGCTATGCCAAGGCTGTAGTATACAGATGAGTCCTCTCTCTATTTTCCTTCTGAGTTTAAAGCCACATAAAAGCTTGACTACAGGAAATTATACTATGTAAATCACAATAAAACTTCAAAGTGACACAACCTGTACAATGTGTAGGAAATGTGAGCATATGAACAAGGAGTTTAAGAAGTGAAGGGAAAGAGGGATAGATTAGATTCTGACCAAAACGACAAAAGACCCTCCCACCACACACACATACACACACTCACACACACACACACACACACACACACACACACACACACACACACACACACACACACACACACACACACACACACACACACACACACACACACACCTAGACACTCCTTCACACAAATAAGCAATCAGCATTTCCAGCGAAGTTCTTCCATTCACCTTCTAAATGTTAAAATGTTTTTTTTTATAAAAGGCTACTTTTTTCCTCTCGCCTATTCTTAGCTGTAAAATACCCTGTAAATAAACAAGGATGAAAGTATTCAAGTCCTTTACTTCAAAGGAAAAGTTTGATATTTTGGGTAATATGTGTATTCTTGCAGAGACTTAGATAATAAAACTCATATGTTGGTAAGTTGAATGTTAGCTTAGCTTAGCTTAGTACAAAGACTGGGAACAGCTGGCATGGCTTTCTCCATATGTAATAAAATATGTCTGCAAAGTTATAATAACTAGAAGCTGCCATTCAAATGTAGAGGAGCAAAACATACAATATTTGCCTCCGAAATCAGTAGAAGTATAAAGTTGCATCAAATAGAAATACCAGAGTAAAGTAAAAGTACCTTGAAATTATACTTTGGTTTACTGAACAACATAACCACACTCTGACAGAACTACACGGGCAGTCAATGAAGAAAAGAAAGCTGATTTTCCTCTATTTCTCCAAATCCGACACCTGTTGTTGACCAGACTGATGATAAATGTCAGAGAGGTGATGAGTGAGTGCATTGCGTAGGTGCATAGCCCCTCTTAATAGACCACTGGGCTGGCCCCCACTCTGTCAGGCCTGCTCTAAACGCTGCCCTGCACCGGCTCCATTGTATCCTAATGGCTCAGATTGCATTAGGAGCCTGGAAGCTGTGCGGGCTAACCCACAGCATAAAAACGACCGCTGTATGCAGATGGATCTCTGCACAGCATACAGCCCTCTGATCGGACTGCCTGAGATATCCTAATCAAATACAGAGAACAGGAGACTGCAGGGGGTAAAAGATACGGTTGGAGAGAGGGTGTGGAGGGAAGGAGTGAACGGCAGAAAGCCAGCAGAAAGCTGTGGGTAATGCGTGTGCTCTCCCATTTAAGTGGCGAGCAAGCAGCGCAGAACATCTCGCCTCGAAACAACTGTGTCCTTTTAATGAAAGGACTGACACACATGCAGGCATAAAAAACACACAAACACACATTACCACGTGACACAAACACACACAGCATATTGATACAGCTTTATGAGGATCTAAGTCATAAAAGGTATCAAACACCAAACAAAATGCTCACCGCTCCATGCCAGGTTTTGCTTCAAGATATAGGATATATGTGGAAGTGGAGTATGAGGAGCCTGCTTACATGTGTCATGCTACTAATAGACTTTTTGACATGTAATAGTAGGAAAAGCACAGGTGTATTCATTGACATTAATGATAGCTGCATTCCTCTTATGGGAGGCCCTGGTATTGTGACTGGCTCATTGTTCACTGAAATAGCTTACTGGAGCACTTAATGAAATTAAGCTATTGTTTATTTTATTAATTTCATCTGTGGTTTTCCTACTATGACTAAGTCAAAATTTCTGCTGTGAAAACGGTCCATATGTGGAAGTGTCTGAAGAGTTCAGACGCTAACTACAGTATTCACCGTGTCAGCATGATAGCAAAGTGTATGCTGTCGTAGTCCTTGACTATTGGATGTGTGTTTGTGTCAGCTCTCTGCTGACTAAAAGACACCAGTCAGCAGACTAGTGACACTGCTGGATTTCCACTCATACACTCTTTTCTTGAAACTTGAATGGTCAGGTCCTTATTCTACCCCCTCTAAGGTTTATGGGTGGCTTTTTTAGGTCAGCCGTTCCTGTCCTGGAGTCCCTGAAGGCCACTTGTTCGCAGATAACTCTGCTCCTGTATCTTTGTGTCAAGTAACCCTACTCAGTTTGAAAGATGCCTATTCATTGTTCCAACCAGGCTAGGTGCTTAATTTGTTTTTTGTTGAAGCCGCCACCGCATCCCAGGGCCAGGGATGATGGCAATATCATATTCCCAGTAGCCAATCACTATTCAGGTGATGGCTGTGACATGTTCTTCTTTGCCTCCCCTACTTGATACCATCTGCTCCTCCTGGTCCAGCTTCTCCGGAACAACTTCTTTCTTGATATCCAGCCGGATGTCCTCATGTGTGTTCAATAGTGTTATGATTTGTCGTTCTGCTGCTTCTCCAAGTTGTGGTTCCCCAGATGCAAAAAGCCAGACACAGGGATTGACGTTGGGGATACAATTTAGCTAGCTTTATGTAATTTTTATCTACTTTGTTTGTATCTACTTTATAAAAGCTTTGACAGCAGAGATATAACAGGGAACTAAATGAAATAAAGCTTTCCTGCAAGACTCAAACCATCAATGTTGTGGTTCATGCTTGGGTCCTTAAACCCCATAGGCCTGAATGTTGCTAGGCACTTCGCTAGGAAGCCAACTAGAAAATGTAGGAAGATGGAGTACCCCTTTGCAATCTCGTCTACTAACCTCTGATTGATCGATTGTTCCTCCTAATGGCAGAGGCAGTCATCTATGAGCACAACTCCAGACCAATTTGAATCCCTCAACGAGCCAAAGATGTGCGCAACAATTCAGATGACTACCCGTAGGCTACTCTTACCCTTCTTCTGAACTTTACCACGGATCAACTGCACAAAGCTCTGCCTCTTGTCCGCCAGCACCACCCTTTCTTCTGTTGATAGTTGCTGTAATGGTGGGGATTATGTTGAGTGAGAGGATTGAAGCCTGTTATGTGTTGTCATGGTTCTGCGGTGCCGCATCAAAGTTAGGCCTCTCCTAATGTAGAGGTAGCAGGGAGTCAAGGTCTCAAGCCTTTTTGGCGTATGCTATGTGTCACCCTGAACTGAAGAGGCAATTGGCAAAGTATGCCTGAGAATGTGTGCAGCTGTCCTGATACTTACATTTAGAAGCGTTCAGAAGCTAATTACAGTCTCAAAGTGTCAGCATGATAGTAAAGTTTATGCAGGGTTGGTGTTTGTGTGTGTCTGTCTGAGAGATGACTGCAGTCCTACTGAGTCAGCTGTCTCCTATGTCTCGGTTAAATGACAAAGCCTGCTACCTGCCAGACCTTTCGTGACACTGTACTTCTTTAAATAGTACCAGCATACAGAAAAGTTGATTTACTAGATGTACTAATGTCCTGTGCCATAATGGTGATAGTCAAATTACCACGTGACTGCATTTTTATGATGCTACTGTACAATTACTGTAGTGTCCAATTTAACATTCAGTAATATAACTAATTGTTGTAGCATTAAGGAAGCTTTGCTTAAAAATAGTATGTGTGGAATAACCAGCATTACATGTAGCTACCAAATTTAAAAAAGCAGAATTTAACATTCTGAACATTAGTATAGCAGTTAACAATGACAATATAGTGGAATAATGTCCACCTGAACAGAGAATGAAGTCGCTCTCCCTCTGTTTGCGTTGTTATCCGAGCTTGTAAACTAAATACTAGAACGGTGCACTTAGATATATACCAGGTGTGCCTTCAATAACCAATGCTGTAATGTTTAAATAAATGAATACAACCCACAATTGGCTCCCTCCTGCTTAGACCACAACTGCGTCAGACGTGTTTTTCACTTGCACGTCTCATAGATACGCTTTCATTTTAATCTATGCAGATGGCTGGGCTGATCTATTTTTCGGCAATAATCCTATAAACGTCATCTTGATGCACAATAAACAAGGCATGGAATACCTGGGCCTCTGAAAGCAGAGCAGCAGCTGAGGGCCGCCAATGCAGTCAGCTGTGTGTGTAGTTCTATAAGCTGTTAGCCAAACACACCGTTCAAAACGGTCAAAGAGAGCAAACTGTTTTCCTCCACTGTGGGCGCAGAATAGCGGCTGGGGGTCGGCCATGCACTCAGCTGTGTTACCACTTGAGAAGCGCAAGTGGTAACACAGAACTAAACACACAGCTGACTGCATCGCCGGCCCTAAGCTGCTGCTCTGCTAGCAGATGGCGGCGGGTTAAGAGTAGTGTGTGAGTAGTCAGCAAGCAGTCAATGGCTCTATCAAAGGGGAAAATACAAGGTGTTTTGAGAAAGTGTGAGTTAACGCTCCCAAAAGAGGTACTTGAGCATGCGGGCATAACTAGCACAAAAATATTTGCGGCAGTAGAAGAAAAGATTAGCCGTGGACAGACACAGAGGTGCACCCTCATTCATGGAACGCACGCACAGGCTCGTGTGACAGATAGCATGATTCTCCTGGCAGAAATCAAAATAAAGAAAGGTTGATTGTAAAAGCTAATAAAAAAAATGGGATGTGATGAAGTTCATAGTTCATAGTTTAGCTGGGACAGCAACATTTATATTGGTATACTTCCAGAATTCAGATTTTCATTATGAATGTATACAATTATACACATACTGCATATGTACAAGAAACATTCCTTGTTTTTAATGCCACAGTATTATTTAAGTACAATCCCACTATGCACCATTTATTCAAGGTCTCTTTTGCTGATGCTTTGTGGACTTGAGGCTCCATCCCTCCTGTCGATGACCATTATACATTTGCATTGGACTCCACACGTTCTCATGATCTTGTGTTTTTTAGCTTAGATTCTAAGCCATCTCTCTCCCCACTCAGCCTTCATGTATTCCCTCCTTCCCCTCTCTCATTTATTTCTATTGGAGAGCATCGATTGGCTCGTTTAAACCCCTCAGTCTGGACTAATATTTCACTCCATGCAGCCCCGTTCAACTCGTCTGTCCTTCCCTCTATGCTTTGCTCTCCTCCTTCCATCATTAGTCCTGCCCTCCCACCATTCAAATACATAACAGTATGAATCCAACCTGATGGTTGGAGATCCTGATTGAAACAAGCCCTCACTATTGCACACATACCATTTGGACAGCACAAACACGGATATTTTTGTGTACACATTTATATAATTATTGCCAACTTGAAAGGATCCTCTTTGATTAATTTCATAGCTCAAACGATATTTATGTGTAGGGTTATCAGAAAACACATTGATAATCTTTTTTCAGAAGTTGTTGGGATTACACTGCTACACAGCCTCCAATGAAACAAGCTGTTTGGGGGCATTAACAATAAAACTATTTACGAGGCACTACACTGATTGTCTGGTAAAATTGCTGCCATCATCCTATCCCTTGACAGAAACAATTGCTGTAGAACCGGAGACAATACCGGATCTAAAGCTACACAGAGCTGATTCACAATTAAGACACTGAATATCACTATTTGTTCCCAGTGAGACATCACACCCAATGACAGCTCAGTGTTACTGCATCACATTCAGACACTGCTGAGACAGTGTGTAGTATCACTAGGATTTTGCAGCACAAAGCTATCTTCTCTGAATGAATGCACCAATACAATTTTTTTCTTCCATTATACCCCCTTTTTATTTTGATCCTCATCCTCATTATCATTAGCTGCTTTACATTTTTTTTATATTCTTTTGTATACATCACATCCGTGCTTACTATCACTACCAAAATGGTCTATTGTTTATCTTTACATATCTCTATATGCACTCTAGATGCTATTTGCCTCTGGTTAGATGCTATTTGCATGCAGTGATGATAAAGTTGAATCAAATATACCACTCAGACTTACACAGCCTGAAAATAACAACAACCTGGGGCTGATTTCATGAAGCGTTTCTACACATGCACACACACACACACAGCTTCCTGCCCTAAGGTGAGGATATGTTTCCATCTGCTGATCCTTTGGAGCATTGCAATGGGCTCTTTGGCTTTCTGGAGGCCAGACTGGACCCAAATGCCAACCCGAGGAGAGGAGCTCCTGCTGTAAAAACTTGCACCTCATACTCACTCAAACTGTCAGACTAGAAACTCTTTTTCATGTCATTGTTTCAGCATTAATATAATTCAAAACTTTGTCTTGGACAAATAAATAAAGACAGTATAACAGACATTGATAAAAAGAAAATATCAGAAACTCAACACTCCAATTAAACATTGCTACTCACTTTTTAATATTTTTTTTTAACTTTCTAAATATAATTCGTAAAAAAAACAGCATATTCCTTTGCAGTTTAATTAAAACATATAGAAATACAATTGTAGATGATTTACAAAATATATACATTAAAATTATACAAATACATACACACAGACATATATACATCTTTATAATAAAACATCTATGTTTGCATACAGTGGGGTTCAGAAGTCGGAGTCCAGTACCAAGAACTTTACATTTGAAAGATAAAAGTATTTGTATTCAAATACATAAGAGCTGGTTTGAATCAAATTAATGTAATCTTTAAAGAAATGCAAAACTAAAAATTATTGTTTTTCTATATGTGTAATTCCTATTGCAGTGAAACTTGATAAAGGTCTTTCTGTCTACTTGTTTTTAAGTCTGAGTCTATTGTCTTTATTAAGGCGCAAACAATAGTATGAATCACCGCTGAAGACAGTAACAAAGTCAATTAAAACTTAACTTTAGGGCTGCAGTAGGAGAGATAACTACACACGGACACACATTACTTCAAGCTTAAAACCTTCCTTTTCCATCAAAACAATGGGTTTTACAATCAAATGCTACATAAAAAAGTTTTAAGTATCGGAGTGCTGACTTTCACAGCTTTCCCTCTTTAGTTACCTGACCTCAAACACAATAAACATATCTGAGACAAATTGTTACATCAAGCTATCACAGTGCATCTCTGATGAAATATTAAAGGGCGCTAGAAAAAAAATCGATTCTGAAATACTACAAAAAAAGATAAATGAATAAAAATGTCACTTCTTTCATAAAAAGAACAACACTGCAATATTAAGATAAATGCGTTTGACTTTACATTTCTGTTAGTTAGGAGTTTTTGGAACTGGACTCAGGCTTTTGGACCCCACTTTAACATCTGCGTGATCATGTATTTGTATATACCCGATGTATATATTGCACCATTCATCTACACATAACAAAATCAAAAACAGACTACACACTCTCAGACAACAACACATTCCTCACCTAACAGTCCTCAGAAACTGGCCATGCAAGAGAACCTAAAAGCCTGTTTGTATCGAGACTTAAAAAAAACAACCAAAACAATATTCAGGACAGATGATACTCTCCAGGATTTGCTTGCATGGCCGGCTACTTATGAACTTTTTTGCCGGAAGTGAAGATAAAAGTAGAAATACTCAAAAATACACGAGCAATAACAGAAATATTGTACTTCTTAAAAGGTCCTGACATCAGTTATTCTATATAAAAACCCAAAATAACAGAGACATTATGGGATTGACCAACAGGGCGCTCTGGCATGATATGCTATTGGTAACCATGGCAACAGCACACGGATGGATGAGTGGCTGAGGGATTACAGTAAGTTTAAATTTTACTCAGAAAGGGGCCTGATCGAAGGCTTTAGGACCGAAAGCCTCAAATGTTGGACAGCGAATGTTTGGTAAGTCACTGATCAGAGTAAAAGCTTGCATTGATGTTCTTCTTATGTACAGTGAAAGCTGTGCTGAGCAAGGACGAGTTCACTCGTGACATCTATCTAGGGGGAGTGCAATTTTCACAACTCAAGATTCCTGCTGAGAGCATCCCATTGTGTCCGCTCGCTGTTCTAAAAGCAGCCGCTTGTGTTTCAATGCAGCACTAAATAGGGAACAGAAACAAAACGAAGCACTACATGACCGAGAACTTAAATTGTAAATTAACTTAATCACAATTACAAACACTGCTACAATGGTGGGTCGTATTAGGTTGATTGCCTTTTAGCAGCACATGTCAGCCACTTAAGTTCTCATGGCAAAATTAGACAACAGCAGTCTAAAGAGGCCAAGTCAGCTGGGTCCCAACTGCACTTGGAATAGTCAGAAAAATGCAAAAATAGTTTCATATACCAAGTAGAACAGAGGGAAAATAATGGCAGGATATGCCAAACACTGCAATGACAAAATAAAAACTGACATTACAACTTGATACCAACCCACGGGTACAAAACTGTACACAGGAAAAACAAAAGTAACTGTTTTGCAAACTAATACAACCAAGATTTGTAGCAGTGTTTTACATAGTGACTTACTGACTTCAAACTAATTCCTTTTTCATGTAGAGTTCACATGATTCTGTTCACCCGTTGGATCTCTCTGCAGCTCCCTCTGTGTCCTGTGACCCCGCTCATCCTTCAGGCTTTGCCCTTGCCATCTTCCTCGCTTTTATTCCGTCTCTTTCCATCAGTCTTCCTCAGCAGCCTTTAACCATGTTCATCAGAAGATACACTTCCGGCTGCTGCCTACGCATAGTTAGATTGTCTTTTTTTCCCCGTCACATCCACCGTTCCGATCTGCCCTTGCCTTGTGCTTTCCCCCCCTCCTCAAATATATCCCCCACTTTATAATGCACTCCGCACCATTCTATGCCTCTTCTTGCTTGATCTCCACTGCTCCTCCATTTCTACTGCTGCCGTATCCCACGGGGACATTTGCTCCATTGTTCCTGTTTCCCTCCCCTGACTCAAAGCTCTTCTCTTCCAGCGGCTTGCCGATCCAGGCGCCGTAGCCGTGGCCGCTGAGAGCTCGGAAGAAATTCTGCTTGGCTAGCTGGAAGGACATGGCCGACAACTTGGCCTGGGAGTAGGAGGGCAGTGTGAGGAGGTCAGTGCGGCCGCTCCGCTGGCAGACAGTGCGGAACAGACAGAACAGGTTGGACTTGGACACTCTGGACACACTCAGCTTGTTCCTAGAGGAAAGACATGACAAGAGGGCTGTTTAGTAGGAGTGTTCATAGAACAAGGCATGACAACGTTTTCTCTGATCATGCAGTGTTTCCTATTTAGCTTACTTAACCACCTGCTGCTCACTGTTGTAGGCAATTTAATTAAAATTTAATGAAGCTTGTGGTTACTTGACAGTTTTTCCTCAGCACTTTAGTTTATTCAAAAGAATGCTGCCAATGGTTCTCTCACCTTGTGTATGTGTTGTAAAGTGTTTATGCATAGTTTACCACTTCTTACTTCTTAGGAATGCATAAATAATGCAAATTTAATTTTAAAAACTGATTGTGATTTCTTCAAAATAAATCTTCTGGACTCCCAAGAATGTCTCTTCATAATGCTATGGTGTTTGATCTATGTCACGATGATTAATAACAATAACAAAATCACATTTCTGGAAAGCGTTTAAGATCGTAAATCAATCTTTGCCATCAGGAGAGACAATATTCGGTTTAGTTACATACCCATCCAGTTTGCCCTTGGTCCCGTCCAGCACCTCTACACTGTGCTGGTCTGGAAAGCTCCAGTTCACACTGGACTCCTTGGTTTTGCCCGTGTGCCGTGTGGAGTCGTACACACTCACCCTGCCCACCTACAGTCCAACCAGGTGGTGAGGGAGAAGGGATGGGAAGAGAGAGAGCATACGTTGGTCAGTCTCATTTAGCCCTTTCAGTGTGAGTCAGCATATCCAAACAGAGCGTGTAAAATTAGATGTGTATTGCATGTGTCAGTGTGTCGGCTGCGTCCATTAAAAAACAGTGTATCCAACCAAATCTTTTTGTTAAAAAAACAGGTAAAACAAGGGACGAGCTGAATTGTGCTTTAATGCCAGCAACTTCATTTCTCAGGCATTTTGCCAAACGATACGAGAGTGACCTACCTGTTTTTTGTTAATTGATGGATGAGCCAAATTTTAAAAAAGATGACCAATGAAGTAACAGTTGAGCAGGCACAAATAGGTCTGTTGGCAGCTCAATAAATACTTTTTTTGAGAATGACCTCAATACTCCTGATTAATTTTCACATTTGACATTGCCAAAAACGTGTTCGGTTACCTCTGGGTGATTTAGCATGAAGGGAGGAGGGAGACCTTGGGTGAATGCTTCACCGTCTCTGGCCAGCCGACAGCAGACAGCACGTGTGAGGTGACCGTGGCTGTACAGATAGCCTGACAGACGAGAACAACAAAGACACGTAGAACAGAAATATGAGACAAGAAGCAATGTAAGAACCAATTTCACTGACGTTAACTCTCATGAATATATTTAAAAACAACAGTATGTTTTACCAAGCGTTATTGACTTCAGGTAGATTGGATGCAGGAAATGGGTGAGCAGTGCTCCCTGCAGACCCAACACGTTCCAGCGCAGGATCTTATCGCTGCAACTCATGGTTCGAAGCCTCTCACCGTGCTGGATGCCGTCCCACGTGGGCACAATGGCACTTGACTCCACCGGGATGGTGCCCTCGCCTGGCACAAGCAACAACACACAGACAGACAAAGGTCACAGGTCTTGACTACAGACTTACAGAATTGGCTTCCATGCATTCAACATATATATTCATTTGTAAAGACAGATGTGTGTCCATTTCATCTCTCACCGTTCTCCACTTTGGTGCGGAGCTTTCCCTGCTTAGCATTCTCAAACAGAGGCTGATGGCCCTCGACTTCATCCCCTGCCTCACTGCATGACTTGTCGAACAGGGCGCCATCCCCACAAGGTGCCGTGCTTTGGAGAGAAGAGAAAGACAATACACAAGGTATTAATATGACGCAAAGTCTAAAAGAGGAGGGAGAACACATTGATGCATCTCAGTGGAGGACATGACAGGACTGACAGGAGAGCATGGGGGGGCGAGGGCGAGTTCAACAAGGAGAAAGAGAACATCCCACCTGATGTAGAGGTGAAAAGTGATGTCAGATTTGATTCGCAGTTTGTTATCCTCTGCTGGCTCAAATATACTGTCGTCTGTGCCCTCATAGTGCTTGAGCAGCTCAATGTACAGAAACCTGAGAAGAAAGGAACCAGGGAGTTAAACTAATAATAATCAGCAGATCTCCCTTTACACAATAGGGAGAGAAATATTGATAAAAAGCTAGATCTGTTTATACCGAACAAATCCCCTTCTGGAGATGATTTCAGCGTGGCAATCATTAACCGTGTCCCCTTTAAGGCTCAGCTCCTCCCCTTTGACACAGCGATTTCCTGACGAAAAAAAGAAAAAGAAAAAAAAGAGACACATTCAATGTCAAAGTTCACAACAATGCAACACCTCTCGGTTCTGCAGTGACCCATTTCTGTTTTAGCTTTGCAAGTGCATGCCTCTGATTACAGAAATCGGTAAAAACATACTCAAATCATGGAAAAATGCAGTGAAAACGTAATTTGTATGTAGCAACACAATTGCTTATACACCATGTTATTTCCAACTCCCTATGCTTATATGCTAAGATAATATATGTACCAGTTCCCAGGCTGACAACAGTCCCCAGGCCCTCCCCCTCCTCATGACGACGGTGGCCAGAATCTTGCGTCCCAGAAGGCTGTGCTGGATACGTGTGGTCAGGGCGTTGAAACGCTGGTGACTCAACATTGCTATCTGGTCATGCAAAGTGCTGCCACTCACTGGAAGCTAGAGAAAGGGATGTATACAGGACAGGACAGGCAAAATAGAAAGGAAACAAGGATTATTTAATATTCTGTAGGTATGAAATATATTTGACTGTGCAATCAAGTGAAAAATCTGAAAACTAACAATGTTAATCATTAAAGCTTTTTAAAACATATCTAAGGCTGCCTGAGTATGTGGAAGAAAAAAAAAACATGTGCAGCCAGAGAATGTGTAATGTTTGTATGATACAAATTCACCACTTCCTATTGCTGCTACAGAATTTAGGACTTCCAGTGAGGAAAACAGATTTGCTTACTGTGAAACTACAAATGTGTGGAGTTATTGGCTCTGCATGTAGTTTACTCAAAGTGTGCATATGTGTTATTTTGTCAGTGATTTGATCAAATCAGGGGGTTAGAATAACATGCAGGTTGACTATAATTCCATTATGCCCTGCCTTATCCCCATGTTGAGCCAGAGAAGGATCATGTTTCATGACAGAGAATGAGAACCACTGAATAGTCCGTACCTCAGCTGGGATAAGCTCCCCAGTGCGGGCTGCTCTCTCAGCCTCTCCAATCAGAACACGTAGAGCAGCATCTGCTGCTTCCTGTTTTCCCTGCTTCTTGTTGGACGCACACACTGGAGGGAACCAGCGTCCGCCCAGCTTGGCCTGGTAGGTGAACCTGAGCAGCAGCAAAGAGAAAGGTGATCAGATAATTAGGGTTTTCTCACTCACTTTAAGAACAAAGTAACACAGATAAAGTAACACAGATATCCATTCAAGCATTTTTCTTAACATCTTAAAGATCCAGAGAAAGGTCTTAATTAATGTTCCAAAACATTAAACCAATATACTTTTTTTTCCTAAGGTAAACAAAGAACATATTTTCTGAGTACATGGTAACCAGGACAGTAAGAGTTCATGTTAATTGTGTGGGTTTTTTGTACATTCATTCAGTTCACACATACTTAGGCTCATGTGGTGGTCCAGACTGGCCCACTAGTCTGATCTCGGCAGCGAAGCCCCGGGCTCTAGCGTACTCCAGAAGACCCGACACTGCGTTGTTGTTCAAGTGGTTAATGAGATCTCCAACCCCTGCCTCGTGTGCTGCTCGCAACTCATCTGCAGTCAGAGGTGGCAAAGAGGGACATGTAGTCCCAGAACCACTGCCATCACTATCACTGGAAGAGCCTAGAGGCAACTGAGGCTGGAAGAGAGAGACGGGAGTGGGAGTGGAGAAAAAGAGTGATGGGAACAGTATTGAACAAACAGAGCAGAACCGAGTGACAGAGGCGACAAAATCATTTATTTCAGCCTGAGTGATCTGGTGTTTTTCCAGTCATTCCATTCATTTGGGGGATATGCAAAGCCCTTATCTTTCGCCCCAAATTAACCACCAAAGTTATTTCTTGCTTCTCACTCCTCACCTTGTTGAGCTGCAGTCTCCCGTCAGCCATTAATTCTTTGACGGCCTCCTCTGCTGCCAGCTGACGGGCTGCCTTCTTGCTTGGAGCCGAGGCCTCTGCAAACAAGCTCTCTCCAACCTTCACCCTGTACATGAACCTGAACACACAACAGAGACGGTTAAGAGTGGTGGAAAGAGAGAAAGGGAGAGAGATTCTTTTTTTGGCTTTTCCTCTGAGATCATAGATTATATCACATGTGGCTGACTTTTCACCTTAGATAAATGAGAAGAAGCAACGGAGTAGAGCCTATGGCGTAACAGTGACCAAGACAGATGAATGCAGCATTTTTTAGAAAGCGACTCGAGGAGCACAAAAGTTTTTATTGCATCTACCAGCCGGCTGCCTGGAGGATATTAAACAGAAAGGTCGGTAAAGAGTGACTCGACAGAGATGGTATTGTGTCTTTGTCAGCCGACTACAGTACTGAGAACAGATTGAACAGAAATAGACGATCAAGGGCTTTCCTAAGGGGCATATTGCAGTCTGGGGGAACAGAACATCCAAAGGGACAGATTCAGAAGGGGTTGGGGGGTGAGGGCAGTACCTTGGGTCGTGTGGTGGGCCCGCCTGCCCGGTGATGATGAATTCGATGGGGTTCCCGCTGCGCTGGCTGTACTCCATCAGGACGGACACCGGATTCTTCCCACCAGGCAGGGAGCGAGACAGCGGCTGGCGAGGTCCCTCCACTGTCCCCATTCCTTCCACACTACTAGTCCCAAAAATTCCCCCTGCGCCTTCAGCTTGCCCCTATTGGCCAGTGAAGGAGAAAAAAATATTTGAATTATGGCTGTACTTTTTGGTGGTTGCGGTTAAACAAAAAGCTATTTATGTATTCAAACATTTTACCAGGGCTGCAAAATAATCACAAACAAAAAAAGATGGTCTCTACAGCTTTCGTAAACTTGCCTGATGTTTAATGACTTCTCTGTTTAAAGTTTCTGCTCTGATGCATTCAAATAAAGGGCTCTCTACTCAGATGTTACGTGCCTGACCAATCTCAGGTGTTTAAAGCAAGATTTGTCTGTTTTTAGGTGGATGATGGGGGCTTATTTGAGCACATTCAAACTAAACTTACACTTGTGTCTGGGAGGATATCCACCGCTTGTTCCGCACTGACAGTATTTCCCTCGTCTGCCGTACTCGGCCCTGCCTGAATCTCTCCAATGAGAATGCGCAGGGTGGCCGCAGCGGCGTCCTTTTTTGCGACCTTCTTACTGGAGGCTTCTGCGATAGGAAACAGCCTTCCGTTGAGCATCACCTGCATACGAAATCTGACGGAGGGAGAGAAAATACATACAGATGAGCTACAATGAACTGCCAATACATGATTAATTGAGCAGCTACAACTTTCAAAGACTACTGTGGTGCAAGTAACAATGTTATTTTCATTCATTAATTGGCAGCATCATATGTCTTCATTATGGCAGATTTATTTCTCAGACTTTTGAATCGATAGCTTTGTCACCAGGTTACAAACGTGAATGGAAAATCAAAAAATGAAGCATACACATTGAGATAAAACCGTTCAACACCTCAAAATGTGTTAAGTTGATACATTTAGGGATGCACTGATATAACTTTTTCTTTCCTGATACCTCAAATTAGAACATCTCCTGATTTGGATTACTGCTCTGATATCAATGCTGTTTTCCTGAAATTTTTCATGAAACTAATTGGTTCCATTTAATAAGAGATACCTGTTGCAATGGAAATGGAGTCTGTTGCCTTTCGTGACTTAATTAATGTAACTGATATAATGACATTGATAATACAATGTATTTAGTGTGGATTGACCTGATCTACTTTGTAAGGTCCGAATTGGCTCTGGTGCATCTCTCGCTAAATTTGAAAATGACAGCATAAATACACAGAGAAAGATAACAGATTAATCAACTTTACTCAACCAAAACTTTACAGTCACAAACAAAGGGACTAACCTTGGGTCGTGAGAGGGTCCTGACTGGTCGAGGAGCAGGAACTCACAGTTGTGGCCCAGATACTGGGCATACTCCATGAGGCCACTGACGGGGTTCTTCAGCCTCACCTCCTGTAATTTGGCCCACAGGTTCTGGGGAGGTGGAGCAGCCAGCGACACAGCTACAGTTCCCACAGAGTTGGCCTTCTCTGCTGCCAGTTTCCCAGCGTCCGTCTCTCTTCGAATGGCGTTGAGGAATTCTGGGATGTCGTCAGTGGCCCATTGGCCTTCGTTGGTCTCTTCCTCTTTACATGAGGTTCTGGAGGGAGGCTTGAATGAGGATTGGGACTTAAAAGAGGGAAAAAGCAGAGATAAGGGTTTAATAAAAATCAGGGTAGAAGTCCAACTTTGGTAACCTCAGCTGAAAATAACTTCTCCTCAAGCAGTGGTTGCATAAAGTAGCATTAAGGCTTAAAACAGTAATGAAGTGTATTTCCTTAAATGTATTCTATACCTAGAATCAGTGAAGAGAGTGTGCTGTATAATCCGTGGAAAATATTTTTGATTGCCTTGGAATTGTTGGCAGACAGTTCAATTTAACTATCGAGGTCAAATAGATCCCATTTTGTTATTTCCAGTTATGTTTTGGTACAAATTCAAATTTATGCGATTTCATTTTTATATTTTGCTTTTTCATCATATGGTATCATTCTATATTCATATGAACATAATCACATTAAATAAATACAAAATAAAAAAGCACAGAAAGTTTACTTACTGCCTCACTATGACTTTGCTCTGGCATCCAACCCTCTGGGAGTGGCAGCGGCTCGAGGCCTGGCATTGGTGGTAACAGTGGGGGGGTCAGAAAGACGGACTCTCCTCTCTTCTGCTCTCTACTGGGTTCCACCAACATCGGCTCCCCCTCAGCACGGCTGCTCTTTGAGGCTTTAAGGCTCCTTTCCATCCTCTCTCTGCGGTGGGTGGAGAGCTCCCAGGTGGGCGGGCTAGCTCCACTCCTCTTAACGACTTCACCTTGCTTCTCCAGCGAGTAGAGCGTGGGATTGACCTGCTTCGTACCCCTAAGACCCAGATTTTTGGAGATGACAAGAGCAGTTGCCTTCCCTGAAGCCATTAGGTACTGCAGAACTAGCTCCTTCTGTTCTGCCATTGCGGGAAGTGCTGGATCGGGTGAGCTGGTAGTGACGGGATGTTGTTTCTCCTGGTGCTGACCTTCTGCCGGTGACTGGGACTCTTCAGAGTGAGATGACTCTAAAGAGGAGCAGTACGAAGAACTGGATTCTGTGTCAGAGTCCTCTTCCTTGCTTCGTCCGCTGTTTTCTGCTGTTTCTGTTTTTAGATCAACCTTGGCCTCAGGTTCTGGAGGGTGTCCTGAGCTCACACACAGATGGGAAGGTGGACTTTGTGCTTTAGCTTCCTCACCTCTGAAAGGTTCTCTGCAAAGACTCCACTCTGGAGGGTGGAGTCCTTGTTTGGAGGCTTTATGTGAGCGCTCCAACAAGTAAAGAGCCTTGTTCACTATCTTTTTGGGCAGATGGAGTTTTTTGGCTAACAGTCTTGCAGCAATACACTCGCTTGGCTTCAAAGCAGCCAAAGCCCTGTGAACTTCGTCCTGGATGTCAGGAGTGAGAGTGATGTCAACTTTAGTTGTGCGTGAATTTACCGAGCTGCTGGAGGCAGAATGTCTGTCAAACCGTTCTCCTCCTCTGTTGGGCCTGTCACTATGAAGGGACAAAGTCTGAAAAGTATCACACACAGAGTCTGTTGGGACACGCCACTGTCTGTTGGAGTATGGGTTGTGGTTTGTACTATGATACTGGTTTTGATTCGGGTGCCGAGGACCTGAGGTGCCGCGCTGGGCTCCTGGGTGTACAGACGTCTGGTCCTGACTATACCCCCATCTACCCCTTGGGCTGTTGTTGGGGTGTGATGGGTATCTACTGTAGCCTGACTGTGGCTGGTATGAGGAACTAGGACGCCCGTCTGGTACCCCTCCTCCTCCCCCTCCACGTGGACTGGCTCTGTACTGTGACGCCTCAGAGCTGTGCCCTCTGAGGAACTCTGCCTGTTGGTACTGAAAGGAATTGGGGGCGGGATTGGGACCGTGATTCTGATTATATGAGCTGTAGAGAGCCTCTGGTTTTGAGTCCAGTTTACTGTGCTTTGGTACAGGTGAAGCGGAGGGGATGAGAGAAGGCGCTGGGGGTGGCTGTATGGGCACTACGGGACGGACAGGGCTGTTGTGGTAACTTGAATAGGGGTTCTGCTGAGGGCCAGCTCTAGGGTGGAGTGAGGGAGGGCCAGATCTGTGGTAGTTGTCGTTGGCCTGGGAGTCGGGTGGAGGATACCTGCGGTAGTGTTCTCTGAGAGGCCCTCCTCTACCTCTGCTCATAGCGCAGGGGTTGAGCTTGAAGGGGGCCGTGCAGCTTGATGTCTAACTTCCTTTATAAGTGTACGTCCTCTAGCAGAGACAGCGGAGCCTGATGGAAAGTCAGGGCAGGCCAACTGTAGCAGAGCACCTGAAAACACAAACAAAGGACAATGTTAGGAGAATATTAATAAGAAGAAATAAATGAACAAACCGAGTAACAGTCAGCAGCAGAATGGAGATCAAGAGAAAATGTTGTTCCAGCCAATAACAAGTTCAGGCACCTGCTGGCAAATCTCCAACCTGCTCAAGTGTTCTTGGATAACTCTGTGAATCTATACCAGCCTCAAAGATGAGATCCTAAATTATTGCCTCCTTGAAATGCAGAATAAAATATACAGTAGACAATGAAATAGCTGGGTATTATCGTTTAAAAAAAAAAAAAAAAAAAAAAGAAAGGACAAGCTCTAACCCACACCTACACTGTCAACGTTGCCTCGTCAGATTACACCCTAGCCTGTCTACAAGAATACTGCAGGGTGACATATTGTCTCTCCCAGTCACACTGAAACATAATCCCAGGGTAAAAGGATGGTGATTAATAATTCAGACCTTCTTGTGACTATTCTGTTTTATTTTTGGCCTTACAAATTATTGCTTTATCTGGATCCATAGCGGACAGGAAAAGTGAGACACCGATGCAGACATAAAGGACCGTTCCAAGGACAAAAGAACGTTAAGGGCTGCCTGTCCTCGGCTGTGAGACCATGCCTTTGCTAGCTGACGTCCTGACTATAAAAGAGAAGGTTTTTGCAGAGCTAGGTTTAGATCTTCCTCCGAAAACAAAAACACACATGAAAACATTAAATGAGTAGATTTTGAACTGCATAGTCCCAAATTCCAATTTCCCTCTTTGGTACAACAACCATTGATTCAGCCTCAAGTGTCATAACTGACAACACTCAATAATGACTACATCAGTGAGACCGACAACAGAGAGACACCCAATACTGAGTCAGGTTTCAAACCCCCCTGGCCCAGTCAGCATCACTGGTCTGTCACATTGAGCTGAGCAAGCCTGAACACCGCCACATTAACAGAGAACACCATAGTGTTGGTTCATCACGGTGATGGGGACAGACAGGGCCGGCGACCCGAACGGGGCTGGAGCTGACTCATCTTGACCCTGATGCAAGGCAACAGTTGACAGCCAAAATAACAACTCTAGTTTTTCCAGAATCCACTGTCAATTATGCTTCCTGCTGTTTTGAGCCTGAGGAAAAACAACCCATGGGGGCTAGACAACAGATGAATCAACTCATTTGCACACTTTCATGCTGTTATGTCAGCAAAATATCACTAATGCAGAGCCTGATGTCCAAAATGACCGCTTCCTCCATCACTGAGACCTCCGTGTCCGTGATCAACATTGCAGGGCAGAAGTGAAACTTTTTAGTGCTCCATAGTGGTTCCATATATCTTCACATGTGCATGCAACAAACCACATTCACTGGTACCACAAGGCCCAGTCGGTACACAAAGTATTGCCTATATCACCTTGAGTATCTCAAATGAAAGTGGGCCACGGGGAGGAAAAAAGTTTTAAGCCTCCAGATGATCAGATGACTCAAACCGAGAGCCAAGGAAAACAATAGCGACTCTCAGTACTTGTAGCAGCGAGTAAACACGTAAAGTGGGTATGGGAACCGGTTGTAGTTTAGAAAAGGATGTAATCATTGTTTTTAAAACGGCAAAAGAAAGAAAGTTTCCCCAACGCGCTGGGTCTTCCGCTCTGGATGCACGAGGTCCTTTTTCTGTAGCGTCCACTGTGAACACACCGGGGTGTCTCTCGCTTTTAAAGGCTGCATGCAATCCCTGAAAACACGTTGCTACCTATTGCACCACGAAAGTTAGGGGGGAACCCACCGCGAGAGTAAGAAAGGGAAAAGGAAACAGACACGAGTTAAGTTTCGATTTCATTTCTGACGACAAGTTAGGTTTCCATTGTTGATCACGTGACCCGCGGAGGCACAAACAGGGGCAGACAAGAATAATGCCCAGACATGAGGAGGGACACAGGCTTCTGCTCGGTATAACAACTCTGTGGTGGTCGAGTCGAGGTCATCCTGTGGTCCACCTCAACAAGAAGTGAGTCTGTGTTACTGTGGAGCCACAAGGACATGCTCTCTTATAGCATGCTGCATACAGCACACTGTGGCTGAGAGGACACACACACACACACATCACACACACATCACATCACATGCTGAGATCAGATTCTCACATTAAAAAAAACGGAGGAGACAGAATGATGGAGACAGTAATGTAATACATTTTGGGGAGATTCAAATATCGCAGTGAAAACGTTGAGATCTTGTTACTGAATCGTGATAGGATGGACAAAGACAAGGTATGAGTACTATAAGCTGAAGGTCACTATTAAAAACAAGTGTAGCTCAGACACATGTGCCTAAAAGAACAATGTAGCCCATTTTCACACGTGGAAATAGCAACACTTTAAAAAAATAAATAAAAGAAGAAAAACAGTCAACACACTCAATAAAATGAAGCTTAACCTAAAAGGCAGTGTAGAAGGGACTTCATCAAAGCTTACCTTCACCATCAGTGTGAGGGATTTCCTACCATTTATGATTATTAGCATGTTAATAATGCATGAGTTCATTTAATTAAATCAAACATATGTGGTCCATTTCCACTACAAATGTACCAACTACCATACTGGATACATGGCATTACAGGGAATATTACAAAAACTATTTAGGATATATAAAAACAGTATACACACGAGCAGAGCTCTGCGAGAATATCAATCACAACAGAGACAGAAAACACGTGACAACTTATTATGAAGGGGAGTCACTTAATGGGGATTGAGCCCATGTCCACCTGATGAAAGTATCATATTATTTATCTATTCGCAGTATTACAAACTACATTCCCGAATAAAAAATAAAATAAAAAGATATTTCCCAGTTGTTTTCCATCTAAAAACAACTTGACACCAGGCTGCTATCTTAAACTCTGGGCTCAGTCGTTTTCACTCAAATATAAAAGCTTCAATCCACCTGCTCCACGTTACCATTCCTCGTCTATTCACTTGACACTCTGACTACAGAGATTGTTACCCTGTGTTACCTGTGTCACAGTGCGAGACTCACACAGGAGGAGCTACCGTCTTCACCAAGGGCAGTGGATGAACCTCCACAGCCCACGCTGTCTTTAGGAGGAGCACTGCGCGTTAACTTGAGCAGCTACAGGTCGGACTTGTTGCTTACATTTAAAAACAAACACGACACGTGTGTTCCGACATTCGAATCTCGGAACGTGTTCCGTTAACACCATAGCAACGGAGTTAGCAACGGCCAGCCGAACGCCGATCCTCCTCCGGCTAACGTTAGCTAGCCTGCTAGCTTACGACTAGTAGCAGTGCACCGCATTGGCACTGCACCATTTCTAACTATCGCCCGCCGCACAGCCAATCCGTTGCCTGCTGACGGAAAACCCACACAAACCACACTTCACCCAAAGCGATGCAAACCAACCTCGGTGTGTCTAAATGTTTACCTGAACCCGCAGTGTTTCGCCTCAGGGTGCTCTGGTTGGTGTGTAGTGTTTTAATGCAGTGATACGTTGATACCATGGACAAACAATCAAAGAACTGGTGCGCGAAAAAGTGATGATTATTGATTGCGACCGTAGCAGAGCGTCGCGTCGCCTGCTGATGACGCAGCCACATGGGCAAGGTTCGATTTAGTTCTTTTCCAGATGCGTCCTTGGCATGCTTTTTACTGGAACATTTAGAGTTTAATACTTTTACAGAAAAACATGCACTCAAGTTGCAACTTGAGTCAAAATGTGTTGCAACCAAAATTACTCAATTGCTCAAGCAAGGTTCCCTCCTCTGTATAGCCTGACTTGTTCAGCGCATGGTTGAAGTTTGCCTTTATTTCTTTAGGTTTTAGGCCATTGATTCTCTGCGTCGGGTCAGAGGCCCCCAGGCATCTGTGCCACTCTGCCCCAGGGTCCGTGAAAAGTTTTCAGATTTAGTCTTATACATTACTCTTGTGTAACAATATAACATTACCAAGAAGTATATATAAAATATATTATTCCCAATTATTCATAATCATTCCAAAGGACATACATAAGGGGGCCCCATGTATTCCCTATCTTGTAGCCAAAGGGGTCCTTGGCTGAAAAACAATTGAGAACCTCTGGTTTAGGTAACAAACCTACTTGGTTAGGTTTAGGAAAAGATCATGGTTTGGGTTTAAATAACTTGATCCCAATTAGCTCATGTGGGCGACGATAACATCACGATAAAGGCTCCAGTTTTTAGAGCCAAGGCACCAGTTGCTCTCCACCAACTGCAAGAATCAGGGCATGATGGAAAACGCTTTGCAGAAACCTGATTAAAGAGCTGAATGGCCCTTACATTTGTGGGAAGCCATATGTATCAAAGGGGAGGAAGAATATGTTTACGGCAGATTCTATCAGCCCAGAATAAAACCAGAGAGTGAGACAGCGTCTATTCAGTAACAAATCCACTGGGTGTCACCATTACTCTGTGAATGTACTAATGTCAGATCAGTTACAGCAAAAAGCAAAGCAGCTTTCAAATATTGCTGGCTGGTGAAGATTAAAAAATTACTGTCATATAGTAACCTCAAATTGTTGTTTGACTGATTAAAAAATTTGTGATATTTCCTTCCCATGTGTTTACACAGACGGTAATATTTTGCTCCATTCATTTTTCTCTCAAACTCACACCTGGATTATTGCTGCAATATAATCCCATGAATTGGATCCATAGTCTCTTAAAAATGCAATGTCCTCCTTTAGATACTTAACACCATCAGGGGGATAAAACAGCGAGTGAGTCCAAAATAACAGAGGATGACTGATGTGATGACAGTTAGGCACATATCAGAAAGTCTGCAAGAATTAATGAGCAGGGAAGCATCAAGGTTGAATTTGAGTTTCTGATCAAGGTGCGCCCAGATCACAGTATCTGACTGACTCCGACATACAATATCTCCCTCTTCAGAGGACTGTTCGTTTCTCTGCATCCCTCACACACTATCTGCCTCTCTTGCTCTCTCTCCCCCTCCCCTTCCCTTCTCTGCCCGTATCGCACTCTCTCCATTTGTTTTCTACAATCCCTCTCCAGACCCCGCTCTCTATCTCACTCTCCCCTTTCCCCCTCCTCCCTCGTCTCCTCTCTCTCTATTTCTCCCTCTTCCACTCTTTCTCTGTTTATCCCGAGGAATGCAGTATGAGGCAGGCTGTGGCTCTCTGGCTGTTGACACTCGCTGCTCTGCTCAGGGGTAAGTGACTTTCATTGGTGCTGTGAGTGAGACTGTGCTCGAACAAGTGTGTGTTCTCTGCATGTGCTCTGTTTACTGTATGTGCTCTTGCATGTCCTGTGCAAAGCAAGCACTCTGTCCCTAACAACTGTGCACTCGGCAGCTCATGCTTCAACACCAAGAGAGAGTCTCTTGGTGTGTAGGCAGACAGAAACAAAATTGATTTGTTTTTTTGTTATCAGCAAGCAGCAGTTTGAAATGCAATCATCTTTACTGCAAATTGAAGAGCTGAGCTGTGCATGTTTTTTGTTATGGGTAAGACAATACATGCATGGATGGGTTGATAGATAGATAGATAGATAGATAGATAGATAGATAGATAGATAGATAGATAGATAGATAGATAGATAGATAGATAGATAGATAGATAGATAGACGGATAGACAGGCTGAGAGAAATAGAGAGGGGGGATTATGAGGTAGCTATCGATAATATACTATGGCTTGACAGTAGGGACTATAAATCTGAATTATAGGCATATCTGTGGAGTCATATTGATATTAATTAAGGTCGAGTAAATTAATATAGATTTGACACCATGCAGTAAGTGCATTCATCTAAGACCATTTAGCACTCCTACTGAAGTGGTATGTGCTATTTAGCTATATTAGTTTTTTTTATTCATCCAATTTCCCTCTTAAACACACCAATGACAGCTCCCTCCACATCAAAGTGATTGCCTGGTGGAGAATGAATCAAAAGTGAATTGAGGGCTTTGGTGGAGTTATAGGGCAAAGAAGGAGACACTTCTCTGCTCTCATCGTGCTGAGCGCTGTGTGTGTCTGTCTGGGGTGTTTCAGTGTTTAATGGCTTCACTATTTCCTGCATGAAATGAAAGTGACATTTTTATCGTGGCTGGAAAGACTGTGACTGTCTGCTGGCGATCAATCAGATACTTAATTGATTAGGAAGAACAGGATTATTTCTCTCTGGTCTCCTGCCTTCTGTCCTCTCTATTTCTCACACATTTTCAATTTTCACTGCGCTGTATATATCTCTTTGCTCCATCTTTAAAGCATGACCTTTTCCTTTACCCCTAACAGCCCACCCTCTGTTTTACCTCCACTGGAGCATGTCTACTCTCCTGCTGTTAGTTTGTTTCGTTCACCTGGCCTTCAATTTCTGCACCACTATTCCCAAAACTATCCATCAATCATTGTAAGAGTCATTTTTTCTCTTGCTCTTCTTTTTGTGATTCAACTCTCCCATTTTTTCCATCCCACATATTGAACTCCCTCCCTCACCCTTATTCAGTATCAGTGCAGGGTCCCCACCAGCGGTTTCTGCTCAGGGAGCTGCTGAGGGACTACAACCCCATGGAGAGGCCGGTGGCCAACGACTCCCAGAGTCTCACTGTTCAGTTCTCCTTTACTCTGATGCAGGTCATGGATGTGGTAGGCATGGCACACATGTATCATAAACATAAACATACACAAGAAATAAGGCAAGAAATAATACTGCGTATCTCCTCCTGATGTGATTTCCATGTAAAATTGCATTAAAAGTTCAAATCAAATCTCCCAAACTTGAGCGGAGGGATAATAACACAAAGATGGGATTTCATGCTTGAAAGACTGAAGATACCCACTTTATTTTTCAGATTATATTAGCTTTAGTTGAATTGAGGAATGCTTTTTTATACAGAATGAGGACTGTGGATTTTGTCTGCCATCATTATTATAATCACATTAAGGGATCTCTCTCTCAATTCAATTCAATTCAATTCAATTCAATTCAATTCAATTCAATTCAATTCAATTCAATTCAATTCAATTCAATTCAATTCAATTCAAATGACTATTATTGGCTTGAATGTCAAAGTCACTGTTGTGTTGTTTTTTTTGTTTTGCAAGGATGAAAAGAACCAGATCCTCACCACAAATGCCTGGCTGCAGATGGTGAGTTTTATGAATAACATTAACTGTGATATTGATCTGTGTTGTGAAAAGCCTTGTGTATGCCTCCAATCACTCGCATGGGCTTTTTGTGATTATCATGATAATTCACCAGGCTATTTGTCTCTGTCAAGTCAATCCTAATTATAGAGCACAAAATCAAAAAACTTTGGCTCATAGTGCTTTACAATCTGTGCACTGTGCGGCATCTTCTATCCTTCAACCGTGATTTAAATTGTAAGAAAAAACTCCCCCCAAAAAACCAAAAGTAAGAACAGGTAGAGCAACAGAGGAGGGATACTTCTAGAATGTGTTTTGTGTACTGAGTACACAGAAATTACAATATATAAAAAAAAGAATAATATGGAAAATCAGAATGTGTGTCCATGTGTTGTCCATGTACAGTATGTGCATGTCGTCATGTTTATTATGTTAATATATAAAACCAGTGTTGTGCTTGTGTCTCCCAGCAGTGGTACGACCACTACCTCCAGTGGAACCAGTCAGAGTATCCTGGAGTTAAGAACCTCCGGTTCACTCCTGACCAGGTCTGGACACCTGACATATTGCTTTACAACAGGTATGTGTGGAATATAAGCACACACACCCCCAGTGCTGCGGCTGAGCTCTAAACTATCTCACCCCTGTGTTGCTATCCTCCAGTGCTCATGATAAGTTTGATGCCACCTTTAAGACCAACGTGCTGGTTAACTCCAGTGGCTTCTGTGAGTATCTGCCTCCAGGTAAGTTCTTATTAATCAGCATCTTGTCCTCAAAACCAAACTATGTCTTCAGTCATTCTGCACACATACAGTATTACTCATGCTGCGGCAAATTAATCCTACAAATATTTTCTGCAATCTAATATTTTCTTCTTCACTAACTTCCAGATGGATGCGACAAACCACATGTTTTTTCAAGTTACATCTTAGGATGAATTAACTTGACTTTGATATCAACTTTCCTTTGACTTTAAACTATTTAACCTGCTTTTCAAGGAATATTTGTCAGCACATGTACCGTGGATGTGCGGTGGTTTCCGTTTGACATCCAGCGCTGTGAACTGAAGTTTGGCTCCTGGACGTTTGATGGCTGGCTGCTGGACCTCCAGATGAAGGAGGCAGATGTGTCCGGATACATGACCAACGGAGAGTGGGACCTAGTGGGTAAGACAGGCCGTTGAGGCCCTGGAAGACAAACAGTGTTGCTTAGTAACATAGCTTACACTACCGCCAGTGATTTAAGTAGAAGTTGCCTTATGAACATTTCATTCAATGAAAATACAATAAAATAATTCAGTAATATATAAACAACAGATTCTGCCACCCTGCAGATACCATTATTGTTTTTCATGAAACCAGATCTTTCCATCAACACTCTTCTTCAGATGACTTCAATAACATCTTTTTATGATGCTGGTCCTGCAGCAGATCTTTTGATATTCTTCTCATTTCACACCCTCGTTGGTGTTTTCTAATGCTGTCTTTGCTTCGCCTTTGTCTTTCCTCTGCCGCCTCAGAGGTCCCTGGAGGTCGTCACGAAGTTTTCTATGACTGCTGTCCAGAGCCCTACCCCGATGTCACCTTTGTGGTGACCTTACGAAGGAGGACCTTGTTTTACGCTCTCAACCTCCTCCTCCCCTGTGTGCTCCTCTCCTCCATGACTCTAGTGGTTTTCCTGCTCCCCGCCAACTCGGGGGAGAAGATAAGCCTGGGTGAGGAATAATAAGAGGGGGGTAGAGAGGAACTTGGGTGAAGGATGATGTTAGAATAAGAACGGTTGAGAATATATGAGATACATAAAACCACATGTGTGACTGCTGTAAGAGAAAATATATTTAGTGCTGCATACTCGTTACATTCTTTCATTGTGAAAGCGATGGATTATTTCACTCTTCTAGTGTTTCTCTCACAATCTCTCTGTCAACATTACTGGAAAACTTTCAATCAGCGAAGCAGAGCTTTTGTAGTGTGTCAGGAGGGTTGAGATGGAGGGAAGGAGAGACAGACTAAAGACGGAGACAAAGCCAGAGGGAATATAAGAAAGACTAAAATCGACTGAGTTTTCCTAGGGTTGTCAGACAGACCAATGATTGTGGAGAAGAGTAGTGCACCATACCAAATATACTATCCCACTAAGCTCACTTAGAAAGACTTACTTTCTTCTCGTGAGGATCCGCTCCTGTTATTTTTTTTCTCCCTGGTTTCTGCCTCCAGGCATCACGGTTCTGCTTTCTCTGACTGTCTTCATGCTGATGGTTGCAGAGATTATGCCCGCCACTTCAGATTCTGTGCCCCTGATAGGTCAGGTTCTTTCTGCATATGTACATGTGTGTATCTGTCTGTGTTTTCTTTTTTGGAGGGGGGGATTGCCATTGTTCATAGCACCCTAATGAGTGATATGTGCCTCCCTCCGGCCTGTCTCAGGTCAGTACTTTGTCAGCACCATGGTGATTGTCGGGATGTCGGTCGTGGCCACAGTCTTCGTCCTTCAGTTCCATCACCACAGCCCCAACAGTGGACACATGCCCCGTTGGGTGAGTGTAATATTTATAATACAATAATAAACCCTATCCATGGAGGACTTTTCTAAACAATATCAAAATTAATATAAAAAATGCAATGAAATGCAAAACAAACAACAACAAAAAAAACCTTTGATTGATGAAATAAGCAGAGGCCAAATCATTGAAGCTAAAAGTGTGATTTGAGAAGTTATTTAAAGGAGGGCACACATTCAGCTAAGCAGATCTTCTAAGGCAGATCGTTCCAGAGTCTTGGGGCCTTAATAGTAAAAGCTTGATCACCACTGGACTAATCTTTGTCTCTTGGATAGCCAAGAGTGCCAAAGTTTATGTGAAGGCCTGAAAATTCAGTAATTCAGGGAACCTGGTCGTGCAGTGCTTCAAGAGTTGACTGTAACATTTTTGAATCTCTTCTATAACGAACAGACAGCCAGCCTTGAAAAGCAAAAACAGATGTAATAGTATCCTATCTCTTAGTTCTGGTTAAAAGCCTGAGGCTGAGTTTTATAGCCTGTCTAAGTATATTTGATCAAGGCAGGTGAAACGCGCACTGCATGATAATGTTACTAAATAAAGTATTGTATGAGATATCAGTCAAATCTTAACATTATTCCTTAAAAGACTACACAGGCTTAGAAACTTGGGAATTATTATTTAAGCTGGTGTAAAATGTTATATCAAGATAAAAAAACTAGAGATTCAATGAGGCATGATAAGAATACTAGATATTGTTGAACCTGATCAGCAATATGTTGAAGGCCATTAAGACCATAAAGAAACATCTTCTTAGAGTTTTCTTCTTATCAGTGTTTATGTCCTTGTGTGTCAGGTGCACCTGGTTCTGCTGCAGTGGGTTCCTTGGTTCCTGCGGATGAAGCGTCCAGGAGAGGGAGCAGAGCCGCCTCTTTCCAGCTGCCAAGTAGACTCTCAGAGCAAAACGCTGTCCTCTCCTACCACCACCACTACCACCAACACCATCCCCACGCCAGTGCCCTCCAACCTCCCCCAGAGCCTCAACTCCCTGCAGGCCAGCCTGGCACAGCTCAACACCCACCGGCCCAACTCTCAGGCTGTCATCCTCCCTAATGCCATCCATAGAGATCCGAGCTCCAATCCACATTCACAGCCCAACGGCCATCTGCTTTACATGGGCTTCCAAACCTTCCAGTCCGCCGCGGAGCTGGAGCAAGTTCAGAGGAGCAGGGCCACCAGTCATGGGAGGTTCAGCAGTGGACTAGGTGGAGGAGAAGGAGAGGGAGGAGAGGCAGGAGGAGGAGGACAAACTGGAGATACACCTATCCATCACCACATGCAATCTTCCAAGTTTGGGACCCCCCCACAGGAAACTCCACTGTCCCCAGACCCGGATCCATTAACCGCATCCTCTGGACCCTGCGGCCTAGAGGCTGGGGTTGTAACAGGGAGATCGGCTGCTATACACACCCACAGCGGTGTGATCCGTTCTGTGGCCGTTGACAACCAGCTGCAGGCTCTTCTGATGGAGGTGCAGTTTTTAGTCGAACGCGTTAAGGAGCAGGACCGGCAGCTCAGTTTGGCAGAGCAGTGGCAGTTCGCTGCAGCCGTCATCGACCGCCTGTGCCTGATGGGATTCAGTGTTTTCAACATCATCTGCACCATCGCTATTCTCATGGCTGCACCCAACTTTGGGGAGGCTCTGTCAAAAGACTTTCTCTGACAGACTAAAAACAGAGAGATATGAGAGAGTGGGAGATGTGAAGGATTTGTTGGAAGCACAATGGCTGCTAATGACACTGGGACATACAGCAGCAGATATTTCCTATTGAGTAAGCTGGAGTGGACTGTGATGCTGAGATGTTATGATGCTATATTTTTGTGTGTGCCATTTTTCACGAGAGAAAGTATCTGATGATGCTCGAATTCACTGTTTACCCTGTCTTTGCAATGGTTTCTATGACAGTTTGATTGATGTGTTTTGTTTTCCCCCCTTCCCCCAAAACAGTGAAAGAATTGTCTCATGCATTGATTGTTTTGGTGAGTTTTATTTTCAACTGTTGGAAAGTCAACTGAAACCTTCCACAGAGCAGCAAATGTTTAATTGGAATATGGATAACCATTTGAGGATTTTTATCTTTAATTTTATATTATTTGACAGTGAAATAAGAAATGAAGAGTTTTGTGAATGAGGATGTTGAAGGAAATCACCCCAGAATTATTTGATAACTGGGAAGCATGACTTTACCAAAATTGTTATATAGTATCAGTACTGCCGTCTTTGGATGCTACAAGACGATGCTCTGTAGAGAAACTGGACTGTGACGTGCCGCATGTAAACCTGCATTTCTTGACAAAACAGACCAGAGTCTCTGTGTGCTGTTTTGTTACACGCTTCCCCAAATACTATTCTTATAGCGGTACATACATTTTGTTACCACTGGCAGTTTTTTTAACAGGATTTTATTTTGTGATTAATTATTTTAGAATTAAGGTTTCCTTTTCAATCGGATGCCCAAAGTCATTGTGATCAGTATTTATTCCAACACTCTTTATCACAATTATACAGCCTGAACATCATCCATGTAATGGGATGATGACATTGGTGATTCATTTTGCAGCTACTTTAACAATCACGTGAGTAGTTCTTTTAAAAAGCAGAACATGTACTTTCCCTAGAAAACTACCCAGTATACTGCCATAGAGGTGTTTTTTTACCTTCTTGTTTTTGTTTCACCTTTATTTAACCAGGATAGGTCCCATTGGGATTAAAAATCTCTTTTTCAAGGGACTCATTGCCAAGATATGCAGCAGCACAAGATAAAAACAAGTGATTGTAAACTGACACAAAAACAGAAGAACAGACAATACTATTACTTATAACGTCACAAGGAACAAAGTGCAATACAAGCCATGCATCCAAACATCCTTTTAAGCACCAACACCCAAACGATTCTGTCTCCATATCTTTTAAAATGGATTTGATATTCACTTTCTATAAAATTAAACAGTACAATGACATGATATCTCAGCTGGAGGGTTGTTTAAACCTCGCTCATCCACTCATTCACACTTTTGTGTATGCAGAAAAAATATAATCTCTATGACCCTGCCTGTACCCTGAATGTAAATTGTGCCACACATTTTGCAGGAGTGTTGGACACTTTGAATGCCATCGAGTTGTGACGGACCGAGCTGTAAACATTGTGAAATAAACAGCCTTGTGTTTTGTACTCTCTAGACGTGCATCAAAACTTCTATTCTCTGGCTCTCCTCCCTTCGATTGAAGTTTTACAAGGACACAGAAACAGAGGACATGATGAGTGGGGGAGAGGGGGTGAGAGAGAGAAAAGAGCCAGGGAGAGGAGAGGCAAGAGGGAGGTTATAAAGAGCAGCAATCAAGAGAGTAAAAGGAACAAAGACAGAAAGAGAGATGGAGGGGAGGGCTATGCAGGGGCACAGAGATGGAGGGGATGGAAAATGAAAGAGTAGTGAAAGAAAAAGAACATGGGGGTTGCATGATTGAGAGAAACAGAGGAGGGAGGGGGAAAAAGTGCTGAGAAAGCCAACGTGAGCCGATAAAGTTTTTAACTGATTGCTCATTAATGGCAAGGGAGAGGAGAGGGGGAGGAGAGGAGTGAATCCCCCTCCTCCTCCCCCTCTGGATGCTGCAGCTGCTAAACTGTTCTCAGACCAGCATTTAAGGGTGACTGGACATATTCTGAATTGGCAGTGGATGCATTTAAAGGATCTTGGTCCATGTAAAATGATTGACCGAAAAAATGCAAACACACTGATGATTAAATTTGGCTAATTGCTGTTTTGGCACGACTTGACTCGGACCTTCCGCCCCGAGGCTATTAATTAAGTTTTAAACTTTTTCATTGTAAGTACAGTATATAAACAGGCAGGGTACACTATCGGATTAAATCACTGTGCATTTGAATGGCCTACTGAGCTCCTCCTGCCTGCGTTACTGCCGCTGCTGCTGCTTCACACAGCTGAGAGAAGCAATACAGCACATGTAATAAATCTAAGGTACTCCCCTCCTTCAGGGGCTCAGTCGCCTGCTCTGCACCGACACTTCACGCAGAGCTGTTTGTTCAGAGGAGAAGCAAACAGTGGAGCCTGATGCAGCGAGCAGGAGAGTGGGATGCAGAAATATTTCTGCAATATCAAAGGGGCCCCTGCAATGTGTGGCTGCAGTTGTCGCACAGAATTTGCACCCACATCCACACGAAGCAGAGCCACCGCAAACCCACTCAAGCAGCAAGTGGTGTACGTAAGGAAAACCTGCTGCAGACCTAATGCAGTAACCACACACACTCCTATAGCGCTCTGTCTTTAAAGGATCTTAGTGCTCAAGCGATCTTAGTGCTCACACACTCTCTCTCTCACACACACACACACACACACACACACACACACACACACACACACACACACACACACACACACACACACACACACACACACACACACACACACACACACACACACACACACACACTTCTCAGTTTATCGTGTCATTTTAGGTCAGTCAGCTTTTTCCACTTTAATAGTGGAGAGGAGGAATAGGAACATCCCAGAGAGGTTGCCAGCCCATCATAAGTTTTCCACAATCACTTTTTCTGACGGGCTGAACCAAGTGAGCCACTATAAAGCTTTAATATTTCAGATCTGCAATGTAACATTTTGAAATATTGTAACATACAAAATCTACTTGTTTTGGTTTCTTTTTTTTTTTAATTCAATTGTCCTTCAAAGCTACACATCTTTCTGTGATCAAGTTGCGGTAAGAATCTGATCAACACTGAAGTCAGACCATTTGCAGGACATCTCCCAGGACAGGTTTCTGGCCCAGAGATGTTAGCCTTTCAAAATTCAGATGTCACCAGATAACATCCCAAACCACCAGCAGTCAATAGTGATTAATTACGTGATGCAGGCTCTGGATGCAGGTCGATATGAATGCCCATTTCTCTGCCTGTTGGGTAATTGTCTCCCAGATCTAATTAAAATACACTGGAGTTGTTGAGAGAAAAGGACGGCAATGCAGGAAGGGGGAAGAAAGAGAACAGATGTGGGTTCACAAAGTGAGAGTGGAGAACAAGTTAAGTCTGCTTGTGTAACTTCATCATATTGTCAGTCTCGACTCCGACACACACATAACAAAAAACTTTTTTTTATTGTCGCACACAAAAAAAAATTAACACACAAGTGAAATTTGACCTCTGCATCTAACCCATCCTAAGCATTAGGACCCACTCTACTGAGTCATAGCCGCACACACACACAAAAATAAAGAAAAGAAAACTAACTTTGCATCAATAAATCGGTTTATTTAAAAGAATATGTTACAATTTATTACAGTAAGCGACGTAAAACACTTTGTCTTCAATTTTACATTTCAACATGTCAAAGAATCTGCAGGTTGTCAATCTCAATCCTCTTCTTAGCGCGACTTTTTCGAAAGCCAAACAATATCAGGTGAGAAACTTAACGGAGATGCTGAATTTAACATAGTATCTTACTGAAATAAATAAAATTAGTGACACTTAACTTTAGTCAAGATGAGAGAGAGAAAGAGAGAGCGGTGAGCGCACACTTGAAGGTGGGCAGATCAGACAATCGACCACGTCAGACACAGTCGAGTAAATAAACAAGGATCCTGGGAAATGCATTCGGCCTTTGGGATTTCAATTCTCTCATTTCAAGGCTTAACACATTCAATTAAACCTCCTCAACACCCACAAAGGTCTGTTGAAGCTCATTAATCAACCAAAATGGCTTTTGTGAAGAGCACCATCATTAAAACAAGCACTCTTAGCAAGAGTCACTGATATCAATCTATGACTCGTTACTTGCTTGTAGATCAAAAAAAATAAATACTGTTGATACTCATTATGAGCCTAGCAGGAGTTAGGGATGGGTGACAATTTAATATAAGCATATACAAACATTCACTGGCATAATAAATTGATCACATGACTTAATTAAGAAGGATGAAAAATAGTTTGCGATGTTTTTGTTTTGCACACATGAAGTTTCGTCTCATGTAATGCATGACAGTGCAACACAGGTCTTTGCTTAGAGCATCGGTTTGATTATCTTACAAGTGATTTTGCATAAATAAGCCATATTATGGAATACAGTATATTGATTTTGGAAAATGTTCTTATTTTCGTGATACTAAACCATGATCACACGGCACTAATAGCGTGAAGCAAATAAACATGAATTATCTTTTGTGATAAAGTAAGAACTTTCAAAATGTCCTTCTAAATGAGGTGATAATGCTATAAAGCTATTTAGATTTGAAGAATACAGTAGTACCATTAAAATATAGCACTGAGCAATGTTTCATATTTAATGGAAGCCTGTAATCATATACTAATGATGTTATAACCTGTAATTACATTTATTATATTTGTCAGCCTGAAGTCACTATTGCATCATCAGATAATGTTATACCCTATTAAATTATGTTTATTACATTATTCTAGGAATGAAAACATTAACTGGGCTCATTTTGAGGGACCTTGAATAACACTGTTTATTAAACTACACCGCAGTTCTGTGATCAGTTGCTACAAAGCCTTCAGAGAATGTGCACAGTTATCTTCGTATCCATCATGTTGATAAAGTGTGCAAGCTGCCCTTTTTTGCAAAGATATCCTCTTTCCACTTAACCTGAATCGAGAGTGCATAAGTGGTTCAACAGTACTGCGCAGAAACAGCTACAGAGATAAAGTAGTGCTGCATGTGGAAAGGTCTTCTGGATTACTGGCCTATAATAAATCCTGTGGGAGCTCCCAGAAACAAAATAATCAGGGCCTGTAGGAGAGCAGGAAGGAAGAGGAGGAGGACCCCTGCTGTCTTTTATGGGTAATACATGATAAACATTCTGTAGCTCTACTGTCTGATCAGAGCTCCACATCATCACTGCCGCTTTACCATGGCGTCAAAACATTTGCATGGAGTGTTTACACAATACTATAAATACATAAAAGTTTAATGCATGTGTCATTTGATGATGCATTACATAATCACACTGTAGTCAGTCATAAATGAATGTAAAATAAGCACAGGCTAGTTCCAGTATTATGCTAACTATCTGCTTCTTAGGATACATTTCCCACATTTTGAGATTGTTAATACTGTTTGATAAAGTGCAACATTAGCTTAAAGTTTAACGTTGTTCCAGCTCATGTGTCAAATAATCACAGCTGCGTCTCTGAATGAAAAAGAAAAATCAAAAAAATTTCCACTTTGTCTCTCCCCTTCTCTCTTTTGCAACATTACAATGTTAATAGTTATCTTTTATAAATGCAAATTGATCAGCAAACAGATGAAAATGTATGTAATTCAGCTGTGACTTACATTCTGAGGGCCTCACTCTGGTTGGCCTCTTGCCTCCTGGAGCCCCCTGGACGCAGAGTTAACAGGCACAAACAAACTTGCACGCCAACAACTGGCCAAAAAAGACACTGCTGCTCTCATCCTTAAATGGAGTAAACCAAGTGTCTTCCTGTGGTCAACCCCTCATAATTCCCGTTTGCGAGCACTAACAGCCACACATTCCCTTGTAAATCCAACATTTTTTCCTTATTCACTTCAGCTTTCTCTTACTGGTAGGACTCCTTCAGAGGAGGGTCAAAACGTCCACATGTACAAGTCACATTCCACTTCAAGTCCCTGCCAATAAGAAGAAGGATTGCATGAATCCACGACTTTAAGTCTCCTTTTTTTTTTTTTTTTTTTTTTTTTTTTTTTTTTTTTACAGAGCTCTGCTTTAATGCATGATTTTGGTGCGCTTGATTCAAGAGTTCTGGTTGACGTGTCTGTAGCTTTTTATGCTTTGTTTTATTTGATTTGTTCATTTGCAGGTGCTTGTTGGTTTGCATGTCTCGGGGGGGAAGCTTCTGAGGTTGTAGCTGATGGAGTACAAATGATGACCATGTAGTTAATAGCGGAGTGTTGCTGGGTCTGTGGCTAGATGAGGGCTGAACTGAGCCGAGTCGGTGAGGAGGGTGTCTAGTTAAGAGGTAACAATCTCCCTTCCTAGGTGCCTCCATCCCTTCTGTGCCTCAGCAGCTGGAAAATATTCTGAAACAAGAAACAGCAATCAGGAGGAAGACACACAAACTCAGAGACAGAACACAGAGAAATTCATCCAGGCTCTTAATTAAATCATGTACCGGACATAGGCAGGCAAAGCCTTACCTTGCCACACATACCATCTTTACTGCAGTTCTTATTGTCCTTGTCTGCAGCCTCCTCTTCCACCTGTAGAAAACAAACACAATGCAGGTATAAGTGAAGGACACGATGAAAGGCTTGTAATAGAGCAGGTTAGTAGATGCTCCTTACCTCCATCCTCCACTTCAGCTCACAGAAGACTCTCTCGAAGCACTCATGCATGTAGTTAAACTGAACATCAGCCATTCACGACAAATACAGAGAGAGAAACAGAAATTCAGAATTAAAAGACAAATTAGATTAATGTTGATAAGGTAATGTATATTTTCTTTTAAAGGAATGGTTTGATATTTTTGCAAATACACTTATCACTTAATGGCGAAGAGTTGGATATCGAGATTGATGCCACTCTTAAGCTTAAAGCCAGCACAAAGACTGGAAACAGGAGGAAACAGCTAGCCTAGCTTTGCCAATTGATAAGAAATGACATCTACCATCACATGTAAAGCTCACAAATTAACACGTTACATCTATATTTAATCCACACGAAAACTGAAGTGTAAAAGCACGGTCACACATCTGTGAAATACTACGGGAGGGAAGGGGAGAAAAACGTTTGCGTCTGGTGGCAAAGCAAATTCGGTGGAGTTGGAGTTGACCTTTTAAGGCGAATATCCCCTCGGCAGCTGATGGTCACTTGCCTGCATTGGTGTGACCATGCCTTAAAAAGGATATATGCAGATTTAGGGGGAGTTATGTGACTGTGACTATTTTGTGGCCGGGACCTTTAACTTCCTGGAGTCTCCGCTTGTTGCCTGGCAACTGCTCACAGCCAAGAAACAGTGTAACCGGCCAACATCTTGGTTTTTGTATGGATTGAACAAACAAGAGGTGAGCTTTAGATGTTTTGGTAGACGGACTGTTTTGTTTTTTTCTCAAGTCTTTATGCTATATTCACTATACAGACATGATGCTGGTATTGATCTTCTCACCTAACTCTCCGCAGAGAGCGAAAAAAGCACATTCACAACATGTCAAACTATTCCTTAAAATGAAAAAAGCAACTTTACTGATCGTGAGTATTTTCATTCTACTTTACTAACAAAAAAAAGCAGGTTCTGATGTTATGCAAAAGGAATTCAAACACTGAATATCCAGACACTTTTTAAAAAATTGATAAAGCTGTTATAAATGTTGCAAGTGGGTAAGAAAGGAAACTTATCATCTGAGTCATTCATAAATAGTTCTGAGCCGAAGACACAAAGGACAGGGAGATTACCCAAACCGATATAAATTTCCTTTACAGTATCATATTTTCCCCATGTAGTTCCAAACTTCCATAACATACTTATTACAACTGTATTTTCACTAGAATAATTTGAGTACCATAGCATATGTGTAATAATCTGCGTGCGATACTCACATAGGGTGTAAATATCTTGACCCAGCGTGGTTTCTTCTCTCCTCGTGCATATTCAAAGCAGAAGGCCATGCCCTCCTCATCTGTGTCCCACCTCTGCATCTCCCCCCAATCAAATGCAATCACCTGGTTCTGGAACAGCATTAAGGTTTTAGTACACTCCCTCCAATATAAATACAAGATGTGTACACACACACTAACAAACAGTTGACCCTTGCCTCGAGTGTCCCTTCCTCGGTGCAAGCGTGCAGCTTGAAGTGGTGGATGCTGATGGCTGTGATGACGTGGCCTTTGCGTCGGGAGTCGCAGGAACAGTGTGGGAAAATGATCTCATTGTAGCCCTCGCAATCCCTCAACAAACTCATATACTAATAAAGAAAGATTCAGAGGAGACAAGATAGTTATTTTGACTATATATGACAAAATGTAGTTGACTGAAGTTTAGACGCAGGATGCACTTTCTGATCTGACGTATCTACGCTTATGGCCAAAAAGCAGAGAACAGTCAGACACTTTAGTTATTCTCTGCAGCCAAACTGATCTGAAAACAGGTCGGGAGTGTTACCTGCTGGGGCAGGTTTCATTTCTCTGTAGAGAGGGTGATCTATCATGTTTCCAGACATTGCTTTCTCTATGCACACTTTACCTCCACAGTCAAACCTACACTCTCACCAACTTCCACACCTAGAGGACTCTGTACCTTTTCCACTTTGTTATATCCCACACAGTGACGGGAGACTTAACAGGTGGAAGAGAGGGGATGAAATTGAACACACTGAACGATAATGCGTAACTCTTTCTGCCTCTGTAAGCTATTCAGGAACAGTAGTAGAGCAGCTGTGTGGTGTGTGTCCATATGTGAGAGACTGACCATGGACAGCTTCTTCTGCTCAGCAAGCTTCTGCAGCTGGTAAGACTTCTGCTCTGCTTTTATGAAGCCTTTCTTCACATCATCAACAGCCTGCAAAGACAGGGGACACTATTAAAGCAAAAACCCACAAAAAAAAAAGCACATTAATACACACACAAGAAAGAAAGACAAACCTGGTGAAAGAAGTAGTTGACAGCAAGCTGGTTGTCATTGAGCAGAATCTCCTCTTCTGTAGTGAAAAGCCACTTGCGCAGGGTGAGGCAGGTTCCTGGGATGGCTGAGGTATAGTTCTGTACATACAGTTTGTGGGGGAACTCGTTGGGGGCCAGCTTACGCACTGGGGAAGAAAGAGGGAGAAAAAAGGGAATGAGGGAAGGAAGGAAAGAGAGTGATGTCCCATTCTTAAGTCTTGACATTCTACCTAGTTCATCTAAGTTTGTTGCTTTAAAAGCAATTTCTTAAGTTATTCAACCCATAGAAAGAATACCATTTAGCGTTAAGTGTCAAATATGTTAGATACAAGTTGCTTGATATTCTCATCTTGGCCATGCTGTAGAAAAATTTAAGAAGAAAAGAAAAAGAAAATCAACTGACAAACACAAGGCAAACATCATCTACTGAAACAATTAGGTGATAAAGCATTGGTAATCCCTTGACTTTTCCTTTGGCACCATCATCAGGTCAAAACAATCTTTTACCCGTGCAATACTTTGTTTATGACCATATACCAGAAAAAACTAATGACATTCTAGTTCTACATTATAGAACTCACATTAAATGTAAGAAAACACATCGTCAAGTCAACCATGATACTAAAAGGTAACCAGTGTGAAAAGGAAGAGGAAGGGTGGCGATTTCATCATCCGGTTTTTGCTCCAAGAATTCTTCCTCCAATTTGGAAAAAAAGAGACTTTGGAGAGCAGAAGGGATGCAAATATTTATGATGATTTATCTGCCACTAATAAAAAACATGGATGACTTTCTCCACATGACGGAGGGAAACAATATGCTTAACTTCCAATTCATTTTTTTGCTAAAAGAAACAATTCTGTTTTTTACTGCTACTGTATTGCTGCTTCTGACTTTGCAGTAACAGACAGAGCTCACAGTTTAAGGTGAATGAATTCAGTGGTGCTCCGTGGGTTGAAAATAACTACTTGTAATATAGCTTCACTTCACCTGTTGAAGTGACATAGAGGGAACATTCATGCACAAAAGGCTTTTAGGTATTGTATTTTAGACTATTTTGAAAAGGATGGCTGTTGAGAAACAATGATATGTCATTATGCAATACTGGCTACAACTAAAGAAAAAAATCTGTGTTTTAATCAAAGATGGGAAACATTTTCTCCAAGTAGAAAAGGAACATACACGCAAACTCAAAGCTCAATTAGTAAGTGTTCTTACTAACCAAAGGTGTGGTTGATGACCTCAAACAGAGCAAAATAGCTGGCTGTTACACCGTCCATCCCCAGTTTCATTACCACAGCCTGAGAGAAAAAGAGAGAGACAGAATGAGAGGGAGTTAACAGAAAAGGAAACAGAAAGAGTAAAACATTTGCGAGATAACTGTAATCAGTCACTGAGGCCTGTTTACCTGGTAGACCTGGTCTGTAGTAGAATTTTTGCAAACTCTAACGGTGAGCGTGGTTTTGTCGGGCATGGCTATTCTCAACTCCACATCTGATACGCCATTATAGTTCTTGTTCATGAGAGGGAGAGACAAACTGCATGGTGAGTCACAGGCATAAAACCCCAAAAAGATACAAACATGTAGTTCTTTTTTCTTTTTTACCTCGTCTGATTCAGACAGGAACTCCTGCATGATGTCACTTTCTCCAATTACCCGTACAGAGCACACTGCAGATAACAGACAAGATACATGAGGTAAAGATGTTTTTATGTGAAATTACTGTGGTTATACAATCCATACAATCAGTCATGCACTCTGGAGTGGACAGACCTTTCCACACTTTTCACCCCATTACTTAACTTTAGAAACCCCAGAAAGGAAGATACTAATTAGTCTCTGTCTGACCTTTCTCCAGGTATTCTTCGAGGCCTCTGCGTCGTGCGTCCAGCTGCTGCTCTGACAGGGAAAAGGGCCATTTCCCAGGCAGCTTGGGGAACGTAAAGTTGGCAAACTCCCTCTTCAGGTTTTGGTGTAGGATCACAAACTCACGGTAACGCTTGGAGCACAGCTGCCTGCCTGCCATGTACACATTGTATACCTGGAAGTGAATGCAGAGAAAAAGAAAAATGAAAATAAATGTCCCAACGCAATAACAGATAGTTAAAAACCAATCATTTTAGTTATTCATCCATTCATGCTTCCAAATTCAACTTCCTCCTCTCATTTAGTCGTCTATGAATTCATCCACAATTGCACCCACCACAAACTTTTCCTGGTTAAGCTCAGTGTGTTTGTAGCTCGGCACAGAAATAGGGACGGCCTGCTTGTCGGAGTAGTCGTAGCACGACTGGGCTGAAATGTCGTCTCCGGGATCCAAGCAGTCGGCCTCCTGGGGTGGGACAGACAGCACGGCCAGCACCAGCTCCCTCTCTCCAGCCCGGATCAGGTCCACCACCTGCTTGTGGGTCGCTCCCTCTACATTCACACCATTTCTATTGAAAACATGGAGGAAGAGATGGGATAGTTGTTGAGTTTCTTTATTAGTTCATACTGTTTGTATCTTTGGCACATTCTGTTTGTACAGGATTGAAATATACTTAAAGGGTTTACATATCCAAGAGTAAAAAAGTACAAGACACATCTCACAACACAAAGCAATAAAATATATTAGCAATAAAAACAACGGCCTCAAAAAGGGAATACACTTTAATCAACTCATATCTGACGCAGGAAAAACAACAATGAATAATTGTTTCACAAAGGTAGCATTGATACAGGACTATTGTATTCATACACTTATAATTCATCATAATTTTACATTGTAGGCTTATCTTAAGGAGAAATAGCAAAAAGCATTAAATTGTGAGAGCTCTAAATACAACACAAGTTCTGAATGAAATGGCAGAAAGTGAATAAAGAGTTATAAAGTGAATAAAGTGAATAAAGTGAATAAAGAGTTATAAAGTGAATAAAGTGAATAAAGAGTTATAAAGTGAATAAAGTGAATAAAGTGAAACAGCTTCTGTTTATGCGTTGCAGAGTGACAGAGGCTTTGTCCTCAAACTTCCCTCAGGAATAAGACCTTTGCTTTATGTCATTAGGAAAGCTGAGCATGAGTGTGTGTGACCTTTGGCAGGCATGTGTCAGAGGCATGAGAGTGCTGATGAGAGTGCTGTAGCGTCCTAACCTTTATTTAACTTTACTCAAAAATGCCACTGCATTACGCTCTCAGCATCACCTCTAGCTGTTTGTTTATGACACTATTTAAAACAAATTCCAGAGTAATTGGCAGGTTGGCAAATTAAGGTGTAAACCATGTCAGAGTGACGTTTAGTCAATAACATTATTCTGTGCTTTAAGTTTCGTGCTAATGTAATGGACTTTTGCAATTTAAACAGCAGTGTGTAAATATAGGGTGCTGCATGGATGACGGATTTTTAAAGGCCAACCCCAGAAGTTAGCTTCATACCGGTTCCCTCAGCAAAAAGCCAATGGAATTTTTCTGTTGGATTTTGGAAAATTGCTGAAAGTAAGCTCTGTGATAAACACAAGTTTATGATACTTCATCACAAATGAACATGTGAAGCATGAATGTGATCGCCAGAAGTAAAAAGCTAACATTAGGCCATAAACAAATTACACCAGGGTCACATGAGGGAGAGTATACGCAACGAGGCTGTGAAAGCAGACTAGTTGGCGTAAAGATATTTTGTAGTCTCATTTAGCCACTTTTAACCCCTTTTTAAGACACGTAAAAGCTTCATAATTCCCCCCAAAAGCAAAAATGTGCATAGGGAAATGGAAAGGGAAAAATTGGGAAATAGGAATTCAACTGTAATCTTAATAACACACAATCTCAAAACAAGGCACTTCATCTCATTGTTGCAAAAATGCTGTACATCCAATACTGCCATACTGAGTTTCTGCTTCTTGATTTGGATCATATATATTGAACTTGTGACTGACAGCAGATCTGTCTTGTCGACCATTATGTCATGTAAGGAGATAGCTTCCCATGAATGCGCAAGTAGTTAAAGGGAGGCTTCTGAGCCAGGGCGCATATAGAAAAGCTGAAAGATGATTATGTCGGTGAAAATAAGCAAAGACCGATAGGTGGAGACACAAGTAAAAACCATCTTGCAGGTGGGAGAAAGAACAAATGTTTCCTACAACAAAAAATACAGACTAAGCATTTTGGCAGCTCTTTCATTTCAGCAGCTTCATGACTGTATAATAAGCACCTGATGTAGTGCCCTTTGCACTTGCAATATCAGCACTTCTGAGCATCATAAATAGTTTTGAAGAGACATTTTACTGTGTGTCATATTTTCAGTTCTTCTGTATTTATAATTCACGGTAATAGTTAATTGATTTGTACATATCACTGCTGTTTTGTTGTTCTGTTTGTTGTTCTGTTTTGTTGTTCTCTTTGCATGCACATTGCACATTTACTTAGACTTCTACTTACTTACACTTAAGCACACGCAAAGACGCACAAATACTTACGCCAACCCTCAAAGCTAAATCTGCCACAATAATATACACTGTATAATAGACGGGGTATTTGTGTACATTTAGTTTATTAGTGTTTAACATTGCACACAGGCTTTATTATCAAGTGGGAGGCTGAAAAAAAGTTGTCTTGCACTATGAATTATTCGGCACCAAAGGTTCAGAAGCAGGAGCTGTTTGTAAATGTGCGAAGAAGTACTGATAGCTAGTATGTAAGCACTCCACTGTGGGCATACTTAGTTATTGTGTACAAACTGGGCCTTGTCAGGAAGGCAGAAAGGCTCCATGCACCAAATTCAAATCTTCAGCTACATACAACAATGAATGTGTAAAGATTTAGTCATATCGGGGCCTGTATTATCTACAGCATAAGAGACACGGGAGATAAGACTGTCTAAATCATTGCTAGTTGAAGCCAACACGGAGGCAGCATAAATTAGTGCAAATGGTTGGCATGAACAAGAATACAACCATTGCATTCATCACAATGAATAAAGTCAATAAGATACGAATAACAAACAGACTGAGAGGTTGTCCTGTGTATAAAATATACAAAAATGCACATACACACATATATCCACATGCTTGCACACAGAAATAACGGGGTCAACAAACTGCCAGGTTACTGCAGGCCATCCATCAACAAAGCAGTGTGCAAAAGCCAGCCAATGAGACACTGACTTTAAGACAGCAAAGCCAATCAGAATTGAACTGAAGGCATCCCTCCCTTTCTGCAACTGAAAAAACCTAGTTTTTTCCCCCCACACAAACAAGACACACTGAAGCTCCAGTACTGATGCTGCGCTGTGTGTGTGTGTGTGTGTGTGTGTGTGTGTGTGTGTGTGTGTGTGTGTGTGTGTGTGTCTCTCCATAGCAACAGAGCCTAACATCAGCAAGCGATCTCCATGCATACCAACGTACCAGTGAGGACAACCACCTCTATGATGAACACACACACACACACACACACACACACACACACACACACACACACACACACACACACACGCTCACAGATAGTAACATCAAAGCAATGCACGGTTAACCGAGCAGACTTAGTGATGCTGACGTCAGTGCTTTGCCTTGTATGCAGAGATATAACAAACTGGATCAAACACATGTAGGTGACTGGAGAATATGAGTGAGACGGGAATGTTTAATGATCCCTGACACACACACACACACACACACACACACACACACACACACACACACACACACCACCTTTCATTAGGGATGAACGGCTCCTCTGCCCTGCAAAACCAGTGCGATGGTGCATGCTCACACTGGCTTTACTGGTGGTCCACACACTGCTCCCAGTACAGGCAGCCAGTGGTGATGGGAGCATGTGTACGGTAACGACACTTAAACATGCGTTGAGCTAAGACAGGAGCCACTTACACCTCAAGGATCCGGTCCCCCTTCGAGATACCGGCTCTGTCCGCCGCTCCTCCCGGTAGGACGGCACTGACATGCTGCAGCGGAGGGTACAGCTCCCCGTTAATGCTCCGTAGTTGCCCGCCCTCGCTGACTTGTCCCCGGACATTGAAACCATAGCCCGAGTCGGACTTCACTATCCGGACGAGCCGCGGGCCTGAAGTCACGGTGGTTGCAGTCTGGCAGCCGCCGCCGCCGCCGCCGGTTCCCGGTGTAACGTCACCGCTACCGGAGCCGCTGCGAGAAGAAGGGCGAGGCAATGGAGGGACCGATGAACAAACCCCTTGCCCCTCGACGTCCGCCATATTTTCTATACTCTTTGTATCATCCACTCGAATTCAGCTCACAATAAATACCCCACAAACATTAGCTTGTTGTAGCAGCGGGCTAATCAGCTCGGCTAGCTAACCGACCGAGATCACCGGGAACAGCCGACAGAGTCCGATGATCCACGAGTCCGCCCCAGGATGCGTTCCATTTGGGTCACGGGTGTATCGGCTGGTTTCCTGGGAAGGACATATAATTGTATACAGACATGTGAGTCGGTCACTGTGTTGTCAGACTGAATTAGTAATGTAATAAACAAGTCTGACTGTCAGCAATTTGTGGCCAACCCCAAGTAAAATCAAAGGGTCTATGGGATAGGAAAGACATTTTTTTTCTTTTCTTTCTTTCTTTGTCTTTCCCAACTTCATGAAACGTCGAAAATAAGGACGAAATCTTTGTCTGGACTACTCACAAATTATCATCATATTAAGACCATAACTTGAGAATATGGGTCATTAGTACACTTTGTTTAAACGCCAAATAGGTTTTTACATTCAGTTTCTTAGTTGTAAAAAAAAAAAAATGCTTTTCCATAACTTAAACAGAATATATATATATATGAATTTTTGATTGAAGTAATTTGATTTTGTCACGTTCTGTTGTGTTGTTCTTTTTTTTACAATTTCATGACATTTGATAGATCAAACAATTACCCAATTAACCCAAATAATAATTGGCAGATTATAAGAATAAGTGTTGCATCCCTAAATTCAACAACCTTGTAAAAGAATGAATTTCATCATCCCAATGTCATGTGTTTTATAACTTCACATCATTGATCTTGCCTTTAAAGCAGTGTTACTAAATCTAATTATAAGAGATGGGCCTGCCATCCAGGCTGAATTATAAACTGTGCATGGGCAACTGTAAACCCAGACACCCAGGGTTTCCAAAAGCCATTTGTTCAATTTGTTTAAGTTTGTTTTACAAAATTTGGATTCATTTCAAAATGTCAGGGAATTTGCAAAACTCAAACAGTTTCATGCATTCTTACATAATATTAAGGCCCTGTCTTTTATGGGACCCTGTGTCCAAATCTAGTTTTGCTTAAATGTAATTTGATTTTATAATTTCAATTAAATCCAGTTTTATTCCAGAACAGGAGTTGGTTGGAACTGATTGGTTTCTTGGTGGAAATGAATGAAGCTGCTATGTATAGACTTCTTTTAGGAGGTGACATGGTTCATTCAAAGCAGGGTAGCCCCTAAACAGGGTAGTCCAGCCATGGCTCCTATTTTGTCCCTCTTCAGGGGCGAGGTGACAGCTGTGAGGCTTTGGACATCTATTGGTATTTTTTTTTTTTTTTTTTTTAAAGATTAGCCTCTTTTAGAGGTGTCCTAAATAATGCCTGGAATGGTAAACTTTTGGTAAAAAAGTCTCATCCTCTTTATTAGGCTAATTGATTCCAGGAACAAAAGACCAGAGGGAAATAAAAGGCATAGACACCTCAGAGAGAAATCTTTAAACACAAGGGGGCAGCAAAGCAGCATAAAGCATTTGTGTTGGACAACCCAGTGGTGAACATGAGAACATAGAACACAGCACACCTCAATTACTTAAATCTTTACGAACATGTGCACAAAGATTACTGCTTATGAGGTTTTGGAGATTTATTTTAGTTAGCCACTCTAGTTTTAAATTCATACTCCGCATTTTAAGGACCACATGAAGATTTAAAGCTGTATTATTTCTTGCTCTACGTTTAATGCATCCAAACAGTGAAATAATTGTGAACATTTCACCAATTGATGAATGATGTGTTGAGAGACATTTTAGATAGCATGTTAAATGAATTGGCAGACTATGATTTAAAGATGATTTAAAGATTTGTAGATGCACAGTAGAGATGGTCAGCTGCCTGAGTTTGAATGATATCTGTATTTTGTTTAGGAACACACTCAAAACATTCACAAAATGTGACAACATTTATTCATTTACTTTCTTTATTGGTCACTGAAAAATCCGTGATACACACTCCCAGTCAGCACAATTGAAGTCCTCCAAGCCAACATTATAACCCATGTGACCAATCTTTGGATTAAAACATCATACTGAAGGTGACGGCAAAAACAGTATACTCTTGGTAATTAATAACTCCATCACCGTCTTTATTCAGGTCTGAAAATAATTCGTCAATCGCCTCCTTATCTGGGACCTAAAGAAAGAAAAACAGAAGGAGTTGTAAGTGTAAAACATAAAGCATATGTCAAGCAGGCATTAACAGAAATTCTGCCAAAGTGCCCCCCCGAGAATCCTCGGTAGCTTTAATTTTCTGAATCCACAGCTATTTTATGATTATGATTATTACAATATTCAAATTAGAATTTCTATAATCTTACCATAGACATGTTTTTTCAGACGTAGCAGTCCACACACAAACCAAATGTCATTCATGCATCTCATACCACATTATGTCATATGTTAGGTATCAAGTATTTAGACCAGTTAAATGCAAAATGGTTATTGTTGTATTTCAATAAGGCTTTTAAAGAACACATTTCCACTTACCAAAATTGTACGAAAGCTTGTGTAAGTAGAGAGGGTGGAAGAGAGGGTTTTGAGAAGAGAGCACTGACACAAACGGTTTAAATAGAGGTTGACAACAAACGGTTTAAATAGAGGTTGACACCCTCTTTCAAAGACCCATCCCTCTCTGTCTTTTTTTCTTTCTTTCTTCTCCAGAAAAACATACAGACACATTGGAATGTACTCTCTTGCTTTCAATCACACATAATACCCCTTTCATTATAACAATGCAGCAAAGCTAAGAGTCATATTTGCAAAAGGATGTTCATACAAATATATGACTGCATGTCATGTAGTAAGTAATGGTGGTCAATATAATCTCCTTAGAGTCCCTATGACAAGGGAACATCACAAGCTCTAGATACACATCCATAACCTCAGTACATTTATTTTTGACTCAACCTGCAAAAAATATCTTCTTTATGTATTCACAGATATTGCCTGTTTCAGAATCAATTCCTTTATTAGTCAAACTAATTTAGCCGGCCTTGCAGGGTGGATCCAAGGTCCATAAAAAACTGCTGCAATAACTGCTGGAAAGCACTTATGACAACATGCACTAGTGCTGTCACTAAATCTAACTGAATGCAATTAGTTTATTGACGTTTAATATTTTGGTGGGAAATATAGCTATTTACACCACTACATTTGATCTCACAGCTGCAGTTTTTAGTTCATTTGTCACTTCTGACATTCCGAATCAGCGATACATACCCAAAGTTCCCCTTAACTTTTGCTTCTTGCTCAGTTATAGCCGTATCATCTTTTCTCTGTCCCTCAGGAGTAAATACTAAACTTCTGAGTGGGTCAACAGAGGAGCAAATTCGTAGTTTGGTGTGATAGGAAAGTCTGTAAAAGGCTTCCTAACAAATTCAATACATGGCATGACATCCCCACGTTTCACCCGTTCACATTCACATACACACTCATACACTTATGACAGAGGCTGCTATGCAAGGTTCCACCTGCCCATTACGATCTAAACTAATGCTCATTCACACACACACACACGCACGCACGCGCGCACACACACACACACACACACACACACACACACACACACACACACACACACACACACACACACACACACACACACACACACACACACACACACACAAAAAAAATAGCACAGATAAGAGTGAGAACTTCAACATTAAACAAGTTGTCTCTAGTCTGTGCATGCATGCAACTGTAGGTTGTTGCCAATATCATCACCTGCTATGTGGTTAAACCTCTGATGATTAAAGGCGTTGGTATTATTGTCACGGGAGACAGAGACACCAGTACAGACAAAGACAAAAACTTAGGCGTTGTCCAGAGAACACACTATGATTCACTGTTGGGGAATGTTTGCCAACAACAAATGTGCCAAACTCGTCTGCATATAGATCATGCTGTTACTTGCATCTAGTGCCATGATCAGGTCAAATTATTACATAAGCCTGAGTTTGTGTTTAATCTTAATTAACAAATGTTAGCATGCTTACATGCTAAACTACAATGGTAAACGGTAAACATTATACCCGATAAACGTGTTAGCATTGTCATTGTTTGCGATCAGCTAAAAGCCTGAGTGCCTAAGTAAAGCCTCAGAGAGTTGCTTGTATATTTTTTTTAAATCTGAAATCTGAAAAATGATTTTACAATAATAATAATAATAATAATAATACATTTTATTTGGTGGTGCCTTTCATGGCATTCAAGGTCACCTTACAGCATACAAACCCACTGTGCTAAGGTTGACGATTGGTAGAACCAGTAGACCTGCAGATAAAGACAGCAGGAAGTGGGAAGGGGTGTAGGTCTGAAGGAGGTCTGTGAGGTAAGTGGGGGCTAAATTGTGAAGAGCTTTGAATGTTAACAATAAGATTTTAAAGTTAATCCTTTGGGACACAGGGAGCCAGTGAAGTTGAATCAACATGGGAGTGATGTGGTCAGTAGACTTTGTGCCTGTGATAATCCGTGCTGCAGAGTTCTGGATGAGTTATAGTCGCTGAGTAAGTTTGTTTGGAATCCCTGCCAGGATCCCATTGCAGTAGTCAATGCATGATGTGACCAATGCATTGACTAGAATCTCTGTTGAGTGTTGTGTTAGAGCGGGGCTAATCTGGAGATGTGGTATGTGCTTTGTTTTTATTTTTACTCTATGCATTTGACAATTTAAACTTTTTTGCATGCACAAGTAAGCATGCACTGTAATAAACTTATGTTACTGTTCAGAGCAGGGCTCTTGTTTTTGTCAAAACTGGTTGCTGTTTTGTGCTGTGTAGCTGTGCCTCTCCCTTGGTAACACCAGAAAGTTTCCACTACAACAAAGTTGTTTATTGTGCGTGCATGTGTTTGTGCGCAAGAATGTTTGTTTGCCTGGAGCAGAATATTTCACAGAGGAAGCAGCTAACACTTCATTCTTTGTCGGCCTTGTTTTTTCATCTTTGGATTAAGTTTTATCTGTTTAGTTTAATGCAAAGTTATGCTATATGAACAAATTATTCACTTCCTGATTCCTGTAAAACCCCCAACAGCATATGCATTCAATTATTGCATTTTGATCCAAAAAAGCTTCCAGCACTAAGGCAGCTGCACTTGCAGAAGAGTGTGTCATAACCCTTTAGAGTTTATTATAGTCTTTGGGCAAAGGTTTGGCTGAATGCGTCTCTGGAGAGGAATGAGGAACTGGAGCTTAGTTCTCTCAGCAGTTGTGTTGTTTGAGAAAGAACACTGCTGCTACCACACAGATTGCTTTAAAATGAATTACCCTTGGACAGGAGGAAATGTGAGACCCACAGACACAATGGAGTTTGTCCCTGGGTAGGGTGTGTCCTACTAACTGCCTGAAGGGTGATCAAGTAATCACTCGAGTGGGGAATTGCTCAACTGAATTTTTATCTGTTCTAACCACAGTCTGAGGTGTTAGTCTATACTCAGAACTGAAGACAGATTTTGGGCAAGTCTACACTTGACATATTGAACTAAAACATGCATTTGCTTCTTTACACGAAAATCGGACAAGGTGCAGTCTGTTTATTCAGCTTGAAGTGGTTGACAGATTCATAAAGGCGGTGCTTTCAAACAAATAGATGCAGAACATCAGCTTTAGAGAGTTTTGTATGTGTCTGGTAGGGTTTCCTGGTCAATGAGTACTACAGCAACAAGACCGGCAAGAGACAATAAGGTGAAGACTAAACAGTAGATTGACAATAAAACCTTTGAACAAACAAAAACATACAAATGGCTTTTGTGACAATGCTGAAAACAGATGCTACTGCGTCATCCCCTGAGGCCTGAAGTGTCTATTCAATATTATCTGATTTTAAAATAGCCTGAAGTCTATTCTGATATGGGCTTCTTTGATCTTTTTATGGCAATCACGAATCGAGGGATATTAGTTGATTTATAGCTACACACAAGGAATATCTTTGCAAAATATGTTAAAATACATTGATTTATGACTATTTTTAGTTCAAGTGAGTACGTTTAAACTTCTTACACTATGAGAGAAGAGGAAATGCTGGTATGGCCAACAGTGTGCTGGCAGATGCTTATGTCTTACATTCAGTATTTCAGCACACTTGCTCCACCTGGCAGCCAGGCAGAAGAATGCAGTGCATAAAGCATGGATGAGCAATGGGTGTGGCTGATTTAGGAAGAGGTGAGGACACAAAGGACTTCAACGGTCCCTCTACTATAAAAAGAATAACAGCATTGAATCACAAAATGTCCTCTATTGTTACATTACATTCTGGCTAATCAAAGCATCTTAACAGTGTACGCAGGTTAAGATTATATTGTCATGACCTTAGTTGATAAATTAGATGCTAGAACTATTGAGACATTTAGATTAACATGGTGACACTTTAAATAGGGTTTAATTTCTTTACATTACTGCCTGCTGCATAAATGTAGGTACTGACAGTTGTTTCAGCCAATCACAATTGTCCTGCCTCACAGGGAGGCAGGACAATCGCAAAGGAGAACCAATAGAAATTTCTAGACAGGCAGGCATGAGAGTGGGATAACACTCTGTGGTTTTGACAAAAATCCCCTTTAAATTCAGCAAAAGCTTAAATTTGTATTAAAAGCGGTATGAACACATTGTCATTGTTTGTGGAAATGTTTACTAAGCAGAGCAAATGTAATAATCAAACTTCTGAAGGGATTATTGGGCAACAACCAAAAGTAAATACAAATCAAAGAGTTTAATGATAAATGTATAAAGAAATATGCCGGCTGTTTTTTTAAAATAATAGTTGAAAAGCCATAATTCCCTTGTGCCTTGAGGGATTGGAAATGCCATCATTTTAATCTACAATTGTGGGGTTTAATTCATGTGATTTTACAAAAATACACTGTAAGAGGAAAAGACAGAAAAGACAGCGACATAGATATTTGAAGTGACTTTTATGATATGGAATATATCTGATATAAGTCCAAGTTTAAAATGTTCACTGAGGAAGCAGTGACAGTGATATGCGCTCTGGAGAAACCCGGCAGGTGATGTCTGTTGAATGTTTGATGAACCCACGCTTGTTTCCTCCCACAGCAGTGACATCAGATACCCAACAACAGTGTAGACCAGAACAAATCAAACTTCATTGCTTTTATTTATGTTCAGCAAAATATTAATGGAAAGTTCTTCGAAAACCTGTTGACAGAGGTTCTAAGGCAGCAAATATCACATCTTGAATGCACTTTTAAAACAGAAAAAATAAGCTTTATGTGAATGATGGATGTGCAAAACAGCCTAATAAAGCAACATCTGTTTTCAAGGTCAGATGTGTCACATATAACATACACTGTAAATGTCATATGTAGGAAATATTTTTAAATATACTATGATGATACAAACATTTTAAGGATTTTTTCTTCAGTCTTCTTGTTCACCTTCTTGTTCTTTCCCCTTGCCTTTCTTGCAACCCTTGCCGGTCTTCTTGTGGTAGTAGCATTTTGCCAGGTCACACACACACCGACAAAACTCTCGGAAGTTAACCTCGCCATCGTGGTTTTTGTCCAGCATCTCCATGGCTTCCTCAATGTCACCTGCATTGATCTTCTCCTGGAGAACACATCCTTACAGTTAAATCACATCATGAAGTGCACAAAAGCACAAGCTGTAAGAAAGAAGCAGGATATTGCATCTATGAACAGCAGTGCATGTCATGTAAAGTGAGTGTGTTCAGGCTCTTACTTTTAACTCAGGACTTTGTATTTCTTGCTCCAACACCTTCTTCAGCTCCTCTTTGTTTAACTGCCGTTTCTTGCCTTCATCATCAGCATATTCCAGAAATATATCCACAATGTTTGTGATGACCTGGTCCAAACGAGCCATGGCTGTAGCTGGAGAAACAGATTGATGTGAGTAATTAACAGAGAGGCAAGAGCAAATACCTTTAAAACATACTGTATTAACAGAAATTACATTTATATCATGAATTTATTTATTTACACGAATGAATCATGTGAGCATAGAGTGTAGGGGTCAGAATCAACACAATAAGGTGCTTGACTAATTGCTCAGAGCACTGAGTTAAGCTTAAATAAACACCATGACATAACTCTCAAACATTTCCATTACATATTTTGTGCTCAGCATCTGAATTAAATGCTACTATTTCTTTCTTTCCTGCCTGCCCTGACAACTTGCTTTTCATCGGGACTCACCTTAGAGTTCACGTTCCCCGGGTGAAGAGAGATCACGTCCGTTTGACCAGCTGTTCCAGCTGAGACTGTTGTCAGACTGAGGGGAAAACCTCATCTATCAAGACCAGCAGCACTACTTATGAACACACACACACACACACACACACACACACACACACACACACACACACACACACACACACACACACACACACACACACACACACACACACACACACACACACACACACACACACACACACACACACACACACACACACACCACGTCAGCAGTGATCACGCACTGGAAATTTCCCCCCCGCCATTCCACCCAAACTTGCTCCACGAGAGGTATGCCATAGTAAAGAAAAAATAAACTAAAGATGTTGGTATTGTATGGGGCAAATGGCCACCATTGATGACATTGTGTGTATGTGTATGTGTGTGCGATTTGTTAAACAGTTGCCATGGATGATCTAAGATGAGCCTCTTCATTGAGGAGCTGCTCAATGTAGCCATCTGGAGAAAATATGTCAGACTGAGTGGAAAGTTACAGTGAGTGGATTTAATCCCCACCCAAATGTTGAGTTTAAAGGCACAGCCATATTTGTGTGTGTCTGTTTGTTTTTAAGCAATTTGTCTCCATGGGCATCTTGTCTATCCTCTTTGGCCATAAAGTTTTGCAAATGTTCTATATAAATAAGGCTGCATGGAATTCCCTCTGGTCAACTCTTAAGAAGTTTGTAAATATCATGAAACTGTTGCTACCATCACAATGTGAATTTTTAATTTATTTGTATTCTTTCTTTTGAGCAGCTGAGAAATAAAGACATGTTTACGCAGTGCTAGTTGGATTTGATTTCTTAGCATTATTGGAATGAAGTTCAGAAAACTTTCAAAAGCATGTTTCTAACTTATATAGATCTGTGGTGGCTGAATCATGTACTTCTGCTACCATCATAGATCACAATGGAAACTTTATTTTTCTGTTCTTTAGTGCAACTGTAAATGTCCTACTTTAGTTTGCTAAACTAAATAAAATCACAAGTGTCTGCTGTACATGAGTCTCTAGTGCGTCAGTGGGAGTGTCCCGCCTGTTCCGACAGATCACACCCCATTCATTCAGCTCAACTCTGTGAAACTCAACCTCCATTTTGCACTCGTTTGTTCTAAAGCAGCAGAAAGGCAGTATTTTCTTCCTCTTACACTCTGTTGCCCCCTGCCAAGTCCCTTTTAGGTCAAGCCTCTCTTCCCTTTGGCCTCATCACTTTCACTTATTGAAAACGATCAGATTCGCCTTGCAGGGGAGGAAAAGAAAATAGAGACGAGGGATCGTGTGGTGTTAATTACGAAAAAGTTCATCTTTCCACACCATGCTAGCTGAGGTATGAGTTACAGTTTCACTGCTTAGAGCTGCTGGACCTCTGCAGTCTGCACCATGAAAATGTACTGGAAAATAATTTCAAATTAAACAGAAATAGCTTTGAACAGAGATTTGAATTAATTATCAAATATAATCTCACAGTCGTATGCTGCTTTGGCTGTGTTCCTTTAAAATAATCCCCCAAGCAAAAAGGTAAGTACAGACCTGTCAAATTATGGGTGTGGGGTACAGGTTTCTCTACATGGTAGTGTTCACAAACAAAAGCCCAAAAGGAGGTAAAAGGTATTCCTATAATCATGTTCAGTACAGTTTTTTACAATACAATAAACACAATTTTGATTGTTTTGTTTTGTTTAGCAAAATCCAACACACGAATAGCACAATCACAAACCCAATTAGCAAAACACCTTAGCTCCTTTGCAAAATGAACCACTCTTGTAAAAACTATACACTAACTTATCAAAACCATATTCTTTTACCATATGAAACACACACGTTGCATATGACTTAATTCTGTTTGCACCAGTTACACTCTGCTGTTGAAAACCTTAAACACTTTCGGCTAATTCTGCTTCTAAGTGCATAGAGTAGTATGGGTGAAGCACACAGTGAATTTGCAAAACATTGCTCGGATTTGCACAACTGTAAACACAATGTCTGCGCACACTTTTTGCAAAACAATACACACAGTGAACACTAAACACACTTGTATGCATTACTGTAGAAACCACACAGGACACAAGACTAATGCTGTTACAATGTTATTTATTTTTTTCCATATGCTCAAGGCAACAAGCCAACAAAAAAAACATTTCCCAGTTTTCATGAACATAACATGAACAAAAAAAGAGAATCTCATCTACATCACAGGCGATATCCTCATTCGCCAGACAGCGGGGAAAGAATCGCCGTGCATGCCTTATCCACCCCTGTATGGCTGTGGCCTCAACCTGGTCACAGGCCTCCTCCATGGCCTGAACGAGGGCTACCCGAGCCAGGGGGTGCAGATCGTAAACCTTCCACCGCCATGCCGAGAAAAATTCTTCAATTGGGTTAAGAAATGGTGAATATGGTGGCAGGAAAAGGACTGTGAAATTTGGGTGCTGTGTAAACCAGTTCTGAACCAGAGCAGAGCGGTGGAATGAAACATTGTCCCAGGTGACAATGTATTGGATCTGTATGTTATTGATTGTGAGGTTGTATAATCTGTCTAAAAATGCAAGGATGTGAGGGGTTTTATACGGACCCATGTTGGCATGGCGGTGGAGGACCCCATTCTGGGTGATTGCCGCGCAAAGGGTGATGTTACCCCCACGTTGCCCCGGGACACTAATAATTGCCCTCTGGCCAATTACATTTCTTCCCCTCCTTCTGACCTTTGAGAGGTTAAACCCCGCCTCGTCTATGTAGATGTACTCATGCTGAATGGCCTCAGCATCCATTTGTAAGACTCTCTAAAATACAGTGAGACAAGATTGTGTAGTTCAGCATAGATTTAGTGTACAGCACATTTACATGTAAAAAAAGGTTATGTGTGCAGTATGCAACATCAGAGTGCTAAAGTGAACAATACATACCTCCACATACTCATGCCGCAGCTGTTTGACCCTCTCCGAGTTCCTCTCAAAAGGCACTCGGTACATCTGTTTCATTTGTACCTGATGTGCCTTCAGGATACGAGCTATGGTGGACAGAGAGACCTGATTCACGTTCTGAAAAATGATTTGGTCTTCAATAATTTTGGCCTGGATTTCACGAAGCCTGATGGCATTATTTGCCAAAACCATATTCACAATCTCCCTCTCCTGCAGTGGTGTGAAAATGGGAGCCCTTCCTCCTCGTTGTACTCGACCCTCAATCCTATGTAGAACAAAACACATGTAACCTACTGTAAAATGTCACAGGAAGGGGTATCAAAAGTGCTGATATGGGGTGCATACAGTAAGAAGCTGTAAACAGGTAATTTTTGTACCTGTTTTCCAGTCTGAATGCCCTTATGACAGATGCCACGGTGAATCTGCTGAGATTTGGCTGGACTCTCAGTCCAGCCTCCCTCAGCGTCAATCCATGGTTCACAACATGGTCCACAAGAGTTGCGCGAATTTCATTGCTTAAAGTTGGACCTCTTCTCCTTTGAGCTTCACCTCCTCCTGCTTGAAGTCTTCCTCTTCCTCTTCCTCTTCCTCTACCTCTACCTCGGCCTCTACCTCTGGCACGGCCTCTGCCTCCTTCTCCTCCTTCTCCGATTCCCCCTCTCATCCTCACTCTTCCTCTTCCTCTTCCTTCCATTTTGGTTAAGTTTGGTGAACTCACCTGCTGCATTTTTATTGTGCTTAAACCTGATTGGTGTGTCTACAATTAAGCAATCTTGTGTTTGCACAACTGATGGCAGTGTTCAATCAACTGGCTCATGGGTGTGGTAATTTGATAGTCAGTGCTTTAGAATTGCAAGGAAGTGACATCTTGATATACTTCTGTGTCTAATGCATAGACGTGTGTGTTAGTGTTTCAAATCACTGTGTGTATTGTTTTGCACAAAGTGTGAACGGACTCATTGTGCTTACAGTGGTGCAAATCTGGGGCCGAGTTTTGCTCCTTGAGTGTAAGGTTTTGATAATTGGGCAAAACTTTAGATTTTAGTGTTTATTGTATCGTAAAAACATCTACACAACACCACATTTTGTAACACAATATTTTTCATGTAAAATCTCTATTAAACTGATGCTCTTTGCCGGGATACAAAAAAATTGTGATTTTATAAGTTAAAGTCTGGTCACTCAAATGGTGAACCTGGAGAGAACCAGTTGAACAGCAATTTCTTTATTTTATTTTGTCTATAGTTTTGTGACATCTAGTGGTGAATTGAAGGCATGATGACCCCTATATAAAATGTTTTATATATATATATATATATATAAAAACATTTTTTTAACTTATTTCCCAGCTATGCTCTGGTGCTGAATGTACCGATGTACTACTGTTGTTTTTATTATCGCAATGTTTTAATTAATCTGTTGTTTATTGTGCTTTACCACTGATTTTATATGCTGTAAGGTGACCTTCACTGTAATTGGGGAAAAACAATGCTTGTGACAGATGACAAGGGATGGAACGAGTGCTAGAATATCATACTCAAGTAATAAGGTATCGCTTTATTATTTGTAAAATATTTATTATAGTTATTTGTTTGAATATGTACTTAATTTAAAAAGACAAAAGTAGTCAGTTTAAATTGTGAAGAATTGTTTTTTATATACATGATGACATATGATACCATTATTAAATTATAGATCACCTTTATGCTACAAAAATAATTGCAGTAAATGTCAAAGTACACACCAGTGGAACAACATCACACCATAGAGCTCTTATGTTAAAACCACCAATACATTCCAGCACTTTGCAGCAAGTACATCCAACTTATCAATATATATTTAAGAAAATCACCATCCTCTGTATATCCTTACTAGAATTAACCAGATACCAAACATCACAACACTAAGACAATTAAATAAAAATGACAGACAATACATAAAAAAGCAATGGACACCGTGGAGGTTGCAAACATTATTCAAGCCACATAAATTAAAAAGCTTGACACCTCTGATAGAATCACAACACTAAGACAATTAAATAAAAATGACAGACAATACATAAAAAGGCAATGGACACCGTGGAGGTTGCAAGCATTATTCAAGCCACATAAATTAAAAAGCTTGACACCTCTGATAGAATCAACAGTGAAAAAAACCCACCAAAAGCAGACAACACAGAGATGTAACACTATATACGCTACAGCGGTTGCACACACAAGCCTACGTTGATAGGCAACACACTGGTTGCTGGCCCCCTCCTCTGGACAGTTAATTACAACAATAAATGTCCGATGTTCATTTCACTTTTGCAAGTCTTGTGCACTGCAGAGTCCTACTCTACTGTTTATTCTTAAAGCATAATAACCAGCCTCTCTATCCCAGTATAACCAGTCCACTCAGTCTCTCTGGTCCCACTGTGCTCCTCAACGTTTTCAGAAAGTCCTCACACACCTCACAGACGGTAAAAGTTCCTCAGTCAGTGTCACGCTGGAGAATCCACGCTAATGAGCATTTCAGCATTTAGCCAGACACATCATACAGCTGATGGTGATGCAACCAGGATGCAACATTTGGGACACTTAGCATACTGGTACAACGATATCCGTAACCATGACTCATTATGACGCATCCTGAATGGATTGTTTTGCATGTATATACTGATCACTACTTGCAAGACCCTGCCCATGTGCATCACAGCCATTACAATGAGTTAGCATGCACAATGCCAGGGCCCTGGCCAACCTAAATGGAACAGGGCCATAATTAATGTTATTAAATACACCTGTGTTACCATGCAATTACATGTCAAAATGACTGCACTGAAAATGCCTTTTTTAACAATCTAAAACAATGTTTGTTTCTTTACATAAAATGCTCTGTTATTGTGATAATGGACGTGTGCAGCATTTCATACTGTTCATACTTTAGAGGTGAGTTGGAAGCCTTGATTGCCCTTGATGGTTTGCCTCGTATTTGTCAAAGAGACAATGCTTTGTTGTCATTAGCAATTTAAATTCTTCACTGACCTTCTTTGTGCTCCAATTATATTATGTTCCATTAATCCCTTGATTGTTGATTTTAGTTGCTGTCTTCTTTAAGTATTTGTTCAGATAATATACAAGTGTATTTTTTTTTTTCAAAGCTTACAAAACTGTATGTTTGAAAGCAATAGATCTTTCTCACAGTAGACATTTTTATTTGTCAGTGAATGAAGAGCACAGGTGTCACTAATAAGACTAACGAATGCCTCCGTTCTATTCAAGTGTTTCTGTGAGAGTGACTGTGAGCCAGCAGTCAGTACACCAGGATCCCTGAAATCAAAGCAGCTAAATGGATTCCAGCCACCATTAATTACCTTATTTACACCTTTTCTGACTGCTGAATCGACTGATATACTGGGACACTTCAATAAATAGAGCCATCGTTTATGAGATCAGTAAGTATTGTGCTTTTTCTGATTATGACAGGTCAAAATCACTGCTATGAAAAAGGCCTTCGTTCCACACACTCCTGCAGCATACTGGCCACATTGCTGACTGTTCATTGGATTCAGCACCGACTTTAAATCATTTTGTATAACTTTTACAGAATTAAATGCCTGTTTCTCCCCCTCTGCCATGTATTTGAGGGTTTGTGTGTCCTTTTTTTCACACCGAGATCTCTCTGCTGGTGAATGCCACTATCAAAATAATCTGGCTGAAAAAGATAGAGAGGACTTTTGTATTCATTGCTGACATGAACATTAAAAAACAATTTATTTCTGTCTTTTAATATCTCCCTTATATGACTGGCATTATGGGCCCAACAAAAAATGTACTTACCAAAACTAATGCTCTGCAGTGTTCCATGTCCTCTGCCTGAACTTTGAACTTATTTTCATAAATGGTACATTCTGTTGAATTCTGTGTTGGTAAGTGCAAGTAGTGCTAAGTCCCTTTAAGGATGTTCATACTTGGAATAAAAAGCCTGCCAGTGAACCATGTGAGAGATAACAGAGGAATGCTTGTGTAAATTGGAAATACAGAGGAATGAAGAATTTGGCATCAAACCTGGAAGGGGGCAATGAGAAAACCACAACTATCTCCAAAAATCATAAACCTTCAAACCCCACCAAATCTTGTCAGATCTTATAAGCATGCTTATTTGGCAGAACCCTAACCCATAACTCATGACATACAGGCATTTGGTGCTGCACCCAAATGCAGGCAACACCTGACAACCAGCACATTCCCATATTGAACCTTTTATCTACTGTATAAAAACTGCTGCCATGATTGAACATTCAGGGAGTATTTTGGGGTGAAATGATATGTTTAAGATGTGAATATGGATTCATATCACAGTATCGATATTAATCAATATTCTCTGTACTTTCTGAGGTATTTTTCTTACATTGGCAGAGCTCTGCTCCACTATAAAGGCTCCATGTGCACAGGAAATAGATGGTACAGAGCGTTTAAGACTATATGCAACCAGGAGAAAGCTCCCTCATGAATGAGAGCAAAGAGAGTATTTTGTACCTAATTGCTAAAAGAGTAATCAGACAAACAGAAGGTGAAAGATTGTCAAAGGCAGTTTTTACTTCAGAATCTGGCACCCATGTGTGCTACAAAATGATCTTACTCAACAACACTTCTTGCCCTTCTTCTGTTCAAGGAGCATGAAACACTTCTCACAGGCTATTGAGAGGCCGGTGACGAGGGAAAGAAACTCTTGAAAGTCCACCTTATCATCTCCGTTTTGGTCCAAATCTTTCTTGATCTCATCCACAACTTTGGGGTTCTTCTGGGTCTGAAAGAGCAATGGCAAGAGGGAAAAGGTCAGGGTGCAAAGTTAAAGTAACCACAGTACGTTATGTGCATTGATTGGTACTAATCATATAAATTCAATTTAATAGGAAAGATTCTTACTTTCAGAAAGGTGGGTAACTCTTTCTCTATCAGTTTGGTCAGTTCTTTCTTGCTTAAGGTCGTTTTATCTTTGTCTTCATCGGCATAGCAGTGGAATATTTTAATCAGAGACTCCATGCAATTCTCTAAGTCAGTCATGGCTGCAGAAGTGGGTGCTAAGAGGAGAAAAGACAAGTCTTGGAAATCATTTTTCTGGATGTATACTTTCTTCTTCAATACTATCCGACAGCTGTTGTAAGTTTTTGTGCAGGATAGTATTTAACAAGAATAAAGAATGATTCTTTGTTAGAATTTTAACTACCAAATTATATATAAAATAGGCTTGGACCACAAATACCTTTCAACAATAAAGCAGAATTAACTGTAAAGTGGAACTTTCTGTAAGGATACTTTTAAACTTCTACATAAGTTAACTTAAGTTAATTAGAAGTTTTAAAATATCCTAATAGAAGTTAAGTTAACTTAAGTAGGCCTAAAGGATAAGGTTGCAATGAAGCAAAAGGCTACTCAGCGGTGGTAACTAAGTAACTAAATACATTTACTCAAGTACTGTAGTTGAGTATAATTTAGAGGTATTTGCATAAATAATTCTAATTCAAGGAATGATATACAAAATTGGCCATTCTGCATAATGATAATTAGTTCTGCAGACTTCATCCACCACTTCCTCAAAAACTAACATTGTTTAGTGAGGATGTGGGTGTTGGTCTCACTTGTGCTCAAAGCAAATTCTTAGACTATTAGACATCATTTTCTGGCACAAAGCTTAAATTCTTATCTCGAGCCTCCCACTCTCCCTTTGCCTTCTTTTTCCATTTGATCATTTTTGGCTGAGTTCCAAAATAAAGAGGTAGGCTTTGCAAAACTCAAAGACAAAGAAGAATGCAATAACTGGCAGAGGACGAGCCGTTATTTGTCAGAGGAGAAAGAGAAGAACGACCAAACCCACCCAAAAAGAAAAGATGATTACAGACAACACCAAGTGCGACAAAACGCAGCTACATACAACAACTGAGATGAAAAACATTTTTTTTTTTTCATATAAACAAGAATCCGTTTTTCTGATTAAACTCAAACAACTAATAAAGAAGGCTTTACAACAGTGAAAAGCAGAAAAAAAAAATAATGTCCAAGTAATTATAATGAACTCACCAGGTCGCAAAGAGGCAGAAACTGTAGTTTAAGATTCAGTGAAGAGTGCGGGGGCTTTCTGGAAGTTTGGTCAAGATTTTATAGTTCACTCGGCAACGCCCAATATGATGGGAGGGAGAGGGAGGGATAAAGACACAGAGGCAGAGAGAGACAGCAAATAGCGGTCTCAGCACGTTTCTTTTGCAAAGCAATATGACGCATATCAAATGACACACATATGCTCTTATGTGATGACATTTTAACTTCTAGCAAGTCTGGGCATCAGATTGCCTGATTCAAGATCGTTGCTCAAAAGAATAGTATTTTGTGCTCTGATTGCATTTTCTGATTCAGTCTTCAACTGCATGTTCCCGCTGTATATATTCTAGGAAAAACGCATATTTGTGTGCAAATAATCAATATATAATTCCTTATTTCACTAGTTTCCAGGTTCTCTCTAAATTCAAACTGCCATATCATTTAATAGATTTATGACAATGATTAAAGTAGACAGTGATGACATATTAAACACGTTTTCAAAGCCTTTGTTTATCTAAGGAAGTTTCTCTTTTTCAGGAACGCCCTGTTCACACTGAGTAACACTGGGAGGCTGACCAGTGACCTGTTGGCCACTGAGCAGCTCCACTGGAACTGTTGGGCATTTGAGCATTGCTCAAGGGCACCTCGGTGATTTCATTGAGTTGCCCTTGTCCCTATAGTCACATTTAACCGTTGCCGTTCCAAGACCTTTTTTTAATGCCACCATTGCCCAATAAAAACAAAATAGTGCAAATATAAGATTCTATAAAAACACATATTTTTGACATAAAAATCCATGGCTAACTGGTACTTTTTTACCAAGCAAAGATTGTCACCATGACTAAATAAGTCTAACCGACCATCACTCACCTCTCTTTGAAGTAAACAGCGGCGTTACATACAAGTAAACTCATGTTTACAACATCAGAGTTGGTCTTAAGTGATTAACGCTCACCCCATCTCTAAACAACACCAGTGTGGTTTAGTAACTTCATCAGGGGCATTTGGACCACAGTTGGTGAAAAAGGAGAGGAAGTAAGCTAACGTTTATCCCTCCCCTGCCTTTTCCTAAATGTTTTTTCAGCTCACAATTTTAGGATAACACACCTACCTGAATAAACACACTGACATTTACAAACTAGTTTGACAAAATGCAATCACATTCAAAGTCTTTTAAAGAGTTTAATTACAAAATGAATTAAACAAAAAAGCAACTTGACGTTCTGATGAATACACAGATACCTTGATGTTTAAATCTCTTTCCAATCAGTGTAAAACGAGTGCTGAGGAAAAGGTTATCAATGGAATGTGACGGCCCTTAGGCTTTTTTTTTTTTTAATGGCCTTGATTTGAATTGACATCACTGTAAAAAAAAAAATGGCGTTATAATGGTTTCAAAGTAGTTGTCATTGAACTGACCATAACTTTAAGTGTAATCTTAAAAAAGCCGCAGAAATACACCTAGGGTTGTGGATTAAATCATTAATACAAAATATGCAACTGCTGTGCTGCACTGGCCATCAGCATCTGGGTAATATTAACTGATTTGCTGGATGCAAGCAGGATCCAACAGATTCATCAGTTCTTCCTTTTGCCCTTGCTGGCAGCTTTTGCTGGAGTTACTGCGGGAACGGATGCTTGGTAGAGAGCTGCCGATACTTTGTTGATGTAGTACAAGGCAAAGAGGGAAAATATCAGGCTGGAATAGAAAGAGAGAAAAAGCAAAAGGAATAAAATACATTTAATGACTACTTTTAAATGTGTTGTATGAAGTTGAAGGAGTTATCTGTGATCTGCAGAGGTACTGTCACGTACCATGTGGTGACACAGACGCGGTGAACCAGACCAGAGGCAAATAGTGACAGGCACAGGCACAGCAGAACTGGAAGTTGAGAGAAGAAATAACAAGTGAGGAACAGAGCCTGAATTATATATCAAGTCACTGATATTGTGGGCTAATCCCAGATGTAAAATGGTATATTAATTATGCTTATTAATTACATCACCGATTAAATCACTAACCAACTGTGTATTAAATGGGTTAACTCCTGCTAGGAGAGGCTGTCATGGTGGATGTTCAGATATGCTTTAATAATCAAGGATGCTCATATTTCAGTGTAAGCTGAGCCGACGCTTGACTTGGCAAATCATAGGAGAAATGTTAGGCTAAACATTATGAAAGCAACCAAAAAAAAGACTGACAGCATGAGTTTGATGTCATTACTTACTCTCTGGGAATATCTTGGCTTGGAATCCCTTCCCAAAAATCAGATTTTCCAAATTATTGAATGCCTGGAAACAAAGAGTTAAGGTGGAACACTCCTCAGTGGCATCGGTACATTTACATGCACACAAGAAACCAGGTTACTCAGAGAAATCATGATAGGTCGAAAGTGTGACTACATTTCACTTGAGAATTTGTAAACAAAAAGACAACAGCATGGAGTGTTCATAAAATAAAATAAAAAAGAAGATATTTCAACAAATAAGGAATTACTAGAGAATTGTGTAGTTTAAGGATGAGCAACATGGATTGAACATTCAAAAAGGATACAGTGAGGGAGCAGATGAAGAGGACTGAGCCTAGGAAACCTCCCAGGATTGTGAGCCACTCAGTGGATCCCAGCTGCTTACTGAACATCTGCATCCCAGCAAATACCAGCACTGACAGCAGGCTGGACAGGACTAGAGAGGTGCCTGTGTTCACCGCTACAGGGGGGAAAGAAAATGTTTATTGTATAACTCCAACACAGATTTCCCTCGTCGGATGCAGTAATATACCGGGGAAGCCAGTGTTGGGAACAGGACACTTTCAGCTTTAACTAAACGGATGACCTCATCATAAACACATACATTTACTCTCTGTTGCATAGCACCATCACATAAGCCACAAAAATCACACATCTAGGAATATATCAACTTCTTAAGACCAGTTAAAACATCTGCTCACTCACTTGAAAACGTCTACACTGGCCACCTAAACGTAACGCCACGTCAGTGCTCGTTCACGGACGTTTCCGTCTAATGGCTGTTAGCTTTGTGCTAAACAACCGGCCTTCATACCCGGATAATGTAACGCGCTACATGCACAGGTTGATACTACATGCATGTGTTTGCTCTTTTACAGTCATGCATATGCATCCGGTAAAACATTTGCATCTGGACTGCTTTCTGTGTATTTCTAAACGTTAGCGTTAGCTAGCCTGACCATAGGATTGTCCGCTGGTATTTTAAGACGTCTGTGCAAATTAAAAGGCGCTTTGTGGGTTGACTTGAATGATAAATGAACCGTGTGATACATACCCATGATTCACTGTTAAATTAGAGTCCCCTGTAGTCCAAAAAAATGTGAATTGGGTTAAACTTAGTTCAGCCAGCTAACTTGTCATCGGTTCTAGGAACAAAAAAAACTTCCTTACCCGGACCAAATGTGAGGTGGGACCAGTGGGCGGAGTCTGGTCAGATTGGAATTTCTTTATAAATCTGCTGAATAAACCTATAGATCAGTGCTATGAATCATTGTAAATCTGTCTCTTATTTCAGTTCAATATACAATCGTTTAAAATTAAATTACATGAATGGATATTCATCAATGAAATCTGAACCGAATCTAAAACCTTTTTATCCTGCAGCAATGATTAAGCCTATACTGTAAATTATGTAATGTATAACCACTAGCATCTTTGTTCAAAATAATTCTTATTTACATGTAATATATATACGGTTTTATTCCTACTTTATTATCCCCCTCTGTAACCCATCTCTTTTTTAATATAATTTTGTAATGGATTAACTCCCTGGTTGTGGTAAGGGCCTGCTAATCTGAATGAAGGAGTATTTGTACAGGGTAAGCACTTTGAAACAGATGAGCCTGAGAAGCAAAAATAGACTTGAGTGCAAAAGGGGTGAAAAGCATAAAACAAACAAAAAACAAAAGCAGTTTAAGAAAGATTTTTTACAAAATGTATTTGACTAGCATTCTAAGATATCCATTGACATTTGACAGACAGACTGGAAAGAGAAAACCACATCAATGCTTACTGACAACTTAGCACTTATTTCTTCGTATAAAAAAAACTCGCAGAGAGCGGCTTGTATATCCCTTTGATGTTTGTTGGTGCACTGTATGAAGGTAATACAGTAGTTAAACATAGTTTTTCCGTCCAATTCTCTGTACCTCATGACAGTAGCTGTTGATGCTGATTGATTTCTTGATTGAGACATATGTTCACCTCCACACTAAATTGTTGCATTTCACATCAGGACTGTCTTTCATAATGGCTTCTTCTTCAGTCCAAAAACAGCTATAAACAGAAGAATCTCCACAAAAGCAGGTAGCACACTGGAGGGAGAAACAGACAGAGGTAGAAATGTAGAGAAAACAGTGCAACAGTTAGGACAGTGAAACAGTGCTTAGCGTTGCTAAAATGCATTCATCTGATACTTCATTGATAATAGAGGTTCTATCACTTTTACTCTCTGAAAGCTGATACATGCATGCACATCAGCACTAACACACAAGCACAAACCTGCAGATGGCAAAAATAACCCAATATGTCCAGCATTCCCACTTCTCAAACACAAAGAAAGACAAGGACACGGATGCGCTGCAGTGGACAGCCAGTGCTGGGTTTAATATCTGTCAGGGAAAAAAATTGTTTTGGAAAAACAAATCAGACAATACTAAGTTTATAAACACTAACCTGCAAATGGCAAGGATCCACCAGTAGATGTCACACTCCCACTGCTCAAATAGAAAGAAAAGCAGAGCCACTGAGGCACTGGCATGGACTCCTGTTGCTATAGTTGACGAAGAGGCAAATATACAGGAGTTTGGAGTCATGGAATTGTAACTGACAACTAGAATGACCTTTTAATATCACTAATCTCTTCTTATACTTAAATATTTCACCAAACACCAATTCCCTGGCTCTTGTTGACGCTGTCATCAATTCTATGCCAATGATTTCCCACCTCTCTTTCTTTGTCCAGAAGATAAATGTCATTGTAATTGCTGCTCTTGTAGTAGTGAAGTCAGAAAGAAAACAAAAGAGGAGAGCAAGGTATAAATAACAACAAAAGCTCCTGGTTGGAATTGAAAATATACCGATTATATTGTCATTTTTCTATCAATCATCATCACTGAGGGACCCACAGCATCAGCCTAAAGGATACACAGGAGACCTTGGCTGCAGTTGAACATGGACACTCCTGAGAAGAACCCAGCCAACTCTATAGCAAACAGACCGAGGGTGACTGCCAATGCCACCACCAACCTGTGACAAAGAGAGACTTATTAGAGGGTGTGTATGTCTGTGTGGCACTGTTGCAGTAATTGTAATCTCGAATGCATTTTTCCTCGGTCTTGTCTCGGTCTCAGACAAGGAGGACCTCAGATTTTATTTCAAGGCAGCTCAAAACCATAACAGAAGGGACATCACTAAATTGTCTGTTTCATTTTTTTCATTACTGTGATTGCAAATAGAAAAACAAAGGGAATTTTCCACACATAAAATTCATCTCTGCAATGCCTTTGGATTTTTTTCTCGAGACATTCCTCATGGACGGAACACTCATACGTACACACAGATGCAGAATATATGGCAATAAAAGACATGAATGAAGAGGAATTTGTTTTCTGTGGGTGCTTTTATTGGAATGTGGATCTTTCAGATCAATTCGAGGAGTGCCTATTCTTTGCATGTTCCACATTTTATCAAAAGTGTATCATGAAATGTGGAACTTGCCCTGGTCTGGTCTTGACTTGGTCTTGGTCTCGACACCAAACCTCAAAGTCTTGTACTCATCTCTGTCTTGGTACACTGTAGTCTTGGTCTGGACTTTATGTGTGGGTCAAATTTCTTCTTACTTTGTGTGTGCATGTGTTGTTTTAAATGTTTTCTTACTTCCTGTCTTCATCGTCATACTGCTCTTGCGTGAAATCCAAAGGCAAGCAAGCCTTCACGTTGTTTTCCTGTGAAACAAACATTTCAAAGCAGTTTAGCATGAAAAACACGAACTTACATTATTGGCTATATATCTTTTTTTTTTAAACTCACCTAACACTTAATACATCTCTACGTGTTAAGAGTGCGTGAATGAAACCAGTTTCTTACCCTCGACCAAAAGATAGTGATAACGATGACAAGGTGAGCTGTAAGAGTCAAGAACCGTGCAGGGACGAGGCTGCTGACAGCCGACATACTGAGCCACTATTTACTTAAACTACAGCCGCAAACAAATGCTACCTTATTTGCTTTATCATTTACTTTATCCAAGGCGAACGTAAACGACACTGAGCGACGCTGAAACGACTAAGATATAGTCATATTCACACAATGTCGCCTAAAGACGGTTGCTACAACAACTCACATCATAAATGGAAGCGGGTGCATCCTTAATTACAGTCCGGTTTGACTTAACGACCAATATCCAAAGGTTCCGGACACGGACAACATTTGAGCGAGGACTGTGTTTTTTTTGTTTTTCTTACACAACACTGCCATCTAGCGGTACTACGAAGAACTGGGCCACAAACGATTAGTCACATGGGCACATTTAAAAGAAACGCACCTCTGAAAACATCAACCAGAGGATTCATTGTGACTAACTGAGCTGCGGATGATCTTATTAAATAAATAATACTAATTATAATTATAAAAAACCAATACTGGACATGAACCGCTGTTACATGGTTAGACCCATAGAGTGGACCGGACAGGGTATTTGTAAAATGTCAAAAATGTGAATATTAAAAAAGACCCTAGTAGGTTAATTATGTAACATAACAATACCAAGATTTATTTGTAACAATGTTTAATGGTTTCTTGGGCAATGCGGGTGGGATACAGCCTAAACCAGACCACCAGACCCCCCCCCCCCCTCCCATCCTATTTCTACACCCAAGTCGCTGCTTTTAGACAGACAGCACAGAATCAGCGTGCGCATAAAGGCGCACACCGAGCAGAGAAAACCAACAAAAGCAAATCTGTTGTGGTGGTTCACCAATTACGATCCAGGGTCGCCTTTTCATCGGTACGACTGACATACCCTGCGCCTGTTTTTCCCCAGAATAAAATATTTATCTGTTGTATCGCAGGGACGCTGACATCTTTGAGGTATGGCTGAAGCGGAGTTAGAAACCTTTACCTCTATCATGGACGCGTTGGTTCGCATTAGTGTAAGTATGATGCTCATTTTATTACGCTATTTTTTATTATATTTATTAACTAGATTCCACCATTGTCTCTTAACGTGCACCCTGACATTAAATCCCATCATTTTGCCATGTTTCCTCTCGACCCGTCTGGACTCACAGGTTGACTCTGCGAAGATGGAATGTGAGGCATTTATTCCATTAGAGCATTATTTTGGGGTTTTTTTGGCATTTATTCAACCAAAGAGAGGTTTGCTTTTTATCTCTAGCACTGAGGGCGGAAACATTAAAAAAAAAAGCAAGGCCACAAATAAAATAGGCTGTATCCAAACGTCGTGGCAGATACATCGGTGGATGTTTGTTTGATTATAATCAACATACGTGATGGCGAACGGTGGCTTCAGAGGCTTACGGGCCGCATACGATGAGGCAGAACTGATGTGCGTTGTCATAGAAACGGGATGCTGTGTAGTAGGCTATAGCTGCAACACCAGAACAGGGCCTCTACAGGCAGTAACACTTTAAAACCGAGGTCTGAGCAGCACATACTATCAGCTAGATTTACTTTATTTATTAAAACAATTCCCCTTAGAGAAGTGTAATACTAAGTAACCAGACCATGGTACCCTATGCCACAGCTGAGCTAGTTCTATATCTGAATTGTTCAAAGGGAAGGTGAAGCTCGAGACAGGCTAACACCTGAAGTCAGGGGGAGCTATTTTCTCCCCCACATTTTCACTCCCTGTCCTCTGTACATCTAACATCAGCTACAAAACCAGTGTCTGTTGCCGCTCCCCTTCTCGCTCATGACTCCCACACATCTCATGAACATTTTTTTACAGGTCACAGAAACTGCAGAATGTAAAGAGCAGTGGATTCTTATTTTTACTCTAGTGACTCAGCCTTTTATCGAATCCGACTCTTCACTCAGTTCTCTTCTTGAACCTCTTCCCCTCCAGTCCAACATTAAGAGTATGGAAAAGGAGCTGCATTGCCCGGTGTGTGATGAGATGGTGAAGCAGCCCGTCCTTCTGCCGTGTCAGCACAGTGTTTGTCTGCTGTGTGCGGCTGAGGTGTTGGTACAAAGAGGTTATCCTCCTCCAGACCTCTCTCCAGAGCCCAACTCACCGGCCTCCACACCCAACACTCGCTCCCCACGACAGGCTCGAAGACCCGCACCCAGGACCCCTGACCGCCTGGAACGGGTCCTCAGAACAGGTGGAGAAAGGATGTGGAGATTAAATGCATGTGTTTGGTACAGCTGATTGGAATTTGAAAATGAAAATGAATGATATCAGCATTGAGTCAAGTTAGAGTCACCTCATCAAGTAAAAATGCAAAGATGGTGGTGAGATATGACATCACTGTCCTTTTAGCATGCGACTTTCATAGGTGATGTAGTTGACACATCAGTGTCCTGCTGAGCATGTGGGGCGTTATGCATTCATCTCATGACTTATTAGTGCATGCAGAGCAAAAGGTCACAGAGGCAGAGAGAGTCAAGGATGCACAAAAAGAAGTAAGCATCTGTTGAGCAGGTGTATTTTCACTGTGTGTGTGTGTGTGTGTGTGTATAAGCTAAAAGTGTTTCCTCCAAAGTGAACTAACGTTTATTTATATCTGCATTTCTTTTTATATATGTAAGGCACAACTAAGAGTTAAATTTTTCTATCCATGTCTCCTTGTCCTTCATCTCCCTCCTTTACACCTCCGCCTCCTCTCAGTGTGCGGGACATACCCAGGGCGGAGACGGAAGGACGCGGCCCCTCCCCCCATGTTGTTCCCGTGTCCTTCCTGTCCGCAGGACGTGGAGCTCGGAGAGAAAGGCCTGACAGACTGCCTCCGCAACCTCACACTGGAGCGGATTGTGGAGAGGTTTGCATGTAGATTCAGTATAATGTACTGAAGCAAAGAGAGTCACAGGCGCAGTAAGGTGTAATAAGAGCTGACACTGCAGGCACAAACATGACTGAGGGTGTGTTGTGATTTCACACCAAGATAATGTCTCATCAGCTCACAAAGAGAAATCATAAAGAAAGAAAGAAAAAAATATCCCCTTACCAATCCCACAGGCAATAAAGACAGGCAGCGAATGAAAAGCTTAATCAATACTGCCTAATAAATGAGAATAATTTGTTGGAAGGAGTTTCATTGATGAATCCTTCCTTTACTCCTGATCAAAGACCGACCCTGAGAGCAGATTACATGGACAGCTCAAAAACTCTAGTGTACTGTACAACAACAACTGTAGCAAAATTGTCCAATTTAAACCAAATGTGTGTTTGAAGTGAAGTACTTCTCATCTTGTTTAATGTTAATCATCCTCTTCTCTTATCAGTTCAAATAGTGACGATCAAAGTGAGAGGAGCTGCTTAGGAAAGAGCGTTCTGAGATGGGGAGAGAGAGAGAGAGAGAGAGAGAGAGAGAGAGAGAGAGAGAGAGAGAGAGAGAGAGAGAGAGAGAGAGAGAGAGAGAGAGAGAGTTATGTTTGATGAGTGCAGCTGCTGCCTCCCCAGAAAGTGGTTTTATTGGTCAGGAAAGTGTGACGGTGCATGTTTTACTGCAAAAGATGCAGTAACAAGGCAGCTGGTGGGGATGTATCCAGGTCAGGCCGTTACAGAGTAGGACTCCTAACTACTGAAAATAAAGCAGGGCAAACTCTGATGAGCTCAATCTTTATGGACTTCTCCTTTGTTGCTTACATTTTCTTTCTGCTGCAGAATTACTTTAGCCCTGCCCTTATCTCCCTGTACCCCTGTCTGCCCTTTAGGTACAGGCACACAGTAAGTCTGGGCAGTGTAGCCATCATGTGTGGTTTCTGTAAGCCTCCCCAGTCTCTGGAGGCCTCTAAGGGCTGCGCTGATTGCAAGTCCAACTTCTGCAACGAGTGTTTTAAACTCTACCACCCCTGGGGAACCCCTCGAGCTCAGCACGAACACATCCTACCCACCAACAGCTTTCGACCGAAGGTTTGTCTGTTTATCATATTCAGTAGCTTCTCTTCTACTGTCATTGTGCCTTAATCCTCTTTTGTGCTCCAGGTCCTAACATGCACAGAGCATGAACAGGAGAGACTGCAGTGGTACTGCCGTAACTGCCAGAGGTTACTGTGCCCACTTTGTAAGCTCCGGCGTGTCCACCATGGACACAAAGTGTTGCCTATAGCACAGGCCTACCAGGCCCTCAAGGTGAGTCAGTTTCAACTGTGTTAAGATCTTGATGTTAGCGGTCTTGAAATGTTAACTTTTGTTTTGGTCTTACAGGACAAGCTGACCAAGGAAGTCAACTTTGTCCTGGCCAACCAGGAGACAATACAGAGTCAGATCACTCAACTGGAAGCTGCCATCAAACAGATGGAGGTGAACTATAATTTATCTGCTTTGCCAAAGTTCCTCATACTGTTTTTTTTTTACAGATTCTTTTAGAGAATCTGCTGCAATATTTGGGTTCAATGGAAATTAATATCCCAAGTGGCTAGCAGTGATTCTCCTATATAGATAACACTGCTGTGGTCTACACAACCAATAATTACTATTATTTTATAAAACAAGCTGAAAGCACTGATGTCACCTTATAAAAAGCAACATTTTTGACACTGATCAACAAAACACTAGAGTTAAGAGAAAAATTACATTTTTATTTTGCTTAAATACAATGGGAATCCATCCCCAGCCTATTCTGCCAGTTAACTGTAACTACAACTTCCACTAAAGGCACAGGTAGTGGGCCCTCTAGAGGCCATGGAGCTCTAGTGCAATGACACAATTCTGTATTGGCAATAGATAAGACATTGTCTCTGTGTGTTTGTCATCTGTAATTGCTTTTTCACTCAGCACTTTTCCTCCCAACTCTCTCTTGCCAGGCGAACAGCTCAGTGGCCCTGCATCAGCTGACCCACTGTATCCGAGAGCTGGGAGCGGCTGAAGCAGAGCGTCAGGGGGCTTTGGCTCTGGCCCTGGAGGGATCCCGCAGCAGGAGGGAGGACGCCCTGTCTGCTCAGGTCTCAGAGAGGAGAGGCCTGCTCGAGCATGCTGGCCTGATGGCCTACACACAGGAGCTGCTGAAGGAGACCGATCCACCCTGCTTCGTACAGGCTGCCAGAATCACCCACAGCAGGTAACACACTTATTCAGCTGAATCGGTAGGACTGAATTGGTAGAATTTTGCTTTCTGACATCTATTTTTTTTCTGTGTCTCTCCCCCTCTAGGCTTGTAAAGGCCATAGAACACCTCCAGTGTTTCTCTCTCTCAGCTGATCCTTCCTTTAAGCACTTTCACCTAGATGCATCCAAAGAGGTCAAGCTCATTCACAGCTTGGAGTTCATACAGGGTAGGCTCTTTTGTTTCAATGTTACAAACCATATATAAGGGAACTTATACTTATTAAGGTAAGTTAGTGTAACCACATTTGTTGATTTGTCTCCTCCACAGCCCCTCTGGCTCCGGTCATTGACACCCAGAAGACACTTGCGTACGACCAGCTGTTTCTGTGCTGGCGCCTCCCTCAGGACTCGGCCCCAGCTTGGCACTTCTCTGTTGAATACCAACGACGAGCAGGAGGAGCTGCAGCCACTTGGGGCGGCACCAGATCTCCTAATGCTGCAACAGCATGGCTGCGTCTGGATGAAGTGAGAGGAACCAACGCTGTGATTAATCGGCCGCAGACGGACAGTGTGTATGTGCTCAGGGTGAGAGGCTGCAACAAGGCCGGGTTTGGAGAGTACAGTGAAGAGGTTTACCTCCACACTCCACCAGCACCTGGTGAGATATGGACATCCACTATTTTACATCACATTTTTTTTTTTACATTTCTTTCACTACAAAAAAATGTAATCTTTCCATTCTTCTAAAAACAAATGAGGTCATTCCTTGTTTCCAATGCAGTTTCACTAAATTCATTGCAAAGAAGTGTACTGTTAATAGCTTGGAGAAAAAGTAATATACCTTTTTAATTAAAAACAGGTTTGATTGCATTGGTAACAAAGAAAATACTAACAGTTAAGTTTGATATTTTTCCGGTATTGCCATTTCTCCAATTGATTAACTAATCTTGACATTTTACTTTTCTCTCCATCCCTTTATTTTCTCTATTCCCATTTTGTTATTTTTAGCTTCAGCACATTCCTTTTTTTATGCTGCCTTTCAGTTTCACCAGACTCTTTCCAGTCAGTCCTTCTGCACAAAAATTATGTATTGTCCCTTTATAATGTCCTTTGTTCCCTTTTAATGTTTGTCTGAGCCCGACTCAAAAGCTGCGATAGAGTAGGCAGACCAGACAAGCTCATAAATAAAAAACACATTTATTTAAAACATAAGCACATCAAACATGGAAGTCAGTAATAAGTTATGTATGACAAACCAAACAGCAGCCACATCAGCAAGTGAAGATTGATCCTCTGTAGGAAGGTGGTGAGCTTTTATAACAGGAACCACAGCGAGACCAGGTGTGGCTCATTAAGCTGACGACACAGATTCTGCAAATCAGAGTAGAGCCAGGACACAGGGGCATCTAGTGGAGTGGAGGGGTCGTCACATCCTACATAGTAATCCCTCCACAAAACCGGATGGGTTAAAACCATATGTAGATTTGAATGTTACCTTTACTCTGATTCTCACGTTTTGTCCTCCTGCTTCATCCAATTTTTCCTCTTGAACACACCTTTTCTCTTGATCTGCCTCTCCTCCCACTCTGCTTTAGCTATTATTCCATTGGGTGATCAGACTTGCTGAAAACTGACTGTCACAGCTTTCAGGATCTAACCCTTCCTCCCTCGTGACTCCTTTCCATTACCCTCCTTGCCATCTCTCTCCCTCTTCACCCCTCCTTTCCCTCCTGGTATGCCTCCTTTTTCCTGCCACCTCAGTGTTGAGTTTCTCCTTGGACTCACGCTGGGGGTTGCATGCCGACAGGCTGGCATTGGGTAGAGGCCAAACCTACGCTCGCAGTGTGCCAGGCCTCTCCCTCCTGCAGGCTGCCGACCGCACTCTCACTTCTTGCCACCTGACTTCTGACCTGCTGGTGGCCGACTTGGCTGTCAGTCAAGGCCGACACTACTGGGCATGCTCTGTGGAGCCTGGTTCCTACCTGGTAAAGGTGAGAGGGATGCTTGTTAGTCAGTTGGATTGGCAATATAATGCATTGTATATATAGAATCATCTGTACCTTACATGCTGACTCAAAATGGATGTGACCAAAGATGTCTGTCTTTCTGACTCACTGTTTGGCAGGTGGGAGTAGGACAGGAAGCTAAGCTACAAGAGTGGTTTCATCTGCCCCAGGACATGGCCAGCCCTCGGTAACTAAATCACCCTCTCATAAATATAGACTTTAGATTAATTGTCACCCCCAAAGCAAATTTCTGTTTCTTATGACAACAAATATAATGCACTGACCCACAAATACAGATATGAATGGAAATTACCCTTAACAGCTGATACTAGTGGCAGTGGAACCAGTGTTAGTTATGGCCCATTTAAGCCACAGGGAAATAAATGAAATGAATACCTATAATGACATTTAAGTTAAATTAAATTAGTTTTACAGTAACCTGAGAACATTTCAAACACAGGTGGTACCCAAATGTCCCCCAATGGGCAATTCTAAGACTTAACATGCTTCTTCAAAAACCTCTCTTACTTTGCTCTGATCTATTATCAGCATCAGTCCGTCACAGGTAATGTTCAGATGTTGTCATATGGTTTGCTTGAGGTTTCAGGCTGCAACTCTATCACTCCAAAGTGATAATCACTCTAATAGTGTACAAATTTTTCACACTTATGCAGAAATCTCACAAGTGTTACCTTTTTTATGATACAAAGATTAAGCAAATAGACCTTTTAGTCATTTTGGGCACAAAAGCAGGGGCCTGAGTCAGAGTTCAAGGTTTTAAGAGGTTAAAGTTCACCAGTTTTATATGAAAACCTGCAGATGATCATTTAAAACCTCAATAAGGCAGGTTTGCGGTATAATATGTCAGTTAAACAACAGACTAAAACACAATACCTGTCAGGCTAGCTGGCTAAGCTAGCTTAACCAACTGGGCTTTCTTGTTCTTTTCTTGTTCTTTCTGTTTCCGCCTTTTTTGATGATGTCAGAAATTGTTCCTTTTTTAGAGCAGACAAATTCATCACGTTCACTTCCGTTTGGCGCATCGCAGTCGGTGAACCCACAATCCATGGTTGGCGGTCAGTGTCTTTAACCACTGGACCTACTCTGGATCTTCTTTCACTCTTAGACTGAAGTTGCAACCCCCTGGGGACCTTTGTTGCAAGTCATACCTTTACTTTTCTTTTGCTTTTAGGGATTGTTACCCCTTCAAAACCATAAAATATGGAGATAATCCAATAAAACCCTTCAAATGAAAGATAACATTGACTCACTTTAAAAGCAAGAATACCAATCAAAACCCTTTAATATTGTGTACATTTTAAGTATAAATTTTTTTTACCTCTTAAAAGCAAAATCAAGCAGTCCCAAAACATCAGTATGAGCTCCTTTAGTAGCTGCTGACAGTTTCAAACATTAGATACATTTACCTCCTTTGCTTAGTTTTGTTTTTTGCACAGTCTAATCTTTTCCTCCCCTCTGCCTCCCCCCAGCTGCGACCCAGACAGCGGCCATGACAGTGGTGCAGAGGACGGCCAAGACTCTCCTCCCTTCTGCTTCCTCACAATAGGCATGGGCAAGATCCTGCTTCCTCAAGGACATGGTCACACTCAGAACCAGGGGGACTGCCAGAGCCAGGGGGGAGTACACTCCCACGGTAGCAGCCATAGTAACCTGCCTCACCCTCATACTGCTCCTCTGCCACCCCGACTGGGAGTGTGTCTGGACTGTGACAAAGGACATGTCACCTTCTATGATGCCCACTCATTGCGGATCCTTTGGGAGGGACACATGGACTGTTCAGCTCCGGTGTGTCCGGCCTTCTGCTTCATCGGTGGAGGGGCCCTGCAGCTGCAGGACCTTGTGGCCAATCGGAACATCGAGGAGCCGTCGCCACGCAGGGTAACTATCCAAACGCGTGCAACAAATCTCAGCAAATAAATTGTGGTGAGACAGTTTAAGGGGCATAGTTCATTCAGCGATCAAACTTTATGTCAGCGGAGATAAACGTGGTTTATATTCATCACTTAATGTAAGTCGATAATTAATTGCCTTGTTCATGTGAAACTTTGATGCTTGATTGAACTGTCTCTGCTGAATATGTTTTTTCCCTCTCAATGTGATTGTTGAGATCTTAATATAAATAACTCATGCTCTTCTGCATTTGCACTTGGCCTGGATATGAAATCTCTCTTTTGGCAATTTTTTTTCCTGCTTTGTTTCTTTTCAATTGTGTAATGCTTAGACTATGCAGAATTCCGTTGACAGGGTGAGTAAATCCCCTTTATGACAGGTTAAATCTGTTTGCAATGTAAAAAAAAAAAGTCTATCCTTCTTTTACACTTGTCTTAATCTCTCCCATAATGACGGGACGACATAAGTTGCATGCAAGTGTAACTAGGATTCAAAACTCACATGTATGCAGATAACTGGCTGTCACCCTGTAAAATCACCTCAGATGTACTGTATGTCTAATTTTATATCTTTACTTTAAATGTAGCCTCAACAAGTGTTAAAGATGTGTATTTAGAGAATGTGAATATTGTTGAATTGTAAAATTCTGTCGGCTCACGTCAAGATCTGTGTCTAAACAGTCCCAGGTGGTATTTTATAAGTCGCTGTTTTGCCTTTTTTTAAAAGGACTTGTGTGGCATTTTCGGCTGGGTGAACACGCTCACAGTTGCCTCAATGTTTTCAGAGTTAAAACGGTTCTGAAGAATTATGTTCTCATAATGCTGTTTGACTCAATAACATGTGAATACAATTCAGTGTTTTACAGTTTGACAAAAGTTAAAAATACAGATGGCCTACTTGTCCAGTTTAGAACTGTGATGTTGAGTGATTTGCACATACATATTAATGATGTGACGTTCAAGGAAGTGGATGGATGGAGTAGGCTAACGAGAAGAGGTCTATCTTATGAGCTCTGGTTGACTTCATTTTTTTCCTACTACAGCTGACAGTAGCTCATTTACTTGACTAAGCTGATAAAGTATTGTCCGGGGAATGTAAGAGCCCAGTTATGTATCATTTCAGTGCAAGAGATTGTCTATATTGTAATATTTTCAAATCGACTGGCTCCGTCTGTATTTTGATATAGAATATGATTCTCTGATGTGTATGTGTGTGTATGTGAACTCTGGCTGTGACTGTCTCAAATGACGTGTCTAGACTCCTCTACCTGTGGTACAGCACAGCACTTGAATGACTTAAGACGGTAGCATCCCAGAAATCAGAATCTCCTCATTTAGATTTAGCCTTGGCTGGCAGAATGTTTCTATGATGTCATGAGAAAAACAATAAATGACTGATAACTGTAACATGGAGTCCTTTTGTGTGAAATAATTACCTGTAATTACTGTGATGTCTTCTAAAGTTAAATATTACTCATAACTTGCATCCCATGATAACCAAAAAAACCTTTTCGTTAGTGTATGTCCTCTTGTTTTCTATATCTGACAAGCATTTAATCTGTATCAAAGAGAACTCTCTTAGTTGTAAACCTATTTTATTTCCATATTCGCCAACAGTCAGTTTAATTGTTGCATGCTATAAAGTTGTCACATTTTGATTGACCGTAAACAGCAGTGCTCTAGAAGGGATTAATGAAAACACTCTCCTTGTCATGGAGTGCATGGGGCACGCCTGCATGCAAGGGCAAGCGTGCCCTTAATCACTCGAGTGGGCCAGATCTAACAGGTAAAGTGGATCTTTTGTTCCTCAGGGTTTAAATACAATCAACCCATTTTGTACAGAGTCAAGACACACCTTAGGACACAAGGCTGTGTTATATGTTAGCTCAAGACAAGGCGAGAGACGAGGGGACAGTTAGGTGAGCCAGTTAGACTGGTTGTAGAACACACTATCATCACCCAGCCAGAGGGACAGAGGTGCAAAAGTTCAGTACAGCTATGGTGTAATTCCAGAGTAGTTGTGCATTTGTTATTGTCTTTTTACATCAACAAAGAGATGTTGCAATCAAACCAGTGTTTGTGCTCTCTGTAAGTATGACTTGTCTGCTGCGGGAGAATGAAATAATAATGATTAACCAATAGGGGGCGACATTGTTTGAGCTTTGTTGATTTCCTCTGTCTTCAACTTCAGTCTGCAACAGGTGCATGCTGTTTCAACACGGACTTGACGGGTAACGAATCTTTGATGAAGGGTCAAATATATGTTAAGAGTGCCATTCCTTGTGTTATTCATTGTGTTAAACCGAATATTTCTCTTCCTCTCCTTGTTTTACTCTCCCATTCCCATTTGTTCTACCTATTTAATTGTTACTGACATACATTTAAAAAATCAGCAGATTGCCACATATTAATTAAACTTATCTACATTTCACTTACACTACATATACCAATAGTGACAAAAGAAAGAGAAATAAAACCTCCCATAGAACAAGACTTTGTAAACACCACATTGGTTCCAGTATTATTATAAAACAGTCAAACTTGCAAAATGTTCCATTGAAACAGTTTCACTCAGGTGTTTTCTCTAACTCCACCACCTCACGCTTTCGTTGTTGCATCATTTCTTAGCTACACCTGGTCTAGTGTTCACTTGTTTACCCAACAGAACTCCTCCCCACTAAAGTTAAGCCATTGTTTGCTTGTGTTTGCACGCAAGAGTGTTGAATGGGAAATTCTCCCAATTTTCCAAGTGAATTTTGTTGTGAAATATCATTATTCTTATAATTAGATTTAATGGAGGAATTGATCAATTGTCCAATGATGAAAAAGAAGATAAGATGAATAAGCAACTAAACCACAGTATGTACCAATAACAGAGAAAACCTGGAAGTATAAAGTTCACATGAATACAGATGGTGAAATTGTAAAAGATATTTTATCTATGCTGTCGCTCAAATATTTAATATATCTCAACATAAACATATAGATGTAATTTTTCATGGATAGAAATCCAATGTCCCCGGCTAAGATTATCTGTTCTAAGTCATTACCTTGGAGGAAACTACTGTATTTGAATAGCCAATAAAGCTTTGTTTCATGTGTCAAGTTGACTGAAGCAAAAATGCTGAGTGCCATGCAGAATAAGTTCCACACACAATGATATGTAGCAAACTTTCAAATGTGCATACAGTGCAGGAAGCTGCAGAAATGTTTGCTAATGCAAGCACAGACCCCAGTCCCCAGAACAGCTGTGTCTCCTGTCTTTCCTCAGCACCTCACAGCCGACGTGTACGTCCTGAACACACACTTCTCCACCAACATTTAGGCCCCCTGAGAAACTTAACAAGTCTCAACTATGGTCTACACCTACACCTTTAACTGTCAAACTAAATGGTTTTCCACCGCTCGAAGAGGTTCCTGAACATCACAAAAAAACATTTTTGTGTGTCACTGCATTGAAAGACACACACAAACACATGCAATAAAATCCAAATCCACTTCACATGGTTGTCACTCAAAAAACTTCAAAATCCACATTTACACACACACACACACACACACACACACACACACACACACACACACACACACACACACACACACACACACACACACACACACACACACACACACACACACACACAGACACAAATGTGCCGCATGTGTGTGTGTTCTGAATGGATGCCAAAGTGAAAAAGCATGCTTAGACAGGACCAAAAGCCCCTCAGGCTCTGTAAGTATTTAGGTGTTATTGTGTGTCATTTTTAGACTGGAAAGACATTAACTCTCCTTAGTCCTTGACTGTACTGAACCACCTGTTTGGCTTGATTTAAAGCTTTAACCTGCTTTGCTGCTGTTTACGCTGTATGAGTATTAGACATGATTTAAAGAACAAAACCAAGAAGAATAAGAAGGTTCTGAGGTTAACACAAATGTATTTATTTAACTTTGGAAGCCAGCTAAATGAAACTTTGAGCTTGACAAACTAAATTCTGCTGTTGGGTCTGGTGGTGTCAAGCTCCGTTATTGAGTCTCTGAGAGGAGGATACCTGACAAATGATTTATATCGAAGGTGAAATGTGTATGTTCATCCGTGCTGACAGTGTTTTGGTCCATAGGCTGTCCTCTGACAGATTAATGACTAGCTGTCCACATATCACTTTGCTCGCTGTTCCCGTTCTAAAGGCCGGCAGAAGCAGAGGGAGGAGGAGGAAGAAGGGGAAGGAGGAGGATGGGAGACAGAGACAGGACATAGTGAACCACACAGTATAACCCCGAGGACACACCGGAGGGCTGCCTGTTAATCTATTTCCGTACAGAGCAAAGGTCTTTCAGCACCAACTGGTAACAGTTAAAGCCCACATTTTTTTTGCATGTGTGGTTGTGTGTGTATGAAAAAAAAGAAGGAAGGTGGTCTTTGTGTGTTACCTCTGTTGCATACATCCTTTCAGCTGTTCAACCACCAGGCTCTGAGGAGAAAAAATTGCTGATTATAAAATCAAAACAAAGGTGGAGGAGCTTGTAAAACCAAAAATAGAAAGCCACTTGCTACTCCCTACACACGGTTCCCCATAGTTACCTACCGCAGCAACTGCATTTACAAACAACAGAGTGCACGCATTTACATGTACACCAATGAAAAACTTTGAGAGAAAGCTTCAGTATGAATGTTGATTGGGGGAATTTCATGTGCAGTCAGTCAGTGACATTTGCTGCATGTCACAAGAGCTTGAAGGGATTTTTTCTTGGATGAGAAAGCGTCTGTTGCTCATCTCTTGTAAAAATCTATATAAATCTTAGACTGGCTGACAGTTTCACGAGACAGACTTAATTATCACTGCAGATGATCTGAGGGTACAAAACATGGCAGTCAGCTCTGTGACTACTTCATAAGTGTAGGAGCAGGACTGGGCAATAAAAGGTAAAGTAGGAGACAAATTACAAAAGAGAGGGTTTAAGAAGATATGGGTGAGAGATATGATTTGGGGAAAGGTGAAGAGAAACACGACGAGCAGAAAGATGAGACATAGCTATGACAGTGCGTGAGAAGAGCTGACCATGGGAATAGTTAGATAAACCAGTAAAAGGAGGACGGCAACAGAGGCGGCTGGGAAGGGCAAGGGGCTGACAGGAAAACCGAGAGAAGCACATTCCTTCTCTCCCTCTTGTTCTCTTCAAAACAGCAGCTGGGACAGGTGTGCTTTTACTGATGGTAGAAAGTGCACAGGCTGCTGACTGCCCCCCAGTGTACTGTGTGTATTCTGCGTGTTTATATGCTGAGTGTGCACACTGTCTGGCTGCAGACTGCATGTTAGCAGAGACTTTGTTGGGTGTAATTACGGAGGGAAACAAATCCCATAGATCAGGCTTTGCCCATTATGGCAAAAATAGACATCTGAATGCATACATGGTGTTTGTTGGGGAGAGATTGTGGGAGTGTCTGTGTAAGAGACAATAAATTGTACATATAATGTGTGTATGCCTTGGAGATACTCAGCTTGTGTGTGTGTGTGTGTGCTGTTTAAGGAGACAGTCTCTGCTTCAGGAAACAGAGGGATCCTGTTTGTGAGTTGGACTCATTGTTCAGCTGATTACCGCCCTCAGCACCTCCTACGCCTCCACACACACTCATGTACACAACATGGGCCCCATGTCAGTATTTGGCTGTCGAAACAAAGATGTATAGCCTACACATCAGCGTAAGGGCCGTGCTTTGATTTCCAGCCTAACACTTAAGACGCTGTCTCTTCACAATAAAGCCATAGGCCATAGTTTGGAATAAGGGGTGTGTCCGGCCAGTCTATCTGACTCCATGCTTTGTCCCTCCAGCCTTATTGATGTCGGTCTCTTTGCACCAGAAGAATGGACAACACACAAAACTCTCTTATCTTCTCCTGGACTCATCATTTACTAATTTTTCCTGTCTTACCACTTAACTGCCCTTTCCTCATAAATCACTTATTTCTATTCACAGGGCTCCCACTTTATCTTTGTATCTGACTGGTCTGCACTATCATGTCCCTATTTTTTTTAGTAATTTCACTTTGTTGTTTTATAAACATCATGCTACAACAGAACTATATGAGCCAGACCTAAATTTCTCCGTAGAATTATTTTCGTTTCCCAGGTTTTTCCATTTCATACCTCTTTCTTATTCATACATTCTTCCTGTCTGCTTCCTTATCTCCTGCTCAAATGTTTCTCCTTTACTTTCTTATTCCTTCTTTCAACTGCGGCTCATTCATCTCCCACTTCCAGTCCTCTCAGCTTAGTTTTTTTTCCTACACAACACTCAGGTCCGGCACAATACTTTGTCGTGTTTGTGGTCTCTGACAGGGAAAGGCTCTTTGAGCTCGGGAATAGAGGCCAATGTAACACACACACACACACACACACACACACACACACACACACACACACACACACACACACACACACACACACACACACACACACACACACACACACACACACACACACACACACACACACACACACACACACACACACACACACACACACACACACACACACACACACACGATGAGAACCTCTGGCGTGGCCTTTCCCACCACTGCCCTCTCTGTATCAACAGTCACACACACAAGCTCATTTGCACTGCTGCAGCATCAAACAGGCTTTTGTCTCTTCTTGCACACACATACACACACGCTTATCTACACACAACTGCATGTAAGCTCATTACTATGTCCATAACAAAACCTCCATCACAAATCTTCTGATTTCAAAAGGGTCAAGTGCAGCTTGCTCACTTTGCCGTACGCCAAGAATATTTCATGTCCACAACTTAACAAGCAATCAGCAAATACAAGTCATTGATAGTTATGGTAAGAATTTATTTACATCCTTTAGAAGCGAGCGAATCAACACTGACACTCGGCTGTTTCATTTGCATAACATATGTCCTTATTACAGATAATAAGGAGGGGACAAGCAGGGCTCAATTACCCATGACAACCAGCCACCAGGGAAATAAACATCAGTCATACTTGTAAACAAACCCTAGGGTGTTAATGTCCTTTCTTATTTAATTTAATCTCACATACAATAGGCTATTAAAAAAAAGCATCAACAATATAAGAAGATAATATCTGATCTTGGACTTAAGCCAACATTAACATTATGTATCAAAAAGACTCCCAAACTAAAATATATAGAAAACAAATCTGAAGAAATATAACTTAATGTGACTCAATATTCTATTAAGCTTGAGAAGCAACTCTAAAGGGATATGAAACCATCATCACCTTACCAGGGAAAATATGAAACTATATACTTGATTATTCCACACGAGTACCAGGAAGGAGAGGACTACATGTGTATTGAAATAGCAGCCAACAAGTTACAACTCCACAAAATCTTTGGCTAGTATGAGTTTAAGAAGATACAATCCAATTCACTGATTTGTGAACAGACCGCAAGTCTCCTGACATTTTGGTAGATCAGTAAATGCCATTCATCTTCAATGGCAGAGAGGATCTAACAGAAGGCACTTGACGGACATGGAGAGGAGAAACAGGTTTAAGAAATAGCTTCAGAAAAACAAAAAGGTTGAATCGAAGACATCAAACTTTGTTGACTTAGCTGAGTAACAGATACACAAGACATTATCTCCACTTCATCTGTGGTGTCGTCCAAAGACAGTTTGTTTCTCTTCACTGTCCCTATGTATGATGAAAAATACAAGCGATGGGACATCTTTGCAGCAGCCCTCCATGGAGTCAACAGATCTGTCATCTCTTTACGTTTTCATAAAACCTCCCCCTCATATCTGTATAGACTTATAGGCCGGTGAGCTCTGATTGACAGACGCAAATCTCCAAAACAGATAAAACCTGATGAGGCTTGTGAAAATGCCAGGCGTGTTTGGAATCTGGAATGAACACAAACCGGAAGAAGAATTAAGGATACTGGCTTTCATTTAAAATAAGAAACAAATATTGAAAGTTGTGTTTACAGGTGTGATTCAGGTGCATATTCACTGTATCTTACCACAATATAGTTGTCGTTTAGCTGAAGGCCGTACAGGACCCAGGAGGTTGAAGTGAAGAAGGTGGCTACAGACAGAGGGAAGGACAAGCACTTCACATCACCACTACGCACTATCTGTACCTGAAAGGGAGGAGAGAAAGACAAGGACAGCAACAACCAGTTAACAAACAAAACCTTTAAAGCTGCTTTGATTACAGGTTTTTGCAATTGCCAAGATACAAAGAAATGGTATTTGTGGAACAATTATCGAACCACTTCCTCATGTAGCTAACTATTTATTGACCAGGAAAAGGGACCATTAGCACATTGTCTGCCTTACACCGAGTGTGAAATTCTGAAACACTTTGCAAATGACTAAACACTGTTATCTTCATCAGACACATCATTCAAAAATAAAAGCTTGTATGTGTGGAAATCCCATTGAAATACCACAGTCAATTATCAATCCCCTGCACCCAGAATGCACCTGTGAAAACACCTGCAAGCAATTAGTTAAATGAGAACTCAGAGCTTGAACACTATAAATGGAATTCAGGTTTGCCCTTTGGTGTGCACAACAATGAGGGCCAAGTTTGGAGAGACTTAGAGGAAGTAATTGGGTTTGAGTGTAAAAGCATTGAGAATAACACATTTGTTTGTTTTTCCCCCATTCCATTCCATAGTCTATATTTACTGCATACTACGAAGGAAAAGAAAATACTCTAGAAAATAGTGTTTGATACTTAACACATCATTGTGCAGTTGGCATGTGGAAAGAGCCATTTATTTGGTGTTTGTGTGTGAAGTTGTGATGCATAAAAATATAACTTTTTAGTTTAAGTAAAGTTTCAGAATTTGTGTTTCAGCAGTTGCAAAAACACTATACATTTTTTATATTTACGGTGGATCAAATTACTGTTTGTAATGTGAAAGGTGTCTCTGGCATTGACTAACAACATAATTATCACAGACTCTGCAGTTTCCCTCAGCACCACAGAGAGTGTGAGTATTTTAAGCCTGCAACTTTATTGTTTTGGTTCACTCTTATTGCTCTCATCAACCTTGATTCCAGCAGCAGCAAGCAGCAGTTTTCAGGAAAAAACAAACAAAAATCCTGTTAACTGATAAGCCATCTGTACACCGCCTGTTTGGCAACCAAACAGCAAACTGGAAAAGCTAGCAACTACCTGTTATATATAGCAGAGCATTTAGCAGTTAAAGACAGATATTTCCCTCAGGAGTTGGAGACACAAAGCTTGAATATCAGACATACATAAACATATTTCAGGTGGCCAGATACACGACTCCAAAGGAAAGATAATGTTGCTCTGTCTGCTGGATGTGTATTTAGCCACACCTTTGCACATAAGTTTGCAACAACAAATTTGTAATAGCGATAATAAGTCAATGTTGTTTTTGCAACTTGTTCCGCCTCCTCTGAGTGGCCCAAAGCAAAAGACAACAATTAATGCTGCTTTAGTACAAGCAGCAGTATACTTCAGAAGAAGTGCTTGTCAGATGGTTAAACAGCTTTGGAACTCCTAATCCCTCCAAACATTTCCGATGTTAGAGGGGGGTGGGGGTAGGGATAGACAAAGTATGAAATATTTCTTATTCTTTACACAACTATTTCTGTCACGTTTCATGTGTAAAACAAAGTGCAACACTCTGAATGCCTTCCAGGAGAGGACAGTATCTGAAAATGTGTGCAATAACCCCCACATTTAAATGAGTCTTGCATCGTTGAATAATAAGTGCCAACATGACATTATGTAAAATGTGAGTTGAAAACAGAATGTAACCAAGGGGATGAGGTACAAACAGACAGAGATGGGGAATAACAGGAAGACACAGATGAGGAGAAAGAAAGGCAGGAAACTGACTGAGGGTCATCCAGGGCTGTTAGGCAGATGGAGGGAAGGAGACAAACAGGATAGTAGGCAGAGCGGCGAGATGATACAAAGAGACAAAAAGAAAGAGAGAACAGGGGATTTATTCTGTCACTGGTAAATAGCTGCACGTGCAGAGTTGACTGACCTGAACAGATGCTGCCTGCTGTCTTGCATGGTTCAGCATATGTTCAGAAAAGAAGACTGAATGTGCTGTTTACAGCTTAGTGTGTTAATGTTAATACTGAGAAGTTTATATGAACTTTGATACATGTGGAGAACAGCTTTCACAACACACGCAGTGCTTAGAAATATTAGACTGCCTAAAAACTTTTGCAACATTTGCAGGTTGGGCATTTTTTTCTATAAGGGTCTGTCTTTTTTACAGTGGACATTTCATTAACACATCATTAAAAGGAAACATTTTACTATTGTAGATTCATTGTATAGGCCTGTGCCGAATATTACCCCATTGTATCTTTAGTGCTGCTGAAAATGTCATTTGACTGTTTTTTTCTGGGTTTTAATGGGCAGAAAAGCAGCCATGACAAGTTTCGAGTGCTTACACACTGAGCTGAGCATAACTCACTAATCTTACTGCTTATCTTCTTTCATCTGCATTTTTTGGTGATACAAATGTAAGATATCTAAATTAACTTAATATCTTTCAAATTAAAGATGACACTAATTAGGGATCATTTACAATAAAATCAAAAGACTATCTTGGTTCATTACCCTGACATGAACATCAGTTTGATGTATATCAGCGGTGCAACTAATACGTTGTCATACGCACGATTGTCTTTTTAATTAAACTTGTTAGTTTTGTCCCACAGAACAAGAAATGAACCGTGATATAAAACACAGATGCATTTTGGCCTTTAAATTATTTTAACGACTATTCCATTGACTAGTCATCCAGGGTTTCCAATCCTTTAATCACGTCTGTATGTTACTATAGTAATGTGCCTTTAGCACCATTGGTGGATGAAGTACTTAAATACGTACTGTGTAGAAATACTCTGTTTTAATTTAAAGTGCTGTTCTGTATTTGACTTAAGTAAAAGTACAAAAATATTACCATCAAAATCTACTAAAACCACACTAAAAGTACTCATGATGCAGAATGGCCCATTTCAGAGTTACGTGTATTATGTTACTGGATTATAATTAGTGATGTATTAATGCGTAGATTACTGTAATGTTGCAGCTGGTAAAGGGGGGGGCTAATTTTGTTTACCTTATATACTGACAGGCAGCTTGGGAATTTCCCCCGGGGACCAAGACAGTTCTTCCCTTATCTTTACTTTCATAATTAATTTGTTGATTATATTCTGTATTATTTATCTTAATCTTCATATGAACTAGTAACTAAAGTAGCCAGTATAAGATAGAAAAAAAAATGTAAATCACAGGTTAAGTGCAAGTACCTCTAAATACAGTACTATTTTGTATTTTGCACATATGTTTTTTTTGTTACTTTCCACCACTGATTAGCAGAAATTGCTAGATAAAAAATATTTTTTTATTTTTTTTGATATCTTTAATTTGACTTTGTACATGCTGTCCGTATGCAGTGTTTGTCCGTAATGCATGTGAGCTAGTACCAGGTCAGTGAGCGGGGACAGGTACATGCTGACGGTGACCACGCTGCAGGTGAGGCCGAGCTGGCTGAGCCGAGTGTCTCCCTCAGGAAGAAACGTGGTGAAGTAGAACCAACCGCAGACCAGCACCGTCCCTGCCGCAAGCGTCTGTGACATCACCTTCCTCTGAAACAAACACACACAGAAAGAGGGAGTTAATAAGAGACGAGTGTTAACACAGCACACTGGAACAAAGTTGTATCCGACCTGAGACGCCCGAGTCCACACTCCCTCACTTACCTTTTGTTTAGTGTAGTTTAGGTACACGACGATGTAGAGGATCTGGAGTAGAGCTCCAATAACGTTGACCAGGACAATCGTCTGATCTGTCTTCAGCATCCCATAATAAAACCAGCCCAGGTTACTATGGAAACGGGATGAGCATCAGAAGTGCTGAGCGGAGCAGGACAACATAACCTCTAAGCTGGTGTGGCCACCGCCAATAAACACCAGAGAAGAAGAAGCAGGAGGAGGTGGACAACAATGCTACTGAACTATTCCTATTGTAATTATAGGTGTAAATATTGTTAACACACACACACACACACACACACACACACACACACACACACACACACACACACACACACACACACACACACACACACACACACACACTCACTTAAGACACGTCGTGAGGAAAGGGAGAAACTGGATATTGTCAGCACTTTTGGATTCTCTCATCTTCTTCAGGTCGCTCCTAGAAGCAAACAACCAAACAAACAAATAAGGTATTCAAATGAGAGAGAAACAAAGTCCACACAGACTCCTTCACAGGCTGCCATCTGTGACTGACAGCTGACAATACTGCCCAAATGTTTCTTACCAACCAATACAATTAGAGGAAATGACAATGAAAAATTGCAATACAGCATGACATTCAATTATGAGAAATTCAACTTACAGTCCAGTCGAGAACATCCCGACTGTGAAGACGATGCAGGCCCATGACAGAAGCTGCATGGAATCCATAGAAACACAGAAGAAAAGCCTAACACGTTACTCTGTTTTGTTTTTTACGTGCAATATCTACTTTTAGGCACGAATGCTTATTGCATGCGATTAAAGAAGGAATACAACTACACGGACGCGCTCCTCAATTCACTGCGTTTCCGTGTTTGCAATCAGTGTACACAGCATCTCTGCTCTCTGATTGGCCATGTGGGGAAGCAGGCGGGGTGGCTCTGCTCCAATAGAATGCTGAAACGATAGCGGACGTCGCATGTTACGTCATCACGTTGCAAATAATTGAGTAGGTCTTGTGTGCTGGCTGGTGGAAGGAGCATGGATGGAGCTGGCTGGTGGATTTTAACTTCAGTGAGATGGATGGAGGTCTGTCAGAGGGGCACTGTGAAGGGATAGCTTATGCTTGTTGCACTTTATTCATCCCAAAATGCAGTGGTATTACAAACAGGATAAATAACAAAAAAGATATGTCGTCACAAGATAAACTGATAAACAGTTGGATATTTGCATATTTGAGCTTCTCAAAAGAATAATAAGATCATATAATATAAGATAAGATAAGATAAAATAATCCTTTATTAGTCCCGCAGCGGGGAAATTTACAGGATTACAGCAGCAAAGAGGATAGTGCAAAACAAGAGACATAGTAAATAAAAATAAAAACACAAGATCAAAATAAGTATTATAAATAAGCAAATGAGCAATACAAACAGTAAAAAACAGTAAGAACAGTAGAGATCCACAGTAAAAATATATAAAAATATATATACAGACAGAAATTATTATAAATGTTGTATTGCACAGTGTATTAATGTATTAGTGTATTAGTGTCATGTGGTCTGCTAAATAATACATAATAATAAATAAATAAATAAATAAATAATAATAATACATTTTATTTATAGAGCGCTTTTCAAAGTTCTCAAAGACGCTTTACAGACATTTAAAATCATCATTAATAGCTACACACTAAAAACTTAAAACACATTATTGTTTAGTTTGTACTGTGTTAGACTATGAATATGTCAATTTTGGTGTGTGTGCATGCATGAAATCAGAATAAACGCAACTCAGACATTTTCCAGCCTCGCCCTTTTTCTTCTGAATCACTTGATATGTTTACATCTTCAGGCCACTAAGTTTTTTTTAAATGAAACAATGTGAGAAGAAAAACTTCCCTCTTCAATTGGTTGAATTGGTTGAGTAGAATCGTTCTTATTTCAAAGGTCAGCTAGTGTTGCTGGCATGTATGTGCACAAAATGCTCAATGAAACGATTATACTGTTTAAAATTAAAAAAACACTCCACTGGGGTGCAGCAGTGTAATTTGATTTATTTCATATCATTTGCTGAAGAGGGAAGTTATTGCAAAATCCTTTCTTTGTGGAATTTTTATTTATGTTTCAAGAGGCAAATTAAATCCTGAACTGTCAACTAGTCACTGGACCATTTGGGCTGCAGAGTGTTATTTCATGGATATTACATCCAGCATTTGGGATGAGGATTCATATTTCAAGTTGTGAATTAGAACCCTAAATTACCGCTGCCTTTCCATTTAGCAAAGTTCAGGTGAATTTCATGTTAATCCTCTTAAAAGTGCTCATTAATTTACATTTCTTCATCATGGAACCTCTGATCACTGTGAAGCCCTTATCGCAGAGCCTTTTTTACACTTCTCAAACATCTCTCAGACTTGACCTTTATCAGCAGTCTTCGATGTATAATTGTCTTCCTTCTTCTCCATCAGTTTATTTTGGTTTTAGCTTTTTTCTGCATTTGTTTGACATTTCATTTTTTTCCGCTTAATCTCTAATGGCCTTATTTTTAATGTAATTTCTCCACAGATGCTCTTTTGTCTCTGGTTTCTGTTATTAAATTGCAATTTTCTTAAAGCTCCTCGATGTCCTTTAAATGCACAAAGGTCAGTTATACAAAACTTTGTCTAACGTTGATCTTATTATCTTTTGTCCTTTCATACATATAATTCAATAAGTGAATAATCTATTTCCAGACATTGGAAACTATCCTATGGCTGTATTTACAAGGCATTTTGCAGATGAAGATTTTACAATCATCATAAACATAAAATCATGAAGATTTTGTAGAGTTTTAGACAATGTATACCTCCAGCTGATCTGTAAGCCGGTGAATCCGGATAAACTGGAGTTTTGAGAGAGTTTCTGGATTCGGGAATTTTACTCTGTGTTGTACTAATTCTGATTTTAGGGATTCTTACTAGTTCATTAATTCCAATTTGTGTGTTTAATTTGTGATGCATGGAAGTAGATGTACCATATGCATCAATAACTTTAAGCTCTGATTGGTAGCATATTTCTACCAATTAATTGTGGATACTTAAGATGCTTGATATTTTTTTTACTAAATTGACCCAGGTAACAGCTTTATATACTTTCTCATAAAACAGCAATTGTGGTTTTTAAAGGTTATTATTTGTAAATCTTACATTTGCAATCAGACTGCCTTTCAGGATTGTTGCACATTGCTGTATGACATAATAAAACACTTTACCGTGAATTGTTCCATGTTTTGTCGGTTTCATCAGACCCAGTCAAAGTCCTGCATTAACCTCCTGCACAGAGCTACACAGATACACGGGTGCTCGACTTCTGAGACTGTGTGATCATCTGTGGTAAAATCAAACTATGACGTGATTATGGTAAAACAAACAACTCAGTTTAATGTCCTGGTTTTGAAAGTATATGTTGCGTGGTTTTACAGGGGACGGTGACTTTTGACAGTTTTCAGTCAGCTCTGAGGTTTGCAGGTATGAAGGTGTGCGCACTGTGCTTCTCTTCTTTCCAACATACCACTGTGTGGATAGAGTATGTACTGAGAAGAAAGGGCAAAAGAGAGTGTGGGTGAGGAGGCGAGAGTGACACCTTCACACCCAGTTGTCAGTTTGCTTGTGGGCCTCTCTCTCTCTCTGCACTATCCCATTCTCTCACTCCTTTATCGCCCCCCCTCTCGGTTCTCATGTTTGGTTTTCAGACTGTGAAATCTAAGCCAGGCTAAGCTGTGTAACCAGGGATGAAAGACGGGAGAGGGCAGAGAAGAGGGGATGAGAATTGAGGTTGGGAAAGACCTGGGGTTGGAAATATGTAGGGGAGGGGGATTTCATAGCATGTGCCAAAATATTGTGTCATCCATCAAAATGTCAGTGATGTCAGCGGGAATTCAAGACCTAAAATAAATGTCACTAGAGCTGATAAAAACCCAGAGAGAAACTTCGTCACAATTTTTTTATTTCACTAAAGACTTCTTTCACATCTTTAAACAGTCTCTTATAGTTTTTTCTCTATTTACACATTTACATATAAACATTTACAAAATGAGAACAAGCATTTTTAACAAAAGAATAAACAACTGTAAATGTATTCTGGGAAGTCCCTTCAGTTTGAGGTTTGACAGTGTGCAAGTGGAATCACATCTGCACATCAGCCAGTGTACCGTGTGCAGTAGAAATGAGTGAATAACCAAAAGTACTGAAGAGGCTCAGCTCCCTAAAACCCCCTGTTAGTTTTAAAATCCTAATGTATCTGTTTCTGATGAGTGGATCTCAATCTCCGGTCCCAAACCCTCATGAAAATATGTTATCAACTATGAGGACCAAAAATTTGAGGGTCCAAATAAATTCTGGTCAATTTTAAAAAAATCAAATAGAGTATAAAATGTCAGAATGTGGCTCCAAAAAGAAGGTTGAGAACCGCTGGTCTGGATTTCTTTGAAATGTTTTCTTGTGTTTTCTTATAACTGAACTGAAAACAAAAAGTGTGATATCGGATACTTTTAGTAGTGCTCTTTTAAACCACAGTGACTGCTTTTGTATCAGCAGTGATGTCACAGTGGTACTTTGACAGACTATAACAGAGATATAACAGGGAGCTGAGTGCTACAAAACAACATGACAAAAAGCCACCTTGGCAGTAGGCGACAACATTTCCAGTACACAGAATTAATAATTTCTCTACATGTAGAGAAGGAAAAATTACATCAACAGCTGGAGATGAGGAGCGTAATGCAAATCTGTACCAATAATGAAAACACAGGATCATGAAGACAACATACTCCTTGTCATTTTCAATATGATATCAATCCATTAGTACTTTGATCAGGTTGCTTGCAGTTTTGTTCATAATGAAAAAAAAAGAGTGCATCTTAAAGGGTCACAAATGAGAATTCTCATCCTCATAATAAAAAAAAAAAGAGGTCTTCTTCTTTGGAACGATCCACGTTCCACATTCTCACACACGCAAACGCACACTAACAACACTCTCCATGCTTGTATAAAAAAATCTGTTATAAAAAAAAATCTCAGTGTTCATTCAGTGTCCCAATGACCGGCATTGAGTTAGCATCGTCTCTGCTGTAAGGGCTTGCTCAGCCTTAGTGTAGCATCAGGGCTAATAGTACTGAGATCACGGTAAAGAAAAGTGAAAAGGAGACCAGCTGTGCTCCTGAACTGCCGATGCTCCTCTGAACGTTTGGCTCCATCACAGCAGGGTCATCTGAGGAAGAAAGGGAGGGAGAGTCAGTGTTGAGTTTCATCATTCAGGCATGGTAAACACACCCAGCTGAGCTCTTCTCAGACATGGGACTGCTGGGACTATTTTGCATCTGTCTTTTTTTTTAGAAGAACCCTCACCTGCTGGGAGCCGGTTAGATGGGTTGTGAACTCCTCCGGCAGCGGGAAACTTCACTTTTTCTCCATCCAAGCTTTTTACTGTATCTTCCACCTTGGATTTATCTACTTTGTTTTTTCCGGAGCCGTTAAGTCCGACGACATCCACTTTCAGCCTTAAACACTCCTGGCCATGGTGATGCATTGGCTTGGCTGTGGAAAGTCAGAAAGAGGGGAACGATTTAATACAAGAAACTTTTTCAGGAGCACAATAAGTCAAATATATTTTTTTTTATTCTTGATACTTACAGATATAATAATAGCTCTCTCCCTGTCTGAACTCCTTGCCCAGGGTGAAGGGAGTAAAACGCTGGAATTTCTCAGAGAATTTCTCGGGAGCATGGGGAGCGAACGGCCTCGAGCACTCCCAACGGAGCTGGTCGAAGGAGTGGGGCTTGCACACCTCGTAGTCATCCTTCTCCACCATGTACAGCACATAGCGCTCTGCTGCATGCGAGGACACCTCGCCGTGGGTGTAGTGGGGGCAGATGATGTCCAGATAGTCGTTGATACGCACTTCCACTGCATACTCATCCCACAGGAAGCTGCAGGGAGACAGGAGGAAAGGAGGAGGTTACTGACAAATGTCTTCATCTGGCACGGAAAACTTTTAATTTTGCCAAATTAATTACATGAATAACAGACGCAGATCTTGTCTGTTCGTACACGTTTTTCAGCACACACATCCTGACAGCTTGGTTCATACAACACACGTGTTGAGAATAACTATGAGGGCTGATCACACACTCTCTCTCTCTCTCACACACACACACACACACACACACACACACACACACACACACACACACACACACACACACACACACACACACACACACACACACACACACACACACACACACACACACACACACACACACACACACACACACACACACACACACACACACACACACACAACGGCAATCAGGCTTACTCACACCAGTAACACATGTTAACACACGCATTGACACACAGGTACAGCTTCTAGGTCAGAGGTCGAGTGTTTGTGTTGCACGTTTGGGTGTACATGTGACAACCCATCACTGTGACAGAATTAGAAACAGCCTGATCTGGTTGGACTTGTTCATTTAGTTTGAGCAAGAAAAACACACCTAGAATCTCATAAAGCCCCACCAACATCCCAGTCACGCACCTTCCTGCTCTCTTCCCTCGTTTTTGCCTTCAGCAGATATTCACTACATACCTGCTTACAACAACACAAATGTCTCTTTTCACCTTCTCTGCTTGTATTTCTATCAAACTGTTTCTTTCTCACTAGTTTCTTCACCTGGATGTTTGTCTAATAGTGTTAAGGCTCCTGTTGTGAATCCACACACTAATTTGCAGAAGCTCTGTCACTCAATGTCCTACTGATTTCATCAAAGACGGAGACAGAGTGGGTGGAGACAGTCAGACTGTCGCCCTCTTTCTCTCTTTTCATCTATACCCTTCATTTAGTTTTATGGCTCTTTTTGAGCCTCCCAGTCTCGTCTTTGCTCACTTACTAGGCTTGTTTGGTGTCCTAATTAAGTAAAGAGAGATGGTGAAAAATAAGTGGAAATCCCGCACTGTACATTTGTGGCAATGATTTTCAGTCAGAATACAAAAGAGTTTTGGTTTTTTTTAAAAGGAGTAAAATAGCTGTGACTCCATGAGGAACTGACTTGTTGGGGCAAAAAGGAAAAGCTAACTCTTACCTGGTATCTTAACTTTCAGTTTGACATAACTAATGTCTTTCCTTTAAAGTAAACATGATGCAGAGTGCTATGCTGCAATATGTGCTTTGCGGCCATCTGGCATGTTGCTACTGCTGTGAGATCAGCCAAAAGCCAGGAGGAGAAGACAGATTGATACTTGCATATTACTCTGATTACATCCTTGAGGGTAACAGGCTCTGATCCTCACATCTACTCTGTGTTTAAACTGAATGACTGCTTGTGTTTAGCGTGCTGCAGAGAGTGAAAGTGTCAAAATGTAAAAAACAGCCCCTGGTTTGTCTGCCTTTGTTTATGTGTGCTGTAAGTGTGTTTGTCGCAGCATCAAAGCATGGGACGTGTTGGCCCCGGCCCCCCCTGTCCTGTTGTTGTGGCTCCTGTTAGGACCCCCTGGCCAAGTCACAGACACACTGGCTCCAAAAGTGGGCCTCTAACCCCTCCTTCCTGCCTCTGTATGTGTGTGTGTGTCGGTTAGTGCTACCCTACCTGTCAAAACATGCTTTGTTAGCTGAGCACAGCTCTACACTTGTTATCCAGGGCTAACAGGCTGATCACCACCCTCCCCCTGCAATCACTGCTCTCTCTCTCAGAAAAGGTTCTTTGTACGCACGCATGTGTGTGTGTGTGTGTGTGTGTGTGTGTGTGTGTGTGTGTGTGTGTGTGTGTGTGTGTGTGTGTGTGTGTGTGTGTGTGTGTGTCCTGTGTAGGTGTGCACGCCTTTGTTTGTGTGAATATGTGTGTGCTTCAGTGAAAGGAAAAGAAACCTCTAGCATCCTAATTGGCCAAATAATCTCTCCTCTCATCTTGTTCCTCTGTGTTCTTTGAGTCAGACCAGTAATACTTTGAGAAAACAAGAAGGCACTTGGAGATCTCTAGTTGCTCCCTCTGAAGAAAAGAGTAGTTTTAAATTGCATGGGATACACCTTTTTTCCCACACCGCGTCCTTATTAGTTGCCTGGCCGACCTCCACATCAAAACACAGGCTTGTAAAAAGCCAACAAAAACTTATATTCTGTTGCTAATTTCATTCACAACTGGTGCTTATAAACTCTTCCTTTATCCTTCTCTTCACCTCCTCATTTCCCTTCTCCACCTCCGCTCCTCCATTGCTCTGGCTAATTAAAAGCTGTTAGAGGTCTGGGGCCAGTGTGTTCCCTAGAAGAGGGGAGAGGGAATGAATGGGGGGTAATTATACACTTTCCCTCCCCAAAGAAAGAATGCCTGAAGGCTACAGGGCCCCTTCAACCCCTGTACCTTACCCCATGTGGAGCTTTCACTACCCTGACTGGTGTGTGTGTGTGCGTGACAGTGTATTTTCTTGGTTTGCATTTGGTTTGTCCAGAATTGACACTTTTTTTTTGCTGTGGACTGTGTTTTCTTTATGCACCGATAAGTTTCTCTCATCAAAGCTCTCGGCTCTGGAGACTCTTGTATCTCCCCGCGTCTACTCCCGCCTCTGACTGACAGTTCCCGGGAGAGTGAGAGTCGCATTAACGTGATAGCTATGTCGTATGTGAGAGTGAGAGCCAGGTGTGTGAGATGTTGCAAACCTACTTCTTCCTGTGTGTCGGTTTGTCTGCGTGTGTGTGTTTTCAGGGGAGAGGGATTCTCTGAAGACCCTTATTCAGGGCGTCTCAGGCCCCAGGCTCATGAGCACATCTGTTTATCAAGGCCTCCTGAAGCCTCTTGTGTGTTTGAGTATGTGTGTGTGTATGTGTGTGTGTATGTGTGTGTGTGTGTGTGTGTGTGTGTGTGTGTGTGTGTGACTGAGGTGTGGGTAAACAGCAAGGGTTGAAGGTGGCTGTAATCTTTCTTCCTCTCTGCTGCAAACAGGTCATCTCTCACTAAGGAGCTACTCTTGCTTTTGCGTCAGAGGGCAAGGGTTGTGTGTGTGTGTGTGTGTGTGTGTGTGTGTGTGTGTGTGTGTGTGTGTGTGTGTGTGTGTGTGTGTGTGTGTGTGTGTGTGTGTGTGTGTGTGTGTGTGTGTGTGTGCGCGCTACAAGGGTATAAAGTAGTTATGACAGTTTAGGTGAGTTCTTCAACACTTGGCCTCCTCATTTAAGCTTTGAAGTCTTGCCATTGTTCTTGCACTGCCCCATTTTCCTTTTTCTCCTTCCATTCCTCTTTCTTTTGCCTTGTCGCTCTGCTGTCCTGCAATTTGTCCCCCGAGCTCTCACTGGTACCGGTCAAACAACTGACACAGGAACTCTGTCTTTCACTGTCCCTCTGGGGAGTGTTTCAAACTGGCAGCCGGGTCGAGGGGTTAGAGTTCAGGGTCGCAACTACTCACACTCGCTACCATCTGAGTCAGCACTGAAGTTATTCGCTTTGCATGCACGAAGCGAGTCAGCACCACCGAAACACTAAACAGATGCATCCCCCCACCATTTGCTCTGCAGGTAGTCAGTAGTAAGTGTGCATACACTGGAATGTCACATGGGGGGGGGGTCTGCGGTTTGGATGGTTTACTCTGTTCTCACGAGGCGCACTCATCAAATTTCCAGTCACGCTCTCACACACTTTTACTTTGAGGTGTACACTTAATACCCTATTAATTTGCTGTGGCATGGCAGATTCACACCTCCTTTCACATGGGCCGAGGAGCTGTCAGTGGTTCTAATGGGTTTAGCTGCTCACTAGTGGGATTCTCCATTACAGCCAATCTAATATACACTGAAAAGTCTTTCTTTATTAGCTTCCAATGTAATCTACCTTCATTCTTACTCCATCTCATTGTCTTGCAATAAGAAACCCGATGGGAATTCTTCCTCTTCTAGGCACCAATACAACCTTCTGTCTCTACTTGGATTGTAAATCCAGCATTTGACAATAAGCATGGATCCTATAGTTAAGACACTGAATGAGAATCCTTTTGGTCACGGCAAAATGAGCTTTTAAAATTGTCGACCTTGCCATTTCTGACCTATTCAATTCCAAACTTCTCCCCTCCCTTCATCCATCACTGTCCACTCTCTCCTCCCTCCGTCTGCCTCTCCTTTATTCTTCCAAAACCAGCCCATCCCCCCCTCTCCCTCTCCTCTATTTTCGCCTGTCTCTTAATGCTGACATAATATACCACTGCTCTTCATCCAGGCTAATTTCTCAACACAAATCCCCTTTTCTCCAATAGACCCTTCTCTCACCCTGCAAACCTGGCCTCTGCTCCTACTCCTCCTCTTTGCCCCCCAAAATCTTTTCACCCGGACTCCCTTTTTGTTGCCTCCTTTTCTTTATGCAATGAATAGAAGAAGGCCAAATGGTATCATGCTTGGTTTAATACGGTTTGGGGTCACAGAGTGGTTAGTCTGTGTGCCTGTTTGTCTTGTCTAGCTGAGAGAGGGGAAAAGTTCAGTTACTTTTAAGAAATTTACATTTAATAGTCACCTTGTATTATTTGAAAAAAGATACTCTAACTGAAGTCCATCTGATAGAATTATGGTGCCATACTATCCTTTAGAGGGCGATGGAGGGCTATGTGTGGACAGCAAAGCCAAAGTATGTCTGAAATGCTATGAATGAGCAGTGTACACATACGCACACACACGCATGCCTGCCTACACATACTACGATAATGCTCTGCAAAAGCAGGCCTCTCTAATGTTGGCAGAGCCGGGGCTGAGAGGTGATCTGTAGTCCTTCGGTGGAAAACTACTGGGGCCAAAACAGAGGATGGTCTGTGAGAAAGAGGGGGGACTGACGGAGGGAGGGGAGGAAGTCTGGACCTCAGATAAGGAAGCAAGAGGAAGAGCAGAGAGAAAACAGAGGTGCATGGATTTTTGTGATGTGGGAGGAGGGTGAGACACAGATACAAAGTATACTGTAGTTTATGTGGTCACTAAATGAAGGTGCTGCTGGGTGCTATGATGCAGGAAGGTATGTGTGAACATTCTAAGCACGTTGGATAAGAGGACCGTTATATCAGCAGTGACTACACACACAAAGCCTTCTGATATTAAATGGGTGGGATGCATATGAAGCTAAACAGAGATGTCCTATGGTGATTGGAATTGATTGTTCTGATGAAGGATGGATCCCATCTGGGAGATTATGGTGGGAATGATCCACTGGGATATCTACAAGTGTATTAATCAATTTATGTATATCCTAAAGGTTATATATAGCCCCCCGACCCAGATACAAACAAACAAACAGACGCATAAGTACAGACTATAGAGGGCATAGAGTAATCATCATTACATCACAAGGGCATAAATATATATATAGAATGAAGCCAGAAGGATGATGGTTTTGTGTCTATGGGTCAGATGGTCAGATTAGAGGCCATCCGTAATCTATGTGAGTGTGTGTGTGTGTGCTTGTGTGTTCTTATTCTGGTGAGATTAGAGGCCTTCAACCAGACGGGACATGGGGTGGGGAGGGGGAAATAATGAGGGGAAAGAGAGACTGAGAGAGGGAACAAAATGTATAAAATGTACAAGTTGAGTGGGCTATGGGTAGGGGGGGGGCAAATGTACATGTCAAGGCAGGCCCGGCTGCTTCAATAACAGCAAAGGCAGACACAGCCAGACACCGACAGAGATAAACAGAATATTACATTACACCAAACTCCTGATAAAGATATTTGCACAGACGCTGAGAGCACAGGGAAATAAAGCCAGGACTACTTGGATGGATGAATGCAGCCCAATAAGACAGAGATAGTGTATTTAAAAAGGAGGCTGTGAATAATCTGTGCCGAAAAATAGAGATCTTGAATGCAATTGAGTCAGTAAGTAGAGAAAGGAGGAGATGGAGGGCTCGGGGGCAGTGGTCAGTCTGGGAGGAGACCCAGCTGTTGAAGAGAGGAAAAGGAGTGAAGATGGGGAGAGGAAGAGACAGGTACTGTAGAGAGAGAGACACACAGACACACACACACACACACACACACACACACACACACACACACACACACACACACACACACACACACACACACACACACACACACACACACACACACACACACACACACACACACACACACACACACACACAGCTGACAGAGTTGAGTATAGTAACAGCGGGGAGGAATGCTGGCTGTAGCTAATATTAACATCCACGTCCTCCCTCTTGCCCCCCAGTGTGTGTATGTGTGAGTCACACATTTATCATGTCTCGGTAAGACTGCCTACGGTAACGGCCACTCCTTATTTTAGTCTGACGTTTGGGCACACACACTCCAACAATCACGTACAAAACAAAAACAGAATCACTTCCTGTAAAAGGCTGGTTAAGTGCAGCACAAGTTCAATCTCTCTCTCGCCCTTTCTCTCTCTCTCTCTCTCTCTCACACGCACTCTCATACAATCAACACAGGCAGAAACACGTACTGTAAAAACAAGACCAGACCAGCCGGAGAAAAACATGCCCCTCTATCTGTCAAGTAGGGAAACTGTAAACACACACACATCAAATCCCTACAGGTCTTGAAAGCGATTACAATGAATTTCACTGACAGGATTGGTGAAAATCAATTACACTCCTACATACATTGTATTAAGAGAAAAAGGAACACACACACACACACACAAGCCTAAGCTGCTGCCAGCGTATGTCACGTCTCTATACTCCCGGACATGAATGGGCAGACTGCTGCCATCTGGTCACTGTTCTCCACCTAAGACAAATCACTGCTGCTCAATCGGACCAAGAATCAATTAGCATGAATTATCCGCGGCCCACTGCCGTCAAAGCCCCGCTGATGGATCAATGTGATCCAGAACAGGTGACTGATTGATCACTGGGGAACGGTTCGGGGCAGGTGGGCTTTTAGCTGGAAAGCAGGAAACCATAAGACAACAGACATGATGGAATTAGAGAGGACAAGAGAGGAGAAGTGAGAGGTAGAGGCAAAAAGAGGAGGTAAGGGAGGGGGTCTGCGAATGACGGATAAGATAGGAGTAATGGACATGAGATCCTTTTTTCCCCCCATTACTGGCTGTAAAATGAGACAAAAAAAGAATACGAGTGGCACGAGGGGATCAGACGATTATGGTTTCATTTCAGCTTTTAGCTGCCATCTTCCCGATAGTAATTACTGTCCCTGACTTTTCACTATTTGTCTTTACCTCTTAAGTGGCATAAAAACAGAGAATAAAAAAATTGAAAGGTCCTGGTTCAATAAAAGTATGACAGATGATGAGAGAAGAACAGTCTGTTAAGAGTTATATTGTGATTTTGCTTCTGGTTATACAACTCCCATTTGACAGCATTAATAGTCCAGGGCCGTAGTAGAGACAGCAGACCGACCCTGGTCTCCCTTTTTATCTCATTTCGCATTTCTACTTTACCTTTCCTTTCTGTCTCATCTGAGCCACACGTCCTCTCCCTCTATGTGAGGTGACTCAGGTGTAAAACTCAGGTGGGTCAAACCCAGCCAGTGAGTCACACATGGACTAACCCATGACACAAGCACTGCTCATGACTACAGAGCTTTCCATTAGACTTCTTATCCAATTATCAGGACAATTGTTTTTCTTGTTACAGGGGCTCTTTTTTTAGTCCTGTTTCTATTGTCATTCTTAAAGGGCAATTAGAGAGCCAGTAATGTAATCAAGACAAGACTAAAAGGCCAGAATGGCTTTTGCCCTTGTTTAGTCTCAGTGGCGGATTTTAATCGACCTATCTCGGCAGCAGAGGAGCGGGGACCGTCCTCTTGTTTCAGCTCTCTTATAAAATAATACTGTCTTTCAAGCGTGGGGATCACTCGCTGCACGCTAAAAGCTCAATAAATCGCACTGCGATATTGCGCGTCTGTCAAGCTCCATCGATCCCACTGAGTGGTCGGATAGCATTACATTTCTGACCTCAAAAGAAAATAATCAGCAATATGTGCCTCTTACTCTGACACACACATAGACACACACACACACACACACACACACACACACACACACACACACACACACACACACACACACACACACACACACACACACACACACACACTCTATCTTCTCCAATGAAAAAAAAAAACACTTCAACATACTGACAGTCTTGATGTGGCATCTCTATAAAAGGGATTAAGAAATGAACCCACTGATTCATTGTCATGTATTGGCTTTCTATGACATACACTGCACCAACACACACACACACACACACACACACACACACACACACACACACACACACACACACACACACACACACACACACACACACACACACACACACACACACACACAGGTGCAGACCCTACAGACAGAGTCACTGGCCAAGTTCATACTTGTCAGTCTATTTTCTACTATTAGAGTATGTCTGAGTCTATGTGTTGCAGTTAAATATAGTGGTGAATCTGTCCATCTGTCTAGGCATCCGCTCACAGTAAACTGCTTTCACATCCCACTGCTGGTGTTGCTGTATAGTACTAATAGCCTGATCACAATCCTGCTAGGCGAGTTTCTATAAAAGCACTACACACCTTAAACGTCACATGAACCTTTAATTGTACCATTAATGAAAAACAACAACAACAACAAGCCCAGTTGTAACCGTTCCAGAGCGGGCGCAGCGTTTGGGTACTTAATGACACACGGGACAACGCGGACTATATGGAGACTTTACGTGTTGAAAATTAAAGAAACATAATCACACAGACAGAGCAATGAATGATTGACCCTTCACAACAATTCACACGTTAGACAACTTCAGACACACACACACAAACACGTACACAAACACACAACAAACAGCGCACAAAAGCACAGATCAGCACTTACTTTGGATTGGTGCTGTTCCAGTAGACGCTGTGTCTCTCCGCACAGGCGAACCATGAACCGATGCTCAGCGCCAAACACACCAGATATACCAAATCCATATTGCCTCTTCTCCACAGGAAGCTCACCAAGTTCAATTAGTAAGCGATGATTAAAAAAAAAGGCTCTTTAATTGAAGATTTAAATGTTTAAATACGTGCACGAGAAACAACCGTGGATATTACGCTACTAGAGTACTCAAAGCAGTTCAGAGTGATGTAGCTGACCAAACACTGTCGCAACTCTTGACTGGTTCACGGAAGCGCATCTTCTCTGTTTTGTCTGCCTGTAGCTCCGCCCCTCGACATGCTGCCAGCCAATAGATGTAAGGCAGTCTTTACGCCCCGCCCACCACCGACGGCCACTGGAGACGCTCATCTGCTCGCAGGAACATCGAAAAACACAAAAACAACTCTACTAGAACAAGCCTCTAATCACGCCGTAGGAGCGTAATAAAGACATATAAGTCAATGTGGTGACAAGACAAAAACAATTAGAAACAATAAAAAGTGAAAACGTAAATGAATAATAAAAATAAAACACATGACATTGGTTATTGTTATGGAGTTATGATCCACTGGATTAGAATCAAGATAACACCAGCTGTCAACAGGTTTTATCAGATGTTAAAATCAATTAAGAGATTATAAAGGAATATGTAACATACAAGTAGGACATAAAAAAAATATTTATAAAATGGCAGTGTTATCTCAAAAAGATTTACTTCACACAATTAATAACAAGCTACATAACAAAAGGTGTCTATTAAGTAAAAGTCATTCATTAAAAATATGCAGCATTGCGAACAAAATGTTTGTATGTACATATGTATGTATGTATTGAAAAGTACTTAAGTATCAGTATTGTTATTATTGTTATTAAGTATTATGCAGAATATCCCCTATCAGTTTAATATATGATCGGATCCTAGTTATTGATGCATTAACATGTAAGCAGAACAATCTTAATCTTAAAAGTAAGTAGTACCTAGAGCTTATAATAAATGTAGTAAAAAGTATAGTATTTATTTATATACTATAGTTTTAAGTAGCATGAATTTGAGATACTCAAGTCAAGTACAAGCACTGTACCTCTAAATTACGTAGTAATAGAGTATAAAGTATAGTTCTTGAGTAAATTAACTTTGTACTTTCTACCACAAAAAATATTATTTATTTAAATAATTAATTTAAGTGAATTCATAAAGCCAATGTGTTATCTTGGTGTCAGTTGTTGTTGGAATTGTGTTTTTATGATGTAACGCTGTAATGTTTGGGTGTTACATTGTTTTGTGACGTACTGTGTTGCAACTGTATTGTGCAGAGTTATTGTGTTGCGTTGCAATACAAGTTTGTCAACTTGTATTCTTTTGTTTTGTGCTAAATTGCGTTGTTTTGAAACATAGCTTCAAATATGTTGGTGCTGCAGAGACGGATTCATTTAGTAAATTATATACTGAACAGAGTTGTTCCAGTAGTTGTGTTGTAATCATCTGAACCCTCTGCACAGAGGTGTGTGTGCTCTGGCAGGCTGTTGTTGTCTAGGCACGCTGCTGTACTGATTGCCAGATAGTAAAGAATTATTACCTTCTTATCAACCAGTCTAATCTTGTGGTCTCCGCTTCGCCACGTCACCAGACAGGTAACTTCAGAAAACAACCTCACAGATGGAGTGGATAGACTCCAGACCATGGGGTGCCAGCGGGATTGTGGCCCCAGCAGGAGAGGGCTTCCCTGGGGCAGGGATGGAGCCCAGCCTGGGTTAGCTGGTTCAGAGCTGAGCGTGTGTGTGTGTGTGTGTGTGTGTGTGTGCAGACAAGCTAAGTGTCTGACTGTCCCTAGGCAGACACGTCCTGGCCCTCTGAGCATTACACACACACACACACACACACACACACACACACACACACACACACACACACACACACACACACACACACACACACACACACACACACACACACACACACACACACACACACACACACACACACACACACACACACACACACACACACACACACACACACACACACACACACACACACACACACACACACACACACACTCTCTCTCACTCACACACTGTAGATCCCGTAGACAGTTGGGGGTTAATCACAGCTGGGGGTGATTTTCCGCTCTATAATGTCTCACAAAAAAAGGGGAAAAGGAGGAGGAAGATAAGATAAGATAAAATAAGATAAGATAATCCTTTATTAGTCCCGCAGTGGGGAAATTTACAGGATTACAGCAGCATAGAGGATAGTGCAAAACAAGAGACATAGTAAATAAAAAAAATAAAAAAAAAAAAACACAAGATCAAAATAAGTATTATAAATAAGCAAATGAGCAATAAAAACAGTAAAAAACAGTAAGAACAGTAGAGAATCCACAGTAAAAATATATATACAGACAGAAATTATTATAAATGTTGTATTGCACAGTGTATTAACGTATTAGTGTATTAGTGTCATGTGGTCTGCAGGGAGCAGAGTTGGTTGTGCAGCCTGACAGCAGCAGGAAGGAAGGACCTGCGGCACCTCTCCTTCACACACCGGGGGTGAAGCAGCCGGTGGCTGAAGGAGCTGCACAGAGCTGCCAGGGTGTCCCGCATGGGGTGGGAGGTGTTGTTCATCAGGGATGACAGCTTGGCCATCATCCTCCTGCCTCCCACCACCTCCACCGTATCCAGTGGACATCCCAGCACACTGCTGGCTTTCTTGACAAGTTTATTTATTCTCTTCCTGTCGGCTGTCGAGATGCTGCTGCTCCAGCAGACCACTGCATAAAAAATGGCTGATGCCACCACAGAGTCAAAGAAGGTCCTCAGGAGTGCTCCCTGCACTCCAAAGGACCTTAGTCTCCTCAGCAGATACAGTCTGCTCTGACCCTTTTTGTAAAGTGCGTTAGTGTGATCAGTCCAGTCCAGTTTATTGTTTAAGTGAACACCCAGGTACTTGTAAGATTTCACAATCTCAATGTCCAGTCCCTGGATGTTCACTGGTTCCGGAGGACAGTGTTTACCCCAGCGGAAGTCCACCACCAGCTCTTTGGTTTTACCAGAGTTGATCTGGAGGCGGTTCCGCTGGCACCATCCGATAAAGTCCTGGTTCAGTTCTCTGTATTCCCTGTCGTCACCGGCGGAGATGAGGCCGACTATTGCAGAGTCATCAGAGAACTTTTGCAGGTGGCAGTTTGCAGAGTTGTATGTGAAGCCCGAAGTGTAGATGGAGAAGAGGAATGGAGCCAGAATGGTTCCTTGTGGGGCCCCCATGCTGCAGGACACCAGATCTGACTCACACTCCCTTATCCTCACATACTGTGGACGGTTGGTGAGGTAGTCCAGGATCCACGCAGTGAGGTGGTGGTCCATCCCAGTCTGCTCCAGCTTGTCCCTCAGAAGCAAAGGCTGGATGGTGTTGAAGGCACTGGAGAAGTCGAAGAACATGACTCTCACAGTGCTTCCAGCCTTTTCCAGGTGAGAAAGGCATCTTTGTAGCAGGTAGATGACAGCGTCATCCACCACGATGCCTGATTGATAAGCGAACTAAAGTGGGTCCAAAGATGGGGGAGTAAGTGAGCTGATGAAGAATAATGGGTACAAGTCCAGTTCATGATAAACTCTCTGTATGAAAAACCTCTGGAGGATTTCATATGTTCCCGCAGCTGTACCTGTAATGCCCACCATCTTTCATATATCCTTACCAACACTAGAAACTGATTTTAACATATGTTCCTCCAAGGAATGACTGAAATGCAAATACTGTTGCAGGAACCCCCAGCTCTCTCTCATACACAACACAAGGAGACTGTCCCTCGTGTCCCAGCAGACCCCCGCTGCTCAAACATGGGATCTCATCATGATACATAGACGTATGTATCACATAACCAACAGTGTAGCACGACACAAACCACAAATACACCTCCTTTCTGCTGCTGCTGCCAAGAGTCATATGTCTGGGATCTCCCATATGTACATTTACGCAAACATGTACGATAGTGTTGTAGCTGGGATGACTCTTAGATCAGGACTTAATCCTCCCACAGCCCACACACACACACACACACACACACACACACACACACACACACACACACACACACACACACACACACACACACACACACACACACACACACACACACACACACACACACACACACACACACACACACACACACACACACACACAAGGGAAGACCAGGGCTTCTGCGAATGACAGTGAAGCATAGAAAAGTTGATGGCTCAATAAAGAAACTCACAGAAAAAAGTGTTTGGGATGATAGAAAGCTCGACAGCTCTAAACTTGGATTAAAGGAAGTCTGGGGAAGACCTGACATCCACACAAAGCTCTCAGCAAACCCGCCTTGTTTATTTCCAAGGTACTTTGTCTCCAGGCGTCACAGTATCTGCCACGAGTTGTTCAACATGCTATGGAAATCCCTCACTTGCATAACTTGTGTAATTAAGCAGTAAAAACACAGAGAGCAAGTGGAGCTACCTGTACCTGGCAATGCCTGAACTTCTCTTTCCTACTCACTCAACCTCAAATAGATAAATCATAATGGTTAATCAGCCGCAAATGCATTTTCTATAAGAGGGGGACGTTTAGACGAGTTGTGGGGAGTGAAGAGACAAATAAAGCAAAAACAGATGTTGTCAGAGGTAGAAGAAAAGTTTCAGCTCAGCTAGAAGAAATGTTTTGATAAGATAAGAGGGGTTCAAGATATGTGGGAGACTGCTATTTGGAAAAAAAAAAAAAGACTGAGTCCCCCTCAGCCTATTAAATTTTCAGTGTTGCTCTTTTCTTCCACCTCGTCTTCTCCACTCATCCTGCCAGCCTGAGGCGGGGATCAGAGCTGGTCAGGGACCTCTGTCCTGAAGAGGTATCCTGAGACACAGAAATATGAAGCAGGAGAGTTTTAATAGAGACGAGAGAATAAATTAAAATGAAGTCGAGTGAAACTTTCTGAAGTAGGGTGTTGTAGGAAACACTGGGCGTCAGCCACACCGAAAATGTAACAAGGAACCAACCAGGGATGGTAGAGAAACTGCTCCTCAGGCTAGTGAATGAACACATGTATGTGCTTGTACAGGTTTTTATTGGAGTTTAAAGCTGCGTAGGAGTGCTGCTGTCTCTGTTTTTTTCTGCATTAGAAAGAGTGAGATGTTATCCTGTTGAATACATTTCTTCCCTTTTTTTTGTCCTGACTTGATCACGTCATCACTCGTCCTGCCCTGGAGCCTCCTCCTCAGCTGATGATGTGCCATTTGTGCCTCTCCCTCAGAGAATAACCTTAGCTGTTAATGGAAAAAAAAGGTCATAGGGATGATAAACATTACGATACAATGCAAAGGGTGCAAAGGGGCTTAAAGGGGCTAAATCACTGTCATATGCTCCGTATTGACTCTAGTTAATCACAGATTGCATTTCAAATAGTTGCCTTTTGTTCACCCAACCTCTGTCATTACCGCTAGCTTAGGCTTGTTAACACTTGGCATTGTTTCATCTACACACGGACAGCTTGTCACCCTGCTGCCCTCTGTCCCCTTTATCCCCAGACCCCTGTGGGCCCTTGGCTCTCCGGCTCATAGTGGCACACTCCGACAAGCTGCTCCTTCTCTGCCGCCACAAAGGCATGTCTCCCGGCCCTCTATTCACACCCATTCATCTGCATACAGGTGGTCGCCCCATTCAAACACAGGGAGGCACACTTCTGCTTAATAGCGCTCCATGTGTCTAGATTTAGCCCGGTTGGGGGCCAGATAGAGTTTTTCTTTCAAAGACAAACTCCTGATGAGGTGTTGTCTCTGCTCTGAGAATCTTTTGTGAAGTCGCCATTGAGGGCTGTTTCCAAACCCATGAGCACAGGGTATCAAATCAAACCACGCATACAAACAAACTGAAACAGTGTTGCGTGTGTGTGTCGGTGGGGGGTAAATTAGTCTCCGCCCCCCCTCCTGGACTTACACCGTCTCACTATTCAGACCGCAGGAATCATTAACTCGCCCAGTCAACAGGCACACTTCACTAGTTTGCTCCCTCCCTACCGCTCTGTCCTCCTTTCTGTCTCCCAGGGACTCTCACTCCCCCATGCCCACACACACACACACACACACACAGACACACACACACCAGCACACAAAAGCACAAACAAAACCCAGTGAAATATTTAACCACGCTACTCATCCTGCATTGCCTCTGCCATCATTTGTTATACTGTATCTCCTTGTCTGTCTCCCCGCCTGTTCTCTCGACTCATCTGTTGTCTCTGATGCCTTTCCTTCCTTCCCTTTCTTCTGTTCATCTGTTCAGTTATTTTTCCACAGAGCCCTCATTGGCCCCTAGCCAGAATGTACTGGGTACATCTCTCCCTGATTACTTTACTTTCTCTTGTTTCCTTTACCACATTGCATTCACATAGCTGTAGAATGTTTCCCCTTTTCTCTCTTTTATGCTCTATTGGTCCCTTTCAGTTCCTACTTCCCCCGTCTTGGTGTGGACCGGTTTTCTTCTTGCTGCCCCCCCTCCCCTCACTTTCAATCTTTTCTTATCCCTCATCTCATCTGCCCCCCCCTGCACAAGTACCTCAGGCAGTGCATTTGTTAGGATAGAATCCATTATCCTCCTCCATCCTCCAACCTTCTGTCCTCTTTCTCTCTCTCTCTCTCTCTCTCTCTCTCCATCTCTTTCCGTAGCTCTCTCACTCACTCTCTCCTCTCCTCACATGCTCCTGGCCCCAGCCCTATATTCATTAACATAGTGTTAATGATCCCAGATGGACTGACATGTACTCTATGGGGGCGAAGTGTGAGTGGCTTCTTCCAAGGGGTGTGTGTGGGTGGTTTTGTGTGTGTGTGCATGCACGGCTGTTGGGTACATGTGTGCATGGTTGTGTGTAGCCTACATAGTGTATGTGCATGACTGTGTCTACATGTGTGTGCATGTGTGTGGATACATGTGTACATATCAGGATTTGAGTAAAAAAAGAGATGCTTGCTCCTCTCCGGCAGTAGATTGCTCTGTTATAATGATATGCATCTCATATGCCCTTCTCTGAGAAGGCCAACAATAGAATTGATCAGACGGCAGCTGAGGAGGGATGTCAGTTCATGAGGAATTTGCTCTGCCTTTGAATATTAAGTGAGTGAGATGAGTTGAGATACTTTAGCTTTAATGTCAAAAGACAAACTGAACTCAAAATAAGCAGCTCTGAATGAACTAAATGTTTCATCAGTTTGAAAGGGGACGAAAGCTTTGTCATGCATATTGCTTATTGGTACTAATACAATTCAAACACTTTTATGACCAGTGTCACATTATTACCATTACATGTGGACAACCGAGGAATTCCTGATTCAGAATAAACTGCCTAAGTATGTTAGAAATGTAACCCGTGTAAGCTGTTCTCACGAGACATGAGGCGCTTCAGTGTGCTCTCGTGACACACTGTGTCATAGCCTGAACCAAAACGACATAAATTAGTATCACTGCAAAGCCATGTAGTTTGACGACAGACGATCCTTTCATAGATCATCGGTTTGACTTCTGTATCCTCAAAAGAAATGTGACTTTGTCCTTAGACATCAGTATATGAGTACATTAGGACATCACAGTATGCAACTTTAAAAGTACATTTAATCCAGAACTGTTACATCCATGTTTACGAGCATTCTTCTTCACTGCGTTTGCTTGTGCATTGCAGAATATCTTTGCGTGTTACTGCCACCTATTGATCAGTGAAATGGTTTGGCACCATTGTTTATTGACTGTGTCAACCATGCACACTTGCAAAGGATAAACTAAGCAGAGACACACTCAATAACAGCTCCGTAGCGATGCTAGGGGTTAAAAATTCCAAAGAGAACCTGTAAGATTTTTATCAATTGTGTCTTTTGATTCTCCACAAGAAATCGCATTACTCACAATGTTGTACGACTCCTTTATGGTTGATTGGGCTTGGCCAGTTTAGTTTATATTAAGGGGAATCAAAATGCTGCAGCATGCAATGACATTTTAGAGAGTAATGTGTTTCCAACGTTGTGAGATTTTGGGGAATGCCCTCAACAGGACAATGCCTCCGTTCATAAAGCAAGGCCATGGTAGAGGAATGGTGTGACTGGCCTGCAGAGGGTCCTGACCTCCACATTCAATTCACTCCTCCAGGATGAATTGGAATGCCAAGTGCGAGCCGACATCAGTTTCCGACTTCACTCATGTTCATGCAAATCTCTGCATCCATGTTCTCAAATCCTTTGGAAAGCCACAAGTAAAAAAAAAAAGTCCACATGTCTACGTAGCTAAATGTTGCAAATGTTAGAGCTAAACATGCCACTATACTGATTAACCATTATGATTTATCTTTTTTTTTTCTTAGAGTCAAGTGACCCTTAGACTCACAACATGCATGCTATGCTGATTGAGTCTATGGATAGGCCCAAAGGATCAACAAGTTAGACAAGGCAAGAAGTTAATAGCCTGCTGCTAACCACGTTTAGGTCCTGTGGTGCTCACTCACACACACACACAAACACACTCAGTCTGCTAAGGTTACAATGTTACAGGTGCAAGGCCAAAGTGTATGTATGTGTGTCATGGATACGTTACCATTCCCTAAATGCATACACACATTGCCTGACCCCCTCCAAATATAGTTTACTGCATGCTCACGAGTAGCATAAATCCCAACTTACACACCATAAAAGTTTCCGTACAGCAAACGAACCAACATACTTAACAACTCAACTTTATCTTTACATGCAACTTTTTCTCTCAGTGGTGTTTCTTTTTTATTCTTGTTGGTTCATCCAACCCAGTCACGCTGTTCCCTCTGCCTCCTGTTCTGTCTCCCTGTTCTTTCTTTGTCTATCACTGGCAATAGTCACGCTCGTTGCATAATCGCACAGTCGCTTAATTATCAAGAACGCTCAGTCTGGCACTTGCCATGTCAGGAGGCTGTCCCTTTTCCCTTCCACAAGTAAACACACTCAACCTGGGAGCTCATGCACACACGCACATGGACATTAAATCCATTAAAACATGGACAAAGTTTTCTCCTGTTGAACAGAAGTGTGGCATAATGCTAATGAGCAAATAGTAACACACCTGTAGCACCTGTAGATACAATTACAACTTAAAATGTAACACTGCCAATTCCACCCACACTCAGCCACTCAACCACACATCTAGACCTTACACACTCTTCCGTGTGCTAGATTTTAACACAGTTTTTTTGTGCAGGTTTCTCATCTTCTGTAAAGGATTCCTAAGATCACATTGTGCAAACTCCGATAATGACAAAGAGTACAAAGAGGAGTCATTCAGAATGGGAGCCCAGATGTGATCCTTGAAGAGATTGTCTAATGAGAGACTGGAAATGAATTTAGTGAGCAGGGTCCATTAATTATTTATGTGCTTTTTAATCCAACAGGAGTGTATTGGTTTGTGCACCTCTTGGCAAAGAGTGGTCACCATGGTGATCTCCTTAACCAGGGTCTCCTAAATGACGCAAGTGGCTGGCAGCAATATCGAGTCCAGCTATCACACTGCCACACAAAAGGCAAACACACATCTGTTTTTCTACATAAGTGAGAACTTTGTATTGATGATTTTTTATAATAGAATGACTCACTGGAAGCATCAGAGGAACATTTTATATATTTTTACAACATGGCCTTTATCTTTATAGTCAGTCCTGTTGATGATTATATTAGTTTACACACTGCTAGTTGTGTAGATGGGCAACAGTCCAGCAGGGTAAGAAACATGAGGGGTAACACCAGGGCCAAAGCTAATACTAAGGACACAAACGTAATTTCCTTGGTAATGTTTCGAGGCAGTTGAATGACACAAAGATAAAAAATGATTTTATACCACAGTTTGGTTTCATATGTAGATTTGCTTTGGGAAATTATCAGTCATGACTTCAGTATGTCTGAAATCCTGGCTATGGCCCTATTGTTTTATATGAAAGTAAGCGCATACAAATCTCTCAATGCACAAAAAAACTACCTAAGCGCACATTTTAGAACAGGGGATCAGCACAATCTAATGGTAATTTCCGATTTAGAGATGGGGACATATTTAAATGCTTGCCTTTCTTTTCTTTTTAAATTATTTTGGTAAATTTAAGATTTTGTTAATAACTAAATCATTTTTGCAAATTAAATTGTCAAGTAAGGTTGCTTTACTTAGTTTGGTGAGTGAAATGCTAGCCTATAACAAAGGCATTTGTTTTTAAGCAGTAGAGCTACATGCAAACCACCTGAATGTGGCCACAACCATACTCAAGCCCTTTTCTCAGGTAGTAACCAAACTGTCATCATTGGGAGCTAAACAAGGCCACACACACACACACACACACACACACACACACACACACACACACACACACACACACACACACACACACACACACACACACACACACACACACACACACACACACACACACACACACACACACACACACACACACACACAATGCTTCGCTTGAGTGATTTATGGACGTGCAGTCACTGAAATTATCCAAGGTAGCAAAGTGTGGACCGACCGTTTTCTGATGACAGCAGGTGATGGGTTGAGGAAAGGTCAGGTCACGTTTTGGAGGTTATTGGGAGAGTTAAAACAGGCAGTGAATGAAAGTTCAGTTGGGGCGGTGGTCCCCTCCAAAGCTCTTAACAGCTAACAGATGGTGTCCTCTACCAGAATTGACTAATGGAATAAAATAGCCTGATTCAGTTACACACACACACACACACACACACACACACACACACACACACACACACACACACACACACACACACACACACACACACACACACACACACACACACACACACACACACACACACACACACACACACACACACACACACACACGATCCTGTAAGGAAAGAGGCTCACGGGGATCTGCAGGATGTTTTTTACATTATTCAGTTGCAAAGAAAGGGAGGTTCTTTTGGAGAAGTCTTTTCATCAGGGACTCTACTCATTCAAATAAAATGTTCTCTTCTGATGTGGGCTTTCATAGGACTGACAGAGAGGGAATATGCTCACAACCAACATGTCTAAGTCATTATGGCATGATGCAAGACCAGTGCAGCCTCCAAAATGCATCGTGATAAATTTGACAAAAACAGTAAGACTGGAAGAGAACTCCAAACAAAATCAAAGTAGATTAAGTGCCTGCACGCAAAATGAAAACACTGTGGACATTTTTGGCTTTGATCGCTGCCATCTGCACAGGCTTGTGGGCCAAACCTGTCGAAAAATATTTGGAAACCTGGAACCAAAGAATCTGACAGGTCCCAGATTTGGGTGTAGCACTGACCTAAGACTTGAGATATTGAATGATTGTGTTCACTGGTACGATTCCTATGTCCTCTACGTATTACACAACATACACTTATATTCAGAGAAACTTTAAAGGATAAAGGGAAAACAAATTGCGAAGCCTCCAATAGAAACCCACCTATACCTCTTGCTTCCGGTCAACAGTGTCTACAGTGGAAGCTTGTCATGTAATACAGTTTCCAGCCGAAGGTCAGGTAAACTGGGGATACACTTAAAGGGCAGGTCAGAAAGTTAAACAAATAACAGTTGAAGAACAGTACCGGAGGGGATTACCTACCTCCTCAAAGTCTCTATTGTTACTCTTAAACGATTAAAATCAATCGCATTAGTGTCCACGTCTATATGGGGGGGGGGATAAGGTATGAAGAGGAGGCGCAGTAAGTCTGGTTTTAACAGGGTTAAGGGCTGTGAGCTTCAAAGCACAATACATCATCTCTCTAAACTCTCAATATCTGTCATCTAATCTGGACAGCACCTCACTTCTGCAATCTCACATCTGTTTTTGGTTTAACTTCAACAGGAGAGGATATATAGAGGGAGAAATTAAGTATTAGTATAAATCATGTGGCGTCACAGAGGATTGAGTTTACGGTCGTCTCAGTGCGTGTGGGACCCCTCCTCTCTTTACTCTTCTCCTCTCTGTCAATGGAAAATAAGGACCTGATCCCATTATTGGATATAACACTTAAGTGGGTTAACGTCACTGGCTCTTCCTATCAAAGGGATGTGTGTGGGTGTTTCTGATACTGTGTGTTCATTCTACTGTGTTTTCTAGTATGAATGGAGTACGTCAGTGCATTGGCCTGAATCAGTCTAAGAAAGATGTCAGATTTGGAAATGATAACCGCAAACAAAAAATAATTTATGCCCTCATCAACATCAGACGGATTGTTTTGAGGCTTGTGAGTTACGATTGTGTGCCAGTTTGTGTAAGTGTATTTCATAAACACGGTTAAACTGCTCACTCTATGTTATCGTGTTTTCTTTCTTAGATTTTTGGGGTCTTTTAAATTGTGTATATAATGTAATTAAATGTATGTAAGATCTGTGTTTTGCTAATCAAAGGGTCTTGGATTGTGTAGATTTCTTTTTAGTAATTTATATTTGCAATGGGCCATTCTTCTTCTATTTGTGTCAAAGAAAATCATCATTCTTCACTGCAAAAAATATTTCTGTTTAATGTAACGCTGCTTGACTTAAGAGTTTTTCCAAATCACCACAGGTGCATTTAGCATTCATGGGATCCACCTATCAACACTGATATGAATTTCAATAAAATGTCCACTTTTGAAATTGATTCGTACTGCTGGGCTTCACTCCGCTGTCTGTATTTTTCAAGTATAAAAAAACAGGAAGAAATAATACGGAGAAAACTTGAAATTTCATTAAAGTAAGCTTGGCAGATGATATAAATGCCAAATTAATCAGTGAACCCTGACGGCTCGGAAAAGCTCTCAGGCTCGGCTCTCTCATGGATGACATATTCTGCGAGGTGTGTATATTCCCTGATAAGCGAGTCAACGATAACCTGACTTTGCAATTGGAAATTTTGCAGAGACATTTGAAGTGGAATTTTCCATATTTAAAAAGGGAGAATAAGCGTAGCTTGGCATGAGCAGCTTGCACTGTGATGTGTGTTTGTTTAAGCTTCATGGTCAGTATAGAAGTTGACTGTTTTCTCACTATTCTGGGAAAATAGTTAATTGCAGTCCTTCACTGTGGTTAGCTCACTGTGGTTCAGGGCTGTACTCATGGGCTCACACTACTCCCTATTTCTGAGACACACAAAAGCACACACACACACACACACACACACACACACACACACACACATGGTCATGGGACCAATCCCTGTAGTATTGCATCACCTCTTTGCTGGCCTCCTGTCCATCATGATTGCACTGGAAATAATTCCCTAACTACAAATGGCTGCCAACAGAGTTGCTGGTTCAATTCCCTCTCCAGCTGTTGTCTCTGTAAAAGCAGCACAGAGAAATGGCCAAAGACACTCAATAGGTCAGCTCTGACATTTCTAATTACAGACCAGGACATAGCAAGGAGAGGCCTTTTAAAGGGCCAGTGTGGAGCATTTAGGGGATTTATCTAAAAAATTCCCATTTCAGTGTCAGAACGTTTTGGAAAATATGCGGCTTATGAAAAATGGGTCCAATATTAACATGGAGACTATGGAGGGGAAAAATTGGTCATAATCTGTGCTAACATTCACTTTTCTGATAGGAGTCAATTCAAGCAATCAGGACCTGCTCCTAGACTCGCAGTTGCAAAACCAATGTGACACAAACACACAAAACCAACTCTCAATGGGGTGTCTCTTGTCTGTACTTTCTCTGGTTGCACTGCCATGTTTCTACAGCCCAGAACGGACAAACACTGGCTCTAGAAAGGGCCACTTGCGTTTTGGCATCAGCCACCATAGTTCTCCTACACGCTTAGCACATGGTAGAACTTTCAGTTGGTGGCAATCTGTAACCTTACCAATAGATACCTGAAAATCCTACACCCTGGCCCTTTAATGCCCTGCTGTCTGTTCAGACTCAACCCTGTCTCCTACAAAGTTACATTCTAGTACAATTAAACTACAAGCTTGCAGAGAAACATATTTTCTCACGGATTACGGCTGCAATTTTAAACATCTGATTATGCAACTAAATTACATGGTTATGTTTAGGCAACAAAACTAGTTAGTAAGGGTTAGTAAAACCTCATGGTTTGGTTTAAAATAAGAATATTTGTTATGTTATTTAAGTTATGGACGTCAATTAAAATAAGTCAATGCTGACTTTTGGTTTAACACAGGACATGAACAGTGGTCTCTTTCGTGAAAGTCCTGTGCTAGCTTGACCCACTCATCCACCCTGCCCTCCTCATATGTAGACATCTGCAGACTATGATTAGAAACATATTTGTCTATGTCAAAAACAAACGTAGGTCTAATCTGGGAGAACATGTGTCTCCCTCAAAACTGGGAACATAATTCTTAGAAGACCAGGCTGTCAGACTGACTGCCATAATTACAATCAGGCTGAATTCAGCCTGGCACAGCCTGGCCTCTATAGGGGCCGCGGTGTTAAACCACCCATGGCTCTCATTAGAGGACATGGGCTAATGAGTGCATTCCACACACATCCACTGGGAACACACACAAAAACACACACACACATACACACATCGTGTCCAGAGTTCACTGCTTTTTACTGCATTCTGGCGAGCTTAATTTCACACTTTTGCCTCAAGTGACAGACACCCTGAGAGGGGTGTGCTTTTAAATAGAGTTGTTATGAATGGAGCTGGGAAAGAGCCAATTAAGAGTGTGTGATTCTAATTATGCCATTCATTTTACTGCGCTCCAGTCCACAAGGGGACCAGGGAGTGCAGGAAATGAGCGTGAGGGTGAATTTTAAGGCAGAAATAAAATGGTGGAAATAGGTAAAAGAGGAAGTGTGTCTAGCAATACAAGGAAATGGGGAGAATTAAAAAAGAGAGTGAGGCAGAAACGGAGAGAAGGAAGGAGGAGGGATGGGTGAGGGCAAAACGGGAGGAGGGGTAACCTGATCTCTGTCCTGATAAAGCCCAATTTATTTTGGAGGGTAACAGAAACAGCTCTGTGTCACTACGCAGATCTACAGGGCAGGGGAGAAGAGGAACGTCTCAGTCTGATACTGTCGGAGAGAGTAAATTAGTTTGAAATATGTAGATTGGGTTCAGGAGATACACCAGAAAAAAATGTTTTATATTAGAAAGAGAAATAAGTGACAAGATTACACTTGCACTAAAAAGAGGAAGGACTGGGGACCGAATGAATGAAAGACTAAGATAGCCTGCTGGCTTGTCTGAAGAATTTAGGTGAAGTCAAACACAGCACTAATTAATGCACCGCCACACAAACCAGAATGGTTGTCAGTCAAACGCATTACATGTTCATGAGCAGCTGTTGAAAAACGGGTGAGGTCAAATCAAAATGTCAATGAAATCATCGTTTTTTGAGGTATACACCCAAAGCACACGCAGTTCTGGACGATAGTGGTCTCTGGGGACTGGGTGGTCTATTTCTGTGTTTGGGTGGGGTGCATGTGCTTTAGGGTTAAGCAATGAGGTGTCTGACTCTTGTTGAACTACGTCTGTGTGCTTGTTGGCACAGTCAATGTTTTATTAGGATTGGTGTTGACTTTTCTGCAGAGAATGACTTAATGTGTGGACATACAGCAGTCTCAACAACACCAGCATCACTCAGTCTGTTTGACCCACCTAAAGAAAATATTGGAGGGAAAAAAATGGTGTGTATATGTACACATGGAGTGTGTCCAAATTGTCGGAGTCCATCCGGACAGATTGCTCCCTGACCTACATCTTATTGTCCATAGTTTCAGACGGCTAACAGTAGGCTAAGCCCTACTTATGAACTACATTACGACACCTATTACAGCTTAAGGATCCTGGTCCGCTGCCATTGGTACAGTGTTAATACAGCTGTCAATGAAGGCTGCCCATTTGCTCGTGTGAATTAAGCAGAAAGATGGTCAGAGGACAAACTGTTTTAAGGGCAGTTTTCCAAGACATTCAGGCCTGACTTCTGTGTCCTTAAAGCACATTTCAGTCCACTAGAGTCTCTGCAAATGAAGGACTGGTCATTACAGTCAAATCTGGATCGGCCTGCCTGGTCTCTGCGGGTCACAAGGATCAGACAGATTCAGACGAACTGACTTTAATTGACAGACAGAGAGAGACAGAAGGAGAAGGCAGTAAGCTATCCGACTTACATTTCTATCAAAAAGACACATTTTCTTGTTTCTGTCAAGCCTGGGTTGTGGAGAGATGAAAGGATCGGAGAGGTTTCTGCGGACAGAGAAGGATGGATGTAGGAATGGAAAAAGAGGAAGAGAGCGGAGGGGGGCAGATTGTAATTAGGTCCTGCTTCAGGCTGGCAGGTCTAGGTTACCTTGGCAACAACGGAAACAGCTTGGTAGTAATATGGGATGTATGTATGGGATGTTGAGCTGGTGATTTACTCACATAGAACAAGCTGGCAACAAAACACTCGTGAAAATGGATGCTGATAAATATAACATAACAGAATTAATATATGGGAGCATATACGTGAATCATCACCGACTGCATGCTCGTGATGACATATGTGCTTTTGCCCTACTGAATCCCACGTGTAAGTGTACGTGCGTTAGGTCATGGCGCGCTCCGTATTTATGAGAACTGTTAGCCAGGTGTATGTGCGCACCTTGTTACAGGACAGATAAGAAAGCCAAAGAGAAAGAGATATAAAAGAAAAGGTTGAGCCTGTATGGTTGTTATCATAACTCAATAAAACTTTTTATCTTACAAGTGTACGTGCAAAGTTCACCACTGTTTCTCAAGAATAGACTTTGAGAGTTGGGTTGCTTTGGCCGAACAGACGATGTAAATTGTAAACTCAGCTTTGAAACCTTTCTTTCTGCGAGTCTGGCCGGAATTCATTTAACTCCCACAGAGACAGGCACAGCAACACTCACACAGGCACTATTGTCCCTTCCTCAGACCACCATTGTCTCTGTGTGAGCATGTGCATAGTTATTCCCTTGCAAACCAGTGTGTGGAAGGTATCTGTTAGTGTGTGTGGGTTTATATATGCATGCCAGAATGTCTGAAGAGAGGGGGCTTGTGGACTCATGGGTCGAGTTAGAGCAAAAAGAGTTTAAAAAATGAATGAATAAAACAAACATGCATTAATGGGACAATGTGAGACAGAATGTAAAGCTAAAGAAATACAGAGAAGCAGGGAGAAAACGGGAGGAAAAAGAAAGCAAATATTTTCACGTTGACTTGATGTTGATATGGCCTGCACATTTTTTTTTAATCCATGTAAAAACAGTACAATCTGAATTTGATCAGTTCTGTCTGGCTTAATAGTATTACTATAATGCCAAAGGGGGAAGAAAGTCATAAACAAAGAAAGGACGAAAGAAAAGAAGTAAAGGACAAACTGGCCAAGTATCCCTGTGGACCTTTTTCTTATCACTCATTAAACAAGGTGAGATCATGGCTGCTGGTAAGGCGGGTCACTGATACTATACTGTTTACATCACCCAGAAACACTACTCCTGTTTACCTCACTACCTGCTCTGTTTTCCTTCATCTGACTCCTACCACCAACATGAGTGTCCACTCCTGTGTGATGCCATGCTGTCGTCAGCATTATTCCAGGCACTGAAACTTGAAACCTTCTGCGCAGCGCTAAAATCTATACGATACCAGTTTGATACCACTCTCGTATTCCTGCAAATTGTAGCTTGCCTGTTCTTGTTAGCCTAGAATTTGTTATTGGAGGTTTGATTTGGTTTCAGGAGACAAGCAGACTGAGCTGAATAAACATAGGATAGCAGTAAATCTGTGAAGTAATAGGTGCTAAGAATCTGACTGAGGAGTGAGAATTTATTTTGTGTAGTACTAGATCTTTAGCCATATTACCCAAGACCACAGGAAATGACTCACTGCATTTGCTGCATAGAAATACACTCCAGATCAAACCATCACAATTATGAAACTATTTACTATATTTTACATTGAAAAACTGAGCCACCGTTTCATCTTTCTCTCGTGTTGCTTTATGGTTTTGCCTTTTGTGAAGCACTACATGCTGCCAATCCAGTTTGTGAAATGTGTTTGTTGACTTTCTTGCTAAAAGTTAAATAAGAGGATTGAAACCACTCTCATGTCTAAATGCTAAATATGAAGAAATCACAAGCATCCATTGCTTTGCTTAACATAAAGACTTGAAAAGAAGGGAAACAGCTTGCCTGGCTCTGGCCAAAAGTCATAATAATAATGACACATTGTTAACTTTAAATATATCATAAATAAGGTAGGAAAACCAAGCTCATACTACAACATTTTGGGGAAGTAATAACAAGTTGTACTAAATCTCTGTACTATAAGTCTAACACTGGGAACCAGTGTGGCCCGCTGTTGATTCTAGGTCAGGGGGGATCAAAGGCTCTGATCGTCCTCCTCCTCGTTTCACGCTTGTATCAATCTCGGTTTGGCTTCGCAGCCATTTCCTCGTACCACAGTGCTCTCTGTGTCTGTCAAAACTCTCTGTGTCTGTTTGTTTCTGCTCAGTGATGGATCTGAACAGAATTCTGTTTGTGTCCAAAGGGAAACAATTAGTTCAGTGTGTAGGTGTGTGGGTGTGCGTCTGTGTTTTTGTGTGCTTGAGTTGGTGGGTGTGTGTGCCGACGTGAGAAGAGCAAGCGTTCAAGGCCGTCACTGAACAAACTCATTCACCGTCCATTTGTTAGACCTGAGACAGGACCAAACAAGATATAAAGCCAAAAAGAAGAATAGAGAGAAATTTGAGACTAATGTGGGAGAAAGAAAAATCAAGACAGGAATTTGAAAGAGGGTGAAAGTTTGTTTGGGCTTAATGATTACAGAACTTTTGCTGATCTCTGGTCAGTTTGAAAATCCTTGTTTTTTGAATGAGCAGTAGCAGTTGATGCAAACGCACAAACACACACACACTTGAACACACACATGACAGAATATCGCCTATTATTGCAAATGATATGCATGTGCTGTTACAAGTGATGGAACTGATGATACTAATCAGATCCTTTCACACCATGTTATTGTCAAATGAAGTGTGACAACAGCAGGGCAGCTAGGCGGAAGAAGGGCAGAGCTGTGGCTGCGGGCCCTCTTCCCCAGTCATTGAATAACATAATCAGTAATATTATTCATAAACACATTATAGAAATTGCCAAAACTTGTAACAAAACACTTCTCAGTTCATCGTTTTAAGCCAAGTGTAATATAATTCCTATAAATGATCTGCCAGTAACTTACAATGAGCCAAAAAGACTGTACTGCTGAAAATGTCATACTCCTGTATGCAACTCCTAATTTCACTTTAAAATAATTATTTAGAAACAATAATTATTTTTCTCTATTTTGTTTACCTAATGGCGTACCCAATATTACCTTAGTACTAATTATCATATCATGTAACGATAAGATCTTTTCTGGCTTCTCACCTGTGATGTTTATGATATTTCTCTCATATGATACCATTATAACATTATATTATAGCTACTGTCAGTATGTGTGTTCTGTACAGAGTCTCTCCAGATAATGGATAAGCGATTTGTCTGCCAGTCACAGGTGCTGCTGCAGCAGCCAAAGCTGAACAGAGTAGGCAGAATAATCACAAAACACCCACAACAGGTTAGCTTAGAGTGCAGAGTTAGCTTTTAGCTAAGAGTCATGGGTTTTGGATTTTATATTCCAGTACTAAGTATTAGAAGGTGGGCGATTTTTACACAGAGGTAGAAACACTTGTTTTAAAGGTAAGACAGCTAATGCTGTTCTTGTGTGTTATGGCTGTTTAAGTGTATGAACAATAGCCTGGCTCTGCGATGGTTTTATTCATTCATAATAATTATTATATTATTAGGTCATATTATTATACATATATATGTAAAATAATATAATATCCAGATTATTTTCTCTTAACGTGTGCAAAAGTCAAACAAGGAAATTCTTTACACTATATGTACTTTTTTTATTTTTTATTTTTTATTGCTGAAACACAATTTCTGAAACTAGGGCCCTCTTTGTCAAAAATCTACACGCAAAAAATATCCACAAAAATCTTAACAGTATCAGACACAATTTCCTGAACATAGTTAACACATTGCAAACAAAATACAGTATACTACAAACCTCTTCCTCTCTCCAAAATATTCCAAAACTGTCCTCCATTGTTGTGCACACCAAGGAGCAAACCTGAATCCTCATTATAGCGTTCAAGCTCAGATTTCCTGTCAATTGCAGAAAAAATGTAATGCTTACTTTACTTGTGATTCCTCCTGTGTGTGTGTGTGTGTGTGTGTGTGTGTGTGTGTGTGTGTGTGTGTGTGTGTGTGTGTGTGTTTGTGCTATGTGAAATGCTAAAAGGACGAAATGGAGATTAATGTGCCAGAAACAAAAAAAGGAAATGAAAAATAAAACACTGTCTATGTAAACCTCTCAGAACTAAAGATCAAGGGCACTCACCATTTTTCACTGACTTTCAATGCAATTAAAGTAATCCACTGGAGCAGAAGACACAGAAATATCTACTTCTTCATTAGGACACAAAGACTTTTTCCCACCTGGAGACTAATAATATATAGCTGGATATGTCCAGGCATGTTTGCTATGGCTTGGTGAAAGTGATTCTGGGAAATGTAGGAAATCGTTTACTGCGGTCAAATTAGACAAGAAGTCTGAGGATGAAGACTAAACATATAAAACAACAGTGTGAACAATTTATTTTCAATACTGTACCGAAAGGAGGAGGACTAGAACCAGATATTTTCTTTGGGGCATGAGATAAAAATTATTTATTATTGGATGACAGAGAAAGGGAGCGGTGGTTGGAGTGTGTGTGTGTGTTTGTGTGCTGTATGAGTCAATGATAGTCAGTGTTTGACATCATCTCTGTGCCTTCATATCCAGATGTTGCCAGATTGTTATTTTTCTCTCTCTATCCCTCCATTTCTGCTATCACCCGTCATCCTTCGGCCTTCTGTTCTGCCCCACTGCCTTACTGCTGTTGATTTGTGTAATCCCCACCTTTTATCTCTCCTCTCTCTCTTCCCTCAGCCATGTCTTCATCATGATTTTGTACGTCCACCACTCAAACCGTTTAATCTCATCCCTGATACAAGTTTTATTTTTGGATTTATCATGTATAACTTATCTGTGGAGGGCTAGAGTGTATTTATAGCCTGTAAACTAGAATGCTATAACCCCCCAATAGACACGTGTGTGAATATGGAGTTGATGCCAAAATGAATCAAGGACAGCCTGCAGGATGTGTGTTAATGAGGCGTTGGAATTAATTCTAATGCACTGTACTACACGTGTCACTGTATGTGTGTGTGTGTGTGTGTGTGTGTGTGTGTGTGTGTGTGTGTGTGTGTGTGTGTGTGTGTGTGTGTGTCTTGACCCTGTGTTGTTTTATCTGGGGCTTTCTATGGGAGTATGTTACCCAAACTATTATGTCCGTCCTCAGAGTTGACCTAAGGAAGAACATGGCATCAAATCTCCCCTAGTGCATTAAATCACATTAAGAAGTTCTGTAGAATTAACCCATTCTTTATGCCCAACCCAAAATAGATGTTTTTTAATCACTCTAATGTGTGTCAGATGAAACTAAGTTTAAACGTGTTGGAACCCTTATTTTATAAAGCAATGGCATGCAACCCAAGGAGAAGGCAAAATGTCCCTGTGTAAGTTTACTGTTTTTTTTTTCATTTAACTAACAAAATTATGGCACTGATTTATTTGGAAAATAGGTGGGCATGGAAGAAATCATTATCAGTTAATGTTGGATAAAATTTTACTCTGTGGGTGTACCTAATAAATTAGCAACCCAGTGGGCACCATTCCAATTTAAAAATGTGAATATATTGAGCTGGCAATTATACCTACAATAAGCACTACATCCATTCAAAGATATGTCACTTTAAAACCCTTCCAGGAATGCATACATATTTTGATATCTTAAGAACTCTCTTGAATCCAGGAATCTGGTTTCTAAATTTGAACGTTTGTTTGATGGTTGTACTAAAGCCTCTACTGTGAAAATTAGAGAACTGATCATTGAATTATTGGAACTGATCATTGAATTATTGGAACTGATCATTGAATTATTTAGATTCAACCTTTTCTCTAACTACCATAAGACACATGTCAGGTAATAGAGGGCACATTGTCTCCCACTTTCGGGTTCTTCCCTACACTTACTGGATTGTGACCCAAAATATTCAAATGGTACTCAAAGGTCTATAAAAGAACCACCCAACTGGAAGCTGGACTCACATTGTTCGGCTCCTCACAAATCACTCTGTGCCTCCTGCAGCCATGCAACAGTCCTTGATGATAGGGATGACTGTCACCAAAAGATTCATTTTGAGGGAATGGAAATCACCCTCATCCCTTTTCTTGAGAACTCAATTATAAAATTCTCATCTATCTGGGACTCAAATCTTGCTTATCTTGACATGGCAGGGGGAGGGGGAATAACTCACCCATCTAATTTCTCAAGGCCTGACCTTTAGATCTAGTGCATAGCACACTGAACAACTCGTAGCATTTTACTATGTTTTTTGTTTCTGATTATTTTATCTTTTGTACACGTACATGAGTTTACGTGTTACTTGACCGTTTTTGATGATTCATCTCATTGTTTAACACAATAAAAAAAAAGGAGAAGTGAATATACAGAGCCCAAAACATAAAAATACATGTTCTCAGACTACATTCCCGAGGGCAGATCAAACCCTTTTGTAAGCTGAAATCACATTTCTAGAAACACTGAAATATTTATCACCATGTTTCCAGAGTGTAACGATGCAAATCATCAGGATTTTAGTTGAAGGCCATGACTGACACAGTAACCAGATAAGATAAGATAAGATAATCCTTTATCACGCATCGGGGAAATTTACAGATGTGCAGCACCATAAAATGTGATATCATTATTTCGCAGGCTGTCTGTGATTTACGTTGCGTACCTGACTAAAAAGGCTGCATTTGGTTAATGGCTTTTACATGGATGTGCACAATAATATGAAAAAACAAAGGTAATGAGATAATTGTAGTCCCGCAACCCCATATGAAGGACAGGTTTGGCACAGGAAAACTTTAAAAAAGGATGCTGAAGAACCAGCCTGATAAGCAAGAGTTGTGCAAACAATGTAGCATTCATTAGCAAAACGTTTACTCAAACAAAGGACAAAAATGTAATTTAAATAAAACTAAATGGGAAGAACACCAAACAAAAGATGCCAACTCCTTGTCCCACTACTCCAATAAATTACATTTCACCTTTTCAGCCTTACCTCATCGGAAGCTACCATCTGCCCAGGTAAGCACAGGGTGAGCGAAACAGAGCCGGCATCCAAATCATACAAAATAATGAAATTACCATGAATATTATATTTCAAAGTTACTGCTTGCATCACAATGGGCACTCATTAAATACTAATGATCACACAAATTATACCAGAATGCCATTTACTGCAGAACTATCTTATCATCTCTGTTCCCCCACCTTAACAGTGGCCCCATCGCTACTCAATATAATTATGCAAACCTGTTTGCACTTTCCTTGATTGAGCAGCTGATCTACCCCGACATCCCAGCCAGAGCAATAACTAAATCAATATAACAAAGAAACTAAACAAGCCTGTCTAATCTATACACATTAATTCATTTATAATGCATCAAATAAACTGAAAAGTTGGATTGAATTTAAGGAGACACAAAAACACAGTTAATGTTGGTGAACAGGGCCTAGTGAAAAGAGGTGAAAGGAAACCTTTTCACACTGATAAAACACTTTAAATGATGCATAAACAGGCAGATCAACATACAGAGAGAGAACAGAGGAAATTCCAGACGACCACACAATGCTGTTCATAGCAGCCATGGACCTTTGTGTAATTAAGGAAGGAGGCTTGTGTTTTTGGATAGCTGTTTAAAGAAGAAGGTGGCTTGTTCAACTAATGTTTTTGCATCAGGATGGACTCCTGTGTCCAGTGCAACTGTCGCTGGATATCTCCGTCTGAAAGCTCCAGGAATGACAGATACTTTGTGAAAGTAAAGAAGCTTGGTAATCCATAAAAACCCCTAAATACATTTGTTTTTTTTTGCAAAAGTCTGGTGCTGGTTTGATAAAACAAACACTGGATGAGGCAAACATAGCAGTGCATTACAAATCAAAGGCTGCAGATTAGAAGTGAATACCTGTCCTTTTGGAAGACTATGAAAGGGGATGTCTTTTATTATTCTGTCAGCAGTTGTACATAAGACATATTAGTAAGAATTGCCTCATACTCTGGCATAGTCATGTATCTCTGCTGAAGTATTTCTGTGGATGTTTGTGTGATTTTGTGTCATGATTTAGTGAGGAGACACACTATTTAGGATATTTAATTGGGAAATTGCAGTTTATCCTTATGATATGACATGTGTGCAGACAGAAAAACTATCTGCTTTTGCAGACACAGTTACCACTTTACCCATTTATAAAAACTGTTGTATCTAATGTGACCAGCATTCAAACAAAGCCCTAAAGCCCAGAACAGAAAGGAAGCATCAGCAGAAGCGCATCTTTTTAATCCGCAGCAAATGGCACAAAAGCAGAGCACACTACATAATAATTTCAGCAGAAAATATGACAATCACAATAACAGACAGAGAACTGAAAGGGTGCTTCTGTGAGTGTTGGGAGTTATGAACTTCATTTGGAAAAGCAACTTGAAGGGAAACTAAAATATTGCAATTTGGAATAAAGAGAATTATACCCGATGTTGCTGTCAAAATCCACATTTACAGTGATGTATCTGGAGAACATTTCACTTTGATTTAATGAGCAACCATTAGTCTAAATTGTGCTGCAGTTTGAGCGTTGAGGGACCTGAGCCCTTGTCCCAATACAAGAGATCATAATAGGGGTTACGTTTGAAAGATTGTGAAGGGGAAAAACATTACAAAACACAATCATACATTAGATAATAAAGTTCATCACTAGCACAATTTTGCAGAATTTAATGTCTCTGATACACTCGACCTCTGGGTTAGTGGTTTGTATTGCAGCACATTGTGTTAATGAGACAGTACTGACAACATGAGGATTTGAGTGATATATATTATGAAATGCTGTGACCTGAATAGCCCTCTATAGTGTTACATCTATGCAGACACAGATCTGTCACAATAATAATGATTTATGTGTTACACAATGGTCGCAATACCCCACCTCTCACTCTCATTATCAAAACAGTTGGTGGCATCTGTTTCATGTGAAGGTCAAAGGTCAGGGCAGAACAGGGCAAAGCAGGGGAAAAAGCCTTAGTTATGAAACTACTAGAATGTAATGAGCCATACACAGTGAAATCTCATTATAAAGAAGCAACTTGCATAAAAATGTCAAAGGATTTACGCAGATCATTTAATATATTTAAATGAATGTGGAAATGACTCAATCCTAGAAAAACATTAAATCTCCATTTTGTAAATTTTAGCTTTCTAACATCTGGTATTTATCCTCACATGCCAAAATCTTCACCCCAATAACACAACTTTGATTCAGAATATACAAAGGGCACATATTATGTGTGATGCCGCTCAAGATAAATCCTAAATCCTAAATAAAGAGATTAAAATTTTGTAGAAGTCGAGGGTTGGTTTGAGGTAACTTGCCCCCAATAATAAGAAAGGGCGGTCTGGGACACAATAAGATAGCTTTGACAAACTTAACATGGAGCTCCTGCAACATTAAGCCATTGCTAGTTTGTAATTACATGAGATAAGAAGATGAGTGGGGGTTTAGTGCATGTCTTGACTAAATGAGAGAGTGTTATTTATGTTCCAGGGGGCACCGGATGATACACTCATTTGACAGACTTAGACCACTGCGCTGTCTGTTCGGAGCTTCAGGGACAAGGGGTTACAGAAACACGTGTAATTAAGCATACAAACAAACACACACGATCACATGTACAGTACCCGTGTAATGACACGGTGACAGAATCCTATTTTTGGCTCATCTATTCCTTTTTTCACCAGAAATGCACAATAACCTACATTGAGACGATGCAGGTCGCAGCCCCGGAGATGTTTAGTAATCAGTGTGTGAGTGAGTGTTAGTGCGTGAGATCGCAGTTGAGCTTATAACGAATCAACCAGAAGGCTTTGAGATCTGATCATCCAGTATCACTGCAGCTGAGATATTTTGAACAAGATATGATGCAGTAAAATATAGATTTGAAGAGACGCTGAGGGACGAATAAAGAATAGGAGACAGGTGGATAGTCTGAGAATCAGGTTGAAATAATGATCTGGAGTGAGTGAGAAACTGGGGTTGGTATTCTGCAAGGATGATGAACTGATGAAATCAGGTGAGCAGACTGGAAGGTGTGATGAGCCGATATATAGGTGCAGGTGTGTGGCTTGGAGCAGGTGAAACAGCTTGGTGGCAATCAGGGAGCCATGAGAATGAATGGTGAAGCCACGCCCACGCCAGTGATGGAGAGAGACAGAGACAGAGAGACCGGCAGGGGAGAAGGGGAGAAGGAAACACAAGAGACACATGGTAACAAAGCAGGAGCACAGACAAGGCTCTGCCAAAGATAGAGGAGAGCTGAGGGAAAAAACATTTTTGTCAGCGTTGTCTCCTCAAAAGCGAGTTGACAAACAAGCATCTGTGAAATTTAAACTCGCTGGACTCAATTAGGCTTGAATGAGACTGCGATGGTGAAACAACTTTGAAAGAAGCCGAGCTTGTGCGCTCAAATCATTCTTTGCTGCACAAACTGATAAGGTATTTTAATTAACTCCAGAGAACTGGGGTTCATTTAAAAACATATTATAATTTGACAGCATAACATTAGCTCAGGAAAATGAGAAATGTTACATGATTGATTCTCAGTTTGGTCTCATGTTTTGCATGAGTCTATAGGGCTGTTCTTAACCGAACACATTATTGAATGACTCACAATCATATGATTTTTGTCAGCTAACGGATTAGTTGATTTAATCGACAGATCAGTAAAACTGACTTTTTCCGAAGAATCACACAAAAGCACCAATTTAAATCTTGTGTTTACCAGAGATGTGTTCAGAAGTTTCTCGTAAATAGTTGTGCAGCATGAAAAAAGCACACGAAAAATGACTACAAATAAGTCCAAAGTCTTTAGGCAACTAATCATCGAAGAGGGGGCAGCCTTGTCTATACATGCCTTTAATTAGACATACAGTATGATTTAATTCCACATCTGCAAAACCAGACAGTGAATGCAAAGGTCAAAGTTTCTTTCTAAGTGACTTAGAAGACCAATGTACGACACAAGAGCAGAAGCTTCAAGACCTGTAACAGTTTCTAAAACATTTAAACCAATATTTAACAGTAGTGAAACATCAGATAAAAAGTTCAATGCAGTAGAGATGGGGTCTTAGAGATGTGTTATGTTATATGTCAGAACACACAATACACAATGTCACAGTACTAGGACAGCCTGTTATTTTTATCCTCATTAATTCCTCTATTTACAAGTACAAAGCAGTACTCAGTTAGTTGTTACATGCTCACAGCTTCAGTCGTGCTCATCAGCTCGTGTGTGTGTGTGTGTGTGTGTGTGTGTGTGTGTGTGTGTGTGTGTGTGTGTGTGTGTGTGTGTGTGTGTGTGTGTGTGTGTGTGTGTGTGTGTGTGTGTGTGTGTGTGTGTGTGTGTGTGTGTGTGTGTGTGTGTGTGTGTGTGCTGGCCAGACGGCTCAGCTGTTTGTTTCAAAGCCGTTTGGCATTTGAGGGACTTGCGTGGATAAAAGTGGAAATGGGACTCTTAGAGGAAAAAAAAAAACATGCATAAAGAGCAGGACAGAAAAGTAGACAGAGTCAAAATGAGACACATGAGAGATTAAGAGGAAATCTAGGGACAGAGCAGCAGCTAGACGGCACCATATGCCCCGTGGCCCATTATCCAGCACTTCAGTCGAGCTTGCACTTATGTGCACCCCGTGGGTTTTCAAAGCTCAACTTTGCCAAACAACAAGTAAAGTAGAGCATTAATCCTTTTATTTTGTTCTTCATTTGCAGATGATTTTATGGCACGTGAACTAGTTCATTTATTCAGAACCACACATGGATTCACAGAAATTAATTGAGACATTTTTTTTACCTTTTACTGGCTTAAAGTTATGCTCCACTCAAAACATGACTTTTAAGTATTAAACAAGGCTTGAAAGGTTGATGCTTTTAAAGAACAGTTCAACAATTTGGGAATTTGCACTATTAGCTTAGCTTAGCATAAAGACATGAAGCAAGGGAGGAAATAGCTAGCCTGGTTCAGTACATTACAGATTTGTTAAAGCCTACTTTAAAGTCTACAGAGACAGAGTATTTTCGGTTTTGAATCACTTTTACTGTTTATTTGTGATGCTGCAGTGCAGCAGAATATAAGTCTGAGTAACATTTTAATTTAACGCAGTCACAAAACATCTGATGAGCCTCTGCACCTAGTTATATATCAGAGACTCATTTCTGTCATCCTGACCAGACATTTAAGTTTGGAGGTAAACATATTTTCTTTGATGCGTGACATGAATATATATGAATATATGCACGAATGCAACAGCAGTAATAATGGGAGCTCTGCGTGCACATATGAACAAATCCATCCCACACAACACAATATGTACAGCCTGATGGCAGCCGTGTGTCTGTATGCATCTTTGAACTTACAGTACGGGGTGTGTGAGGGCATGATGAGCACACATGCGTGTCATTTTTTTGACGCCAGAGATGATTCAGATGAGCTCGTCACATGTGTCCCACTCACCACACATCATGTCATGTGTGGGTTATTTACACAAATCAGCAGAACTTTGAAAAGTTCATCGTACATCTTCTATTTTTGTTAACTCGAGGTCTAATAGTAGTTTTTATACTTAATCACAGGTAATTTGGAGTATATAATTTAAGTTTGAAAATGTACATTTTGTTAGTTAACGGATCCTAATTGAAACTCAAGGCCTGTTTATTGTTGTGTTCACAAACAATACCGAGCAAACCAGCAGCAGGAACATCAGCATGAAAAGAAAATTTATACCAACAATTCCAACGCAAATTTGTTCAGTGGTCATGGAGATGCATGTGTTGACATGCAAATCGAGTAGCTGTCATCATTTTGTCAGAGTTGGCTTAAAGTAAAGCCTGAACTTGATCCTCTGATGAAGACAGAGTGGTAGGGTTGGAATCTTTAGAAAAAAAAATTGTAAGAGGACCTTTAGTTGGGAATTATTTTTGGTAACAATAAAAACTTTAAGAATTAGATAGCTTCAGATTTAGTTTAGTGTTTTAGTAAAAGTAAATTAATTTTGGTCTTAGGTAAACTTTTGTTTGTGATCAGTTGAATCACAGACGTTTTAAACAGCTGAGTAATATTTTCAATTGTTTGGCAACAGTGACAACTATCAGTCTCAGGAAAACATGCAAACAAGATACAAATTTCATACAGTACGTAGGTTGCAGATAGGGCAGTATGATGTGGGCTCAACCCCACATCATACTGCTAAGAACAACTTCTTGTTGTCGTCACAAATACAAAAAATCTAGAACAAAGACCGTCACTCCGGAAATCTTAGTGGAGATAATCTGGTGATTAGAGGATAAGAAAAGAGGACATGCCTGGTTAGAGTTAAACCACACAGCTCCACCGCTCTGATTAATCAATTAAATCTAAAGCCATTAAGTCTATCCAATACCTCGTCTGACCTTAGGATCAGTTCCAAGATATGATACTCACACTATTTTTAATGAGCATGTGGAAACACTGTCATATATGTGATGGTGCATCATATATCAACTAGGTTTTTCTGACGTCTTGACCTCAAACTACACGGGATGAGTTGAAGGATCATTATTTACTCTCAAGTCTCAAGAGTTTTATTGATGATTCTTTCATCTCCAGAGTGTACTTAAGTGTTTGTGGATTGTGCAAGTGCATGTGTATTGTACAGATGTGTGCGGCAGACAGTAAATATAACCCTCCCATCTGGCCTGTACAGATGCTTTCTCAGAAGTAGAGGATTAGTGCTAAACTTAGGGAGGAGGGGGACATGTGATGAGAAGACGAGGGGAAAGCCAGGCAGTGACGAACACCAAAAGCATAAATCTGAGGGCAACTGACAGTGTTGGAGCAGCCGTTCAGAGGGAGGATGAGAAAATGGAGAGACGGAGAAGCAGGCAGCGCCAAGATGTGATGGGGAGAAGCACGTTGCATCCATGTGAGGGATGAGCTGGGGGAGAAGGAACATGAACAAATAAGGAAGACGAAGCAAAAGGGACAGAAGATGAAATAAAGAAATGTGTAACATTCAACGATGTCATAATATCTCATCAAAGCCTTAGATAAAGTTGGTTAAAAACGTACACTGTGTAATAAAGTGAGGGTGATGTGGTTGTTGGTCTGTAGGGAGGATGCATTCAAACAAAATTACTTTTACTGAGTGTTTTCGTCTATTGAGACACGATCAGTCATAACTTCACAATTTAAACCAAGCTGTGAATTTCAGAGAAAAAGATTAACTTTGCATTATGAGAAAAACAATGGAAATGGTTTAATGTTAGCGAATATCTTAATCTACAAGACACTAACTTTGTCCATTTATTCAGCCTGATGCTCTCTAGGCATTGCTAAATCTCTTTGGGCCTTCAAATCAAAAGATGTAGAGGCCTGGGAGGCTTTGAGCTGTAATCAAAATCTCATCTGCTCTTTGCCTGTCACACAGGGACATGACATTACATTTGTAGAGAAGCAAGGAGGAGTCTGGTGGCATTTCAAGGGCTGAAGGCCAAACTGGGCCGCACATTCATGACAACAGAGGCAGGGCACATGACTAAGCAACCCGCAGTATCAGTCTACTCAGAAAACGACAAAATGGACTCCATAACATAAGAGTTGACAGCACCTGTATCCCTCAGAATCTCAACGGGCACCTTAGTGTCACTGTCAGCATGTGCTTCACGGCAGTTATTGCACACATATTCTCCTCTTTCAGGCTCTCCCCGGGACCCGTTACCTCAAAAACCCTCAAAGAAACTTACCACCACCATCTTTGTGTACAACAGGCTCCCGCACAGCTTCACCGTTATGAATTAATACATACTCAGCCAATCCCGCAGCCTCAGTGGCAGCTGTGACCTAGACATGTGTCAAGCCACATATAGGCAGAGAGTTTTTAAACTGTTCCAAGATGACCAAATTGCACAGACTCTCAAAACCATCATCATCATCAGAGGACATACACCAAAGATTGGAATGATTAGTCAGCTTCTTTGCATACTCCATATGTGACTGGTTAAACTGTTTTTTTCACATCCTAATCTTCTAGCGATACGCCTCTGGGACCAACTCATATGCCTTCAGTACAGCAGCCTTGACTGATTTATTAGTTATGTTATCATTAATTAAAGATGCAAACGCCCCCTGTGCTTTTCCTGACAACTCACTGCAAATTGGTCCGACTCTGAGCAGTTTGCTCACAGTTGGACCAATTTCTTGTTAGTGCAATCCGCTCAAACAGAGAAAAAAAATAACACATCCGGATCCGTCTCATTGAATTTAGGCAAGAGATGCAAATAACTCAGAACATCAAGAGACCCCGACGGCGATGAATTTTCTTCTCCCTCGCAAAACATCCCAAAAAAGCTTAGCATCTCTAACTTACCCCAACCTAACAGTCTGCAGCATTATCTATTCCTGCTATGTCTAACACTGCAACCGCGCAATTGACTCTTGTTTATCTACCTCCAGCTTATCTCAATCCTTTGCCCTTTCGGCTCCTTTCTCAATTCCAATTTGTTTTTCACTTTATTATGAGACAACTGTAATAAAAGAAATATTATTTGACGCTTAAAAGGTCAAGATCCCGACGGAACTGAAAGTGACTGTGCTGCTAGTGACAGTCCCTCTTGCTTAGCAACCAGCTCACCTCTCTCATCCAACTGCAGTTTAACCAGAAGCTTTACGCCTTTCATCCTTTTTCTGGAAATTCTCTTAAGTACAAAAACATAGAAAACCCCTCAAAACAATATACTGTAACACTGTCATAAAAGATTATGTCTAATGCCTTAATACACAATGTTGCCCAGATCAACCAGCACACAAAAGGACCCGTCAAGCTGGTTACTCACCTGACATATCTGGATGTGTCACCAATACGACTGCTCTGACCGCACACCACACAAATAAATATTACAAATAAATGAATAGAATAACCTAAAAAAACAACAACCAATGAGCTCAAACAGACCACATCGCAATACCTACCATGGGAAACTCCACAAAAGCCAAAACGTATCACTCTAGAAGACCACGCAATCACTGCTAATGGCTCACACCTGCCCACTCATGTCAAGGATAAACTTCCCCTGAAGGACACTAAAACCAAATCAAACCGAATCAACTTTCCTATCCAAAATGCATTCCCTAAAGCAAGGGAGTGCATGACGTGACACAACCAAGCAAATAACAAGCTTTTTTATTAATCTACAAGATTAGAGGAAAACAGTGGCATGTTGAAACAATACATTCAGCATAGTAGGAAAGTGCATGACGCTGCAACTCAAACCATAACGTCAATCTTGTTCAGCTTTATCCAAACTCTCACCTAAAATGCTCGTGGGCTGTTCAGATGTCCTCCCAGTTCCCCACCGTGGTGCTCCGCAAAGTGAACATGTTTGTAGATGATTAAACCTTAAACAAATCTAAAAAATGTTTGAAAAATTGCCAATCCTGAATCAAGTAACGTCAAACAAGAAGGTTTTACAGTGCATTTTTTTTTTTCTTTAGATTTATGTGATGTGGTTTGAGTAGGTGGTTTTTTTACGTCCATGATGATGTTAGTTTTCCTCTATTCACTCCAAAGAACTCACTGTAACTACTTTCATAAACACCCATAAATCACTTGCTGTTCCCCGGAAACCTCCAAGGTTAAATGGAATGTGAAATGAGTTGATTTAAAATGGAATAGAAAAGAAGAAATGTATTTATATTAAAATGACAAAGATTATGTCTTCAAACTAAAGGCTTTTACCACGAGGTTTGAGAAATGGAATGATCGGCATCAGCGATCAGTGATGAAATTGCATCGCTAAACCCGGTGGAATCTCCTCGAAGCATTAAGGAGACCTGCTTTTGGCGTCAACCGTACAGGGCTGTAACCATAATGATTGGCCCTGTGTACAAGTGGGGATTTTATCTAAGATCTTAAACACCTGTGAGTTTTTTTCAGAGTTGAGAAAAAAGAACAAAGGTTTTACATGTTCGCTTCTGATTTGAATCCAAATAAAAACATAGAAAAGCTCTAAATCATATTTTCTTTTGAAGGCTCCTGGAAAACTGTTGAAGCGATCCCTGATATATCCCAGTTATCATACCAGAGATGTGGAGGAGGCTTTACCTCCATTAAAAACTTGATCATATGAATATACTGTGTGAAATCGGCTGTCAGACTAAAGCAGGCGGGTCAGAGAGCGTTCTGATTTTGGCTCCAGGTGCAACAATGTGACATCAGTGCCTAAGCTTGCTTTCACTTTCTGCAGCTCTGGAAAGATGCCACACAAACACAGACACAATACACTCATGTTTCATGCTTACCACATACATGAGCACCAAACAGAGTGGGTATACATGTTGATGGAGTCACCCCTTCTGCCCAGTGCAATGCCTGGGACTAAATAGCACACATTATTCAAGGCTTATTGACTGAATTAAATGTGCAGACGGAGAGGCGTGTTCACGTGGCGAGGAGCAGGTTTTTGAAGCAGGAGCCATAAAGCAGAGTGGGAGGTCTTCCCCTGCCTTGTCGCTGTGCCAATCACAGGGTTCATCGCCACACAGACGTGACTAAGAGCACATGGGGAGCAGATCATCCATTTCATACGTGTCTGTGTCTTTCTTTCTGCGTATGTGGTTTGGCTGTTGTGGGATGGGTGTGGAGGGGCTGATCATTTCCAAATGATCAAGACCAATATGTGGAAAGAAAATGACAGTTTATTGCGATTTGTTTTATTTGTGTAGCTCAGGTTTGGGTTCTATTGGTGATGATAACACATTACTCAAATTAATGGTTGAGATCTCGGAATGTGGCAACACGGACAAACTTTGTGGTTCAACTTTGACCTATATAGTAGTTTCCCTCTTTAGGCATTGTAGGTGTGCTCACTTTGGTTTTACATTTGAATAAAGTGGTAGCTAATCTGTCAAAACTGTTGGTGTGTTTACAACCTGTTTAGTTGTTTGACCTCTGTATATGTCGCCCTATTGGACCTATTTTTGTGAATGTTCCTGCATTTTGTGATCCCAGATTAAATACTTTGGTGGGTACAAAATAATCAATAGGACAGATCAGACAGATTAATCGTAGTTTTTCTTTAAATCCATAAGCCTTTTGAGGAGGCCCACATAGGCCATAACCCTTTAACACAGAGCTAAATGAAGCTAAACATGTTCCTCACTTCTTTTAGACATGCAGTGGAGACAGTAAATTGTAAAGATGATAGAGTTCCTCACACAAGAGTCACATTTTGTGCATATGTGTGTTTCCGATATGTTGGGAGAACAAGCCTAGTGCAAACAGCTTCATATTCACACGCCTGCTCATGCATAACATTGCTTTCTCTGTTAAACAAACACAATCAGTGAGGGCAGAACATTTTCTCTTCAGCTTGACTCATTGTGATAAATGAATTCAGACGGAAATACTGCCTTGACATCCGTGACTGAAAGAATTTGCTGAAGCATCGGTTGCCTAGTTATGCATCATTTTTGTTTTACATGTCTTCCATGGCCACATCCCCACCTTTTGGGAGCCACAGAAAACCCTCTCTATGAATTAATTTGCCTTCGACGTGCTGCAAATACTCGGTTATATCATAACCCAATAAAATAGATCTGCATGTTTAATCCCAATGACTCCAGTTACACAACGGCCATTGTGGCTTTAATGGATCTATGTATTCAGATAAAGGATTACAAGGCAGGGGCACTAGGGAGCAGCACCCCTTCTCACCAAAAGCTGTGACTGAACAGCGGCTCCACGTGGTTGACTTTGGTTACTGCATGGACATGTCAAATATTTGCGAGACCCACAAAAACTAAGTTTATTCACATTGTTTACGCTGCAAACTTTGCCCCTTTAACCCAATCAGTTGTTCAAGCTTTGTTCAATTACCTTTTTGTGTGATTCCAGCCAGCATGCACCACCTAAATGCAACAGGGCCATAATTAATGTTATTGATTACACCTGTGTTTAATCTGCAATGACTGGTGGAAATGGCTGCTGGGAAAAGGGCCTATATCAAGCATTGTGAAGAATAATGGCCTGAGATTCATAAGAGAGAGAGAGAGAGAGAGATTTTTCTATTTTAAAAATTCACCAAAAATATCTGGAAGCTTAATGTCACCCAGAAGTGAGTCAGGGGTATTCTTGGAAAAGCAGATATAATGTTTCCAGAATATGGTTTAGTGGGTAGTGCCAGTCATTGCACTCATCAATCAAGTTCACTTCTCTACTATGTCTGACTCACTGCCTGGATCCTCTTCCGCTGGGCTGATGATGTGTCCGTTTCCAAATGGGAAAGATAATGACGCTTCTTTTCCCAAACATTAGATCAGCAAAACATGTCAATAAAGCACAAAATAGTGGACAGCGTACCTTTTTACCTGATTTAGAAATGTGGGTTCAAAACAGTTTTTACCTACCTGGGAGAGAAAGATGTGCGTGTGTTTTCCACACCAATTGGGAGTTAATAGAGCAAACAACTGGAACACATCTTTAAAATGAAACTCCAGCCAAAATAAATTTGATGAGAATCAAACACTCCCTGTAGACCATTTGGTTTCTGAAATATGAACAAGTTTTACCACATTTTTTTTCTTAGTCACAGTTTCCTAAATCTCAAGGTCATATGTTAACATTGCTTGTTTTGTTCAAGCCAGGATCAAAAAACCAAGATACTCAGTCCACCATCACATAAGATTAAGGAAAGTAACACATTCTCACAATTAAGAAGCTTGAACCAGTGAATGTTTGTTCTGCTTCGATCAACAGACTTAGACAGATCTAGACTTGTACCATGCAGATAGTCAACACAGAAGTGTCTTAAGTTGCAGGAATGGTTTGATACGTTTCTATGGTTCTTTTTTTTCCCATTGAGAAAGCTAAGTACAACCTTTTCACAGCCACCTTTCAAGCATACAGCAGCTCAGCGTAGTTATTTAGAATGTTTTTGTGCAGAGTATCACTTTGTTTCAGCTTTTTATACTCTCCTTGCAAAACCCACACCTCAATTTACATGACTTTGGTGCTGAAAGATTGTGTATGTGACCATAACTATGTTTCATCAATTGACCTTTGTCTTTTCAACTGTCCTCTTACTACAACACAGAACCAAGTGCTGACCTCCTTGTGCTCTCCTGTCACTCACGTCGAGAATATCTCCCGCACGATAAGCACCTGTTGCATCAGATCACAGACAGTGAGCCTGGCTGCTCTCTGACATCAGCAGTGGCTTTATCCCTCCATCAGCCGGAGCAGACATACAGGTACAAACTGCTGGCCTGTCCCGTTGTCATTCAAATGTTGAGCTGGTGATTGTAGCGCTTATCTCTCCTAATCGGAGCGTGTAAAGGTATTACTGCTGAGGGAGAGCGTCGCCACACCAACTTTGATATGGAAAATCACATCTGTGAGCTCCCAAACAACATTATCTACAGAGAACTGAATTTACAAGCCCCTCCATCTGTTGTCTTGGATTAGCTCCGTACATGTTGCATTTTTTTTCTGATCCTCAAAGACAGAGAGAGAGAGAGCAGAGGGGGGCGTAGGGAGGATTAGAAAAGGGAGGAAAATAAAGAGCCAAACACACATCTTGTTAAAAGTAAGATTTGTAAGCTTATTATTTTTGTTATCATGATCATTGTTATTACCTCTGTTATGGTTTGTTCAGTTTACAGTTTATTTTCAAGTTCATTTAAAGTCATTCCAGTCGAAGGTAAACATGATTGTAACTGTTGTTTCCAACACTATTAAATGCTTTTTTTAAAATCTTTTGCCAGACAATAATCGGTCACACTCTCTCACTCATACGCACATAGGAAGAGCAGAAACAAAAAGACTGTTTCTCACTCATTCATTGATTCACTCACACACACACACACACGCTGACACAAGCACACACAAAGACAATCAGCATTGCACTCCTAAGCTCCTGCACACAGATATGAAGTGATTAACAGAAATGAGCTCTGATTCTTACTCTCCCTGACACACACACACACACACACACATTCAGACGGACACACAACAGCACACTTCCTTACTCTTGTGTTTAAGTTCTTAAGTGCAACTTCTTGAAGTGTGATTTATCCTCTTGTACAGCTCTTCAACCCTCCCAGTCCAAACCAGGAACCAAAACCTTTCCCACCTGGCCCTCCCACCAAGAGCCATATATACACCTTGGTTGGTTCACACTCTGTTTCATATTGCAATGTTCTTAATGATGCTCCAAAACCACGTGAGCCGTGTTTGTTCCAACCTGTACAATCTGTTGTCTGGTTGACCAGAGCTATTACATTTCTATCAATTTGACAATGTGTGAGTTTGTTGTTTACCCGAAGGCTGTCCCTTGGAAGTTTTGTTGGGAAAATAATCTCGCTAAATGACAGACCTTTGGGAAAAAAAGCCACATTACTCCCAAACTCCAAGCCCACAATGATGAAAAAATTGAATTCGGTAAGTGTCGGTCACAAGCCAACAGGGCTGAGAACCACAGCTATGTAACATTTGTCAGCTAGATTCACAGAGTGCAGCCCAATTTTACATATGGCTCAACCCACCCAATACTCCAACTTTTAAACCCCCGTCTTCCCCCTCAAGATAACCGAAAAAATACACCACAGTAAACTCAACAAAAGAATAATAAAAAAACATAAAAAAACAACTACAAGAAAACCGAGTTTGGGGTTTGTAAAATGCTTACATCACATTTCATCTTGGCAATTTTCAAGACATTGTTATTCCTTGTCCTTTATGACATTTACACGAGTACTCGAACGCCTCACATGTCGGTGGGTGAGCCACTGCGTGACCTGGTCGGCCAGCTCGGAGTCCATCATCATCATCATCATGGTCATTATAATCATCTTCACCTTCATCATTGTAATCAGCTACTATGGTAAGCCATGGCCTTCTAGAGTCCATCGTTTGGCAGGGTGGGGTAACCATGGTGAATAAGGTGCTAGTTGCTATGGAAACGCTATTCTGAAGCACCAGACTGATTCAGTTGTTTTAGTTTTGAATTTGCCGTACCTCCCCACCAAAGCACTTGGTCTGTATGTATTACTTGTTGCTTTAGTTTGTATTTTTATATTTTATTTATTTTGCATTTTCAGACTTATAAGATGTACAGTATGTGGATGTATTTTCAGGCTGTTAGTACCACTTAAAATAGTCTCTCTCGCTTTCAAACACACACATGTGGCACACTCGGACATGGTTTTTTTTCTCTTTCAGGCACACACAAACACTCATACAGTAACAGAAAAGCGTTTACAGGTGAGAAGAGGTTGGTAGAGCTGAATGCTACACCAACATTGATCAGCGGGGAGCTTCTTATTGTCTGGGACTGGACCTGTTAGTAGATGCTTGTGTGAGTGGCTGTTCTTGCTCCTTCATCCCTCCTCCCTGCTCCTCTTGCTCTCCTCCAGACAGCCTGCGGTGGGTTGAGAGGAGGGCAGTATTGCTGAGTGTATCCATGGCTGCTCGGTAGCCATCGTGTGCTTCTTTAACCTCGGAGATGACAGAAGACTAACCGAGTGCCTCAAAGGCAGGACAGAAAAAGTAACACAGCAACTTATAACATCAACAAACCCTTGCGGTTTCTGTGTCAACGGCACATCTACAGTAAAGCCCCTTTGTTTCGTTTGAGGGGATGATTCATTGTTTAAATGCTCTGACCTCGTCCAGTCCTGCTGCCTTCATTAGAGACGTGCTGGAGACTGATGGTGAACACAGGATGACACAGCAGACGGAGTGGAGATGACAACTAAAAAAACACTGGAGGCGTCTGGCGTCCCAGGGTGCGTTCATGAACTATCAGCTACTTTGACTAGTCTCCTTCACAGGACCTGTGCAGGACATCAGCTGGTTCCTTTTTCCCCCTGCGCTGTGGACTGGGACATGTTCCCAACATCAAGATCAACAACAACAACAACAACAACAACAAAAAAAAGGCAATTTCAGTTCAGTTGTGATGAAATCTATATCTGATTCAGTTCATTTGAGGTCAGTTTAATTCTTGTTGCAAGAAACTATGGCAACTACCGCTAAGGAAGTGTTTCAGCCAATCAGATCCAGGGGAAAGTCTTCAAATGGTTTTCAAATGGGTGGGTGGATTTGATGCTTTTTTCTTCTTTTTACTAGGATTTCAGCCCCGCCTCTCTCGGTGTATAAATGCTTTGTGTGGTGTGCAGGTTTCAACAAGCTCAAACTTACGGCTTGTTCAGACACACACACACACACACACACACACACACACACACACACACACACATACAGACACACAAAAACACACACTCACACATAGTCTACCACACCTGCATCTGTATGCACAGGCTGACTTTGATGCAACGTACGGTTCAGTCTGTGTCACCGAGTGCCTGAGGGTCTTTCAACTCCACCAAAACCACACACCCTCAAACACACAGCTGTACAAACACACACACGCACACACACACATTCACACCGTGATGCTTGAAAACTCTCATTCCTTGCTCCTCTTGCCTTCTGCTCTATTTGTGGTATCTTAACTCTCCTCTCTCCTCTCCTCTCCCCCTGACTCCCCCCCTCCTCAACTCTTCCATCCGCTGATACTGTACACCCTCCCAAGGCTAGTTGGCATGGTGACGCTGATGGGATGGCCGTTGCTAGGAGATGAAGAGAGCGGCCAGTAGGAGCATCGTCACGGTGAGGAGAAGGCGATCCCTGGACGGGCTGCTTCCGCTGACACTCTTCTCCAGCTTGGGAACAAAAGGGTTAAATTCATCTGGAAAAACAAAAAGCAGAGAAAAAGAGAGGGGAAATAATGAGGGATTTTATATCAGATCATAATTCATCATTTTTTTCTTCACTTTGAAAACTTAAAATAAGGCAAAGAGTTTATCTGTGCTTCTAATTGAGCTATAATCTGCTTACAGAGCACGGCTTAAACTAAAACACTGAAAAAAAGGCAGCTGGCTGCACAGAGTCACAGTCCCACTAAAGTCTCCTATCGAGACAACAGCAGGATCATGGCAGACGGCTGCAGCTATTATCAGAGTGCTCTTATTGTTCTAATAAAGTGACACATACTTTTACACACAGACACATTGTATAAACAGTAATCCCCCTCCCCATGTACACCTGGTGAATTGTCCTAAAAATAGTTTGCGGTCTTTTGCTGCGGGCTCCATGCCGAGCGTTGATGTCTAGTCGATGTGCAAAAACACCAGACTGTTCTCTGCATGCCTACGCTTATGAGACACATGTGCGGCCCGACACACCCTCTGCAGTCACTTGATTAATGAGACTGGAAAACAGACAGCAGCATAATTTACTGTCTGAACATGCGACGGCTGATGCCGATTACTGTTAGCCTGTTAATGGTCTGATGGCATCGAAGTGAAGCGGGGATATTCTCAGTGTTTCCACTCATATGTAGCTCCAGAATATTTTCCAGCAGCTTTGTGGGTCAGACTGCAGAGTAATGACTGGCTGACACCTGGATTTTAGAGATGGCCCTCTTCTGGGTATGCTCTGCTGGCCAATGTAATGAGGTCTATGCAGCAGCGGAGCTCAGGTTAAACGCTTTGACCGCTCAGTAACTGAGCACACGGCCGAGGGGTCAGGACACTGTTATTTCGGCGCTGACCGGGAGAGGAATGTGGTTTTCGAAGACACAAACAGCAGACTGTGGAGCATCTCGCAAAACCGGTTCTAAAGTCTGGCTCTACTAATCAACTCATACTTCTCTCTGACTGTCACAGATAAACACATAATTATTGGAGCGTGTATTTGGCAACATGTTTGTGACGTACATCATGACCTTCTGACACTTTCCCGAACAAAACATCGGCTCACATAAGGAAGCTGTGTGAAATGTGTTTTACTGCCTTTGTGCCTGTGTGTGTGTGTGTGTGTGTGTGTGTGTGTGTGTGTGTGTGTGTGTGTGTGTGTGTGTGTGTGTGTGTGTGTGTGTGTGTGTGTCTTTGTGTGTGTGCATGCCACATTTTGGAGCAGAAAAGAAGGCAACATCCGCCTGATAATTAGAAAGCTCAGACACCTAGAGGCGTCTATGAATTTAAATGTCATGTTGACGTGAACTAGAAGGAGCTATCTTAGTCTCCGATTGTGTTTATGAGCGTCTGTCTGTGTGGGATGTGTACGTGTGTGTGTGTACGTGTGTGTGTGTACGTGTGTGTCAGTAGCATCAACTGTAGCGGTTTTATGTATAATGATTGACCTGAAAAGTAGAATCCCTTGTAAATTGTTACGCAATTCATCTTGAGTGACCAACACTTCATGAAAATAATTAACTTTAATTGTAGTTGTCAGAGAGATGTTGATTACACTATGTGGCAGTCTTAGACGTTGTAATTTGTGGTGCCCCGAGATCAGAATGTCCTCAATAAAGGGTCATTCAAGTGATTTAGTATTGAAACTCAATATAGTTCAAAACATAATAACACAATAGCATTTTTTTTAAATGTAGCCTCCCTGACTGGTTTATACCAATGTCTCTTAACTCAAAACATAAAAAAGCTCCTGCAAAGCCACAGAAGACTATTTTTAGATGCTGAGTAGTCCTACTTGTTACTGGTAAATATACTTTAACAGGCATCTGTCAGTTCACAGTGTTCATATATGTAATTTAACTGCACCCTCTGGTGTATCACTGTATGGAAGCAGAAATAATATGTTTCATTTGGAAATCATTACAGCCCCATGATGCATTTTGTCACATTTTTATATTGTTAACTATTGTGCCAAGTCTTTGTCCCTACTAAGCATCAGTGACACAACAGAAAAGGAAAAAGCATTTGCCGTCTCTGATTGTGTTTGAGATATATATAACTTGCAGATATAAATCAACAGTGGTTTAAATGCCTCTCAGGAACCGAAGTTTATTGCATGTTGTTGAGAGCATCAGGTGCTGATTCTCAACTCTCAGAAGCAGTTTCGGGTTGTGACTTAACATCATCAGCCTAATTGATGCACCTGAGCAATCAGCTGGCACACCTGGTCCTAATTAGCTGTTGATCTCTCTTTCTGGTGGTTTTTAAGGAAAACAGGAAGCTGCGATTGCTGAAGTAACTCTGCTCTTTTACATTTTAAATATCAGTGGAGCCATTTGTTTCTTAATGAGCATGTGGTATTAAATTAGCATGTAAATATGAATACATTAGTATGATGTATGACATTTAAGTGGTCATAATACTGCAAGATAAATTACAGAAATGTGTTTTATATCTAAAATGACATGAAATATGAAAATCCACATCTTTATATGGGATATTCTGAACTAGAACATACAACACAACTGTTTCTAGAAATGTTCTAAAAACAGAGGCAACATTCAGTCTGAACTGTGTTCTGCCTGCTGATGCTCAACCTGATGTTGCTGGCAGAGTAACTCAAGCACACTGTCGCTTAAAGGAGTGCTAATTGGTACAATAAACCCCATTAAAGAAAGAGCTTCTGATTTTCTCCACTAATGGCCGGACCTGACCGTCAGATGCAGTAACCTGAGCCAACAGGGTTGGTAAATGAGTATCATCCCACTGAAAGCCATCAGTAATCTCATGGCTGCACGGGGAGCTGCTAGCACCATTCCATCTGTGTTGTAAATGAGATCTAAATGAAATCTAATACTAGCGGCCCTATTCAGGAGGGAGCCACCGTTGAGCTGTAGACACTGATTGAAAGGAGCAGAGCCCAGGAAATAAACTGAGAGCAGTGGAGGGGAGAGGGACGGGTGGTTTACAACATCAGCCTGCAACATTTAGCTTAGTTAAACATTTTTCAGACACGGCAATCAGGCAGATTTGAACTGAGCAGTTTGCACGGCGACACATGTTTGTGCGAATGTGCTGATGTGAACTTTGAATAACAGTAATTAAAACTGTGATGTGATGAGTCTAATCGGCAGTTGGGAGGATTGTGAACGAGGGAGAGTAACAGGAAACTGCACTGCTTCTTTATTTTCAATTCATTTCACAGCTCCCTGCTGATTTCCTCACTTTCTCTTGCACCACTTGAGTTATCCTATTAATTTAATTGGCAACACGGCTCTACAGGTGAAAATGACCCACAGGAGCTGGGGTAATTTGTGCTCTGCTATTGTGTCAGCCATCAGCTTAATATTAACAGTATTCTCATGTAGTTCACATTCCTTATCTGTTCAAGTACATCCAATATAACTATTCTTCTGTGGAAATAACCTTTTCCTTTCTCTATATTCTTCTGTGCTAGTTGTAATTAAGTATCTTGAATAAAACTCTATATGTGTTACTGGAATGAGGGACTTTTGCTATGAGTTTAAAAATATTTGCAGGAAAGGAAGCAAAGCACACAAAAGGTGAGGAAACGTGATAAGAAAGTAATATGTGTTGGAGTAGCAAACAGAAGTATGGATGAACTAACGCCACAAAAGCACAACAAAGGATTATAAGAAACTGAGAAAAATGTTAACATGGCCCTTTTATGCTTTTCCACTTTTTCCCTCTTCTTCAGTGTGTTATATATTATTTTTTTTACATGTAAAAGGTCTGTAGAGTGTAAAACCTGAAGTCCACGCCTAAGAGGAGTTACCCCCCCCCCCCAGAAGAATCCTGAGCTGCCTGAAACGGCTCCATTGAATTATCTCCTTCACTTCCGTAACTTTATGAGGTCATAATGTTACGGAAGTGACGTAAAACTCTTTCCGGCTAGTTTGGCCCTCAAACAAAAAAAGAGAGGGACGGAGCTCAAGCTCCGGAGGAAGAGTTTTTTGAAATGTGAAATGTTGACCAAACACAACCGAGCGGGCTAGCTGACCAATCAGGGCAGATTTTGCTTTCTTGAGGGAGGAGCCAGCGCTACAACGGAGCATTTCAGAGAGAGGGTGAGAAGAGGTGCTGCAGGACAGCCAGGATGAGAAAAACAAGGCGGATTATGAGCATTAACGCATGTAAACATGTTGTAACTGTAACCTGAGATAAAAATATGTACCCGGAAAATAGCATTATAGGGCCTGTTTAATATAGCTAACTCTGATAGCATTAAATGCATACAATCACTCTTAGATGAATATCATATTTGTTGAAAAAGAATGTTAAAAGATGGAAGAACTCATGTTAAAAAGAATGTTAAAAGATGGAAGAACTCAATTTCACACATCAAAAGGTGGATAAACTGAGTTTTGGTGGCTTTCCCCTCCACTGCATTCCTACTTATGCTCTGGGATGAAAAATGGAGGATTGAAATTAAAGAGCAGGAGGATGAGGAGGGCATGGAGGAAAGAGATGGAGTGAGGCAAAAAAATTTGATGAAAGGATGATGAAGGGAGAAAAAAAGGAGAGAAGTATCTCTACAAACTCATATGACATGCAGCCATTTGCCGCTGTCGGTGATTGTCCGATGTCAGTGAGTTTTCTTCTGATAGTTATGAGAACACACTGATTTATTAGGGAAAGGAGCGTGTGTGAGCATGAACACACACAGATTAACAACAACACAGCACCATATTTTACAGGTTACCTTGGAGAAGATAGATACCCACATATCTGGTTGTGTAATGGGTGGCAGCACGCTTAGGCCGAGCTAGCTGCACATGTTGTTATTGTGCTGCTCATAACACTGAGAAACAACCACATGATCATCTGAGAGATTATCCTAAAGTCGGTCTCTTATTGATTCACTGCTCTGCTTCTCCCTTAAACCACTGCTACATGTCGTTCAGTTCCAGAGCTAACAGATTGAGCATGATCCACAAGACCAGTTGTGTAATCCTTTAAGAGAGCAAAGTGGGGGCACTTATGAAGATCTAGAAGTTGACAACAGGAAATCTGAATCGAGTTCTTTTTCGGTAACTAACCATGAAACTCTGTGTTCTCTGCATATCCGGGTGAAAACGGCGAGTGTGAAATGAATATGCATGTAGTTGTTTAGCAGGATCAGCAGCTTGCCAAGCCAGCTGGTGCTGTGAAGATAACTGTGCTGATGGTCTCTTTTGAAAACGGCACATTTCACTTTAGTTGGCCACTTCTGATGCTGCACGGTAAATTAAGTTAGTCTCCCATCAAATAGAGATCAATATGCTGACTGTATTTAAATGATAAAGGCTTGTGATACTGTACACTTCTGTTGTTGTCTACAAATCCCATGAGATGACTAGTATGTGTAACTTCCACTGGAGCTGGTGGGACATGACTTTACCATTTTCCTATTTTGTCGACTTCACAGTAAGGTGGACTCACTACAATCTCTGTAATCACAACCCTCTCATTGCCTGAGGGCTTCTGTGTCACAGACATTCATTGTTGTCTAAAAACGATTAAAAAACACAAATGAGCTACACCAGGTGTGGGTCACATGTTCCTCCCGACATACACCATCCTGTAGGCGTAATTAGTCACCTGACCACAAAAAAAGCCTCACTAAAATTGGCCTTGTGGCTGAGTGCCACAGAGAGGTTATGGAATTCAGAACGTATTATTTTAAAAAGAGACACACGTTGTTTGTTTAAGTCCATTCATGGAATATGTCGAAACTAAGAAGAAACTGAATTTTTGTCTGCTATATGCTGCAATATAATATATAGCAGCTGGATAAGTGTGAATCATATGATTTTGATGATTTGCGACTGATGTTATCTGAGATAGACAGACGTCTCTGTCTGTTGTAATGAATCTAGACGGTTGGATGAATGTGCTCCACACTTACTCAACTTTAGGTGTGTTTAAGTGAGCGTGTGCATGACTCACCAATATCGTCAATTTTTAGGCCTGGTCTAAGCGTGTAGTCTGGTTCTGTTGGCTTTGGCTCATCATCCACGTCAGAGGCTGAAAGAGAAGGAGACATGACATTGAGTTAGTCGGAAAAAGAGGGAGGAAGAGGGCGAGGGAGCATGGGTTAAACCATTGCGGGGGTTAAACCATTGCTATAAATCACAATTTTTTATTATGCATTATTTCCTCCGTATGTTTCGGCTCGGCTTGACTCCCCTTAACTATCCACAACTTTTGCGAATGGAAACCCAAACGTAGCGAGTCGAGCTGAGCAGAACCGTACCGTACAATGCAGTGGAAATGCGGCATTAGATTCAACTTGACACCTTGAGAGAAACATGCGAGAGAGCAGCAAGGCAAGGGTGCATGGGGTTAAAAATCCCCCTAGAGCAGACAGGCTGACAAGCCACAACATCACCAGCAGAGAGAGAGAGCGGGAGAGAAGAGGGAAGGTGAGGGGAGGCAGATCAAACTGAAGAGAGGCTGTGTTTGAAAAGGGAAGGAGAGCGAGGAGGGGGGTGAGAGGGAGGAGAGGTTAATACTACAGGGCTGTGGAAGTTAAAAGGACCGGACAGGCCAGGGATCAAAGTCTGTGTGTATATGTGTGTGTGTGTGTGTGTGTGTGTGTGTGTGTGTGTGTGTGTGAGAGTGAGAGAGGGTTGAGAGATTGAAGGAAGGCAGGAGAGTGAGCGAGAGAGGTTAACACTACATATACATAGCCACCCACTGACCGCACACAGCAATAAATGGACTCTGACAGGGAGCGAAGGAGGAGGGGGTGAAAGAAGAGGAAAGAGGGAGTAGAGCGGAGGGGAGGAAGAGGAGAGAGGCGGTGGGGGTGAGGGGCCTTCAAAGCTGGAGCTGCTCCTCTCTGCTGCTGTGGAGGGAGAGCGGGAAGAGAAAGAAGAGAGAGACAAGAGGAGCAAGGGGGGAGGATCTGTGCTGTGTGTGAAAATGCTGCAGGGGAGTATTAACAGCTCTGACTGTTTTAGACTGTATTTAGATTATGTATGCATCTGTATACAGCAGGTGTGTGTGTGTGTGTGTGTGTGAGTTATATGTATGTGTGTGTGTGTGTGTGTGTGGTGGGAGGATTCGTAGGGAGCCCGGTGTCTACCAGATGTGTAGAGTGGACAGATGGGTGCAGGTACAGTATGCAAATAGGTCCAAGCATTGCATTACACGTCACACGTACACACACACACACACACACACACACACACACACACACACACACACACACACACACACACACACACACACACGCACACGCACACACACACACACACACACACACACACCAAAGTAAAAGACTCACCTGTGGAGCAGCAGACGTACACTCGTAGTCTCAGACAGCTGCGGCCGTGATGATGGGTGGGCGTGGCTGTAAAAAAACGATAGATAGATCAACCTGTGCGTTCACATACGTTTAATGCTTTTAATTATGTAGCATTTGTTAATAAATACTGACCAACGCTGGGTTTTGCTGCTTTAAATGTGAACACCAGATCAAAAGTAATGCACCGATCCTTACTGACCTTATGAAACAGACTACAGCTGGACAGAAATGTTCCACATTAAACACAGTTAACATTCAGTTTAACGCGCAACATAAAACGTTATGTGTGCTAAACTTTATTATCCCAGGATGCACTGGAGCACACAAGCTGCCTTTATACAGTCACTGTGTGCGACTTACAACTGTATTTACTGAAGATAGTCAGTGTTGAACATATTACTGCAGAGTGAAATAAATGAGCTCTCTATATATAAAGAGGCAAACGCATTACAGCTCTAGTGGCACTCTCCTACCCAAAGCAGTGACTGTGGAAGGATAACCAAGTGTTTTCATTGCAGGTTATTAAATGTGGCGTAGAGTAAAAAATACAGAATGTGGATAGCGAGAAGGACTTGAAAATGTTTGGTTGACACATCACTGTAATCTCCTCCTTTGTGTCTAACCAGTCTCCCTAGAGAAAAAAAACACTACTGTATGTTCATGTGTTCAGTGACGTGGCCACGGCTTCTTGTCTACATGGATTACTGCACACACAGCATTGGATTAGAACGGAGGGAGCCATCGTTAATGTTATTAGTAACGTGTACTTTTACTAGTATGACAAGTCAACATGTCTGCTGTGAGAAAGGCCTTTTTATTAAAATATATTTTAATATAAATAATATAACCAGTCACTTGTACCACATTCATTAATGTATTAAATAGATACATCCCTTTGATTTTTTTTTTGAGGTTTTGCAAACACCAGCCCGCATGAAATAAAATAAAAATAAAATAATTAATAAATAAAAACAAGGAGGCTTCTCTTTTTTTGTGTAGCACAGAGCAGCTTTCTGATTATGGTGTCTGAAGACGTCTCCCATCAAGTAATGCAGGTTAAATGAGTGCTGCATTACTTGATATAGCCATTTAATGCATGGGGCATTTATCCCTGTGGTGAAATGTTCCTTTTAAATTATTTCATGACAAGCTAAAAGTTTATTATTTATACAGTGGCGCATTTATCGCAAGGAGTTGCGAGTTAATTTGATAAGCGATCAACAAACTGGATGAGGCTGGCTTGACTGCAGGGTGATATGATTAGATGTGAAACAGCAATTTGTTATCATGAAATTACCCGAGGATGGTCCAACTGAGTTAATCATCAAATCCACTTAACAATAAAAGATTAACCTGTTTGATCGTACAGGGAGTTTTTGTCACATTACTGCTCTAGTCTCACAAGCTTTTTACTATAATCTATAGTATTTTCATTTATATTTCGAGGACATGCACGGGACTCTATACTGATAAGTATTAACATGGTATTGGTTTGATTCCACTCACAGATGTAGTAGTACTCCTGTCCAACGTGGAACTCGTAGCCCAGGGAGAAGGCGCTGTAGCGCTGGAACTTCTCGGAGAACTTGATGGGTGCGTGGGGGGCGTGGGGCCGGTTACACTCCCACCTCTTGAAGCCCAGCTGGGGGTCGCAGTTCCTGTAACCACGGTAACTGACCATGTAGAGGACGTACTGCTCGCCGGTGCCCACCATGCGCTGGCTGTCGTTGTAGTGAGGGCAGTAGATGTCCAGGTAGTCGTTGACGTTCACCTGCATCGTGTAGCCCTCCCTACGCAGACTGGACAGAGAGAGAGAGAGTGCAAACAGTCAGAATAATCACACAGCTGCAGAATACATATATATCATTTTAATTATTATTATACTAATTAAAAAGTTCGATAAAGCATAATCACAAAATCACAGAACACAAATATCATAATAAGTATACAAATTAAAGGTGGTTCATTTAGGCAACAGGCAATTTAAAACTAACTTCCGTCAACACATCATAATTGGACATTTCAAAAAATCAAAACTGTTTGCAGAATTTGAATGTATTTTGCCTGCCAGTTAGATTTTTCAGTAAAATGTCTAAAGTGCCCCTGGAAATGAATAAAACTTTATTAACCTTGTGCTTCAACAATAAATGCTATTTATATCGCTAAATTCATGCATTGAATGCAGCGATTAGCTAACACTAACAATAACTAAAGTAATTAACTTACAACAAACAGGAAAAAATGTGTGTACACATTTTTCACACAATATTTTTCACACTAAATAATAGCCCTTATATTTGAATCTCCAATGGCACACTCTCATACACACACACACACAAAACAAATACATAAGGTAGCTACAGTATTTGTTGTATTTCATCACAGTTAGCATGAAGTTCCACATTTAACAGGGTTGCCTTCAACTGGCTCTGATTCCCAATTATGTGTGTAACATTTTGAGATACGCACATTTTTTGGGCCTTGACACAACACTCACATACATCACCGAAGACAACGTAACACCTCACATCATTGTACGGCATTTTGCATGGTTGCATTTCATCTTAAATGTTCACACAGGGTCAAACGAGTCTTTGTTCGAGAGTTATTGAGTTATTAATAACCCAAAACAGGGGTGTGTGTGTGTGTGTGTAAGAGTGTGTGTTTGTGTGCGTATTAGTGGCTGCAGAGCTGCTGTATGCAGAGAATGCAGAGCTGGCTCTTCAGTATGGACTTGGGGCCCCAGGGCCACAGCTCCTTCTCCCGGTGTCAGCGCAGCGTTGTCCCCTAACCCCAGCGCTCGTACATCAACCTGAGCACAACGCTGCGCTCACATCAGCCGTCAACGTCCTGGCCACGCTCTCCCCACCCCCACCCCCCGAAAAGCTCATATATCAGCGTCAGCCCCAAAAAAGACTCGGCTTGACAGGAAGATAAGGTCTGAATCTGTGTCTGGGAGTGTGTGTGTGTGTGTGTTATCCACACACACACACACACACACACACACACACACACACACACACACACACACACACACACACACACACACACACACGAAGATGTGTGACAAAGTGAAATAGATTCTTTCCTGACGTCCGAAAGCCCTCTTTTTCTTCCCATCACAGACACAGGCTCATATCTGTGTGACAGAGACAGGTTGCAGTTGTAAATCATACACACGCCGATGAGCATGTGTGCGCACACTCACACTCACACACACACACTTGGATGGTATAGTGGTGACGTAGTAAAGTCACAAGGGGGCAGCAGTGTGTCGTCCTCGGCCCGATGCTGCCTCTCCCCCTCTTTGCCAGTTCTAGGTCATGTCTCAAGGGGGATTATTATTCAATTATTAAATGAAGATCGAAACACTGTTCCCAATGTCTCCCTCTCTCCATCACTTCTTACCGCTCTCCTCAAATCCTTCCTGAATTTGTCTTTCTCCCCTCGCTCTCCGTTCCTCTCATCCCTTTCTTTCAGACTAACATGAAGGGAAGATTAATTGTTCAACATTCATCCTTTGCACTCTTCTTCCTCTCCTCTCCTCACTTTTTTTCTCATTACATCATTTACTATCCTACAGAGGGTATTAGTGCTAGAAAAAAAAAAGTGTAAAATGCTTCAAGGGAACTATATTTATAGTGAATGCAAAAAAAGAGAGGGAGAGAGAAAGAACACAAGTGAGGGATGAGTTTAGTTCCAGCAGGGGAGGAGTGAATGCAAATTTAGTAAAAAAAAAAAAAAAAAAAAAGCAAGGAGAGCCAGAACCGAGCGGACATAAAAAGAAAAGGAGGCGGTTGAAGAGTTTTACGCTACCAAAGAAAAGCAAGTTCTCTGAGATGAAGGGATAATGGCAGAAAGAAAGAGAAATGAGGGGGAGGGCAACTCTGAACATCTTGAGTAATTTGAAAGTAAATCACTTCTCTAAGATAAAAGCTGGCTTTAGGATTCCCACTGTGTATAAGTGTGTATTTATGTGTGTGTGTGTGTGTGTGTGTGTGTGTGTGTGTGTGTGTGTGTGTGTGTGTGTGTGTGTGTGTGTGTGTGTGTGTGTGTGTGTGTGTGTGTGCCTGTTCTAGTTTGTGTTTATTTATGTGGGACACCAAAGCATCCATGCCAACCATTTACATTTGATGTAGTGACATTTTGGTGTTTCTGACATACATACACACACATAAAATGAAAAAAGGATGATTTAACAGATGTTTGTCTTAACAGCTACTCAAATATCATGTAAAAAGGAGCACGAGGATCCTTGAACGTTACAATAATCTGTTCCAGAGAACATTATGCTTCAGTTTCAGGCTGTGGATATCCAGAAGATAGACAATTGAAGAGTGAGTTTGTGTTGAAGAGAGGATGTTTCAGGAGGATTAAAGGTATTAAAAACAATAATATTAATCATACCTCTGCGGTCTCATTTGTATGCAGTGAATACAGTGATACAATAAATGCACATTGAGGGACCAGGAAAACCCTGTAAACATAATGTGATCCCATACAGCTGACTTTGGCTGACTTTGTGACTTTGTACACCAATCCTTCTTACATTGTGGCACTGGTGGATATAGTATCGGTCAGTTGTGACCAATCCACATTAAACACAATTGAGGATTGAGGAGTGAGAAATGTTGGTTTATGATTTTTTTCACTTGAAATTGAGAATCATTTGTTGTTTAATCTCTATTAAACATATTCTCTTTTCACATGTAGAATCTGTAGGCAACAGGAGAAGATTTTGAAATTGTAAGTTTTCTAGTTTCCGTTTGTTGTAGTGTCACAGTGAGGAATATTCACCAAATTGGTTTAAAATCAGCTTGTTAACTGGCTACAATCCGGTCACACATGTCATCTCTCAACTTTGGTGTCACATCTCAAGTTGCTAATGTGACTGTAAACATTTAGCAGTGCACACAAAAGTAAGTCTAGGTTCTGATATCAGCTGACTACACCAGATCAGTCCTGGGTCACTGCTGAGGAGGCCAGGCACCGAACCCGCTAACTGCTCTCCAGGTGCTGTATAGCAGCTGCCCACTGCTCCTAATACTAATACGGGTTAAATGCAGCGGCTAAATTTCGCTGTGTGAAATTGTGCAGTGTATAATTGTGTGACAATACAAATCTATTTACATTGAGAAGAATGTTCCCAATCACCTCCACACCACGCAATAAGACACACAGTAAAAAAAATGATATTGAATTAGTATACTTGGTATTTGGCCAGTAACCAAAATCTAAGTGTGAGAGGGAAACCGAGATGTTTTTATACTGTGAGTTTTGAATGTCAATGTGTATTTTTTTGAGGCTGTTATTTGTGGTGTTGTTTTATTTGACTTAATGATAAGGTACTAGGCTATATGGTTAGGTGTTTCTGACACAGTAAGTCCTGCATATCTCATTAAGTTAAAAAAATCAAACACTGTAAAGTACAGTCAGTCAGTTTTAGGTATTGTATTGTAACATCATTGTACAGGTGTTTTTGTCTGATGCCTGTTGTTATTCACATGGTTTTACTTTTCATGTTTTAACCAAAGTGGTACCTGTGCAGATGTGTACAGAGAGAATTCATTAAATCTACTTCATTAATAAAATAAGCAACGATGAAAAGAAAATGTTTTTTGTTAATAATTTTTTCTTAGACAACAAAGCTAAAGAACCATGAACTGACCGAGCTGTGATTTAGGTTTGTCTGCATCATTTAAGAGAAGCAGCTGGATATAAACTGTTTGATAGCAATGTGCCCTTTCTTTTATGCAAAGTGTATGTGACAGCTCTATACCAGTCACAATCATATAATCATAATATTTTTCCTTCAGGCTGCTTCAAGACAAAAGAAAATGCAATAAATCATTTCAAAAAAATGGTTTTCATAAGAATCGTGAGAGAAAATCCACTTCGACAGAGGAAATCATGATTCACATTTTATCCCAACTGTGCAGATGCATTTTGTTGGATTTTTATTCCCTTTTATTTTATTGGAGTTTATTGGATAGTAATGCTCCCTGAAAGAGCCGAGAGACGGAGCGGGACTTTTCATTGACAACACATTGAGGAGCAGAAGAACACTTATAAATCTACAGATTTCACCAGAGGGATGGAGCGATGGAAGGATGGAGAGAAAAGATGGGAGGGTTTATAGGATGAGACGAAGGGGGTAGTCAGGGTTAAAAGCTGCAGAGTTTGGGCAACAGGGAGCGGGGAGGGTGATGGCGGGAGGGAGCGAGAGGGAGCAACAGCTAAGAGCAAGATCAAAGTGGGCCTGGATCAATGTCACTACTGTAAAATCACATCAGAGAATGTGAGAGGGAGAGAGAGAGAGAGAGAGAGAGAGAGAGAGAGAGAGAGAGAGAGAGAGAGAGAGAGAGAGAGAGTATGTTGCCTATATAAATCAGTCGTGGGCAATATAATGCCACAGTTACCCCCCGCCTGGCTATTCTGGCTGGCCTGTTGGAGCAGCTTACATCAATAAAACACTTTGACAGTAAGAGCAATCATTCCTTTTCGTAACAAGCGCTCTGAGGACCAGCTTACTCCGCTGTTCTCTGTTGGTACGATGACAGACTGTAGAGGGGGTGGGGGTGGGGGGGGGGGGGGGGGGGACTGAGGCGGACTCGAAGCTCAAAGTTTAAAAGTCATAGAGTAGTTTTACACAGAATACATACGTACCATGTTTCTGCAACAATAGCTCATTGTTCAATATACCACATAAGGGAAGAGGACCCTAAAATCCTCCATTTGTGACCTCTAGATTATTCACTCTGGTATTCACATAATCGTAGTCAATCTATGATTCTATATAAACAATATTCACAGTTGTTGAAATGGTCTAAATCTATCAGAAATCTCACAGCTAACAGGTACTTTAAGCTAAGTATTCACAGGTGGTAAACGCTACTTATTTGGGCCCATTTTACACCTAGCTTGTTAAACACTTTTGCGATGACGGGTCAGCGATTGTGGTCGAGATGCTTGAGCTTCTCAATTACTTTCTCATGCTAGGTGCCAACAATCATTAGCACAGGGAAGGCTAACAAGTTAGCGTGGAACATCTGAGGACTTCCTCCACAGGACACATGGACAAATGTTTTTTATTCTTTCCAACTACTAAGTTCTCAACGATCAAAAGTAGAAAAACCGCGGGTGGCTGATTGGGTTGCAGGCGGGGGATAAGTGTTTGTAACTGCCAAATGCATGCATGCCAAGGTAAATCAAGGTTAAAGAAATCAAAGGAGACAGTGCTGATGGGTACACGGTTGGGCTGGATTAAAACTTGTCTAGCAGTGGTACAAATGATTGCCAATCAGGACTTAAAAGTCACTCTGCCTCCCCGAGGCCAGAATTCTTAATCCCACCTCAGTCCGGTGCAGAGATGACATTAACATTGTTGCGGGAGGCCTCCAATCAGCCGGCGGAGCGATAGGTTTAATTGAATGGCTCCCCCACTGAAAGGAGACTCCCAGGGATCTGTAGCATCAATGAGGCCCGTCATCCAACACAGGCGGGAGTCTTTCCTACTGTATCCTCCACCCACTCCCTCTGCTCCGTCTCCTTACCTCCATTTGTTCTGTCTCAGTTTGGATTTTTGCCTGAGAGGAAGCATGCAGACAAAAGGGGTTTGAAAAAAAGAACCTCTGTGTGTGTGTACATGAATCTCAGGGATGCCATCTACTTCAATATTGGTTGACATTGAAGATATTGACAACTGCTGGGCGTATCAGAATACCATCGTTCTCTTTTATCATCTCGGGCTTCTTTTTGTTCTTTTCCTCTCCATCATGTCTCCCTGAACCACTGGAGGAACATGCTTGTAAGTGTGTGGGCGTCTCAGGGTGTTTGTGTGTGTGTGTGTGTGTGTGTGTGTGTGTGTGTGTGTGTGTGTGTGTGTGTGTGTGTGTGTGTGTGTGTGTGTGTGTGTGTGTGTGTGTGTGATAGGGTGTAGTGGTTGAGTAGGTTCTAAATTCTCCCCATAGAAATCAATACCTGTCTAGAGTGTGTCCAACAGGAATATGCTGCCTTCTCTCAAGGCTGCCACACACCCACACACACACACACACACACACACACACACACACACACACACACACACACACACACACACACACACACACACACACACACACACACACACACCGTCCTGCCCTGCAGCGCAATGGTTCATCATTGGTAATTGATCAAAGTATTACAGCTAAAAGGGTTTCTTGCCAGGCGGCCTCACACGCAGCACTGACATGATCCCAGAACACGAGCAGCATTCTCACAATCACTTTCTCTTTATTTCCACCCTTTTCTTACATCTTCTGCCTCGTTTGCTCCATTTTTCTGCTCTTGTCTCACTTCTCTCCAGCTCCTAAGCACTCTTTCTCTTTCCTCTCCTTCCTCATCATCGTCATCCATCATCCTCTCTCCCTCTCTCTCGTCCACCCTTTCCTCTCCCTGCCTGTGGATATTGACTATGTGGTGTGAGCGAGAGAGAGAGAGAGAGAGAGAGAGAGAGAGAGAGAGAGAGAGAGAGAGAGAGAGAGAGAGAGAGAGAGTGCTCCGGCAGCACGGAAACCCTAATGGCAGGCGTTATTAGCCCTTTGAACTGAGCTGTCTCGCTCTCACACAGAGCCACGTTCGACAGACACACTCTCCTAACCCCATTATGTGTTCGACGGGCATGTTCTCTCGCACATGCATGCATTTCGCAATCAATCACGCACGCTTTATTTTGCGTTCTTTTCTTTTTTTTTTGTCCAAACAACGCGTGACACAGATGGATGGATGCGAGGAAATTAAAATGAACAACTGCATGAAACAACAGATGGCTGAAGCCGAGGCCCGACACAATACGGAATACGCAGACACAGACGAAAAAACAAAGAGGAAGAGGAGATCACAGACGTGGGCCGATAAACTAAGGATGAACGACAAGAACGGGAAGGAGGAAAGACAGTGTCCTACCTCCATTAAGAAAAATGTTGTTTAACCTGTGAATGAGACCGAGACTTGTGGTCTTTACCTTAATTTGCTTGTTCATTGATTTTGTTCTCAACTTTAATTCATCTTCCTTTTCACAACCGCCCCACACAGCCTATTTTACGCTCCAAAGGGTTTGTTCACTTTAAGGCTTCTTCTTCCTCTCAAGTGTCATTCAACACGTATCTGCCAATACTCACCAATCCCTCCCTCTTACTCTACCACTTTTCTGCCGTCAATCCCGGGCCGCTCTATCCCTCCGTTTCCCCCACATCACCCGTTGTCTCTGTTCCCAAAGCCCTTACATGAGCAATAGTGATCCCATCAGACACTGGGCCAGCAGAGGCAAAGAGACACACAGAGAAGAGAAAGAGAGTGTATGTTCCCTAAGCTCTCCCATGATTGATAGTGATCCTGTCTGATGGCTGTGTATAGACTCAGCACTCAGTGAGACATTACCCTCTGACCCAGCTATTGATTCTCTGCATTCGCTGCCCCAAACACACAACACTGGTCCTGACCCTGCCTGTGCGAAAACACACACACACACACACACACACACACACACACACACACACACACACACACACACACACACACACACACACACACACACACACACACACACACACACACACACACACACACACACTCGTCTGTGTGTACAGTCCTACAGATTGATAACTTGCCGGTGTCCTGTGAAACCTGATCAATGTGCTGCATAACAATCATTCTCCCCGACTGCCTCGGCCCACTTCCTGGCCGAGTCACATGACCACCGTGTCCTGCTGACTGATGTGTGTGGGTCGGGGTCTGGAGGCTTGAATATCAGCGCTGCGGGGAAAGAGAGCTCCAGCGCCGGGATAAACCGTTCTCAACAACAACAACAACAACATTACTCAGATCCCTCTCCTGAGCCACATTTAATAAGAGATCCGGGGCAGGAAACGGTGCCTGCCAGACAAAAGGACACTGTGGAATGAGAAGCAGTGCCATCCATCAAGCACACCTGGGTCAGATACCATTTGCAAATCATTTTTCACCTGCTTGCTCTTGTGTTAACCTACTTGAACTGCAAGTTGGGTGGGGTCGAGCGTATAAAAGATATCAGCTGCTGAAGGAAACTGTTTAAATCTCACTTTGCCGTTTGTCTCTCTGTGCGTGGCGAACTTGGCTGGTATAAGAAACAAAAAAAAATCCTCTATCAAGCACTTCAAACGTGGTACCAATGACCCACGTCCGATATCACAGACAAGTTAAACACAGAGAGGATATTTTCGCCATTGTGAGTCCAAGGAGGCGAAGCCAGAAAGAAAAGCGAGACAGAGAGGAGTGCCAACTGAGCTCCAGCCTAATGGGCTTCCAAGACAAAACCACAGCTGGCTTTCAACATTAGTCTCCATGACGACAGAAGAAGCACTAGCTGTGGAGCTATTGTAGCAAAAAAAAAAAAAAAGAAAAAAAAAAAAAGGGGGCTACAGGGGTTCATTGCTTTGTGTGAAAACCCATCTATCCTCTTTTTATCCACCATCTCCCCCCTGTCTCTCTAATGGCTAATTAAGTGCCACTTATTACTATTCTACATTATCACAAATCATCAGCTATTACTGTGGCAAATTCTGTTTCACACTGTTTTCAGGCGGGTTTTTTTGTGTGTTGCTTCTCAGTTTGGCTGCAAGAGGAACAAAGAATTAAGGCTAAAAGCAGATGGGGGAGCGGGGGAGGGTTACTAAGGGCTACCGGCGAAATTTGGATCGGTCATGTACTGTACGAAAAGCCTGGCAGGGCTGTGTGACTTCATGTGGATATTATAGAGGGTACATCCAGAGGTGAAACGAGGACTGAAGTGAATGTTTCATTAAAGTCTATACCCCGTCTGTACATCAGTTTGCTAATAAAAAAAAGTATTATCCTGTAACACTTCTATCAACTAACCAAAGGACAAGTTGTCACTACTTAAAATGTATCTCTCAAACCTTTTAATTTGCTCAGAAAAAGACAATACACACTACAACCAATACAAGCTCTGTTACTCCTGTGGTAGGTTAGATGGATAAACACATACAGACAGACACAAAAGACACTGAGAGATAAATAGCAGACTTCGTAGGACAAGCAGGCAACAGCAGGGAGACCTTAAGTGTTTGAGTGCATCTGGGTATTCTTGTCAGACAGACGATGACATTGAGCTTGAACATTTCCAGCATTATGGCTGTTCCATTAATGCACTGTGACATGGAGAATTAATTAAATGTATTCACATATATACAAGGTCACAAAGGCCTGAGACTAAAGCACGCAGATTGATATACGATGCTAATCTAAGCAATACATGCTCAATTACCCATTTAGGAAAATAATTCTGCTGCATGGAATCAACGGAGTAAAACAATGAAAGGAGACCAAAAAAATAAAAAAAACAGCCCGCACTAAAAAAAACAACAATGTTCAGCCTCACTTCAGCTCGAGAGTTTTCTATTTTTATTCTTCATCAAAGCAGAACATAAAAGACTGCCACAGCTCGAATGTTTCAGTGCTAAGACCTTCCACAGAGCACAGGCCAAAAAGTGATAACAGAAACAAAAAGATCTTGTTGGGTGACGAATGAGCCAAAAATCTATCAATGCCAGATTTTAACTCTGCACACAATAGGCTTACAAGTGATGCACTCAGAGTGGAAACTGAAACTTTTTGAGTTTGTGCAGTCGATCGCTAAATAGCTGTGTGTGTGTGTGTGTGTGTGTGTGTGTGTGTGTGTGTGTGTGTGTGTGTGTGTGTGTGTGTGTGTGTGTGTGTGTGTGTGTGTGTGCTTTTTCAGATGCAGCTGTATTACGCTTTGCCCCGCTATCTTCACTTATTCCTCCTGACCAGGCCCAGAGAAATGTTACCAGAGTCAGTCAACACTAGGCTCTGAGTCTGGCCTGCTGTGTGATATCTCCTTTACAGCCCTTAGTAAATTACCTTTCAGAAACGTACAACTCTGCAACACGTTTGAAAGTAGATACAAACAATAAAACATGAAAATGGAGCAGGATAATGATCAAAATGGAATAATTTGAAAAGAGACGCGTTTAGCTGGAGGCCAGGCGGCAACAGAACACATGCTGGATCCGGGCGTAATGAAAATGTGAGTAAAAGGAGATGTAGTTTAGAGGGAAACCTGTTTACGCACATTAGGCTCTAAATCCTGTTGATTCCACAAGTTTGTGTATCTGTGTGTGTGTGTTTGTGGGTGTCAGTATTTCATGATGTGGCTGACTCTCTCCACTGAACATGAGCAGTCTCTGTCAGACTCGACAGTCTATCAGTGGAACATCCCTCTCCCGTTTCCCTCCCCCATCTCTCTCTCCCCCACAATCTGCCCTACTCTCCTCCTCTGTCTCTCCATCCTTATCAGTGTCCTTCCATCCGTCTCCCGTTCAATTTTTCATTTCAGGTTCAATCTTTTTGACGTCCTCTCACTCCTCCTCCTTCCTCCTCCCTTTTCTGTCTTCCTCTACTGGCCTGTCAATCTGTCGTCGTCCCCTCCCTCTCTCTCTCTCGCTCTCTCTCGTGAAGTCAATAAGCCTCTCCATGTGGTGGCAACCTGTCAATCATCATGAGACAGTCAGCAAAATGCGCACATTCATGTGGACTTTGTGTATGTGTGGTTGTGTAGGGATAGGAAAAGGAAATGTTCCTCAGATATCAGAAATAATGTATCAATTTTTTTTTCCTGTTTAAAAGCACACAAGCCTCTCACTACACACACTTTATGTCCACATCTTAAGTGGTTCCATGAATTTGTGCATGTGAAATGAGTCAGGGGAAGGTGACAAATCACCTCTAACAAAGTGCATTATGGACTTGACAAAGCAAATCCCCTGTGCACATTTTTTTCTTTGTTTTCTTAAATCTGTGCTTGTGTGTGGCAGTAGTGCATGTGTCTGTGCTATCGCTGCAGCTTCACTGTGACTTACTGCTTTAATATAAGAGGTAATCCACGTACGCCTTTATTCTCTTTTTATTATTTGGGCAACATCGTCTGCGCCAAGTGATCAATAAACATCATTCCTTCAGTGAAATAATGCAGCAAAATATGAAAAACTGCAGTGCCTCTTTTAATTGCACTTTCTATTGATGAGGTTTGACTTTATTTAGGTGTCACTCTTTTATTTCATTCTAACTATCGAACTCATAATCTGTTTAATCCAAAACAAACTGCTGCTGCCGCCGAAAAGCATTAAAGACATCACTTTCTGTGTGCCTAGGGGTGTTTCTCAAGAAGAAACAGGAAATGAAAAAGGTATCGGATGAATCACTTTTGTGTTTTATAGATGGGAATGGAAAGTAACAAAGTTAATATTTATTTATATAAAGATACCGCCCTTTATTACTTTAACTGTCCTTTGCACGGAGTGACATGCAGACATGCACCAGTGCCAACAGCAGAGAACCAGAGAGCGGGTGGACACCGGGGCCCATTTAAGATCAGATATTCCACGTGCAACATTAAGGTTTATGGATATGTAGGTGTCTTTTTCTGCAAGTGTTATGAAGTGTGTTGTATTTATTCGCACTTGGGCGTTTATTCAAAGGGGACAAAGCAGCGGGATGTGTATACGAGCTCTCATAAAGTCAGCCCACGTCCCAGTGCAACATCCTGGCCATATAAGCAATGTCTGCTCTGCTCTGCTCTGCTTTGCTGCTGGAATATGAAATATGCATGGACCATAAAGAGCATATGGACCATCCATCTCAATATCCGCTACACCAGACCATCAAAAAAGATCATTAAACCTAACACACACGGGCTGGCTCGCACACACGGACACACAAAATGGCACATAAACATGCACTCCCACGTTGTGCATAATGGTTTATCAGTTTCAGTGCCAACTTTCTGCTGACAGAGCACACGCAATAACAGGCAAAGACATGCGCGCACTCAGACGGACACACGCGCAAATGCACATTTAGGAAAAAGAGAGGGTATTTAACATTTGAGGGCATTTGCTCACTTCACATTTGTAGTCTTGATCTAAATGCTTTAAAAACAGCTGTCACATGATAACACTTGAAAATTTAAAAACGCATAGAAAAACATGAACATATGTCTTTGTTCTCCGCTCTATCTGACACACACTAACACACACGCACACGCACACACACACACACACACACACACACACACACACACACACACACACACACACACACACACACACACACACAAATGTGCCACCTCTCCAAGCTGTCACTCAGTCTATATTTCCTTTACCATGGCTCTCTGTCACTATCAGACTCTCTGGCCCTACACTGCAGGGAATTAAAATTTAATATGAGACTCACAAGGAGAGAGTGAAAGAGAGAGATAGACAGATAGAGAGAGAGAGAGAGAGAGAGAGAGAGAGAGAGAGAGAGAGAGAGAGAGAGAGAGAGAGTGTCAAAGTCACAGTGACAGTAAATCAGAAAAAAAGCCAAACTGATGGCCAGTTTTCAAAATGCACAGATACAGAGCAAAGTCAGGGAAACTGTTAACAGAGCGGCAGAACAAAGGAAGAAGGGATGAAGGGACAGACGAAGAGTGAAGAAGAGGGATGAAAGGAAGCGTTTGGTGATGAGGAAGAAAAACAGATTGATTCAGGAAGAGTGTAAGTTCTCATTCACTCACATTTTACAGAAGAAAAAAAAAACATAAACAAAGACTTCCACTGGGTGAGGCATCTGTCCCCTTTCATCTCTTTCTCTCCATCCCTCACCCTCTCGTTAATTTCCTCCCCTCCCTTCTCTCACATCTCCCTAATCTATTTCAAACTACAGTATGTGTCAGCAAGGAGTCTGACACTAAGTCAGCGTCATATTCTATCATCCATGCAGACAGAGACGGGAGCACCACGCAGACAGGACAGCTACAAGACGGGCTTCGTCTTTATCTAATCTCTTTACTCCTTCCTCATCCCTCCATCCTACTCCCCCCCCCAAGAAAAGTGTCTGAACAGGTGCAGCCGACATCAATCTGCTAATGGGCAACTGCTCTCTTATTGGTTCACACTGCGGCCTAAAAAAGCTCGTTCCGGTTGGTGAAAAGTTAACATTTTATTTGTAAGAATGAGGCAATAATGAGAGTTGGACAGAATGTGCAGTATGTGTGCTTTACAGGATTTTACAACAGCCACCTTGTTTTCACCTTCGCAGTAGAGGGCACAAGTTGAAGAAATTCAATCTTTGTTGCCAAGCTCTCCCTGCAGGTGTAATGATTTACTTCTTTAGGTGTAGAGGCGCAAAGTTAAAGGAACTGTTGGCCGGGGGAGTATTTTTCTCCACTGCCAATTCTCATTTCCTAAACACAGAGTGTCCTGTATAATTTAACAATCATATATATGTTTATATTATCATGGCCAACAGCTGAGATATTGTGTTTTTTTTTTTTTTTTTAAATCAACAATTTGGTATGACCTTAAATAAAACAGTACCCATGAGCATCAACTGCTGTTGCTATGGAGAAGAAGCCAGTCAGAGGAATGTAACCAGAACATGTTGTTGCTGCAATAAAAATGCTGCACCACAGTAGCCAAAGTTAACTGCTGAATGTAAACGTACAAGTGTGTCTAAACAGAAAGGCTTTTCTGTCTGAACACTCAGTAATAATTAGCCATTATCAACATGCACAGCTAAACTGTATGCTCAATGATATTGATTGGATTGCATATTGAAAGTAGTTCACTTTATCTCCTGGTTATTTATGTACAAAGTCTTGTACGTTTGTCCAGATATTTTCTAACTTAGTTGCTCATCACTGTACTGATGATTCATCCAGGATAGTTTCAAGTCCACCCAAGCCACTACTGAGCCAATATTTCCTATGCACAAAATGAAAAGGACTTTTTTCCCCCCCGGAAACCTGGATGCCCAAAATATCTCCTCCTACTACACAACTCTATTCCTTTCAGAGTTTACCACCGTCCTCCTCTGGGATACAATCCACCACCAGTTCGCTCCAGTATATATGCTCCAGTGTACTGGATGCTGCCCAAAATGTGGATGCAGGAATATTCAGTGACTGTTGTTGATACAGTAGATCTCTGCCTTCTGGTTTGAGATTTAAAAATATCTCTTTTGAAACCAGATGTGCCACCTGCTCACCTCAGCAGCTGTGGAGCTCTTTTGACAGACCGACTCCCTGCCTTGTTAACAGCACTTTGATTCAGCCAATTTCAGGAATATGAAAAGATGCTGTCAAGTACTAAGAGGCCATTGTTGTGCCTTTATGAATGACGGCATGTGTGTGTGTGTGTGTGTGTGTGTGTGTGTGTGTGTGTGTGTGTGTGTGTGTGTGTGTGTGTGTGTGTGTGTGTGTGTGCGCGCAGGATTGATGCCCTATGAGTTGGTGTGTGTTTGCAGATGTGTGTAGGTGTGGAGAGAACACAAACGGGCACAGCTAACATTACAAAAAGAAAAAACACACGAGAGAAATGAATCAACAGTGTTTGCTTTTAGACGTTTTTTTCTTCCCCTCTGGCAAGGTCTTTCTCCCTCGCTCGTTGTCCTTACTAACCTTCGAACACACTTTATTTTTCAGTCTTTTCTGCCTCAGTTTGACATCACCTGTTCCTTCCATCTCCTGCACCTCTCTGTCCTCTCCCCCCCTCTCTCTCTCTCTCTCTCGGTCTACGTCTGCCAATCTATCCACCGTGGTGTAAAGTCGTAATCCCTTTCCCTCTTTCTCTCCTGTCGTTTACTTCCCTCTCTATCTTATTAATTATCTCTCCGCCCTGTCCCCTCGTCGCACCCCCTGTCATCCATCTATCTGCCTCTATGTAAAATATCTCCATCTGCTTTCCCTTTCATACTTCATTTTCCATTCCCTGCCCTCCCTTATCTCGCTGGGCTGACCCCTTCATCTCGCTCCTCTTTCCCTCCATCCTTCTATCTCTCCTCCTCTCATCAGCACCCCTTCCTTCTGCCTGCCTGCGTCCATCTTTCCATCCCTCCTCCCGCTCGCAGGCTGATTGAAATTCAAACCCGAGCTTTATTGTCGGCCCGTGCGGTCGGCGATTTACTTAGCGCGCGTTCCAGTCCGAGGCCGTGGAGTTTGTGAGCAATCTGGTGTTGGTGTGTTCAGAGAGAAGATAAAGCAACACCAGAGGCAGCAGCCGCCGACTCCTCCATCCATTAGTTTGCTGTAATGTTTGTCATTGCCACCGAGTTAACGGCAGCGGCAGCTTGGAACTTAGTTTGTCTCTTAGAGGCAGAGTTAGCTCACTTTAAATGCTTCAACACACCTGCATTTAGCTCCCCTCATGGCAGCATCTGTGTTGCTTCCTCTCTCTTACTCTGCCACCTATCCCCCTCCAACGTATTCTCAGTTAAATGTTCATAAAATGAAATATACAACTGATTTCCGATGTATTGATCATCCTCCACTGTTCTATTAAAGGCTGCAATGATTGCTTTTCCATCGATTATTGATGAATCACCTTAAAAGTAATTTTTTATGCCAACCTGTAAATCCAATATTTGGGGGTTCTGAACTGTGGATGGGTAAGAGACAAGTCATTTGATTGTTGCTCTGAACACCCTCTAACATTGGAGCAAATTAAGTTAAAGCTTTAGTACCCACAACATTAGCTGTTAATGAGGAGATGACAAACAGATGGCGTGTGTGTGTGTGTGTGTGTGTGTGTGTGTGTGTGTGTGTGTGTGTGTGTGTGTGTGTGTGTGTGGATGGATGCATGTATGAGTGTGTGTGTGTTGGGCAGGGACGAGAAAGGAATGTTTGTTTGCTAAAAAGTGTGAGCAGCAGACAGGTTACATCCACATTTGCAGGTGAGACAGCTGCTCCTGCAGGCTGACTGGTCCTCATATGTGTATGCCTACAAGTGTGTACGTGTATGTGCGTCAGTTAGGGAATCCAAGGGGTTTTGTCTGGCACGTGTGTGCGTGTTATCTGTGTGCTCATGAGAGCCTTGCGCGGGACAGCTGCTTCAAAGATGGCAGCGTGAGCTTTTGTTCTGTCTCTTCAATCAAAGTGCTTCCCTACAGCTCGGCCTGCCAGACAAAACCAAAGTCAGCCAACACCGGGCTCTGAGCTCGGACTGAGAGACAAACGGGGAGGGAGGGAGAGAGAGAGAGAGAGAGAGAGAGAGAGAGAGAGAGAGAGAGAGAGAGAGACCTGTGGGTGAGAGGCCAGGAGGTCTGTTTCTGTCTCTGGTGCAATGTGATGAAACCGGCAGGCAGCCAATCAGACATGACGATGAGCCAACCAGGGAATAACCTGCAGGTCAGCACACACACACACACACACACACACACACACACACACACACACACACACACACACACACACACACACACACACACACACACACACACACACACACACACACACAATCATCCACATGTGCTTGTTTGAATCGCAGCCTTGTTCGGCGATGTCCGAGCAGACCATTTCTTGATATCAAGTGTTGCATGTAGAAAGTAATTGCATTGGTGGTAATTGGTTGTGGTCGGCTGGTTTGAATAGCAAAATGCTGGCTTTGCATAAACACACAAATTAAAATCCTTGTTTACGTTGTGTGTCTGCGAACAGACTGTTTGCAAACAGACCCTGAGCTAAATTATCCTGCGGTGAGGGTGGGGAGGGGGGAGAAAAATAAGATGCTGGTGGTAAAATTGGCGTAAAAAAGGAAGAGAGGGTGTCGTGTGAAACAAGGGAGCGAGAGAGATGGAGGGAAGAAGTGAGGGTGGTCAGGGAGGGAGACAGAGACGAGAGGTCAGGGAGAAAATGAAGCGGAGGGGGGAGGACTGTGTTTCCAGTCGCATATACATTCAAGCTTGGCAAATACAGTGTGTGTGTCTGTGTGTGTGTGTGTGTGTGTGTGTGTGTGTGTGACCCTGTGTGTGTGTCTGACCCTTTGTCTGAGGCAGTGACTCATACGAGCTGTAACGAGGAAGAGATTGCTGTTCATTTGTATGTAGCAGGATTTGTGTGTGTCATAGCACCCTGGTGACTCTAAAAGGTCCTACATGCTAGTTGATGCAGCAGCAGACGTGTCTCACACACACACACACACGCACACACACACAGAAACACACACACACGTCATTGTTGTGTTATGAGAAACTAAATGAGACAAAGAAACTTCCGAGGTGTAAGAAACACACAACTCTTCGGGACCTCCCACTGAGTATGAATGTGCACTGTCAGCCTTCGCGTCTCTGACTTCCCTTTATTACTCCCTTGTCTCTCGCCTCTCTTTTTCTCAACTTGTTTACTTTCCTCTCTCTTACTGCCTCACTCTCTCCTCCCTTTATCCCCCCCCCCCCACTCGCTCCACGCCTCCCTCTCTCTGTGCAGTCGTTATGGCAGAGAGGGAGCGATGATGTCATGTCGTCATGTCTTCCACGCCGCGCAACTGGGCCTATAGGACGTCGTCTCCACATTGATGCACCATTTAACAATGACGTGGCAATGCTATGTTATGTATGGTAAGTGTGTGTGTGTGTGTGTGTGTGTGTGTGTGTGTGTGTGTGTGTGTGTGTGTGTGTGTGTGTGTGTGTGTGTGTGTAAGTGCTGGCACAGAGAACACACTAGTCCTGTCTTTACATAACCATTGTGCGAGGAGAAAAGTAGGGCAGCTAAAGAGACTGTAAAACATTAAGAGTGTGTGAGTTTTGGCGTCTGAACACATGTATTTTGTGTGTTTCAAGGGTCACATGTTTAACGGAAGTGATATGTTGAGGAAATGGAGAGAGACAGGCAGGCAGTCTGGACAGCGAGAGAAGATGGAGGAAGGGGAGAATTATTTTTTTTCACCTCCGCCACACTCCAGCTTCCAGCTTGTGTGCTGAAAGAAATCGATCAAGACTCTGCGTTGGTTCTCAGAGGGTGAACCTTTCCAGAGGAGCCCTACGAGAGAGATTCGCAACTGCATCCTGTCTTTAATTGGAATGTGTGTCCCGTAAAATGACGCTTGGCTGAGCAATGACATTCCACTTAACAAATATGTGTTGCACCGACTCGTCCGTCCTCACTCCGTAGCCTTGCGTCTCTTCCTGGCCTTGTAAGAGGGAGGAATGGAGGGAAAAGGAAAGGTTGCAAGCAAGGGGGCATAAAGTGGAATTTAAAAAAGGAGGCAATAAAAGACAAGCAGCAAATTTTGGGTAATGGTGGAAGGTAAATAAACTTTCCATTGGACCATTTTGCACTAATGTTGAGAATAAAAGTGTCTATTTGATGTACCGGTTAATCTACTGTGGGGATTTTTAATAAGTTTTCATTTCTTTTCTCCAGTGAGAGTCTCCTTCTGGTAAACCCAGCAGCTCTATGGGAACTGAACACGTTTAAAGGAAAATTCCAACTTATCTGCGAATTTCTGAACGTCTCCTGCAATACTTTTGATCGCTTTCCTGTGCTTTTGTAAACGTAGGTGGTTGTAGCTCAGGTGATAGTAACAGTTGATCTCAGGCATCTCCTGATTATGAACCCTAGATTGCTTCCCATTTCTGTGGACAGAGGGTTGTAATGCAACATGTTTTTTTCTTTCTTTTCATTGGAATAGCTTTACCATTCTGAAACAAACACAGTACAGAGATGCCTGTTTTAAGATGTGAAATCCAGATCGAAGAGACTAAATCAGACTTCTAATGAAACACAAACTTCACGTCTGCTTTACAGTGTTTTGAAGGGTTGATTTATTCACGCTTCTTGTGTTTTTATGACGAGGCAACCTGAGCTTGTTGTTTGCAATTGCTGTGTGCTGCCCGGTCCCGGTGTGCTGATGCAACACTTTTAAAAAACAATTATTGGCTTCTCATTCACACTGACTGATTACCTTCACTGGCTGAATTAGATGTCTCTGGGGATTTCTGTGCTGTTTGTAATTGAATGGGAATTAATGAGCCTGAGAGGTATGGCGAGAAGTACTTAAAATGTCTTTAACTATGCGTATTAAAACAGAATTAACAATGAAGGGATGAAAAATGGAAAAATATGGGAACAAAACGTAAAGTGTTTAAGTGCCTTGTAGAGGTGCATGAAAACTAAGTGAGAGAAGAGCGTTAACACTTAAACCCTCATTAATTTCCCAATGCAGGGGGAAAGGGTAGTCTTGCCATGTCCAAGAAGGACAAACTCTAATGCGTTCTGTTTTTGCACGGATTAAAGAAATCAGATCTAACATGTTATTAAAAAGAGCTTTAGAGATGCTGCAAGGTGTATTTTGTTACCTTCGGACAGACCGGCTAGCGGTTTCCCACTGATTCCAGTCTTTATGCTAAGCTAAGCTGGCTGTAGTTTTATTATTTAACGGACAGGAACAGCCGTAACAATCTCCTCATGTCACTCTCTGCAAGAAAATCCCAAACTCCAAATTGTTAAACTTTTCCAATTTTATGCGGTGCGGTTTGTGTTCGTCTGTGACTCAATCACCACAGTCCAGGGATTCAAACCAGCAACCTTCCAGCATTAAACCCAGTCTTCTCACTGGGTCCAGGCTACAGCAGCTCCTCTGTCATTTTTAAAAATCACTCAGCGGGGCCGCTCTGTTCTCCTCCATATTTAAAGACTTTATGTGGATCATTATTCAGGAAGTAAAAGTTAAGAAGTGATGAATAAGGATTACGCTCTCTGCCATTCTGTGACGGGGAGTGGCAGTCATTAGCAGGAGATATTAATAGTCAGGCTATTAGCTCAGGTCGGAGCTTCGTGTCAGACCCTGTTACAGTTACACCGACTTTCTGCCTCCCTCCTCTGCTTTTTCTCTCCCATCATTGCCTCACCCCTCTCCCCAACATACATATCCCCTTGCCCAGCTCTAGTCCTCCCTTGCCCAGCTCTAGCTTTCTTCTCCCCACCTTGCCTCTGATTCCCCACCTTGACTCATTTATGCTCTCTCTCTCTCTCTCTCTCTCTCTCTCTCTCTCTCTCTCTCTCTCTCTCTCTCTCTCTCTCTCTCTCTCTCTCTCTCTCTCTCTCTCTCTCTCTCTCTCTCACAGGACTTCTCCGTCACTCTACTCACTCACAGTTCTCTTCGCTGCAGGCCTAAACCACTTCCCCACGGCGTTGTCTATCTAATCCTGTTTTCCATCATTCGGTGCTCTCCTCTCTTTTCTCACACTCACATCATGCTATTTCTCACCATAAATCCTCAAACCCCCATCCCGCCCCCTTCGGTCGCCACGCATCATTTAATAACAGACTCTCGCCCCCCTCCAACCCATCGCCTCCTATCATTTTCTCTCTCATTCACTTTAGCCATGACAACACGTATGCAGATATGTTTGAAACTCCAAACAGGCTTCCATCTACTTTTACACTTTTTCGGGTCTTTTTCTTAAACTCACTTCCATCCCGGTTTAAATAAAAAACAAGCTAAATCTCTTCTTCGTCCTTCCCTTTCAGTTGGCAAACACTAAATTGTTCCTCCGCTCTATTATCTGGTTTTCAAAGACATTAAGCACATTATTCACTTGTCGTCCTCTTGGTGTTTTGTTTATTTATTGTCTCGTGTCTTGCAATAAAATAATTTAAAGAAATACATCAGGAGGGATGTCGAAGTGCAGCAGGAAGTTTAGCATCCATCCATCCATCCATCCTGCACAAAAGTTTCACAATATGAGCTGAAGAGAGACGCATACATGACGAGACAAATTTGTTAACTGATAAACGACCGCCTGTTTCACTCTTGATTTCACAAACTGGAGCAGATAGAAGTTAACACTGTTTAAAATGTCATTAGTGGTTAAACGTTCTTCGTCTAAGTGTGAAATAAATCATCCGGACTGGTTGTAACTATACTTATTTTAAAAAATAAATAAAAAAAGGGAACATTAAGCAGCTCATAAATGCTACCTGTTGCTACCGAGGCATTGGTTAGAGAGAGCGTTGGTTGATTTTTTTTTTTTTGTGCATCTTCTGACAACATGTCGGTAACACACACGTTTTGCATCCTCAGCTATGCTTGCTTCCAAACATGACATCACAGACACTCAGAAGAAAGAACTGGACGGTTGGCTGCTTCATGATGCCGACTGGCTGATGTAGGTTTTGGTGACATGAATCAAGTTATATTGCCATGAATACAACACCATTAACTCAAGTTAATTGTGCTGAGAGTCCACATAGGGTGATTTACTTAAACTACATCTTGGCTTGTGTCTGAAATGACTCTTGTTTATTCATAAATTACTCTCTCTATAAAAACCACTCGCGTTGCTTTATAGTGAACATTAAATTGAGATTTTGGATAATTACGAATCATCACTGACAGGCGTGGTGACGCTTTGTTTTCTCCATCCATAAAATGTGTTGATTGTATTGTGGGATTTATCCATGGACGCTACATTTTACTCTATTTTGGAAACATTTTTCGACACTATTTAGTGCACATAATTCATACTTAGACACTCGCGCAATGGGGGACAGTAAATATACTTTACTGTTTATTAAATAGGTAGTGATTTTGGACCCAGCAATAAATTTGAAAATAAATATCTGACACTGAGAACTTTAATAAAACGTTATCATGTTGTCATTAGAACTGCATTAATGTGAGAACTTTGTAACATTAACAATTATATTGAGTAATCGTCGAGTCGATGACACTTAAACAAGTTCAAGGCCAAATTCATTGTTTTTAAATGTATCCGTCTTTGAAAAGCTTCTGTTTTAGGATGTAAATCATCTGCATGGTGTGGAGAACCATCGAAAATAAAAAAAAAAGGCATTTATGTGGCCTTGCTCTTCATCCTTCATCAGATGTGGCTTCACCTCAACACTCAGCCTCCTCTTTATTCATCACTAACGACCTCTCTGTCCAAACCTCTATCTTTAACAAATTCCCTCATTTCTTCCCAATCATCTTATCTCTCCTCTCATCGCTCCCCCATTGTGGAGTCTTGACCCCTCCGAGAGAGAGAGAGAGTGAGAGAGAGGCTGAGGGAGCGACAGTTTGAGAGTGGGTGAAAAAAGAGGGAGAAAAGGGAGAGAGCGGCAGAGGGTAAGGTTTCGATTTCAGAGCAGACAAATAGTCTGACTTTACGTAGGTAACCTCTGTAAATGGGTTTTCGATCTCTAATTCTCAACAGATCCCAACGGACGATTACATAAAGACACAAGTATGAGATAGGACAAAGGAAGAGGAAGAGGAAGAGGAAGAAGAAAAAGAAAAAGAAAAAGAAAAGGAAAAAAAGAAAAGAAAAAGGAAAAAGGAAAAAGAAAAAAAAAGAAAAAGAAAAAAGAAAAAGGAAAAGGAAAAAGGAAAAAGAAAAAGAAGAAAATAAGGGAGACTCTTAGACAAACACCTACATAAAAATTGACAAATTGCCTCAGAGTTTCCTGTTGGTTTTGCAGTCTGGTCGGTGAGTCAGAGAATGTACAGTCACACTGACTCCTACACTTTCCAACACATAAACAAATCAGCATTTAAACACAGATCTGCACATATGGCTGTCGCCCACACTGAACACGGTTGGAGGTCCGACCTTAATTGGTCTCATTCTGTTTGTTAGTTTGCCCGCTGACGCTTTGGGAATAGATCCCACCGCTTTTTTTAAATTAACTCCAGACATCACTGATACGCTTTAGATTAACCTTGAAAATAATGCGGCTCATTAGTGTGTTAGAGCATTTTCAACGTGACATAGACATGCAAAAGGGAACGGCTGGAAGAGAGGCGTAGTGCTAACTGCTGTCTTATTCGTAACTAGTATGTCAACTTAAAAAGACCAGTGCTCCATGTGAAACACACACACACGCACACAAAAAACTTAATTCCAAACTAACTTGTTAATTTACTCAAGTATTCAACCAAATTATTTTTTTTTTACATTTTGCAAAGTTACTCATTCTCCAAAGTAAAACACATTCTAATACTTTGTTACCCATATAGCAAATAGAAGACACTAAAATAAGAAAAGGTAAGAAAAGTATTAAATAAACTATTATTATTATTATTATTATTGTTGTACCATGCAGAAGGGAGCAATACTAACACGAAGCAAATAACAGTATATTGTGAATTTGATTTGAATTTGATAACAAGCTGGGTATTTTTCCCTTATTAAAGGCTTTATGTGGAATAAGAAAATAACTTGAAGCAATCAACCTAAAAATGTGTACGTAGACTTCTCATGTAGATCACAATACAATGATCTTAATAAGCTGGAAGAGAAAAAAATGGAACAGAACAAAACTATCACTTAGTCCTCGATCCATTTTACATTTTTCCCCTCACAATCACAACTATATGCAGTGTCCAGTTTACCCAACACGTATGATTTTGGACTGCTGGAGGAAAACCAGAGCGCCCAAGGAAGACCGATGCCGGCACTGGGAGAGCTTGTAAGCTCCGCACTAGAAGACCCACGAAAAAAAAAAAATCAGCATTTCTAAATAAGTAATGAATTGTTATAATATATGTGGATACATTTTTTATTATAATTTTTATTCAACAGTGCTGAACTATTGACTATGAATTGTTACGACAAAAACAAATATCTGAATACTAACATGACTGCAGAATCTGTAAGCAATGGTCAAAATGAATTCTCCAATACCTTTCTTCTGAAGACGATTTCACTTTTTCATTTGCTTTTTTTGCATGTATTGGAATCTTTATGCAGATATCTCTTCATAGAAATAAGCTGTAGACATTTTGTCTCAACTCAAACAGAGCCTAAATCGTCATCATACCGATAGTTAATGGGTTCCAAGATTGTCTGAATATTGCCGTAATTATTTGTCAATAAATCAATTAGTCAAAACTGTCTACCATCATTTATCAAACAAAACTGACACACATTTGCTGCTTCCAGCTATAGATTAGCTTTCGCCTACTTCATATCACTGTGAATTGAATATCATAAGGTTTCAGACTTTCAATCAAATAAAAAAAAAAAAAAATCTTAGTCTCTCTATTAATCTATCACCTTGGGCTCTGAGAAATTGTCATGGTCATTTTCTCACAATTTTTCGACATCTTCAAGACTAAACAACTAATCTAAGAAAATAATCGACAGACTGATTTTTAACGGTTATCGCCTCCCATTTGGAAACTGCGACTTGTTCTCGAGCAACGCATTACCTCCCATTACAACACGCTCACGTACACATGCATATAATCACTCTAGAAACCACCTCTCTCTTATTCCAAGGAGAATTTCTCTTTGGTTCGTCAGTCTGTGAATCAGCAGATATACAGTCATACTGACAGAGATTTGGAAACAAATGAAGAGAGTGAGAGAGAGAGAGAGAGAGAGAGAGAGAGAGAGAGAGAGGGGGTAGGGCTTAATAAGCCTGATCTGTACTTTCTGTTTATTCCGTCTCAGTCCAAAATTGCTTCTAGATGCAGCTTGTTCCAAAAGTAATTCTCCTCCACCATATTTAATTGTTTTATTGTGTCATTACTTCATGTTGCCGGAGCATTAACGCGCCATGCATTCCACTACGCCTATTAAACTGTAATGGCTCTACAAAAGCAATATACTTTGTGATCAGACATACACGCACACAAACACTACCCAACGCACACACAGACACACACACACACACTATTAAGCGTCAATGGTGCCAGAGAGTGATATGAGGCAATATTGCGGGCGAGCAATCTGATGAAGTGTGCAGAAACAGTCATTAACAGAGTCTTCGTCCCCGTTCAGTTTACCACACACTTAACATCTTAACGAAGGAGTCGCATTGCTTTCACACTGCATCGGCTTATAATCACCCGCAGAAATGCCATCAGAATTATAACATACACACACACACACACACACACACACACACACACACTCACTCAGTCACTCGTTCATGCACCGTGAAACGCGTAGACAGGTTTGCTTGTTTCTCTCGGCTTATGGGACAAACTGGGGAGAGAGATTCGAGGATGTGTGCATACATTACGGCGCGTGTAAGTGCGAGCTAGCGAGAAAAAGTCTTAAATGTTTCTGAGAGTGTGAGAGGAAGTAATAAGATGAGAGGAGTGCGTTCGTCTGCTGAGCGAGGGGATGATGGATTGTTCAGGAAAGGCAGGTGAAGCTGAATATCTCCCCACAGCACCGGTCATAAAGCAAGAGAGCAGCCTCTTCTCCAACAACACAATGAGATCAAATAACCTCCAGTGCCTCCAAGCACACACACACACACACACACACACACACACACACACACACACACACACACACACACACACACACACACACACACACACACACACACACACACACACACACACACACACACACACACACACACACACACACACACACACACACAGAGAGAGAGAGTGAGAGCAACATCAGTGGCTGGCACTGATATTCAGGCTCTGCTCTGTTTTGAAACATCCATCATATTCTTGAGCAGAAAGAGAGAGGCAATGAAAGTATAAAGACGAGCAGCTCTTTGACACTCTCCCCCTCCCTCTCTCCCTCCTCCCTCCCTCCCTCCATATCTCTCGCTAAAAACACATATATACGCTCACACGCACGGGGCCGCGCACACAGATGAATATACAGCAGTGCGTGAAGTATGCGGGTGAGAGGAGGTGAAGTAAGATGAACAGCCAGGAGAGGAGGTTGAAGTGGAAGAACAAATCCAAGCAGGAAGGGGGGGGGGGGGACAAAAACCAAAGTGCTCAAGTGGAAGGAGGGTCACCGATGGGTGAGACTCTCCAGGGCTGAGAGGAGGATTAGGGCCCAGGGAGTGTGTGCGTCCGAGTGTGTGTGTGAAAAAAGAGAAAAGAAAGAAGGAATGGCATCAATCTTGCTGAATCTGATCGCCTCTTTTTTTTTTTTTTTTTTTTTTTTTTTTTATAACAATAAACCTGTGAGCAAGGCATTTTACAACCAGCATCCGTCACAAAGCCTTGACACCGCCACAGTCCCACTCCCTTTCTCTCCCCGACAGTCATTAACAGCCCTCTCTGACTTCTTCGCTTTGGTGGGTGATTGTGTGTGTGTGCGCTTGTTTGTGTGTGCCCGTCCACATGTGAGACTCCCCATTGCTCTACAATGTGTGGAATTTCATGCTATAATCGGCTGGGGACCGGAACACACGGCGAACAAAGAGAGTCCGCATAACAGCCCGCCATCTCTTCACACACACACACACACACACATATAGGCACACATGCATAACGGTGCACACACACACACATCTCCAGAACAGGCTAGCGAGATGTAGTCCCCTTTGAGTTTCTGCACTTTGCCCTTATCTACAGATGGCCAATTACATGATCAGATGTGGACCGTTACACCGCGGCCACACACGAAAAACTGCATGTTTAAGCACCCACCATGGTTAATTCTCTCACACACACACACACACACACACACACACACACACACACACACACACACACACACACACACACACACACACACACACACACACACACACACACACACACACACACACACACACACACACACACAACAAAAATCATAGGATGCCAGATCATAAAAAAACATCCACCAGCATGGTCCTAGGGGGTAATTTAGGATTAGCTTTTAAAAAAAGCCCAAAACATTCCAACATTGATATGGAAATTAGACCAATCTACCACTGGTGCAAATGTCTAAAAAACTGTTTCCTAAATGGGCAAAAAAAAAAAACCCAAAAAAAACGACACTGTGTACATGCACACACATACACATATATACACACACACACACGGAGAGATATGCATATGAATGGCATGTGAGGGATCTGTCCCAGAGCTTGGTTGTGCCTATCAAAGGCTGGTGGCTCCCAGAGACCAGTCGAGGCCCAGTCTTACACACTTAGCATTAGAATACATCAATGGTTCAGGAATGGAGGCACGCAGGCTTTCATACTCGGGGAAAAAAACCCACCTTCAGCCTCTATCTTCCCCTTTTCACTCCCTCTTTTGGTCCGTCCCAACCCCTCCACCCCCACTGTTAGCCCTCTCCTATTATCTCCTGCTCCTCTTATTACCCCCCCTCCCCCTCCTCCCCCGTCTTAAGACTCTACTCCCCCCCCCCTCCTCCTCCTCCTCCTCCAGAAGGAAGCCTTTTTAACCGTGACCACAACTCAGAGCCGCATGGACCGTGACCACATAGCCATACAACACCAGATAGTGTGTGTGTGTGTGTGTGTGTGTGTGTGTGTGTGTGTGTGTGTGTGTGTGTGTGTGTGTGTGTGTGTGTGTGTGTGTGTGTGTGTGTGTGTGTGTGTGTGTGTGACTGACACAAAATAATCATAGTTAGGCCCGCCACTGCTCAGTCACCCCTCGTAGCTGTGAGTGTCTGAACAGGCTGCTTCAGATCCCGTTTAGCTCTGTGGGATTCGCTGTCTGGCCATCAGCATTCAGCCCAACACTTCACTGACTAACTGACAAACTCCACTTAATGGAATCAAACTTGGCCCATCAAACGTGTGTCAGTGCGTGTACTTGTGTGTGTGTGTGTGTGTGTGTGTTTGTGTGTCCCGTCACTTGTCTGTCGATACCCAGAGACAGCTTTCAGCCAGAGAACAGGAGAGAGAGAGAGAGAGAGAAAAAAAAAACAAGCCAACACTCCTTTACTCTCTAATTACAAATGACAAACCTGCTACCAAGAGTCAGTCTGGCACCTGACGACGCATGATAACCTCTCAGCTCTCTGCCGATACTCAGTGGAAGGTTTTGAGGCAATCTGCATGTGTGTGTGTGTGTGTGTGTGGTTGTGTGGTTGTGTGTGTGTGTTTGTGTGCTGACTGACAGATTAAAAACAAGAACAACAAAAATCAAACAGCGTCCTGCCCTACGGCTCTGATTTCCAATGACAAAGCAAGAAGTCTACAGGCCAATACCTCACCTGTCTTCCTCTCTTCATTGCCCTTTTAGTGTCTCATCCTTTACTTTTAGCCATCGATTTTATCCTTCCTTCCTTCCTCTCTCTCTCTCTTCCTCTCCATCTCCATCTCATCCTCCGTAACTTCTGCATCATTTAAAAAAATAAATAAAAAACTGCCGTCCTCCTCCAGATCATCCATTTCCTCCCCATCGCGTACTAATGAAGTTAACACTACATTGTGGCTTGTAGTCTTACTGGATAATAGCTCTAATTGAATTGTAATGATATCAAAGGCCATCTACTGTGAGTGTCATGTGATATAATACAGGGAGAGGTTGAAGCTTGTTCTCACACCGTACTCTCTTCTCTTAACATCATCAACTCTGCTGTTTAGGTAGTTTTCTATTTGAAGGAAGCTGCACAGGACTGTGGAGGAGATGTGATACCGGAGTACTAATGATAAAAGAAATCTCACCAAAAAGTCCATGTAGTAGCTGTTTAGTGGCTTTCGAAAATATCATCTTGTTAAGAAGGAGTCAGTTACACTAAGTTCTAACTCGCATTGCTTTATCAAAAACAGGACGTAGCTCACATACTCGTTCCTATACGGATATTATGTGTTAATAAAGATTTACATAACATATCTGCTTTCTTTAACTGTTAAATAACTATCTGAAAAAAGTGAACAGTAGCATCTTAAAAGGCAATGGATATGGTAAATGTATCTGACATGACATTTGATTTAAATGCAATTATGGTTTTCGTAGTAATTTGCCTCTGCACTATACTTTTGCTCTGGTTTATGCTTTAAGATGCTTGTTTAAGAAAGGAGATGCACTTATGACTTCTGGTGACTAGTAGTTCTCTTGAATACCTATGTTGAATACACTTCCTGTAAGTCGCTTTGGATAAAAGCGTCTGCTAAATGACTGTAATGTAATGTAATGTAATGTAAATGCGGTTTAATGTGGATGTAAACTGAGGACGATTTTAAACAACATTCCCTAAAAGATAAATGCCAGGTTGCTCAGCTCTATTGGATATATATAAAATACTCATTTTAAACTGCGTTAGACTACCAACTCTGAAACACATATTTCAACATGTAGGCATATATAAATAAAATAAAGTTTACATTCACTGTCAGTGACGTTTGATTCAGTGTTTGGCTTCCTAAAACCTAAAAAAAAGTTAGTAGCAGCCGACCGTGATTTCCTGTCGACTAGAACTTTACTTACCTATTACTTGAGTCTTAACTGGCTTAACTGACATTGCTTACGTTTCACAACCCAATTTAATAAATCACTTTTGAAACCAGCTAGTAGTAACTACGAACTTCTAAAGCATTTTTCACACAAAGTTAGAAAGAGCTGGCTGATCTACGATCTTCCATTTTTTGCAGTACTTTAATGACTTCTTATCCATGTTGTGTTTTAAATCATGACTTTGGAAACGGCAGTTGATAAACAATCTTACCACAGGGTCAAGTTAATAGATGTTCTGGAGCTTTCAAGCAAATTACATGATTTTAATCAGTAAATGTTTGTCCAGTTGTCATTGCGTGACTGAGGATTTTTGTCGTTCTATTATTTAATAAAAGACGCTAATTGTCAAACAAACTCAAATGTTAAATGTTGTCAAGCTGCTGTAGAGGAACTTAAAAATATTCAATGCCAACTTTTGGTATTCGAAAATGTTCGATTCTCTGTGCTACTGACAAAATAAGTACAAATATACATGAGAACTAGTTAAAACATGAAATCTAAAGTGGGGCATAGAGATAAAGAAGGAAAAGCGACACAGAGAGACTCAAATACACACAAACAGCCGTCTAAATGGACCGCCAGACATGGGTTCACGCTACAGGAGTGAGCTTACACTTCTTCCCATTCACACTGAGCATTGAGTTAGCATTGACTCCCCGCTGAATAGCCTTGTGAAGACACAGGGCGATGCTAACCGGGAGGCACTATCGCTAGCCGCCCTGCTCCTTGGCGGAGTAGCCGGGGAGCCATTGATATGGTAATGTCGGAGACGTTTCAGGGCCAAAGCTTGGGACCGTGGGCGCTCTGTGATCCTCCAAGCCCAAAAAAGGACAGATCTCCAGGGCATTGTGATTTCCCCAGTCAAGGCCCTGAGTGATCAGGATAAGCCCGTCCATGCTGCTTTAGTGCTGTCACTCAGCCGCTATTGTGGTCATGTGAACGGCCATTTTCATCACAATTGACCTCGGTCTTGGCAGTACTGTTCTGCAGGGCCCTCCTTTCTCTATTCTTTGGTGCCCCTTCCTCCTTCCCCTTCGCCTTCGCCTTCCATCAATGATTTTTTTTTCCCCTTCTTCTGTCTGGTCTTTCTTGTTGTGCTCTCCCTTGTCTTTTTTTTTTCTCTCCACAGATATATGGCTGGTGCAGAGTTTAACTGGCCTCCCTGTCTATCCACTGCCATCTCTGCAGCCCTGTCCGATCTACGAGGAGGGTGTCATGGAGCCTTTGATTATCTGAACTGAAACTGTAGAAAATTGCAACCCCGTGATGCAACACATATGCTCGGATTTACTATTCACCTCGAGGGGGTAAAACACTCAGCGTGTGTGGTGTGAGCGACAATTTACAACACACACAGCGAGTGGGCGGATGGGTGTCATCATTCTGTGTTTTATTCAATCACGGTGTGTGTTATTCTATATATGGAGTGTGTGTGTGTGTGTGTGTGTGTGTGTGTGTGTGTGTGTGTGTGTGTGTGTGTGTGTGTGTGTGTGTGTGTGTGTGCATTCTCTCTTTGCTTCACTTTATTTGATCAGGGCTGGATGAAAATAACAATGTACTCCCTTGAGGAAGCTGTGGGAGGCAATGACAGAGATTGTCCCTGTGAAACGAGTTTTCCCTGCACGTGTGTTTGTCCGTGTGTGTGTGTGTGTGTGTGTGTGTGCATGTATGGAAGGGAAAAAAACAGATGGAAAAATGGAAAGAGAGGTATAGGAGGTGGAGAGTGAATCGTATGCATGCATATGTATGGGACTAATACATGTGGGTAATGTGTGTGGGTGGTATACTTGTAAGCTGTGGGGCCTTTTTTCTCGCTTTCTTTCTGCAAACCCCCACTCCACTCCCACACACACACACACACACACACACACACACACACACACACACACACACACACACACACACACACACACACACACACACACACACACACACACACACACATATATGCAAGTACGAGGATGGGAGGAGAGTTTGCCTTGCTGCGAAGAACTCTGCTCCATCAACACAACACATCCTATTTCTCAACATCTCCTCCCACATCTCCCTCTCCCCCTCCACCACCTTTCTTTCTCTCTCTCTCTCTCCCGGGAAGTGACACAGAATTCTTTTTAACTGCAGTACATTCATTACAACAACCCTGCAACTCCCACATCCTTCATACACCCCCCCCTTCTATCCCCCAACCCCCCACTCTCCTCCACGATTTTTCTCCCCTCCCCTATAACACAAGTGAAATAAAGACAGTGTACGTATCCAGCTCCAGCAGCCGCCCTGGACTTTTTACGCTTTCATTAAAAAACAACGATCGTCCAGTCGGTGAGAGAAGGTGGTAAACAGTCATTCATATGCGGCCTTTACTACAGCACTGCTGGCACATTCCCGAGCCTCAAAGCGTAGGAAGGGAAAGCAGAGCCTACAGACAGCGTGGGTGTTAAAGCACCGAGGCCAGCCAGAATCTCTCTAGCTCTTCACCATCCTCTTTCTATCTCCCTCCATTGACAACCATTGACTCTGTTCAGTGTACTCATATGTACACACAAAGACAGCTGTGTAAATGCACGTGCACATAGAAAAAAGTAGACACCAAAAGGTTGAAAACACAAGAGTATACATTAAATCAAGCATGCACAACACACACGCACAAACAGAGGAGCTCACTTACACGCTACACTTCAGAGAATGTTGGATGAATAGACAATATGTGCCGTGAGTCAATAGGAATGTGTCAATTTCCATTGCAGGCAACGCTGCAAATCAATGACTAGAACTGCTTTATGGAAGTATTGGATTTTTGCAGAGCAGTGATGAAGTATCTGGATTTGTCAGGTATTTAATTCAGTGAATAAATAAGACAAAAACAGACTTCTCCAATTTGCTATTTCATCTACAAAGGATTTCGCAATATCATTTTTTAGCAGGCAGCAATTACTACAACAGTAATAAACGTCTTGCACAGTAGAAAGTTGTATCGATAGACGAATCCCTGTCGTACCAGAAACTCCTGCACACTGCTGATCCCCTTTAACTCACTTTATTAATGATGTTTAGACTGGAATCGTACCCGATGAGGGTCCCATAGATGAGATCCATATTGTGAATGATCTTTAGTTCTTTCAACTGAATTATTCCCCAAAAATACCATGATGATATCTATATTGAAATTGCGATTTAAAATGACATTTTTGGGCTGCAAAAAATATTTTCATTTTTAATAATCCCTCAATAATGCATGTGTCCCCATCTTAACTTGCCTGAGCCCGGGGTGATGCCTTAAAATATTATTTTGTCAAAAGTCATCCAAATTCCAAGGATATACCATTTTTTATTATATAAAACACACATTTCAACTTTTTTTTTTTTTTTTAAATAGTTGTTGTTGATTGGTGTCCAATATTTGATAAAACAGCTTGTTGTTTCAACTACATACAGTAAAACATGATAGAATGTTTCATTCTTATGAACCATTTCCACTCAGAAAAGCTGCAACTAATAAATATTTTCATTATCTAATAATCTTTAAATCAGTTGATTAATTGTCTGATGAAAAAAGATCTTCCCATGATGATCTCTTAAAAAAGTTTGTTTTTCCGAATCGGCAAATTGTTTGACATACAACAATACAACACTGAGAGAAGCAGCGAGTCATCATATAAGTGAAGCCTGAACCCATTAATGTTTTGTATTATGCTTCTAATGATTAATACATTATTGATTTAAAATCACTGTCAATCAATTCTCTGTTCACTGACTTATAAATGTATAAACTAATTGTTTTAGACCCTGCTCACACAGGCATTATATTGGCATTGAGCACACCGACACAAACCGGCCAATATTTTAAGCCAAGAAAAGGAATCCCTCAAAGTATAGCAGCAAGAATTTCTCAGAAAATACACACAGACACACACACACACACACAGAGACGCACACACACACACACACACAGACACACACATGCACGCACACACTGAGAGCTCATTGTCTGATCTGAAGTGAGGCTCGAGTGTAGTACGATGGTGCAGAGGAGGACAATGAGGAGGAGAGGAAGAAGTGATGTCGAGAAGTCCAGCCAACGGGAGAGACGGAGAGGCAGAGCGGCAAATACATGGCGAGAGAGAGAGAGAGAGAGAGAGAGAGAGAGAGAGAGAAGAGGAACAGGCTGAAACATCCAGGAGAGGAGAGCAGTGTCTGTAGGACACCATCGATCCGACACTGACAGAAATAAACAGCCAGACCAGAACCAACAGAGGCACTCGGAGACACGCTACTAACACGCACTGCTGCTGATCATACACACATCTGTACAGTAGTCCCGCACACACAAACACATCAAATTAAAGGCGAAAAGTGCTATAACATAACTTAAATGAGCAACTTCTCACAGGCAACACAGCCCGTTCGAAATCAAAATGACATGCTGCAGCGGCATCGATAACAACAGAGCGCATTGGGTTGAGCCAAACAATTCCAAATTCTCGCCGTATCACCTGCAATCAGTCAAATACATCACACGATGAGCTGCATTTCTCATTTGTCAATTGCAGTTTAGTTGGTTAAGGCTAGGCTGACGTGTGTGTATGTGTTCAAATGCACAAGCGTGAAACCCCTAGCAGGAACTATAAAGACATGAGGGTTACTTCCCTCAATAATGCATGTGTGCCCATCTTAACTTGCCTGAGCCCGGGGTGATGCCTTAAAATATTATTTTGTCAAAAGTCATCCAAAATCCAAGAATATTCCATTTTCTATTATATAAAACACACATTTCAACTTTTTTTTTTTAAATTGTTGTTGATTGCTGTCCAATATTTGATAAAACAGCTTGTTGTTTCAACTACATACAGTAAAAGATTATAGAATGTTTCATTCTTATGAACCATTTCCACTCAACTGCAACTAATAAATATTTTCATCATCTAATAATCTTTAAATCAGTTGATTAATTGTTTGATGAAAAAAGATCTTCCCATGATGATCTCTTAAAAAAGCTTGTTCTTCCGAATCGGCAAATTGTTTGACATACAGCAATACAACACTGAGAGAAGCAGCGAGTCATCATATAAGTGAAGCCTGAACCCATTAATGTTTTGTATTATGCTTCTAATGATTAATACATTATTGATACCTAACCCAATATCTAACCCAGTGATTAGTGAGCCCTCTCCTCATCAGGCATGATGCCCTATCAGGCTCTCATCAGCAAACAGACCTCACATGGGTAATCGTGCGTACGTCCGCAGGGCTGCTAAGTTTGAATTTTTTGCTGAAGTTTTATCTTGTTTCCACTGAACTGGAAGGTGCACTTTAGGAACTTTAAGATCTGTGGACAACTGTCAGCAGAATCAGACACACTAAGTAGCAAATGCACACTCATACACATGGGCGAAATCAAAATCACGGGATAAATCCAAATATTTTTCAGACAGGGATGTATTTATTTTATACATCGATAAAATAACAGAAAATAATCTGACGAAATGTTGTTTAGCGACATGAGCAAAGCAAACATTCCCGATTTCAGCCTTGCAAATTCAAAAATGTACTACTTTTCTCTTTATTTTATCATTGTGAACTAAATATTTGGTGGTTTGTGCATGTTACCTTGGGCTCTGGTAGAGGAATTAATAATGTAAATAATTGCAGCCATAGTCATATTTTGGTTACAACACAATATCACTAAAATTAAATTTACTGTTTGATAATTTTGAGCTATTGCTCAGACCGACACACACAACCCATCATGCAGATACAATAGAATACAACTCTGAGACTTTTTCAACTTCCATTTCGTGATCATAAATGAATTTTTCTGCCAATGGTTTTTGAACATGCCTGTTGCCGGTTGACTGGCTGGTTTCCACTGACACATTAGACTGGTTGACGTTTTTACTGACTGGTTGCTGTTGCTATCAGGAGCAGAGTGCTTGTGCAGTGAACATTTTCTGCCTTCCCTCCATGGCCTGGCTGGGACTGATTAAAGCCTTCTGCTGAAACAAGGTCATAATTCACTTAGCCGATGCCCAATTTCCGCATAATTACCCTCCTGCCTCACGAACACTAACGTGCGCGGACGGACACGCACACACACACACACACACACACACACACACACGCGCGCCCGCACACATTCGCACCGACGCTCAGACACAAACACATTTCCTCTCTGATTTGTGTCATTACTGAGAGGAGAGTGGTTAAAAGGTTTCAGAGTTGGCCTCTTAGTGACAGCTTAAATGGATAAAACCTCAATTAAAGAGTCTCTCGCTCTCTGCCGCTCTCTCTCTCTGTGGATGGAATAAGCATAGTTCTGTGTCCTCTGCAGTTTGTCCAAGTGAGGACCGTTTTCGACAACTTTTTGTCCTCTGGTTGCTAAATCAAACCTTCTCGGCGGGGACTTTCTCATATCTTGTAATAAATGTTTCCTATGATAACCTGTTAAGAAACAAGCTACATTCAGACTAACGCCACTGACGTTGTTTACGACTTGATCAACCTATAGCAAAAGTCATAATCAAAGCTCAACCATTAGCATCTTTTCGGCCCAGCGAGCAGTGACAATGGACGCTCTTTCCTGCGAACGCCGTGGCTCTCCTCCCTGCTGCTCCTCTGCAACAGTTATTTTCCCATCGCGTTTGATGAAAACGGCTGCATTTTCACATGCGACGGTGTTGTCTTTATGTGGAGGACTCCTAATTGTCATGTCGCTAGAGTTTATTAACGCAAAGCCACTCTGCTCTGTTGTGATCAGGCTCAGCATATGGCCTCAGACTGCCACTACGCTGCTACCATTAGCCACATCACAAACCCTCCATATGAGCATCTGGTGTGTGTGTGTGTGTGTGTGTGTGTGTGTGTGTGTGTGTGTGTGTGTGTGTGTGTGTGTGTGTGTGTGTGTGTGTGTGTGTGTGTGTGTGAGCTGACAGTCTACATTATTAGTAGGCCCCCTCCCTTCCCAAAGCCCCAAGAGTGCTGGCGAGGAATAGAGTAGACATCACATAGAGTATATACACACACTCATACACACACACACACACACACACACACACACACACACACACACACACACACACACACACACACACAGATACATGAAGTGCTTTGAAACAGCTTGTAAACATCACAGCCTTGTTATTAGCACCTGATTACACTGCTGGAGCTTAGGCGGCAGCTCAGAGAATAATGCTAATATCAACAACAACATCGAGTGTGTGCGTGTGAGTGTGTACACAGGTGTTTTTTTCGTGTATCGCCTCCAGCCCATCGCTGTGGGATTCGTTCTCTGTGGACAATTTGTTCAAATTTAAACAAATGGATGGGAAGGATAAATTATTGTTTCGCCCCACGTTTTGCCTAGAATCTACAGATAACGAGAGAAGACGGTCATTCAATAACGTGAAGCGTTTCAACTTAAATCAAATGACTCTGACACAGCTCCTCTTGTTATTGCAATGCGATTTTTGAGAATTCACCGTTATGATAACTGTCCTGGAGAGATTAGTCACTTTATTGTCATTATTCAATCTAATTTGTGAGCTCTACATGTCATTTCTATGCCATTACACTACTCACACAGGCACTGTCATGCATAACAGGGAACGCAGACCATCAAACATCCTAAAATCACCAAATGAAGGAGCCAATATTTTGTGTGAACTCTGAACGCAGTCAAAAGTCACTGAACTGCAGTCTGAAATTGATTCCTGTTCTTCAGCCACTGTTAAAAACAACAGTATTGTCCCACAACGCTATAGGAGGCACATCTGGCAGTGTAGAGCGCAGGTGAAAGGAGAGTCCATTTATCGACTTATTTCTTTTCCAGTTGTTGTCCGATGGAAATCCCATTTTCGGTTGCAATCCTCTTTTTAAGCCTCGGTGTTGTTGCCAGCATGGCAGCGAGTAAGCCACCGCTGCAGAATTTGGACCACAATGAAGCTCACCCTATTCTCACACCTGTGCACACCTGGCCAGGACGCAGGTGTGGCAGTCAGCCTGTCGGTTTTGGAAAGTTACAATAATTGGGCGACTCCGGCCCGATTGTCCAAACACCTGAGAGGAGCGTTTCATCATCTTTTAGAGCGGCCTCTGAGAGAGTTTACAGTGACCTTAACACAAAGAACGGCAAGAAGAGCAATCACTCACAGTCTCAGTGGCACCTTTGGGTGATTTAGACTGTCCAATATAACTGATGGCACGTTGTGTAAAGTAGGTGATCACTGAGGCTGCGATAAGGAAACCAACACACATAGGAATTACCAAACCCGGAGGCATATTCATCAACCATTTCTGATTAGGGAACCGGTCCTAACTGGCTCAAAAGCTTCAGAGTGAAGCATACTTGGCCGTTGTTTAAGGCAGAGTGATAAAGACATTTTATCAGTTTATTTAACTGAGAAAAGTCCTCCTGTCTGCTCCAGGATTTAGTTGAGCTGCAGAGCTGCTCTAAGCTCGTAGGGGTTCCCAGCAGGTGGCAAATTACATGATAAACATGCATATTCTGCAAATGTAGAAATATAAAATACAGAAAATTGGATTTTAAGCAACAAACATCGTTTTCAAAGATATTCAAAAGATACTGGCTCTATTAAATCATTCCATTCTGTCCGTAAAAGTAATGATTCATCCAAACATGCCATTCATTTTTTTTAATCAAAAACACCGAAATACTGTAATTAGATGAGACATTACGACTGTGAATGCACTTTCTGAACCTGAAAGCTCCAATTCCACACATTCTCCTCAAATGTTTTTATACATTTGTGGCTTTTTTCTGTGATTTGTCAGTGTCAAGATGAATCACATAAATCACTGGTCCAGGCATTGATAAAGACACATCCCAAGTAAATCCATATCACATTATCAACATATATTGGTTTCTGCATGCATTATCCTTGATGCTCTGACCATAAGAACAGACCAGCAGGCAGCAGCAGAGTCAGACATCATAATATTTTAACCAAAAAAGAAAACAAAAAAAGTCATGCTTTGGTAAATTGTGTATTGTAATTTGTGTGTCATGTTTATTAGTCCAAGAAAAACAGCTTGAGCAATGACTGAGATGTCTGCCAGAATACAGCATGCCTGCTCAGTTCTGAGCTTGTGAATTCACTGCAGCCCACCACGCTACACCTCCACCTCCCCCGAGGTTGACTACCAAAAATAAAATTCTCAACTCGTGGGAAACACAAGCAGTCCTGCTATTTCCTGTTTTCTATTGTATGTCCCTGCATGAACTTACTTTACCTACATTATCTGGCTATTGCAGTGAAAATGTTATATCTACATTTAAACTCCTCAGATTAAAATCACCATTAATTCACCTTTATGATTCTGGTGTAATTGGGGAAATATTTTCCTTGTGTTTCTGTTGGAAATTACATTTACAAAACACCTTAACCATACACTGAGGTAGAAAGGTTTTAGTTCAGTTTTTCTAGCTATGACTCTGAAAGTCTTATGAAATAAAGCCGGCAAAGCATCTGTGCAAACCACTGCGCCACCAGCATGGAATCAGCAGTCACTGAAATCAATCCTAATCCTGGGCCAGGCATTTACACCTATAAGACCCTTGCTTTGTGCCAGGCTGGATCAGAACTGCTCAACTCGGTCCGACTCTCATATTAAGGTTGGTTTTAGCAGAATTACATCCTCTAAAATCTCCAAGAACCGTCTTTCTTTTGAATCCAAACTATTACAGTGACCAGTTTGTGTTTGATCCAAGAAGGAGCAAGCGCCAACGCCGGACATCAATACTCAATTTTTACAGAAATGCTTCCGATTAGTCGCTCATGTAAGCGGGGCAGCGTTTGAGGAAATGAAAGAGCCAATCAAGAGATGTGGAAAACAAACTGACTGGGCTCGATATTTCAGGCTTGTCTTTTTCTCAAGATCAATGTGAGTGTTTTATGTGTGTGGACATTGAAAGGATCTGCAAGGAGGTGTGTTAGAAGGACAAAATCTCAAAGTGTGTAAGCAGAGAGAAGAAGAGTGGCAAGAAGGAAAGAAAATGTGGGTAAGGTGAGGTGAAGGATAACCAGACAACAAAGAAAAGGCAGCATATTTTCTAGCACTGGAAAGATGTAGTCCAAGTTAATTTGACAGAGAAAGAGTGTCACCAAGATTCACATTAAATCACACAGCTCCCAAAATACCAGAACCCCAAGAGTGCTTTCCCATCAGGCAATCGGAGGATGAGAGGAGAACAGAGAGGTGGGGGTACATACCTGAAATCTAGCTCGTCCCAAAAGAGGAATTAAAAGATGGACAGAAAATAATGAATTTATTTCCCTCATTTCTCGTACATATCCCTTATTACTCGGCTCACCTACCAGACAATACCTGTCCAATCAGAAAAAAATGATTTACTCCTACGCATCCACAAAGACAAAGAGAAACAGCACAAGAGAGAGAGAAAGCGAGAGAGAGAGAGAGAGAGAGAGAGAGAGAGAGAGAGAGAGAGAGAGAGGACCTCTGGATCTTAATATGCGAACAGTACTCATCCATCACACAGGTGTTCCCTATTGCTTTTAATTAACGACGTCTCTATGCGAGCGTCTGCACGCCACACACACACACACACACACTTTCACACCCACACGTCGCTACGCAAACCAGGATCCATTCACCCGTACGCTGTGTGGCCTTATTATTCGTTACTAATGAACAGCTTGATCACTGTGTCTATATGACAGCTACCATGATCACTGAGTCTGTGTGTGAAGTTTGTACTTTTGTGTTTGCAGGTGAACAAACACACATCACAGTGGTAGCTCACAGATATAGCGACGGTGCGAACGCCTATGATGGATGTGTTGCACACACACACACACACACACACACACACACACACATACATACACTGGCGGGGCGTGCGTCTTGTGATAGTGAGTGAGTAATACTCGGCTTTGTGCAGATATTCATAAATGTAAATGTTGTTGTCCTAAATGGAGCTGGGAAACAGATAGTTTTGTGTTGCTGTCGAGGGGGTTGGTTGATTGGCCTGCTAAATCCTCTCGTATGTGTTCTCTCTCTCTCTCTCTCTCTCTCTCTCTCATGCACACACACATAAACTGGGCCTGTCTCATGGTGTCTAATGTGAGAACTCAGCGTGTGGATCAGAGCACTGTCCAAGCATTATTATCATAATTATGATGACCATCCTCCCCCTGCTCTCTCATAATGTTACACAAAATCCTCCTGACTTCCCCCTCTCCTCTAACCAGTCCCGTAGCATTTATTTTTCGCTGTCTCTCCCTGCTCATATTCTTGCATTATTTCTCTCCTTCCCTGCGTGACGCGTCTCTGTACACTCTGACGAGCCGGATGAATATAAAACAAGTTCCACCGAGTAGATTACCACACATGCACATACATTTATGCAAGGAGAAAATTCTGCTTACGATAGCTGGCTTCATTCCAGTGGCATGCATTGAGGTGACAGTGTCATTGTTTCATACACACACACACACACACACACACACATATGCAAACACACAAGCAAAGATACTGTCAAGAAGTGCTTATGCGTTTTGTTTATTCGCACCTCTAATCGCCTTCAAAAATATACGACTGATAAATTAAGAGATATCACCAGATATCTATTATGCAAATCAGTTAACTGCTGCGTTATTAGATTACACACACATACACATGTATACGCACGCACACGCACTCACACTCACACAGCGGTGGTTAATTGCCAGGTGGTGGAAGATAATGTGTGATTTAACGGACTGATGGATTTGTTTTTGTTTCGGTCACCCATCAGTGAACAGAGACATCTGTAACAGCGCCAACACACACATGCTTAAGTTCTCTCACACCACGCACACAAAAACACACACCATTATACACACGTTGAAGCCCAGGGATATCAGTGACAAGTGACTGATAGCAGTGGCAACATCCATTGTGCAAGACGCGAACGCGGGAAATGATCCATCTTCACAAAGTTAAAAAAGCGCACAGACGTGTATGTGTTTGTGTGTAGTCCTATAATAATAGATATATGTGTACATGTAAAGTTATGAGCGTGCATGCTCGTGTGCGCGTGTGTGAACAGTTAATCCTTGGTAACAGTCTCAGCCTGTCTCTTGTGGTTGATGAGTGGCTCGGGGTCAGAAGCTGCTTGAGAAACTGCAGGGTCCTGAGGCTTTACAATGTGTTTACCACTCAAACTGACAGCAGTACTACAGCTTATTATTGGCCTTCTAAACCTCCACACTGCACTGTGAGTTAGAGAAACTCCAGAGAGGCCCATTGCCAACAGCGAGAGACACGCCAGCCAATCCTACAAATGTGATATGTTGTGGTGTTGAGTGCAGAGATTAAAATAAACGCTGGAAATGGGATCCGTGCAGTTGAAAAAAAACAGCCAGGAAGTATGTGAAAGACTAGGATTAGGCAGGTTATCCTGCAGTTTATCTGTCCTTTGAGTGTCACTGTCCATGCTCCCTTTGTCTCCTAATTCCATAAGTAGCCTGAACTGAAAAAAGTTATCCCCACTCGCAGCTCATACATTGTCATTGTGTGTGTGTGTGTGTGTGTGTGTGTGTGTGTGTGTGTGTGTGTGTGTGTGTGTGTGTGTGTGTGTGTGTGTGTGTGTGTGTGTGTGCACTGAGGAAGAGAAAGATAGAAAGAGATGGGGAGATCAGGGATGAGCCAGGTCCACTGAGATGCATTGTGCTTTAATTAACCACAGTCTTTTATACAAAAAACACACACACACACACACACACACACACACTCAGACTCACACTGCAGGGGCTAAGAATATTCTGCTGTTGGGATGAAAAGCATTTGGCAGCGAATGTGTGGAGAGACTGCGGGGCTCTGCAGCACTCAGGTCCTGGACAGTCAGGTTAAAGGTTACGCTACTCCAGACTGCTTTAGTTCTCCCACTGCTGAAAAACATTTTTTTTTAACTTTACAAACAGTCTGAGTGTACAGCAGAAAGCAGCTGACAAATTACTAAATTAGTATACATTTTACCAAGGCCAGTGCTGCTCATGTTACGTCGAGCTGATTGTACCTCTTCCCTTTATGCCTTTGAGCGTTCCTTTTCAACGTTTTATCTAAATCAACTTGTCTCCAATATGGAAACCGAAGGTGGAATTTCATTTGCATGTATTATTAAATTGTTACAGAGAAGAAGAAAAAAAGTGTAGAAATTGAAAATGAGCACTCTCCACATTGAGAAGAGAATATCAGCTAGAATGCATTAGAAGGAACTGTGCGCGCAATATTAGTTTATCTAAAATGTGCAGGAAAATAATTTTCTTACATTCAGGGAAACTAATTTTGTTTACAGTATTTACGCGGTAGTTCATGTATAGTTATTCTGCTGTGAGGAATAAAATCACTTGCCTGTCTTAGTTTTATTTCACACTGTAAACTAAAATCATTGCCCTAGACTTATTATCAGCGGACAGAATCATTGATCCTGCTACTGCAAAAACAACAGTGTATTTTGTGAGTTTTCATTTTGTTTACGTCTTTAATAAGTGCAGTCGTAAAATGTGAGTCAGTATATATGTGACGGCTTATCTTTGGGGCCTAGTAAATTCTGCTGAAGAGGTAAATACCACAAACTGAGATGTTTTAAGGGCCGCCTGCAGCCACAATATACCCTACACATAGACAGGATTCTCTGCAAGATGGAGAGCGAAAAAGAAGGTGTGTGTTAGTTTGTGACATGCGCTCTTGTGCACCCGAAATCTAGGTTGATTGTTGCATTATTTTGTTATATTATTGAGAAAATCTTAATACATTGAATCACACAGCTTGCTGAATTGCTAATTAAACGGATTTCTTGAAAGTTGACTAAATATTTGAATGTCAAATCCGGCATTCGGTTACAAATTAACATTTTATCTGCAAATTTTGTGCAGAAGAGAAGAAACGTGGATGTACAGATTAGGACAATTTGTGGAAACGCAGATAATACAACTAAAACGTACAATATTTGACTGTGAATTGTAAGAAGAGAGAGATAAGCCTACAGTGCGTTGCAGCAGACTGACGCTACATTCTTAAGGATACAGCGGCAGAGCCATGGAATCACGAGGAGAGTTTTAAAAGGCAGCTTTCTTAAAAAAGAGAGAAAGGACGGGAATCAAAAAAGCATTTTCACTAAATCAAGATAGGGGCGAGGAGCGAGGGATTAGGAGGATAACAAAAAGGCCAGCGGACTGAGTGTAAACAAGAAAGGGGGTTAGAGAGGGATAGAAGGAGAGAGCAAGTTGGAGAGTGAGCTAGAAGGAGAGATTGAATAGTGACACTGCTACAACACAATGGGGTCAGGATGAAGAAGTGCTCCTAATTGAACCAGATAGAGGAGAAGACAGAGAGAAAGAGCCCTGAAAGACGGAGAGAGGAAAGACGGAGGATGATTTTCTGTCCTTTTCTTTCTACTCCCCGGCCATGCATGGCTGAAGGTAAGAGGGGAGAGGGGAGAAAGAAAAAAAAGGAGGGGAGTAATTGAAGAAATAACAATATGCACAGATTGGCACTGGACTGAGGAACAGAATCTAAATATGTCGGACTAGTTGTGCAAGTGAAGGTGTTGAAAAGATGGTTTTGGAGCCACCTTGACTGCACAGTAGGGGTCTGACTGAGCAGTTTGAGGCTCACAAATAGCTTCACCTTACAGAGGAAACGTGAGAGGCCTGTTTAAATAGCTTTTTTGGACTTTTTTTTTTCCCCCCACTTGACTCAATCAAGCAAAGCTCAAAAAGACAGGAAACCACAGATGAACTGAAAGTGTGATGTCGTCAACCAGACAGCCCTAGAGAGAGCAAATCAGACGATTTCCCTTCCTTTTGACAGGTGTAGAATAAAAAGACATGGGATATTACACCACACACACACACACACACACACACACACACACACACACACACACACACACACACACAGAGAGAGAGAGATAATCAATGGGGAATAAGGGGGTCTTACTGTATGTTGGAGCTGTTCCAGTAAACGGAGTGCCTGTTGGCTGACACCGGGACCACGTCCGCCCAGGTGAGACTCGTTAGCACCCAGAGAGACAGCGCTACCAGAGCCATGCTCTCGGCTCCTCTCTCGGCCTCCGTCCCCCTCGGTCTCTCCGGCCACTCTCTCGGTCCCTTCACCCCACCAAACAACGCGACTCAAACATCCCAGCAAATGCCTAACAGACGGGGGAGAAAGGAGGTGGAAACAAAAGCTTCAGGCATGCATACAAGCGGACACGTTCAAAAGACTACGAGACTTGCTCTGGTTTAATAAGTGTTGTAAAAAAAAAAAAAAAAGTCTATTGTGGGGAAGAAGTGACTGAAGTGACTGAAGTCCCCCCCTCCTCCCCCCTCCCACATTAAAACCAGACTGCGACCCCCCCCCACCCTCTCCAACAAATCCTGGGGCTTCAGACAAGGAGGGGTGGGGGGTGGGGGGTTTGTGGAAGTCCGTATGAGCGGGTACCCCGCCTGGTCCTCTCTGCTCACCGGGAACTGCTGCTTCTGAGCCCGCCAGAGGTGTGTGGGAGGCCGGCACCGGGTCCAAGCGGTAGGTCGGTCTTCCTCCGGGCATGAAACGGTCCCTGTCCGCAGGGAAAGAAAGAGTTGCTGTTGTCGTGGGGGAGAGGAAAAAAAAAAAAAGAAAGAAGCTGACTGGAGTAAAACTAAGAGTGGGGATAAAAAAAAAAATAATAATAATAATAATAGCTATAAAACAAGTCCTCTTCTTTTATATATATATTTGAAAAAAAAAAAAAAAAAAAAAAAAAAAAAAAAATGTTTTTATCTGCGCGCTGCTGCAGGTTTTTTTTCCATCCAAGGATCCGAGTGATGCAAAGCACGCCGGGCAACTGAGCTCTATGATCACTGCAAACAATTCAACCAGCCAGTTTCATTAGGTCTTCAACACTCTATCCGACAACCATCGTTTACGGTGAGCTGCCTGCCCACCCGTCTCTCCCCTTTCTCTCTCTCTCCCCCTCTCCCTCTCTCTCTCCTCCTCCCCTCTCTGTTTGGTAGGCAGCTCTCGTTCACTTTCTAACTCCGCCCCCGCGAGCGACAAAAGCGCATTCCTTCAATATTGTGGCGGAGTCACAGCGCATCAGGCTCCACTGCGACTTGGAAGTTTTTTTTTTTTTTTTTTTAAAACTATTCGACCTCCACTGCTGGTGTAGAAGTAGTAAGCTATGAATCCCCCACCCACCCCCATCCCCACCTCTCTGCAGCCATCTGCAGCCTATTTTTCAACGTAACACCCTCCTCCTTCTCCTCCCCAACCACACACACACACACACACACACACACACACACTTTTATGACAAAGGCTAAAACACATAAACTCTCGCACGCACATATGTTCTCCACTACCTCTACCGCTCATTTGGATCCGCCAGACACTGTAGATCAGTGTAATACACCACTATCATCACGTCAAAACTCCTCTTACAGCTGCAGCACATTAACACGAGGGCTCGCACGCGCACACACACACGCACACGCGCATGTCCTGCCACGCAACCCTGAACCCACCATAAAGAATATACACAAGCTGTATATCACACCTTGGGGTTCACAGTGGGGCTATAGTGACTTTATCTAAGTTTGGATGAAACAGGAGTGACTTCTTGCTGTTTCATTTAGCGAATTATCCCATAAATTACATTTCACATTTAAAATTTATTGAAGCAATTAAGTTATAAGAGAATTAAGAGTTATTTTCCTGCAAGTGTGAAGTGGCTCGTATTGAATATTCCTCTAGCTCTGTCGTGCAGAGACTTGGTAAAAATGTTCAGTAATTTGCCCCCCTCTGTCACCTCCAATGCCACAAACTGTGCATCTAAAGTGTGTGTGTGTGTGTGTGTGTGTGTGTGTGTGTGAGAGAGAGAGAGAGAGAGGGAGAGAAGAGAAAGGGGGAGGAACAGGCCAGACAGGGAGAGAGACAGGAGGAGGGAGGGAGGAAAAGAGAGAGGTTGCAGATAGGAGAAAGATTGTTACAGTTTTCTTGCCGCCTGCTGGGAATGAGTTGGTTAAGGGGAAGTCAGAATGATTTATTGGAAGAAAAAAGGAGGGAAATAGGGAGAAGGAGAGCAAGAAAGAGAGTGAGATGAGATGCCATCGGGGAATCCCTCTGTCTTCTCCAGTCCTTCCACCTCTCTCATGAGCTGTCCATTCAATCCCCCCCTCTGTCCTTCTCTCTCTTCTTCCTCTTCTCCTCATTTTATTCCCCCATTTCCACTGCAAACTTTTCTCCACCCTGCGATCCCTTCTACCTGGCTCTTTTTATTTTGCCCCTGTCTTTTGTTAGCTCTGTCTCTGGTGGTTGACCCGTCTCCTCTGGCTCTCCCTCCATCTCTCTCTCTCTCTCCGTTACAGCAGGCATGCAACTTTTTTAATGAGCACTCCTCCCTTTGCCTCCTCTCCTCGCTGCTCTGTCTATCATTTCTCCTAAGTCTCTCTGTGTTGTTGTTGTTGTTGTTTACCGCTACACTGCATTGGGTAGTACAACAGCAGCACAGTTAAACACCTGGTACAATTAAATATACATGCCAAAATATATGCATATATAAACATAGATACATACGTATTTAATGATAAGGCCCTAGAGGTGTATATGCATATATTGTTGAGTCATTAAAAGATGAATTCAAAATCTAGAGGAATAATTAGAATATTTTGGTGGCTACTCTTATTCTCTGAGAGTTATCTAGAAAGTTATCTAGAAAGACTGATACCACTCTCATGTCTGTGTATTTAAAAAAGTCTAGCTTAGCATAAAGAATGGAAACAGCTAACCTGACTCTTTGCTGTCAAATTATTCCTTCAAGAGAAACATCACTTTCCAGAATCCCCAGAGTCTTTATAAGCTTTTCTGACCTTTGATAAAATGTTCTACACAAATGTTCTACACCTTAATGTGATGTAAAAACTAGACCACTTCCTGGAGACCATTTGTTACCATGCAACCAAAGTCCTGTGCTTAGATCATGTGAGGACACATACATCTAAGCTCCATCCACTGAAGAAGGCCCTTGAATGTGGTCAAAAGCTCCAGAATAAGTTGGAAAGTGCTATTTTTTCAATCGCACAAATATGTCCATGGATTGTCAAGAACAACTGGGATACTGTTTCTGGAAAAGATGTTGCTGTTGATATTTAAAATGTCTTTTAATGAATTGATAAATATACTTCTTATTCCTGTGAGCACTACAGACAAAAATCACATTCCCTTCCACATATTCACCTCTATTGCACTGGGAAAGAAGCAGAAATATCAGAGACAGAATGAAAACCCAGACTATCTGCATGGCTATATGACCCTATATTAAGTGAGGAAATGTGTTTTTTCCATTTAGGTGAAGTGACCCTTCAAATGCCAGCGGATAGAGCATGGATGACTGGTTGTGAATATATCGTATGGCTACAATTGAAAGGAGACTGTAAATCAGGTGAAAGAAGACAAAGTTAGAAATCGAACACCAACGGGAGCAGAGACTTGCTACTTTTACAAAAATTCCACGTGTCACTTCTCTGTTCGGTTTCTTACAAACAGACGTTTACATGTTCTGTTTCAGCAGACGCCACTGTCAATTCTAATCATCCAGGTTGGATTTTCCAGACGTGGGTTGCTTTGCTATTGGATTACTTTTGTATTGGGGTTATTATGAGGAACGACCTCGGGGATGACCGCATGCGGTGACACCGGGGCTCTTATGACATTTCAAACCCAGAGCCGGCCAACAACACATCTGTCAAGTGCCCCTTTCTGCAACCTCCAAATCTAATCGGAGCTTTCTCATAGCACTGATAATTGGATATTAGGCGCCTGTAGGACTCACATCCCTCTCTGGGGCCCCAGCACGTGAACACTGCTCATATGAATTGAGCAGGACGCTTGCATGTACACTAACATCATGTAAATATACAGTAAACAATTTATATTTTTTATACTCTAGTATGTGTGCTGCATTTCAATGGCATTCTTGAACTGGGAGTCTCTTTCTCACTCCGCCTCCCGCTCGCTCTGTGTCTTGGCCTGCTTCGCTGTTCACTGTTGTGTTAGTAAATTGTACTGACACTCCCCCCGCCTCCTCTCGCTCCCTCACCACCTCTGCTGCTCTCGCTCCCTCCCTGTCCCTCTCTCACCCGACTGACTGACACGAATTTCCAATCTCTCTGTTTACCTTTCACTGCTGTGCCTAAAACAACACTGGTACAGGCTAAGAGCAAGGGGGAGACTGGGGTGGGGGAGGGATGGAGATGGAGCTGAGTAGAGATCGCGGAGGAGGAAAAAAAAGAGGATGAGGAGGAGAGGTGCCACTAAGATTGGATGGGAGAAGGAGAACGGCGAGGGGGGGGGGGGGGGGGATGCAAAGAAACGAAAGAGGTGCGAAAAGAGAGAACAGGGCTTTCTCTGTGATTTGGTTGGAGAGGAATCCAAGAGGGGGAAAGAGACGAGAGGCGTGAGGGGTTAAGGGAAGGAGAAGAGGAGCTGATACTTTTGAACAGTCACGCAAACTGAGCCAGCGGAGGGGAGAGAGGGGAAAGGGGAGAAAAAGGAAATGAAAGGGTGAGAGAGAATGTAAGTCAGATTTTAGGAGAAAGACTTAGATGGGGCACAGAACATTAGGAGTGCAATGAGATATAGAGAGTGAGGGGGGAGGGGGGGGAGATTTATAGAGGTACAGAAGGAGAGAGAGGACAGCAAGAGTGATGCGTAGAGAGAGCTTTTTTTGAGAAGACGGGAGGGATGGAGGAAGAGAGGGAGGAGAGGGCTTGTATAGAGAGAGAGAAAGAGAGAGAGAGAGAGAGCTCAGAATAGATATGCTCTCAACAGCATGAAATATTGAACGAAGGAGGCCGAACACAAGGAGGGGAGAGGAAAATGGAGGGACTGATAAAGACAAATACAATCGTTTTGTGTGTGTGTGTGTGTGTGTGTGTGTGTGTGTGTGTGTGTGTGTGTGTGTGTGTGTGTGTGTGTGTGTTGTGTGTGTGTTGTTTTGGAGACAGAGGAAGATGAGAGAGAAGAAGAGTAGGTGACAAGAATATGAAGAATTGTTGCTCCTGGCTGGAGACCAACACACACACACACACACACACACACACACACACACACACACACACACACACACACACACACACACACACACACACACGTTGCTTTGAGTTTAGATTACTCCTATGTGTGGAGGAGATGGAGCGGAATTTGGTGGTGTTGAAAATATCACACTGCAGAGTATGTTTCATCACCACTTGCACCATCCCAACACACACTCACACACTCGCATGCATACACACACACACACACACCACACACCCCCCCCCTTTGATCTCACTTCTCACTGATCTTCTCTCCTTCCATGTCAAATATTTAGGCTGCATTTGGCAGGTTTGACGAAAATTACCATGGAGAAATGATTTTATTTATTTAACTTCCACATCAGAAGTCAGTGTCAGTAGCTGCGAGAGGATGATCCCAAATTTCAACAAGAGGAGACCGGCACTGACCAAAAAAAAAAAAAATTAGAATCTGCTGACTTTCCCATTTCTGACATTATTTTTAATGCTTGAAAACTACCGTTGAATGATTTCTGAGGAAAGCACATGGGCGATTTGTTTGAAAAAGTAAGTGAAAAAAGTAAGAAAAGTTTAGATGGTTTAAGAAGACACACACACACACACACACACACACACACACACACACACACACACACACACACACACACACACACACACACACACACACACCCAAGGTGATGAGTCAACACTCTCTCTGCCTCCATCATTTGCTATTAAAGTGTCAAGATGATGTTTTATGTCTCTTTTTGGATAAATAAATGCATTTCTTAATTAATTCTAGCTGTGCAGCCCTACAGGGAATCATAATCTCCAGCTAAGCCTGAAGGGTGTATCATTTTAACATGGCATTGATAGAAATATCTGACTAGCATCGCACACAGAGAATGACACACAATTGCAAATCTCTCTTTCTAGCCCCCCTCGCTCTGTCACCATCTCACTCACACACAAAGACCTGCATTCACTTACTCTGCATTTTTTAACCAAAGATCTTGACATAAATCAGATAGAGCGCATCAGTGAAGGGAGAGATGAGTTTACAGTGGCTGAAGAGGAAAGAAAATGAGGAAGAAGGAGAACTGCAGCACACACTTGAGATGTACTGTTCTATAGAGTTTCTAAACACACTTGACTTACATTCTGAATGCCTTTTTTAGAATAATATAGATCTATTTTTAGCAATAAGAGATATTGGACACATGAAACAAACATGACAGCAGTGCCTAAAAGAATGATGACTGAAGTATTTTGTTTGTTTACTGAGGTGATTATTCCCTAACTAAAAGTGAATAACATAATTTCATAGTTCATAGTTCATACCTTTAATTTACCACTACAATACCAATATTAATATTTCTCCCAGAATGAAACAGTCCTCTCCATCATGGATTCATACTATTGCAAAAGAGAAACTGTGATAGATCACACCATAAGTTAAAGGGACAAAAACAACATACAGTGTCTTGGTTAGGTGTCGGGTAACCATGAGTTACCAAAGCTGCTAAACTTCTACTTGGCATAGAGAAAAGGAAAAGAACAACTGACCTAATGACCTAATAAGACACAGGGAAGACTATAAGGAAACATGAATAAATAACCAAATAGACAAAAAAAAGTGCTATCAATGGCATATTAACTATGAAAAACAACAACTTCACACCTGCAAAAAATCAAGAATTTTGAAGATTTCCATTTAAATGAATGAAGTAACACAATGGTGATTGAGGCCACTGATAAAAGCCAATCAATTTCAAAATGCTAGGACTCTAATCAACTCAATCCAAATTCATACAGATGTTTCTTCACTGCTGTATGTGCACTGACTGTAACCAAACATAACCTTAATGAGAGAAAAGGTCAAATAAATAAGATTAGTATTGTTTTAGTTTCATGCTGTGGTTGTGGGCGCTGCTATCACAAAGTCCAAATCTCCCTTCAGCTTTCATCAAACTATTGAGTCACAGTCCTTGTGGATGTCAGCGTTGCCACCCTGGAAGAGACACATTTTCATCACAGATGTCAATGCTTCGTATTTTAATGCTTTTTATATTTTTAGGTTGTTAATTGCTAAATTGTTTAATGCAGTACAGCTGAAAACATGTTTCTATAGACATTTATTCATGTGTACAGGTAACAGACCTGGCAAGAATGTTAGAACTTTCGGCCACTTAAGAGGATAGTAAGTGAGTGTGTGTGTGTGTGTGTGTGTGTGTCTATGTGCAAGTGTGTGTCCTATAAGCAAGTGTGTGCATGAGCACTGCTGCAGGCTTGTGTAAAAGAGTGGTTGGGCTTTGGGGCTATTTAGACAAATGTTCCTGACGTCTCGTATATCACAAGTCTCAGTACCGTATTAGCCCCCGCGAGTGTACTTCTGCAGACAGCACAGAAACACTGAAGACAGCAGATACGCCGTACACACGGTGAGACAAACACATACACAAGAACACCCCCTCCCCTACGGCTACAGAGACAGACACACATGCGCACACACGGAAAAGGAACAGGTGCAGGTTGAAAAAGCCAGCTGCCACCCGTTCTTTGTAACATCTACATTTCATCAGCCACAGCAGCAGCAGCCCAGGTGACGCCGAGCCCAGTGGGCACCGAGATTAGGAGAGTGGGGAAAAGGTTTAACTTACACTGTCATCTAAGGTCAGATTTGCATTTTCCTTTTATTGTTAAAGGTTAGGTATTCCAGTGGCTAAGCTGATCTGAGATCAATGTCTAAAGGCACCCTTTCACCTTTTGAAGACGGCTCATATCTGGGGGGAAAAAGACAGAAAGTATAATGAGGAGATTTTGGGCCATTTTGGTCCTGATTTGTAGACAGTCGGTGTCTTCTTCGCCTGTATCTATGTTACCCTCTCTTCTTTCTTTTCCTCTCTCAAGTTCTTTCTCTCTTGCCTGTAGCTTCCTTTTTGTCATTCTGTGTCAATCCCCGTATTTCTGTTTCCCATGCTATCTCTGTCGCCCTATTGCTCCTGCTTCCTCCTTCGTTTCTCTATCTCTGTTTGCCGTTTGCTCTCGGCCTCCCTCTCTTCCTTCTGCCCGGCCGCTGCGAGGAAGCGCTGTCAGGTGAAACCCTGGTAGATTAACCTCTGACTCTCAGCAGGAGGTGGGACCGATTGGCTTGTAATTGCTATCAATGCAGCATGTCTGTGGCTGATTCTTTTCTCGATTTGGGCTTTATGATGGCTATCTTTGCCAGCACATGCATCCAGCACATTTACAGGGTGAAATGCATTCTGGGTTGTGATAGTAAGCAGGTCTTTGGTGTCCATACCAAAGAGGATGAAAAAAACATTTATTTGCTGCTCTCAGCAAACTGGAGCTTACTGCCATGTCCAGAGAATCAGCACATATACACAAACACGTTAACGCAAACACACACACACACACACATGTAGAAAACAATACATGAATACAAATGTTTGTACCGACTTTGAATGGCACCTGATTTGTGCAACAGTGAGTGCTAAGGGCCCTCCTCTGCATCTCGTTTGATTGGGTTTGTGTGCACAGGTATCCATGTGTGCAGACTGTTTACGACTGTGCATGCATGTGCGGGTGCATGTGTGTGTCCGTGCAGAGATGGGGTGCTGTGAAAAAGAGGCTCCGACTCCCAGCAGTCTTTTGTCACGCTGACTGACTGCTGAAAGCCATTTCAGTCCGTGGGGCTAAATGATGGCAGGTACTCCGATCCATCCGCAGCTCGCTACAATAACACAATGCAGACCAGTCATCAACAGCCCTGTCATCTCCATCTGTAAATGCACTTCACACAGCCCACTCCATCTCTCCTCCTCCTCTGACTGCCATTCACACACTTGTGTAACTGTCCCCTAAACCCAATTGGTCCTCTTATAGCTGAAGTAGAGCCAGATTTAGTGAAATCATTTGTGTGGCTCCTTTTCCCCCGTTTCCTTGTTTTGTTCACCTCGTGTCGTCCTCAATTTGTTTTATAGTTACTGCTGAATTTATGGGCTTGCTGTTTTGGAAGGAGGGGAATGTCACTCGGCTTTAATGTATGACTAACATAGAGGAGCCAAGCATTTCTGCTGGTGGTGTCGCTGCTACTTCTTGAGCCTATTGATGAAATTAATGACCAGGATGACTAAATGGGCCGTCACAATACACGGCTCTGGAGACTCACAGGGGTGGGCAGGTTTTTTTTTACGCCAGCCAAGCACTAACACAGTCAGCTGCAAGGGAGACAGAGCAGAGAGTTTTTTCAAGGTGAGGTGGGGGAGAGAAACAGAGGGAGAGAGAGACATCAGATGGTAAAGGAATGCATACAGTGAAAGGATGGAGAGAAAAGGGGAGGGGGGAGCAAAAAGCGAGTGACAGGGAGGAAGGGAGGGAAGGAGAGATAGTGAGTAAGTAAAAGCAGGTCTGGTCCAGGTGGGGTTCAGACAGTCAGTATGTTATTTTAGGAGGGCAGAGGGAGGGAGGGCGAGAGAAAGGGATGGATGGAGGGAGGGGAAGATGAATGTAGTTAATTAAGATGAGCAGGCGGAGGAGACAGTGTGGAATTACACAAACACTAATTAGAGTCTTCGTTAGGGGGCACAAAACGAGAGCAGCACATCCATCATCGCAACCCTCCATCCCTCTTTTTTCTCCCTCCTTCCTTCCTCCCTTCCTTACCTCTGTTCTCCACTGCTCTCGCTTTTGCATGGCAACCATATTTCCTCTCTCACGATACTCCCCACATGTCTCCCCCCAACCACTGTTTCCAGTCCCCCTCTGCCACTTTTCAATCCCACACTTTCCTCCCTTTCGTCTTTTCCTCTTTCCAATCTCAATTTACCCCATTGATTCCATCAGCGGTTAGCTAAATAGGTACGATTTAACATCTGGAATCGTTCATTGTCACGTCACTCCTTCTGTTTTTATCACTGCTCTGGGAAGGATTTCATCACCACTCTCCCTCTCTCTTCCTTGTATACTTACCTATAAACACACACACACACACACACACACACACACACACACACACACACACACACACACACACACACACACACACACACACACACACACACACACACACACACACACACACACACACACACACACATTAACTTTACAATGTCAGCACTATTTTTATTGTTTCGCCAAGCCAGTCAGTGCCTCCTCCCGTCTTGCTGCTCCTGCTCCACTCTTCCTACATACAGTAAACACAGCACTGTAGAGCACTTACCTCTTCTTAACTCTCTCTCTTTTCACAAACAGGCTCTGAGCCCTTCTCTTGTCCTCTTTATCGTTCCACTGTCCTCCTCTGGCTCATCCCTCATTCCCTGCTCTGACCGAGGAGCAGATCAGCCTGTCACCATTGTCGTCTGCAGCCCTCTCCCCTCATGAGACCACCGGGATGGAGGGAATAATGAGGGATAAGTTTGGATGGAGCTGAGGGCGGCCCATGCCTCTTCTTGTTTCTGGCATTAGTATAAATCATTACATACAGCGCATGAATCATAATAATACCATACTTACTGTGTGGACACAATACAAGTGACTGCAATGAAAAGGAGTCAAGTATTTACTGATTTTAAGTTAACCCATTATCTACATGTTTACTCACATCGTGTTAACATTGATTTGCTACCTTCCAGGCAGCTGTGGCTTTCAGTATTCAATTCATTATTTCAGTATTAAAAATAAATCAATTCATAGATTAAACTCGCCTGACAAAAGTAATCTCACAGCAGGCATTTATTTATCTCATTTCTTTATAAAAAAGCATGGATGCAAGAGGATACTTTTGGATACAGGAACCAACATGACAGAGTGAAATGTTTTTCAGCTCAAGTATCAGTTAAGCTATTCTTGTTGCTTCTTTTTTCTTTTTCATTTTACGGGGATATTGTTTCTCTGTTGGGGAGTTGACAATAGAGAGATGACAGAAATTGAGGGGGAAGAGAGAGATGAGAGGGGGAATACGTGTTAAACTGAGCTTTAAGTTGAGCACAGAGACACTTTCAGCAGATGAATGTTTAAACAGCCTTCTAGTGTCAAACTCTGCACATACATTATTCTGTACAGTGAAGATCTAACATTCAAGTGAAGTAACAATTAGCAAAACACATTTTAGAGTGGAGGGGGACTTTACACTTTGCAGCACTATTTGACATCCCCTCTGGATTTTGAAATGTCACACAGTGAAAGAGTATCGTTAAAGATCTGCATAGTTTTATCTCTACATAAAAACGTGTTATTTCTCTCATGTTGTGAAGGACAGCAAAGGGAGTGCCTTCAGCTCTGTTGTCCCTGAAAGCAAAGACCACAGTAACAAGCCGAGCGTGTTGAATTGAAGTAGATTTATGCATCTGGCTAAAAATACACAGATTCACTCATACACCTTGTTCAGTGCGTTAGACCTGATAACAGCCGCCTCATGTCATGACCATGACTCAACGAGCAGTCTGTAGTTTAAAACTAGTTCAGAAAGGTCGAGATACCGATTGTTTTAGGTGAGTGAGGTGCTATCTTTATTTATTCAACCAATGCCAGGGGAGGGAACAACAAATATTGTAAAATGCAATCTCATTTACATTTATTTCTTGCTCCCCGACCTTTGACCCAGGCTGAACTTTGTGTGCGCTTCTTGCTGCAGGGCCACAGACAGACATAATGGAGAACTCCCAACAGTTTGCAGCTGCGGACTCAGGTCAAAGGTCACAGCTTCCTCGCAGTTTGGGCCTAATAACAAGCTCCTGTCTAGCTGCCCGTCATGTCTAAGTGACTTAGGAGCACCTGCTGTATAGCATAGATATGCAACCAATTACACTTTTGTTCATAACATAACAAAAAACAAAAGCTACCAAAACAACAGGATAAATGCAAGTGATGTGAGGCTGATTCAAAGGTCACACAGAGGATGAAATTCAGCACAGTAATTTGATGTATTCTTTTTAGATGTTAAAGATTTGCCTTCGTTATAATTTAGCAATGATAGCTATTTTGTCCAATCTGAAATATATCGAAGAATTTTATATGATTGCCATGACAATTCATACAGACATTCAGTGTCCTCAGGGGATGAATCCTCAATGAGTTTGTTGACCCCTAACCATCCCCAGGTTGACGATTGTGGTACAGAGTGAAATATCTTGACAACTTTTGGATGGATTGCAATGTAATTTACTGCATATTCAAGGTCCTCATAGGATACATTCAAATTACTCTGGTGATCCTTTTTTCCCGCTTGGGCCACCAGCAGGTCAAAGTTTTCACTTGTGAAATATCTCACAACTAATAGATGGATTGACACAAAATTTGTATGGACAGTTGAAGTTCACAATCAATGTATCTTCCTCTAGCATCACTATTGGGTTCACATTTTAGGTGAATTATTGGATGGCCAACATTTGCTACAGATATTCTAGAGGAGGATTTTTTCCCCCATCAAGTACCATCATCGATTCAAGGTCTTTTTTCTTTCTTTTGGTTTATGACTTAATACCTGCCTCGGCTGTACATTATTAGTGCTAATTAGCTCATATTAGCATGCTAACACTTTAAACTAAGATGGTGAATATATTAATCCTACCTGCTAAGCATCAGCATGTTAGCATTGTCATTGTGAACACTGTTGTGAGCATTAAGCTCAGAGCACAGCTGTGCTTAAGTACAGCCTTACAGAGCTTAGTGATGGCATATTACATATTTGGATCAGCGTAAAGTAAATGTGCTTGAGTGGATTTTTACCTCTACAGGCGCCACTTAGCAAGATCCTGTTGTAAAACTAAGAGCAAAATGTGGACCTTAAACCTGTGCATTTCATCAGCTAGCAAAGCTTGCATTTCTCTGCAGTTTGAAATGCCCTTCAGTTTTTCATTTTTTTATTATTTATGCGCCCCCATGGAGTTGTGAAGGTTGAAAATCCTTCAGTTATCAACAGTCAGCTGGGACTATATTGTAACAGCAGATCACCCAGTAAAACCAGTACCATGAGCGTCTCCTGCCTTCCATCAGTAACCATTATGGCACAAACCTCCTGGCCAACACAACAACATCAGCATGTTAATTCACTGTGAAACCAGCGTAGTGTGTCCCATCACTGCACCTCCTGTAATTCCTGCAGGTGAGAAAAGAGGGCGAGATGGATTCCTGAGTATCTGATTGAGCAGCAAACAAGATGAATAATTGATATGTAGGTTCTCCATCCCAATGAGCACACAGTACACACACAGATGCACCAACAGCAACTGTCTTACAGCCCATGCAGTCACCCGTCTCTCAGGCTAAACTAATCCTCCAGGAAATGTAATACGTGATTCAATTAGTAGTAGATACCTCCTGTGCATGACATGGTAGCGGTGTCAGTGTGTGTGTGTGTGTGTGTGTGTTGTGTGTGTGTGTGTGTGTGTGTGTGTGTGTGTGTGTGTGTGTGTGTGCGTGTGTGTGGCGGCCCTCCAAGTACAGAGCTAAACTAAGCTCAAAACCACTTATTAATACACGGTCTTCTCCCACATCTCTTTCAGATCCTCGGGTATGAAGAGGCAAAAATGTGTTTTCTGAAGAGAAAAGCCCAGAGATGTACACAGGCAAATGTCAAATAAAAGGCTACCTAAAGTCAAATTGATATTCTAATGGCAAAAATACTGAATCAAAATCAGGGATTTTTGGTTTTTAAAAAATGACCTCAAACAATGATACAACAGCCAACAATAGCCTAACCGTAGTTTCTGGCTAATGCTCTCTCTCTGTTTGCTTTTCCATTATTCATCATCTTGTTTTAAAGCGCACTCTGTTGTTTTCCATGCTCACAGCAGTGGGATGATGCCATCGTCTTTCAAGTGCGTTTCTAAGGGTCAACTCTCGCCTCAGACCCTTAAGTCTAAAAATACAAACAGAAGACGAAAAAAGTGCCCTCATCCATCTGAAGGGTCCAAGCGTTTAACGTTTACCCTTATTTGAATTGCTTAAGGATGTTGACTAGGCATTCCATTAAAAGATGAGCATTAATAATATTGAATTAAGTCAGTTTCTCAGAGTAGGTGTAATAAGTGACTTAATAGATAGTGTTCTTTGTGACTGAAGTATTTTAGGAATATTAAAATAATTAAATAATCATAATAAACATACACCAGCAACACATTTTAGAGAAGAAAACGTTTTGTAAGATCTTAAAGGAGACAAACCGTCACATGACTTCTGAGTCTTCAGGCGAGTTTTGTCTTGATCAGCTGGTTTCTTCTCTTTTTTGTATAACAGGACCTCGAATCACCTCTCAGCGGGGACATTCCTAAATTCTATTTTCATACATTATAAAGTCAAATACTTTCAAAATACAGAAACACCGTCCTTAGAGGAAGCTTGTTAAAAAATTGCATAATTACTCTCAGACTTGGCAAATAATAATTGCTTTCTTTTTAAAATGCATGTAGTGAAATACAGCCCATCTCATGGTCCAGTGAGGGAAGAGATGAAGGAGAGAGGGAACAAGAGTGTTACTCTTTATTGCTCCATCTCTCTTTCACGCTCCCTGAATCTCTCTATTACCCGGAAAGTCTCCTGAATAAAAAAAAGCACACACGCACATCCATGGACACGATGAAATATACAGAATGTGGATATGAATAATGTGTGTATGTGTGTGAGTGTGTGTGCTCTCAGTGTGTCTGAGTTATGATTGATGTCTCTCTTCTCAAATTAGGCATTTAAAGATGAATGGGGTAAAGAGAGGGAGCACTAGATGAAGGAGGAAAAATAAAACAGCCACTTAAGAGGGCCCTAAACCATTTAACCATTTAACCCTGGAGCCCTCTCAATGTCACGCTCAAACTGTGTCTCCTCTATAATGCCTCTGTCTCTAATTCAAAGCTGCTATATTGCCATGATCATGTTGCACAAGGTTTACAATGTACAGTTAGTATAATGAGTTTGGTGTTTTGGCTAAAAGTATCGCAAATTTGTTAAAAAAAAAACGCTTCTCAAAACTTCCCATTTTTATTCAGTTTACAGCAGGGGTGTCCAAACTTTTTTCACTGAGGGCCACATATAGAAAAATATACGAAAGGCTGGGCCATTCACTAGAGGAGAGGGGGCGGGGCTTATCTCCATGGAAACCTCTGTCAACAAATCCATTTATTTCACCATCAACCATGCAATAAATAAATACTTTTTCTGCTTTATACTTGTTGTGGCAGTCCCAGATATCCTGGGAAACTAAACGCCGTCTTGTCTGAGTTCATAACATCATCTGTGGATTTATTCGAGCCGTATGAACCGAAAATAAACAATTTTACTGTGATTTAATTGCAATAAATGTACAAAAAGGGACGCTGAAATAACAACATAATGATGGTGGTTTGTAAAAAGTCAGAATTCATATTTTGTTAGTTCTCTCTGCAGGAGGAGAAGGAAATCACTTTTAAAATGCCTGTTTTGTGAACGGAGCTCGGAGTGACAGGAGGAGAAGCTCAACGCTGATTGGCTGATCGACGACAGAGCGACAGGAGGAGAAGCTCAACGCTGATTGGCTGTCGCAACACAGCGTCACGCGAATATTTCACCTGATTCGCGCCGCCAGGCTCGAGTTCGCATCTACTCGCGAATATTCGCGTCTGTGCATTGACTTTACATGTAAACTAGACGCGCGAAATATTCGCTTCGCTTTTGGTGTGAACGCAGCATTAAGTGCAAGTTTCATGTGTGGGCCATATTCCATTATGTTTTTAGAATTTGTAGCGGGCCAATTAAAAATGGCCGCAGTTGGCCCGCGGGCCGTAGTTTGGACACCCCTGGTTTACAGAAAATCGATTTTGTGCAGAAAATCTTCACTTTGTAGAAGAACATCTAATCCTTTATTAAAAAAAATGTTGCCAGTTTATTTTCTGCAGATAGACTGATCGATTAATCTTTCTGTAGCATAAAACCACTTTACAATCTCAATTGAATAATGTTTAAGTCTAAAATGGAGAACATCTACAATTCCTTTTAAACTGCATCTGTCAGTAAAATTCCTGTGATACGATCAAATCAAATGAAGCTTTTATCTTATGATCTATTTAATCTATTAATCATTCCAGCTCTACAATACACCATATTCAACTAGATTGATATACTACATAGTATACTGAAAGATGTGAAAAATCATTTTGAGCAGACGATGAGAAAATAATATAAGAATATATGTGACACGATGAGATATACCTGCATTCTTTAACTGAATGTTATGGTAGTTAGAAAAACAGTGTTGAATGTAGGTTTCATGTTTGACCTGCATTTGGATATGAATTATTGATAAAATTAGGTGTTGTAAACTGTCATAGACACATTGCAAATGTTGATACAGTCTAAAGAAGGAGGCAGATTTTTTTATGAAAACTGCTGGTTGTCCTTCAGGATGTGAACTGTTCGGACATATTTTGCTCATTCTATGACAAAGCCAGTTTGCCAGAGTTTGGGTTTGGGTTGCGATAAACTCTTGGCATTAGTTTTTTATTTTAGTAAAGAAGTTGTCTCTCTTGTCTATATACAGGCTGATGTGAAGATGGAGGTTCCACCTTTTGTCATTGGCAAAACTGAACAATAAAGCCAAGTTCCAAGTCTATAATATGTACTAATTCTAAGCAGGTTTGAGTATGTTCACACATGACAAGTAACAAAATTAACTGGTTGCAAACATTTAAAATAAAGATTGGGGTGAGCTTCAGAATGATCTTCTCAAACAAACAACAAAAAAGTTATAAATCTCTATAAAATCACTTTGGTTTCTTTTGCGAAGTTGTCTTGAAGTTCCAGTTGGTATGAATTGGAAAGTTGATTTCTGATAGACTTACAGCTAAATCAGAATAAAGATTGATGTATAGTCCATACTATATTCCATCAGCGTATGGATTTGGGACATAGCGTCAGTTTTCTCTGGGTTGCCAGGTCTGTCTTTGTCCATCGGCAAGAATTCTCTTTCAGGGGTTGATGTAGCTGCTTTTATTTTTCTTTGGCTATCATTTTCCTGCTCCAGATGGTGTGAGGGTTACGCTGAGGCTTCATATCCAGCTCCTCACTGATCATATGTCCATTATCATCATCACGCTGCAAAGGCCTGACATCCATCCATCCATCCAACCCTTTTGTCTTCATTACTCCATTTTTCTTTAGTTGAAATCATATTTGCCACAAACTGTGGAAAACATTTATAGTCGCCTTGAAAATCAGTCGCTCACCGACTGACGGATATCCAGTGATGGTAAATTAACCCTGATTGGCCGGCCTGCCTGTCTGTAATCAAGGTGGATGAAGCGAGGGCAGGCAACGGACCGGCCGGATGAGACTCTCATTATTTTGCTCGCTACTTTCTTCTCCTCTCATCCCCTGCATCAATTTATAATACCGCTCTCTCATTGCGTCTCCTCTCCCTCTTTCCCAAGCCTTCTGCTCATCAAATCCCCCTTCTAGACTTATCCATTCCCTATTTTTCATTTCCATGTTCTCTCTCTTTCCTCTTCTGTCTCTCTTTCCTCTCTCTCTCTCTCTCTCTCTCTTTCCTCTATCTCACTCTCTCTCCCCTGGATATTTAGTTTGATTTATTGCCTCTTGTTGGAAAGGTTGGCGTTTTAATAACTCAGCTCCTCCTCGACCGAACGAAGGGAGAGAGAGAATGTGCGAGAAGAAGAACTTTAGTAAGCACAAAATAAACGTGCGGACAGACAGCGAGTTTTTTCTAGTGCTTTTCTTTTATCTCCCCGGCACTCTCCTACTCTTTCATGTCTTCCGGTTCCTCTCACCGTTCACTCGGGCTGAGGATATAAAAGCTAAACGTGCAGCCGAAATGGATGTCAATTTGAGCTCCTCTCTGATCTGTGGAGAAGAAAATACACACACACGCACACACCAAACAGCTGTAATGGACAGGGGATGTGGAAACTGACAAGCACATAAAAGATGGACCATCTGGTTTGAGGTAGAGGAAAGGGACCAAAAAAAAAAAAAAAAAAAACATAAACCAGAAGATCAATGATGAAAGAGGGACAGCACTCTGGCCATAAGAAAGACAGTGATAATAAGGAAAAGTAGAGTGTGAAACCACCAGAATGAAACAAAGCAGGAGAACTATGTTCATCTGCTAATGGGCCAAAGAGGACGAGAAAGATAGTGAGAGACAAACCGGGAGATTTCAAGCACCAAACAGAGCCTTTATTTGGATGGCAATTATTCACGCTGGTCATTAGAGAAACATATCACTTTCCCTCATTTACTGAAAGACATCGAGGCAGAGGGTGCAAGGGGAGAATGAGAGAGCAATCATTAGAAGATATCACTTTCCCCCATCTTTTGAGGAGGGGAGGAACACCACAGCAGACAGATACACTCCGAGAGTCCACATCCTCGAGCAATAAGACAATAACTAGCAATTAATAATTCAAATCTCAAACCAGCAGCCGCCGTATCGACACGTGGGAGTTACAAAAGCTGTTTACAGAAACGTAACACTCTTGTTCATTTTGTTTCCTGTGTCTGCATTGGAGGTAAATATCAAGGTAATTATGTTGTCTTAGCATATTGTTTGTTCTTTTATCACATGTGTCCTCCCAGAGCAATTAAGGTAAAGTGAATGCAGAGTTAATTACTGAGCATGAAGATGGATTATTGGAAAAACATGTTCCCATTTAATTAAATGTTTGCTGGTATTCATGTAAACCTGTCAAACAGAGGAGTTTATATGACACACACACACACACACACACACACACACACACACACACACACACACACACACACACACACACACACACACACACACACACACACACACACACACACACACACACACACACACACACACACACACACACAGTGCTAGTGTCTGATTCCGCAGTAATAACTCACAGCAAAAAATCGTTGATGGGGAAAAAAGTCATTGACAGGAAGAAAAAAAGAAAAAAGAAAAATCTGCATTTTTATCTTCAACCCATAATTCTAAGTGGTCCGGCCTGTTTGAATGTTTCCTCAGGGAACAATTAACTTGCTTTTAGTTCCTACCACATAAGCATGTCTGCCAAATCCCCATCAGATCGCTGCCCACGAAAACACACACCGACAGTCTGGAGATTACAGACACAAAGACACAAACTGGAGAGCCCTCGTAATGAAGAAAGCAGCAGGCACTCTGACCGCAAAAAAAAAGAATTAATATACTGTACAGAGGTTAAAAAAAGACAAAAAGTAAATGGAGTTTTGTTGTACGGCACTTGTAACTGCCAACTCTTTAACAAAAAGAGTGGATCCACTTAAATGTAGATGTGTACTATTATGACTTTACATCAAAAAGGTTTCACGGTCACCATTTTGGCTTTTCTATATAAGTATCTAAAGCAAGCATTTATAAAAACACACACAGAGTGACAATTGAGTGCTTGTGGGTGTTGTCCTCTCCTGTCAAAGCACACAGCTGCTACAAAAGGACGGATATTAATTTATTTTCTTATCTTATTCAGAGCAACATGACTGAGCAGGTGAGGGATTTCTCCTCAAAGGCACTTTGATGGGTTCAAACCTCAATGCGCTGCAATGGGACGGTCTGTTTAACCTCTCGACTGCCCTGCTGCCTCCTCTTTCCCTGTACTTAAATGTAAATCTATTTTTTTGGCACCAAAATAAAGAATTGTTCATTTTTAGACACCGGAGCATAATTGGAGAAGTTGCGAGTCACAAAAGTGGAGTGTCTTGGCAGTAAATAGATCAAGACATAACCTTCACTGAATTTTTTTGGCAGGATATCAAACTGCATGCGCAAACAGCCAAAGCCTCGTTCATCTCAAAGTTAATTTTACTACAGAGGGTTCACTCAGTGCATGTGGGATGGAGGGGAGGAGCGGAGGGAGATGCAGTACAGTAGGGGACAGAGAGGGAGAGGCCAGGATAAATTGTGGAGGTGTTCGGGGAGGGGGGGGAGAATGACTGCTGGCACGCAGAGAGGACAGAGAGGAAGTGGACAGAGAAGAAGTGGACAGAGAGCAGAAAGAGAGACCACAGCCGAGTGAATGGAAGGAACAGAAGGACAGATGAATATGTAGAGCGGGCTGCGTGTCCTCATCTTGCTTCCATCTGACTCTACTAATCATCCACAAATGCTGTGAGAGGGTGAGGGGAGGGGAGGGGAGGGGGAGGACAGGAGAGACCGGGGAGTTCTGTGATACTAGTGCCGATAGCTCATATTGAGAAAAATAAAAATATTCTACTACAAAATCGCCTTTTCCAAGCCAAAAATCTTAAATGTCTAAACACATATATACAGTTTACATAACACATAAATGATATCAGCATAAAAAACTCACAGTGCAAGAACATGTACATAATATCATTTTCCTTATCATTGACACGTTCACAGCAGTAAAAGCACAGGTGTGAATAATCACATTAATGACGGCTGAACTACATTTGACACTTGAGCAGAACTTAGCCATCGTTAATGTTATTGGTAACACCTGTGCTTTTCCTACTATGTGACGCCTCACTTACTCTGTCCATCAGTAGAAATAGACAAACCACCTCTGTGTATCTAGTCAAAGTGACTTATTACATCCAACAATCTGTGTACTACCATGCACTCTTGAACTGCTTGTGCCTGTGGAACATCATCAATGTCCAATGTATCTCCAAAATGTTAAACTTTTTATGAGCTCAGAAAGAAATAGGCCTTTTCAGCTTTCTGACAATGCATTTTCCAGCATAATTGAATGTATATTAAACTATTTTTAGTTAAAATTTAACCTGTATTTGGGTTGTCTTTGTTGAACAATAAAGTTAGTTTTAGACACTGAAAATAAGAGTTTAACCTGCATGCCGGAACATAATAGCCACACACGTTTATAGCTTTATGTCTTTGACTAGTTGTACATCTATTGTATCTGTATAGTATGTATGTTCTTCTGACAACCAGACTCAAATTATGTTTATGTCTTATATAATTGAGCTATAAGTTATTTTGATTGTTAACAGTTGATAAAAATTGGGAAAATTCTCATTTAAAGGGAGAGTATGTAGCTTTGAAGGGAGAAATAACACATTCTCTTTTTTACAAATTAAAAGTTGAGTTTATAAGAAATCCAAGGCACAATTGCTCGGTTCAATGTACCACCATGTTTTCCACTTGGTCCGGCATATGGTGGCTAATTTAAGCTAATATTAGCTATGAAAGTCATTTCATCAACTTTTCACATCTTCTCTAGTAGCACTACTGTGTATTGTTATGCATATTTTGAAGTATCACATTGAAAAACGTAATTCTCATTTCTTTTTGGTGACATTTCAAAAGTTTTTATTTAATTCGCCTGACAGTTGAATGAAAACACGATTGTCTCACATTAAGTAGGTAACCCACTGATTGAAGAAGAAGTTAAGGAGAGAACTTGTGCAAACATGTGAAGCTACCTTTGCATATATTCCAGTCTCAGTCGGTACCAAAAGAGTATTGAAGTTTGATTCCCACCTTCATCAAAGACAGAGAAGAGGAAGCGAGAGGGAACATAAGGAGAACAGACTCAGCAGCTTTGAAAGATGGACGAACAAACAGAAAAAGAGAAAAGCCAATAGAAACAGACAGAAAAGCAGATTGGACATCGCGTCTGTGATGATGAGGAGAGAGAAGAGACTCAATCGGATTGTTCACATCTCAGAGCGCTGCATTCAGTGAGGGCCACTTACACAGTCAATAGTAATGGATAGCACATGCCGCAGAAGAGACACGGCCTTCTTTATCTGCTTACATGTAGTACATGTCAGCAACAAAAGCCCTGACTACTGCATAGAAAAATCCATCTGACATAGTCAATTCTCATCTTTTCTTTACAAATGGCAAGTATTAGTCACCATGAAGTTGAAGTGGCTCCTCAAACAACAAAAGAGAAAGATGAAATGCGGGAAAAGACACAGATGTTCATCATTACACAGGAGTGTGAGACAGTAGTAAACACAGATGAGATAGGAAGGAAAAGCAGAGAGGAGGAGAGGCGAAGGGGAAGTAAGAAAGTGTGGCAAAAACCATTCAATAAACACGTCACTATAGTAACCAAGATGTAATTTGCTTGGTGAGAAAAAGAGAAAGATGGAGATTGAGGGGGAGTGATGGGGAGAGGGGAATAGAAAAGCATTTACCATCACTGCTTGAGTCCAGAGCTGTAATTATGGAACTGAGACGCAGCGAGAGAAGGGGAGGAAAAGAGCGAAGGTACACACAAGAAAAGATCCGCACACAATGTACTTTCACAAAAAGGAAAAGGTGAGAATGAAAAATACACACAGTGATGACCCCATAAAATTGGCACTGTTGCAAATAAGTGTAGTGGGCGTGCAGAGAAAAGGCAGGGGTGGGGAAAAAAATCAGCTTCAGAAAGTACAAAATGATCAAGATAAAAGGAAAAGAGAAAGTGTGAAAAGGCTTTTTTGTTAGTGATTGTGTCGGGTGAGTGAGTTAAAAAAAAAAAGAATCCTGGGTGATTATTAAGCCAAATAAAGGAAATTTACAACTCTCTGATTAACTGGAGTATTAATGCTGTAGGGAACACAGACAGAAATATAGGGATGTAAAGAGAAGACGAGGAAGACCTGAAGTAGAGTAAAAGTGAGGGAAGGAAAGAGTGACAGGCGAAGACGAGACATCTTGTGGGAAGCACCGTTCTCGTATGATGAGTGATAGACAGGCCGAGATGTGCATAAAACATACAGGCATATGGCCGATCAAAATAGTAAGAGGCCAAAAATAGCAGGATTACAGAGGAGACTGAGAATGGGGCCAGTACCGCTCTGTGTGTGTATGTGTGTGTGTGTTTGTGTGTGTGTGTATGTGTGTGTAGGGTAGTTGATTACAGCTCTGGCGAGTGGCTTGATGTCAGCCTGTATATGTGGAGATAACAGGATTAAGAGGCTACTGACACTACTGTACAAAAGAGAGAGAGAAGAGGCAGTGATGGTGAGGAGAGCGACAGATGAGGAACAGCTGGAGATGGAAAAATGAAAAAAGGGACAGAAAGGAATATTCCCCTTGAGATGTGAAAATGCTTTTGGCATGTGACATAAAACAACACCTAATTACATCATGCAAAGTCAGTTTCACAAATTGGTGACAAACCGTGCTAAATGAGCCGCCCAGTTCACATGATTCCTGACCGGGTACTTAAAGGGAAACGACATGAATCATATGCTTTGGCCTTTGCAGTCACCAGATCTCAACCCAATTGAAAACATATGGGAGATATTTGGACCGACATGTTGGACAGTGCTCTCCATTAACCAAACAAAACAAAAAAAAATCTTTTGGAAGAATAGTGTTCATTCCTCAAATCATTGAGGCTTGGGAGCCAAACAACTTACTTATAAACTTTTTGTTTTTGGTCTTTTCTTTAGTTTGGTGCATTCTGAATCTGTTTATGGTCATGAAAAAAAAAAAAAAAGCTGACCACTGCTCAGATTCCTTAACACAAACAGCCCAGAAAATATGCACAAAACTATAACAAGTTGACATATTCATGAATCATCTTTAGCCTGGTCCGAGTGGGTTTAAAAGGCCCTGGAAACATGTTTTATTAATCAGATTATTGAGGTATGTGGTCTTATATAAACAAACAAAGAACAGTTGGGGTTATATTAAATGTTAAAAAAATGTTCTGTATTTGTGTTTTTGTCTGTGCGTTTCTCACAGGTCTGAAGTGGAAAGAGATCAGATGGAAAAATCTAATGTCACATACTTGTTCGGTTTAGGACTATTTTAATCAAAAATGTATGACAGTCGTGGGGCTGTTTTCTTATGTTGCTAAGCAACAGTCATCCAAATCTGATCAAACACCCACACAATCCTGATTAAGCATGTTAGAACTTAAACTTTAATTGTTGCGTATTAAATCATTGACAACCAATGAATTAGGTTCATGGGGTTTTTTTTATGAACAAGTGATATGGGGACAGAAAATAGTTGCTGGGATACACTCTGCCAGGAGATGTGGAGGAAAACATATTTGACCAGTAATGAGAAGATCAATGAGAAGGAAGATTAGGATGATGGATAGATATTGAAGAAAAAAGATTTTGGAAAGAGTGCTGATAATGATGAATAGCAGACACACAGGAGTTGAAACAAATATTACAGAGGAGAAGAGGAAGAGAAAAAGATGGCCCGAGGGTGAAGAGAAGCTGTGAAGTCGGTGCTAAGATTTCTTTTTCTGCTTGTTTAGTTTAAATGCCCATTAGTACGTGCAAAATCCATCAGCCTTGCAATCAAGGCGGCTCTTAATTTAGTGCATTATAACTGTAGATTTCAATCGGCGCTCCCATGACGTAAATGAGACCACTTTTCTCTCCGATCCAATCTGAGTCAAGGGGGGGAAACTGGTCAATTTATAGACGGAGACAGAATAATTAGCTGCAGGGCCACTGAATACTTAAACTGTTATGTTCTGAAGACAATTCCAAAATGAAAGTTTAAAAGTTTTTTCAGTGAAAAAGAGGGTGAATGAAATTAATTTTCACAAAGCACTATTAACCTCTGGCAAAATGATAGGCTCTGTCTGGTCCTGTAGATCAATCAAATGAGAGAGAGAGAGAGAGAGAGAGAGAGAGAGAGAGAGAGAGAGAGAGAGAGAGAGAGAGAGAGACCCCTGCAGTGTAAGTTACTCCTCTGTGGTCTGCTTTACGTTTGCTGAGGGAGTGCTAACTCACTAGGGACAAATTAGCCACACAGGAGCACTGAGGCATCATGGGAAATTAATGATCAGGACCTCCAGGAAGTGAGCTAATGAGTCCTGGTGCCACACGCATGTGTACACTATGAACCACACACACACACACACACACACACACACACACACACACACACACACACACACACACACACACACACAACACAAACACACACAATAAAAGACAGAGTAAGCAAGAGCAGGAGGGCTTCCTGCAGAAAGGAAATAGCCTAACGTGCAGTTGCAGCAGCTAATAACACAAAGCTATCAATGTAACGTTGTCTAGATGAGTGATAGTGCTGGAACAATAGTAATCTCGTACACACACACACACACACACACACACACACACACACACACACACACACACACACACACACACACACACTTAAGAGAATCAGATAATTAGAGAGGACCACCAGTGGCTTTCGCCCATGGAGGCGTAGTGATTACTGTCACTACAACCTCCCCTGGGGCGGCTGACAACAACCAATGAATAAATACTTATCAACACACACACACACACACACACACACACACACACACACACACACACACACACACACACACACACACACACACACACACACACACACACACACACACACAGCCAAGTGTAAGGGCCTAAATGTGAATCTTGCAGACGACAGTTAAAGATGCGATGTGGCTCCCAACTGTTTGATTATCTTGTGTGCTCCTCACTGCTGGAGTGCCTATGGGCAAACACCCTGCAGAGGAGCTGCTCAAAGACTCCAAATTACTTTTTTTTTGGAGCTTATTGCATTACATAAGTTTTAAATAAGTTTGACTATTCGGCTCCAGGTGAGTCATGTCCAGGGGGAGAGGAGAGGAGAGGACAGAGGGTCCCAGGATTCTGTGAAACGACTGGACCAGCGACAGACTGTCTCCCCACACCAGTCGGCGCACCTCTCCAGGATTTAACCCGCCGCACCGCTCACTGTCACGCATCACCACACCCTTGTCCACCGATTGGTCAGAAGTTTACTCCAGCTCCACCCCTTTGGCTCAGCGGACCCGCCCTTTCCAGCGCTGCTCAGCCTGTTGATGCCAAACCAGCTGGCATTTACAATTGATATCTTGACTCATGACTATGTAGTCGAACCTCTGACCTTTAAACTCAGGTTTGGTTTATTTTATTACTCTCCAGAAAAGAGATCAAGAGTTCAAAACCACCATGCGGATCAACTCGGAGACACTCTCAGGAAGTTCACACCTCCCACTCTGCAGCCTGTGATTTAACCTGATGTGTTTTTTTTGTTGTGACTTTATTAAGTGTACCTTAATGCATCATGCACAGCAGCACATGACTTAGACTTTTTTTTTTTTTTTTTTTTTTTATGAGTTGGTGAAGCTGCTAAGGGGGAAAAGTTTTTTTTAATTTTTTCTTTTTTTCTTTTTAACGGAGCTCCTCTGCCGGGGTCTCCTCCTCACCTGATTTGAACGCCTCTCCCCGCCGGTGCAGAGCCTCTCCCGCGGGCCCCCACGGCGGTCAGGATGGGGACACCGGGAGCTCTGCCTGCTTGGAAAGCCACGATTTTCTTCTTGAACTTAATCTCCGCTTCTGTGGCCAAAAGACACGTCGTGTATTGGAATTCTACAAACACAAGGTGAGGGGAAACTGCGCGCTGAATTACGCGCACTTCCAGGACTTAAGAAAGTGTTGTTCAACAGCGGCTCATATGAAGGTTTTAATGTGAAAGGCAAGATTTGGTTTCATTTTTGGAGAAAGAGTATCGTAGCTGGTTTGAACCTGCACTGCTGTTGCACAACGACCACAGTCATTCCTGCTAAATGAGTCAGACCTGTGTGTTGGTTTGAAGAATCTCTGCTATTTGACATCACGTCCTCTGACTCTAGGAAGGAAAAGCTTGGCCTGGACAAGTAGGATCCCACAGTGTCCTGATCTCATCTCCCCCCCCCAGCAGCTATCTTTATCATAATGACTACACTCTTAACACTGCTTTCACCAGTCCACTGGCTCTTTGGAGTTGGTTATTATTCCACTTATAGCCAGCCAGAAGTAAGGGTTTCTTCATAAGTGTGTGTTCTAAATAGTGTCCCAGATAGCATTCTGACGACACAGGTGCATATTAAAGTCTAAAGTTCTGCTGTGCATAAGCGAATACGTAGTTGGATAATGGGAAGGTGTGTTTGCATGTGTGCGTAAGAGTGTTGATTGGGGCCATTAGCAAGGCAGAGCCAGACTCACCTGCTGATCCAGGTGTTCCAGTCTGGCTAATTGAAGGGTTTGGGGTGGGAGATCTGCAGGGCCAGTAGGGCTACTGCCCGAAACAACACGGCCTCTCACCTGCTTATTTAGAGACTCTCTCTCTCTCTCTCTCTCTGCAAGGGCCTGTTTCACCAAACACTGTTTCAATTGAATTACCTTTTTAGTTAATAGCTGTTGACTACAGAGACAACTCTTTCAATGACTGTTTTGTCTTTAATTGACATTTGTGAATGCACAAATATACAGAGATATGACTCCCGGGGCAGATAATTCCCCCCAAGGGCTCCTTTGTCAGATCTGCAGGACTCGTCCTGGAGTCAGCCAAGGTCGTATCCAGTGTGTCCAAGCGGGTAAAACCTGGTCCTGTAATTGGGATCCGACAGAAATATGGTTGGGGAGCGAACACTGAGGATTAGGAAGCACCTTCTTGTTCCCCTGGGGATTCAGGGATGAATGGTCACAGTCTGTGGCAGGGCCCACACAGTTGGCTGCAACACCACACAATCACAATGCCATCAGCATCATGGCGGAGGGTAACCCACTGTGGCAGAGAATCGCTCTCATCAGCAACACCACCCAATCACAAAGCTATCAGCGGAGCCGAGATGTTGCACCCGGTCCAGAATCCCCCTGGGTTTTACCACTAGGACTCTTTTTCATTCCTCTCCTCTCCTCTCTCCTCACTCTTCATTACCTCCCTTGTTACATCCCGCTCTTCTTTTCATTTTTTTGTCTCCATCCCCCCTTCCTCCTCCTCCTCCTCCTCCCTCACCCTCCTTTATCTCTCACGACTCCCTCCTGCCCAGTGATGGATATTGGCGGTGTGATTAGTTGAGCCTCAGTCATTTTCCCATACCATATTTTCGATTAGCAGCCAGCCAGCCATCCAGGTTGTCCTGAGGCCCATAAATGCAGCCTGGCGAGGGGGAAAAAAAAGAGTGCAGGGACGACAGGAGAGCGATGCTTTTTGTTTGGCATGACGCTGCACTCCAGGATGCCAGTGATGCCCACGGCACTCTACATCACAAAATAAGCACATTTGGCTTTTTGTTTTTTTGTCCACAATGTTGTCATATTTTAAGTTCCACTATTTTACATTTTTTTAAAGCTTCTCTAATCAGTATTTTTACATAAACAATAGACAAGATTACTGAGTCTTATGTGAAAGGAGTCGCTTGCAGTGAAAAACCCAAAGTGAATTATTATCTGACTGCAGTTCCCCTCTCAGCTCTACGTTTTAGCACCTTTTTAGCTCATTGTTTTTGGTTTAAGATCCAGCAACTTAATGGTTTTCATTGAACTTCACCATTGTTTAAAGCGAACTCTCTCTCTCATAAAGCCACACGAGCCATCTGGTCACCACCAAACAGCAGATAGAGACTAATAGATCATTTAACTGTTAAAGAGCCAGATATTTCCCTCAGATGTTTATGGAGATCAAAACAGCAAATATTGGTCATAGAAGAGTTAATTTTAGACGTCAGCTTGCCATAGAAAATGAATTGAAATGCTAATGTTGGACCGTGTCTGCTAGGAATGTAAATGGCCAACTGTTAGCTAAATGTTTACTGCCAACACCACAGCTTAACAAGCTAATATGTCGAATTTGTGTTATCCAAAATCAGTTAATGTGGGTTTATATATCATATCCTAAATTTATTTAAACATATAAGCAGAATGTTCTTTGTTCCCCGGTTGTTCAACCATCTTTGTAAATGTTCGTGATATAGAAAATTCATTGTTCCTGCCATCTCTGACACCGGGAAAGCGGCTCAAGAGGAGCGAGCTGCCATTACTTTAAAGGCTCGGCTCATATATAACATAACTGTAGCTGGAGACAAAAAAAACGGCACCTCTTTAATACAGATGACAGAAGACATTCTCTGGCCATCACCTTTTTCTTTTTCGACATCTAGATTTATGGTTTTAATGAAGCGGGGGCAGTGAAGTGGAGACTGAAGGGCCTTGTTGCTCTGCTCTTCGCTGGCTAATATGGCTGTAACAAAGGCTCGGCGAAGCACTTTAACTGGCACACATTTAGCACCCTCCAGATTGAAAAATGGAGCTCTGAAATGGAAGTGAGAGAGTGACTGCAGGGTCAGCGTCCAACATCGTGGAAATCCAGATACCCCCGGTCTGTTTCATCGTGGGGCTCAAGAGGGTCGATTGCCCTTTTTATGATTTTATGAACAGCGTTTACGATCGTTCTCGGGTTTATAACGGCGTTTCTCTCAGAGCGATAGTTCCTTATTAGAGGAGAATTTTTTTTTTTTTACTTCCTGGAGCAGTTAGAGGTTAGTAAAATATTATAACCGTGCTGCTCCGAGCTTGTGTGTGTGTGCTGACAGTATACCTCAGCTCTCTCCTGAGTAGCAGGCTCAGACTGGTTTATTGGTATCTTCAGCCCCCTCCTCTGAGCCATGTGTGCTTTAAAACCTGTTGGGCCAAATAAGTTGACCAGCCTATTTGCTGATACAACACTGTCTGCTTCTTGTGCTCCATTCATCCTCATAAATTCACTCAGGATCTGTCAGCTAGTTTACTCAGAGCACCAAAACTTTAAGGATTGAATCCCTTTTTTTGTTGTTGTGCAAGACATTGCTTGAAACAGGCTTTTGCCATCCAGGTAAGGTTTGCTTATACATCTGTAACAAGAATAAATGTCACCCAAACCTGCAGCTTTAAGAAAGCTACTCCATTCCCCTGTCCTCTGACTTACCCTTGGTTTTGGCTCACACCTTTGCTATTGCTTTCCGTCTTATCGGACGTGACAGGAGGCAAACTTGTTGCAACAGTTCCTCTGGATCACAGCTCCAAACCTTTGTTTCCAGACTTTTCTTTTCTTTTCTTTTCTTTTCGTTGCAGAGCGGCTGATTATCTGGGAGTCAATTAGAGATATGTTTTTTTTATACCTTTTACAAAAATAGATACTGAAAAATAGTAATGTTATAAACATTATATCTTACCAATTTCCTTGTCTCTTGCTCCCATTGGAACTCACTCACAAGTTTGGACACGGACCTTAAAGCATTTACAACGACACCAGAGCCCTCTGAACTCTCTCTCTGTCTCTCGCTCTCTTTTCCTGTCTGTGTCTCTCTCTCTCTCTCTCCCCCTCTTCTGACAGAAGCTCAGGGCGAGCTCCAAGCCAGTGAAGCATGCTTAAACGGTGCATGAGGAGATGAATATTTGTATTGGTTTTTCTGTATCTTTATTGAAAGCAGCCCTCATAAGTCGTCTGTGTAATCTCTGCTCTGTTTATGCATCATTTCCCTTTTGTGTGCACTCATGAATGATCTAGTTTAAATACCAAAGTAAATCACATTCTGCACGCCATACCTTCTCACACACACACACACACACACACACACACACACACACACACACACACACACACACACACACACACACACACACATGCCGTGTACAGTAAAGTGAAAGCAGACAGTGTTTGTCATCGTGTCTTGTCAGAAGAGATGATTGCACTTCTAGACGGATTTATTTTTTTATTTCTTTGTTATGATTTCTTCACCCGCCAATGTGTCCTCCTCTGGTGTGTGTGTGTGTGTGTGTGTGTGTGTGTGTGCATGCAAATTAATGTATTTCTCACACTGCCTGCTATCACTGCTCACTGTGTCTGTCTCTGTACTAATCTCTGTCTTCCCCTGGTAAATGATTAACATGGAGAACCTGGCTGAACTATAATCAACAAACCCACAGTGAGGTAATTACCACTTTATTCCCTGTCCTGCTAACAAAGCAATCCCCCCCCCCCCCCCTCTCCTTGTCTCTCTGTTTCTCCCTCTCTCCTCATCTGTCATCTAACTGTAACAGTGTCTCCCTCCTTCTCTGTGTCAATGCCTATTGTCCCTCTGGCTGCTGCTCTGTGGTCTGTGTAGATCCAGAGATTGTGTACATTATCTGTCTCCTGTAAATGTGCTTTGTCTTGTTTGTTTGTGGTATTGAGTGTGTTATCTGGAGGTAAACTGTGGATGTGTACACTTCATCTCTGTCGGAAAACAATGCGACGCAGTGATTTTTTTTTAGTGATGTGTGCTCCTGTGAATTGACGTTCGACGACATTGTTGTCAGTTGAAGTTCATCTCTGTGGAACAATGGCTCTGTTAGAGGTATGTGTGTGCGTGTGTGTGTGAGAGCTTTTGGCACTGACCTGCTGGTTTTGCATAAAGGGGAAACTTTTTGTTTCCTCTGGAATAGATGGAGTGTGATAAATTTCAGTTCTGGAAAAAACAAAACCCAGAAATGCCCGGCCCTATTAAAACACACACAAGTTTCATGAGTCATGTTTTATGTAAGTTTTCTGAGATTTCTCTTCCGCTCACAGCAAGTAGTGAGAGTGGCTTTGACTGGAAAAAAGCTCTAAATTCCGGCCAGCGGTGTGCGGCTGTGGGAACATTTACCAACCACTGTGCCGGCCTCTCGTCTGAATGGGTCATTGTTTTGTTTCCACTTGTTAGTTGATTTTAGGTGTGAGTACAATGCGAGAGGTGAAAAGGCGTGTTATTGCCTTTGGATGCTTGTGTTTTTTACAAGGTGGGGCATGCAGATCGAGTATTGTGCAACCATGTCTTTTGCTCTAAAGTTTCACAAAGCCTCATTTTTTAAAAGTATTACAGGTGAATCTTTACAGATATAGGTGACTGCTATCTGTGTGTATATCCGTGTGGAATCAGTCATCTTCCATTTTGACTGTTTAGTGTTATATTATACCCAAGAGTGAAACCAACATAAAAGTTTCACCACAAAAATAATCTTTGCCAGTGAATTGAAAGCAGAGATACACACACGTGCACACGCACACGCACGCACGCACGCAGGAAGATTCAAGCACACTGTGTTGAAAATGAGGTTTAGGCGGAGGCCTGGCGCTGAGGATGTCTGTATTAAAATGGATCAGATAGTCACAGTGCAGCTTGGAGCCGTCGGAGCAGACATGGTGTACAGGCATGAAAGGACGGCCGCTCCCTCCTCCTGGTCGGGTTATTTAGTCAATCGATACCAATTTAACACCCAGATATTATCGCCCGGCTCCTCGCATTATCACCAGACTGCATATGGACCCATCTCTTTCCCAATTTCTCTCCCCGCGCTGCCCCCGTTCCTCTGTGTACACACATACATCAATATTAGGTTGCATTAAGCTTTAATAAGTTGGATTTTACGAATGTGTCCAAGTGGCGTGGAACAGCTGTGGAATGAAATGAGGTTCAGTGTTGTCTGCCGCTCCGGTTGGCGTTAGCACAGCCTGGCTTTGGCACAAAATGGCTGCTGTGCCGTGTGCGTGAGTGTGTGTGTGTGTGTGTGTGTGTGTGTGTGTGTGTGTGTGTGTGTGTGTGTGTGTGTGTGTGTGTGTGTGTGAAGAGTTTGGTTCTGGCGGTTAAGGGCTGTTGGTGCGCGCCGAGCGGGAGCGCATTCATTCATGGCACACAATGAGCTGGCATTGTTGTAGGTGTCGGGCCAACCGGGTATTTTCTTCGACATACAAAACAGCAATTAAATTGTAGCGTGAGAATATGTAAACTCAAAATGTGGGAAACACTATCGACTTAAGCTTGACCAAAATAACACAGTCTGCCGGTTGTTTAGCCGTGCATTTCCAAAAAATTGCACACACACACACACATACTCGTGCACGCACAGACTGGCAGACACACATACTCTCAAGTACATATAACATCACACAATGCTCTTCCACTCAGCTCAGAAATCCTGCCAAGAGGCATCCTGGGAATTCCCGGAGACAGAAATTGAATTAGTATTGACCCAGGCAGAGCAAAAGGCTGTAGCAGGAGCCTGGATTATTGTACCATACAAGGTCCTTGCTGCCAGGAGGACATGAGACATGTTTGCCATCATTCCCCAGGTCTTCAAAGCTGCTTAAGTCGCTCCGAAAGCTCTTTTTACCGCCTGTGTGTTGTCCAAAGATAATGTTCACCAGAGCAATAGTTGCTGCAGTTTTCCTTTATCTCAGAGAAGTTGTACCAATTCCATGTTCTTTTGGATGTGAATATCTATTTTACTCAACAAACCAAATGAAGCCCGTGAAGAAACACTATGTTCGCACAGTTGCATTTGTGATTTATATGAACGTAAGAAGAATATTGATACGGGTCTCCCAGTGTGAGTCCTGCCGTTAGCAGCCAGGAAGGGAAGAACATCAGTTTTCTACAATTTTAAGAAAAACTCTCAGGGATATTGTCATGAATCTTTAAAAATCTAATTTCCGTTTTACACCTCACGGATTTGGAGACACAGTTCTAGGGCGCCCATGTGTGTTGCATACTTGTACAATTTTGGATTGTGTTTGAGATGCATATCTGTAAGCCTTAAATGATGCAGTATGTCAATGGGTTTCGTAATGGTTCCAATATAAGAAAAAGTAGCTTTACATGAATTTTTTTTGTTGGAGCTAGACTAACAATAATGTATAATAATAACGTGAGTTGGAAATCTGCCATTGAAAAAGCAGTTAGTTGTTTATTACATTCCTGTACTCACTGGAGGAAATGAAAACATCCTTTGATAGGAATAAGAAAAAAAAATACATTACAAGAATTCTCCTATTGCTTCTGTAAGATGTCAGTATTTATTCAATGATTAGTATTTACCTCCTGTCATGTGATCCAGCACATACAGAGTGTCTTGACTGAGATTGTGTGCATCCAGAAGTCACAGAGGAGAGATAGGAGCCTCTGTCTTCACACCAGAACAAACTTTATGGACTAATAAACCTGCTAGAAAGCACAGCGCCTCTACATTTTATCCAGAGGTGACAAAGAGACACTTCGATAAAAATACTTGAAGGGGTGTGAACGGCGTGTGTATTTAGGGGGGTAACTGTTGTGTATTGTCCTTTTTTGTGATTATGCTTATAAGAATTACCTTCTCATAAAAAGAGCTTCAAGTAACTGTTTTCTTCAGCTATATTCCCAGTTCCTAAAAAACCCCCCAAAAAAACACCTTTTCATCCCGCGCCTTGTGATTTCCAGAGGAGACGGATCACACAACATATGTGAAGATAATTTACATCCACTGTGTGATAGGAGACTTTTTACCATGGTGGAACAAAAACTAATATTATTTTGCCATTGCCTCCCAGAAGTACGGCACCACAGCCTACTTTCCAGCCCCCAGTGACGCGAAGCACACACATTCCTCTTCTGTTACACACACACACACACACACACACACACACACACACACACACACACACACACACACACACACACACACACACACACACACACACACACACACACACACACACACACACACACACACCACATATGAATATACACACTCCCTCTCTGCTTCCTTTTTTCTCTTCGGCCCCCAGAGATTATAAAAACATTAGACCTGCAGTGGAGGGAGCGAGGGATGGAGAATGCGTTAAGGAGAGGATGGTAGCGAAAGAGTCAACAGATTTCAACTCCCAAAACAGCTCGGGAAGGCCCCCAGGGATGGAGGGATGAGGTGAGAGGGAGAGAGGGAGAGAGGGAAGAAAGGATGTCAGCAGGAATTACTATCACTGTCACAAGCAGGCGTGAGGAGAACCCCCCCCCCCACACACACACACACACACACACACACACACACACACACACACACACACTCTCCTCCCCCCCTCCTGCCGTAACACACACACACACACACGGGGCTCACAAACATACACTCCGTGACGCAGGCTCGTATACAGGTGTGGTAGGTGTGCCCTGCCTGCATACACACACGCATGCCTCTTGGGAGAGCCCGAGTAGGAATCGCACCTCTTTTAGACCTGAAACTGCTTGTGTGTGTGTGTGTGTGTGTGTGTGTGTGTGTGTGTGTGTGTGTGTGTGTGTGTGTGTGTGTGTGTGTGTGTGTGTGTGTGTGTGTGTGTGTGTGTGTGTGTGTGCGTGTCAGTATATTTGTATGTGTTATTTTTGTAGCAATAACCAGAACCACATGATCTCCGGATGTGCAGTAATGCACAGCTTGATCCCAGTCTCTTGATACTCTGACTGCTATTTTTTTCTCTCTGCTTCCTTGTTCTTTTTTTTTCTGCCCTTCCTCTTTTTTTTTTCTCAACATTTTGTTCCAATCAAATCTTTTATTTATAAATTCAAGGAATGTGGACTTTTTTTTTTTTTCAGGATTAGTTCTTTGATCAACCTGCAGCTCTACGAGTGCAGTATGGTGCATATGTTCTTGCTTTTGTGGGATGCTAAGATACCTCTTACCATCTACTCGACCGACAGGCTGCTGACACGTTAGTATGCAGAGTAGGGGCGTACTGTACACACGGTAAACCTACCTCTCTTTGGAGCTAAATTGATTAAAATGTTGTTAAAGTTTATTTTTTACATTTCTTTTTTTTTTTTTATGTAATCTGTCATTTTTTGATGAATTGCTATCTGTCCCTGTCCAAAAGTCAGTTTTGTTATATTCATCAGAAATGATCAGATGGCTGTAATTCGCAGTCTGAGAGCATCCGGAGTGGTGGCGGTAATGTTGTGCTGAATGGAAGAGGGGAAATAGCCTTGTCCCAAATCTCCATAGCTGTGGCCTTGTAGCAGGAGAACTCATGAATCTCATTGCTCCCCTATTCAGCTGGAAATGGAGTTCTTGTACGCAGCACGCTTCTCAAAACACTGGAGCAGAAGCTGCGTGTTTATGATTGTGGAATTAATCTGCGTGTTCTCCCAAAAATACACCCGGTGACAAATGCCTAGTCATGAAAGTCAGAAAATCCCTTACTCACTACTTTTATTCATTTTAAAGAGGTTCCCTGATGGAGTTTCTTTCAGAATGGGGAAAAACAGTTTGGAGCGGTTTTGTTCTTCAGATAAAAACCGCTAAAAAAAGTGTAGTTGTTTTTTTTGTGGTATTGGCTTACTTTGCAGTGGACTTTGTGTTAGTATGATGTGAAAAAACCACCCACCCACACTCTCCTGCACTGTACACTACTGCGTGTCAATCTTGTGGTTTCAGGTCATTGCGGTTCATTACTTAAAGTAGCGACCAGTCATTTTTAATCCCAAATTAATCACTTAATCCCACTCCAGCTTCAGGCTGTTGTTAGCACTATGTCAGACCGCCGTCTGCACCTCTCCTCTTGACCCTCACCACTTCCTTCCCCCTGTGCTCCTAAATCCTGCCCCCCTCCGTCCCTCTTATTGTGTCTAAACCCTTCATCAGTGTTGTGGAACTCAACCGGCCTCTCTTAGAAATTCAGGGGCATCCGGCCTTTAGGCAGAGAATGGCATCCAGTTGTATTGGCCCGAATGTTGAAAGCATGAATTTCATTTCACACACTGCAAAGCAATGGATAAGCTAATGTACTGGAGCTAAATATTCTGTTTTGAGTTTATAAATAACACACATTCAATAGCTTTAAAGAAGCCAAGTGGATGGATATACTGAACATGTCTCAATAGTTTTATTTCTAGTCTCTTTTTGTTTTAGCTGATTGGTATTATGCATCAGTGTCCTACCTCTGGTGTGAATATGTGTTCGTGTGTGTGTGTGTGTGTGTGTGTGCGGGGGGCGGAGGCAGGCGGGCGGGTGTGTGGCTGTGCGTGACTAGAACAGGACAAAGCTGGCTGCCTTGGGGGGAATAAGAGGGGACCTTCCATACCCCCGATGCATTGAGCGATATGAATCTTAACCGTTGTGACGGAGAAAGATGGAGACGGGAGAGAGAAGCATAGATCGGCTGCAAGAGAGGGGGAGACGGGGGGCCAGTTTAGGCTCCTGGGATTCCAAAGCAGTGACCGTGAAAGTGCTTAGATAAACAGAGAAAAAAGAGGAGGAGGGAGGGCGGGCGAAGTGGGTGAAATGGTGGTGGAAGAAGCAATGGAGGGAAGAGAGGACATGAAGGTGTAGGCACGCTGACGGGGGGAGGAAATGAGACCTGCTGTAGATGGGGTGAGAGAAAGCAGATGGGAGTGAAACCAAGTATAGAAGTTTTGAAATAAGTTCACCAGGAGTCAGAGGAACAGCGTTCTCTATTTACTCCTCCACTCTTCTGCCGCTCCAATCTCTTTCTCCCCATCTTCTCCTTTCCTCTCCTTCCCTCTGTTTAAATAATTCAGGCCTGTTGGCTGTATTAGGGCAGCTTTCCTTGACGTGTCTTAACTGTGTGTGTGTGTGTGTGTGTGTGTGTTTGTTTGTGTGTGTCTGACTGAGTGAAGGGCAGCTCCAGCCCTCCACTTGGCCATTCCTCCACTAACAACCAGCAAATAATCAGACACGGAGGCACAACGAGAGGGAATGCACACCTGGGATGAACAGTCTATGTTGCCTATCCAGCACTGACCTTCACATCCTGGAGAGAGAGAGACAAACACAGAGTGCAAGAATGGAAAGGAAAGAGTGTCTACGGCATCAGAAGTGTGACCCACTTAGTAAATGATGGATTCTCAAAGCCAGCGCTGATTTATCGGCTGAGGGTATTTGCTTTGCACACACCCTTTTCACTTTAGTGAAGAGTGTATCGTGTGTGTGTGTGTGTGTGTGTGTGTGTGTGTGTGTGTGTGTGTGTGTGTGTGTGTGTGTGTGTGTGTGTGTGTGTGTGTGTGTGTGTGTGTGTGTGTGTGTGTGTGTGTGTGTGTGTGTGTGTGTGTGTGTGTGTGTGTGTGTGTGTGTGTTGCTCGCATATCTTCCTTAACCCACTTACACAGGTGGGTCCTGCTGAAAGACCTGAGACACAAGTGTAGTTAAGTATAGTTAATATAATAGATGGGGTTGTAGACAAGAGGTTAGGGATAAGGACATAAAATAACAGTTTTAAAGAAATCAAAGGGATGAATTAAAAAGTGTAGTAAAAGTCGCATGGAAACAGCACTTTACTGATGTATCATAATTACAAACACAACTTCAACTATGGGTCGTATTTAAATGAATGCCGATTATCATCATTTGCTGTGTATAAAAGAAGTCTGGCAAGCCCCACTTTAGTATGCATTTGTAAAGCAACTGACAACTGCAAACAAGAAAGAAATAGTTGTTGTTTTTATGAGGAGACAAAAACTCAAAATTCAAAACAACACTCCGACGCAGACAAAAACAGATGAGCTGCAATGAAAAGAGGACCAGAGCCTTCTTAAGGTTGCAACTAATGATTATTTTTATTGTTTGGTGTATGAAATCTACCAGAGCTCAAGGTGACATTTTTAGAAGTTTTTATTATATCATTAATTTAACATTTTATCAGCTGAAATCCCAAATCTGAAATAGATTTTCAATCTTTAATGATGTAAAAGAGAGAAAATGTGCAAATCCTCATATTTGAGAATTTTTTTATTGAAAAAAAAACAACATTTTAGTGTCCATCAACAGCTTTTAACCTCCAGATACAGAATATGATTGACATCTAGAGTCTAAAGCTGGTTGACAAATAATATTTTTTGAATCAATATTGTCCGGTTCCCCCTCAGCCATACATCACCTGCCCCGTTGGCATGAACCCAATGTGCCCAACCTTTTTCTGTAAGTGTTATATTTACTTCAAAGTTACCATTAATTTGACAACACCCTTTATTTATCCAGACTCATCTGCTCCGACACCATGTGCGAAGCCGAAGGGCCCAAATAGCAAAGTTGGCACATAAACCAGAGATAAATGATGTTGACAGAGTGGATCAGCCCAGCTGCCACTTTAGTAGCAATACACCTTGATAGATTTCACAAATAGTTTGAATCATGGCTTTTTTTTTGTCCACCCATCACCGCTGTCACTGTCTCCCTCACCCCTTCTGTCAGCGTCTGAGCGGTGAGGTGCTGCAGCTATATTCAGGTTTATGTATCCGAGCCTGGCACCTGTACAGATCAGCCCTGTATTTACACTGCAGCTCCATTTAGACTGCAGAAACATGGAGAGCACTCATTACTCTGAGGTTTTAGGCTGTCCGATGGAGGGATGCAGGGAAAAAAAAGACGGATGGAAGGAAGGATGGATGGGTGGGGCATTGGTTTGGCACCAATCCCAGCTCCGGATTGGTCGTTGTCCTGGCAACGGCACGTCTGACCTTATTTACCCCCTCGCACACCCCTTGCCGTACGAGCACTCCGCTCTCGCCCATGCTCATTTCTTTTGCCGTGCGCTTTCCCCGTCACTCTTCTCCGCTTGAGAGCTGAAACTCTACTTCTTGTAGAGTCACTCTTCTCCCTTTTTTTTTATTTTTTTCCCCCCCTTCACACTACTCTTACAAGAGTGGCCACCTCCACGCAGAGCAGGTGAGAGAGCCGAGTCAGAACACTTACCGCCGGCTGCCGTGCTGGTGGGCACAGTGACGCAACATTTCCAGTGTTTTTTTTGGTCAAACGTTGAAAAAGGAAAATGGAGCCGTAGACTGCGAGGCTGCACTTTTGTCCATTTATATTGCGGACAGTAATTTCATACCTCTCCAAAAAAATAAGTCACTGGAAAGCTTATTTTAGGACCAGACTCGACCACACATGGAGAGCGGTGCCTATGCATGACAGAGCTCTGCCACAAAGGGGGGGTGGGGGGAGGTGATGGTTTCTGCAGACCTGCAGCCGTATCAAAATGGTTCCGATGGATTGGTTTCCATACTGATGGGTCCTGTGGGCCCGAATCATGCAATTTTCCTCAGCTCCGACGGCCGAAGCCATACATCCTGTTGTGCTGCTGAGTCCCACAAAATGGACACACACACATATACACACACACACACACACACACACACACACACACACACACACACACACACACACACACACACACACACACACACACACACACACACACACACAGAGGAGGACCTATGCCGTAACAGGCAGAAAATAGGGTCTGTCTTTACCTGAGGCTGAGAATCCCTCGGGGCCTGAAGCAGCAGGTGTGCGTGTCTGTGGGGCCACGAGGCGGCCTGCTGATCCACACAGTCTGAATGCCCGCTGCCTCCTGGTCCTTTAATGGAGCCTGCAGGGCAAGAAAGGTGCAACCAATCACTTCATCTAGGCTACACACATACACCGACAGCCATAGCGCGCAATGCTTATGCACCAAATTCATATTGATGATGCTTTGCAATGTGGGTGTGCGCACTTGTGCTCCTATCCTTCTACCCTTATGAGGTAAGAGGCATTAAAAGTGTGTCTAATGGCACAGGGATTCCCCCAGGGAAGTGTTAAGCAAAGGTTTTAAGCCAGCCAGATCTTAATGCATGTTATTACAATGTGCTCAGAACTTGCATGTTTGGAAAAAGCAAACGCTTAAATGGATAGAGACCAAAGAGTGGAAAAAGGGCGAGGTAAGTTCACAAACCGTCCACATTTGGAGTTTAGGAATCATGGAAAATAAAGCAACAGGTCTGGTGTAGCAGAGAGATACACTTCCTGCTGACCTTGAAGGAAGCGCACACACACACACACTCACACTCACACTCACACTCACACTCACATAGGCATCCTAAACAGGAAAGAGCAGATAAGAGCAACAGCTTGTTCCCCTTAAGTCCCTCTTTTCCACTCGGTATGGAGCGGTTGATCACCGCCTTTGGCCACAGTTTGATGACACTGAGAGGCGGGGCCTGCAGTGCGTTGAGGTTGTTTAGGGTTAGAGAAGGGATTTTTATTTTTTTCTGCCAGCTGGGCAGGCGGGGATGGCGGGGGGCCCCCAGATGGTCAGAGGTGGGGGGTGGGGGTGAAGTCCTTGTTTGTGTGCGTTTGGAGGGGAGTAAGCACTAGGTTAGACACAACATTGGTGTTTATGTTCTGGACACGGCATGGCTTTGTGTGGGTGGAGGAGGAGGAGAGGGGGGGGGCACCGCTCATAGAGGGTAGGTGGGGGTGGGGGGGTTGTCCTGATTCTGCTCTGTTTTTACATCCACACGGAGAAAGATTGAGCAAGAGAGAGGAAGTCGGAAACAAAAAGTTCTTGGAAATGGTGCAGTAGCGTAGATGAGGTCTCTCTCTCTCTCTCTCTCTCTCTCTCTCTCTCTCTCTCTCTCTCTCTCTCTCTCATTGTCTGAATCTTGGGTGGAGCTCTACAGGTGTATGATTCCTTTTCTTTCTTCCTCTGAAGAAAGGATAGCCTGTGGAGCAGGAGGTCACTGAGGCTTTGGAGACATCAAGAGAGAATGCTCTCTCTTTTAGTTCTGCCTTGTTAGCCTCTCTCCTCCTGTACTATCTCTGGGCTCATTTTGCCATAAACTTCTTTCATACTTTCCATCAATTACTACCCGACAGTGCAGCAATGTTTTTCCCATGAAAGGCTTCCAAAGTCTGGTTCTGTTCATCTAAAATGTATTGGTGTCTAGGTATGTACATTTTTCTACAGGCCCTTACCAGTCAGACTTGTGATGGGATATGTTTGTACGTAACTCTTTGTGATTTAGTTACCGGATGCCACCAGAGAGAAGCACAGCAGCAATCATTCGTAGGTCTCCACAAAACACTGGATTCCATTGGTTTTTCGATCATTGCAGACAATAATCTCTGTGGCAAAAACAAGTGTATGATACTAACGTGCTTTTGTTCAGCAAGAAAATCTTCACAAATAAACACTTTTTTTTGAAGCGTGACTGTAAACGGCAGAAGTAAAACGCTAAAAAAACTGTGAGCGTGTGAAATTCACAAGTGGGGTATCCATTGTTGAATTATACAGTAGAATATAACTTTAGAATCTCTTAAACTTAAAAAACCCCGTTGACTTTGGTTCAGGTTCAGTTGATCAGTGGCGCAAAGTTTTGTGTCAAAGTTCACCAGAATTAAACTCAATGTGACATCTCTGTGCTGATTAACCCAGACTCAACAAGCAAATCCACTGATTGCAGGGGTTCCATTAAATGAATAGATCTGTCATCACGTCTGCAAATTGTCTGTTAAAAATGCCTGTGTGACTGGTTCATTATGATGACTAGTTGGATTAACCAAACGCACCCGTGACTGAGGCAAATACTAAGGCAATCAGAATGTCAAGGTTGACGTTGTTTTATTCATTGAGATTAATGACTCGCCTGACAGATACTCATCTGTCATCGCTTCATAAATCCCACCCCTAATCTGAAATAAACAAAAAAATACCATTTCACAAAGTCATCCTCCTCACAGAAGTGTGACTACGCCGCCCATAGGAGGCTGAAGCTGTGTCATGCTACGCCCAGCCAGGACGCGGCGACCACAGCGTGCTGTGCCCGGTCAGCAGTGTGAGCAGAGTTAGCGATCACCCCGCTGTGATCGACCACGGAAGAACTGAGGCTCCACCAAGCCTTTCGGCCTCCCGTCGTCACTACAAGGAAACCAGCAGCCACTCTGTAGGCTTGTTATCGCTCCATCACAAGCATGAAAGTGTTTATTAAAACTACAGTATCTACAGTATACAGTCATTTGGAATGCATAGGGCAGAGTATGCAACATTAGCATTTTCATTGTAGTGGAATATAAGTACCCCCCCCCGTGTTTATGTGCAGTACATGCATTAAGTGCCCAAGTGTATTCAGTATGCATAGTACGCAGCTGCTCTGCGTGATGAGAGTATCTGCTCTGTATTCCTGAAGCCGTGTTGTGGGATTGTTGCTCCTTTAATTATTCTCTCATATTAAAGGATCAAAGGTCTCTGCCACAGTCAACCCCCTGCATTTCATTATAGCTTCACACACACACACACACACACACACACACACACACACACACACACACACACACACACACACACACACACACACACAGTGTGTGTATATGCTTCTGTGTGCACGGACCTTAACATGGACACCTGGGAGGACATCGGTTATGTTCAATTTTTGAATATTAAATGTGAGTTCCTGCAATTATAAAAAGGATAAACGTTGGCCTTTTCAAGTTCTCCATTGAAGCGCCCCAGCATGTTGTGTTTGATTCGGCTCCTCGGTGAGAGTTTTCTTTATCAGCCAAGAGCTTGCACCAGTCCTCAGAAGGGTGTCACCGATCACCCTCTAGCATGAGGGATGGAGCATGTTTTATTCTCCTCAAGTACTTTCATGTCTCTGTGTGTGTGTGTGTGCGTGTGTGTGTGTGTGTGTGTGTGTGTGTGTGTGTGTGTGTGTGTGTGTGTGTGTGTGTGTGTGTGTGTGTGTGTGTGTGTGTGTGTGTGTGTGTGTGTGTGTGTGTGTGTGTGTGTGTGTGTGTGCTACTCTGTGTTTTTGCCCTCTCCCCTTTGCTCCAGCCCTGGACCAATCCTCTCCTCCGCTTCCCCATGCTGATAGGCTGCTCCATCACTACACCCACAGCCCTTGGGTGCTCCCATGATGCCCCTGTGCTGTCACCGCTCTGCTGCATGGTGGCTGGCAGGAAGGGGAGGATGCTGGGTGTAATTAGGGCGTACCCAAAGCCTACCAGGGCAAGAGAGAGAGAAAGAGAGGGAACAGGGAGGAAGGAAGGGAAGAGGATAGGAAGAGGGCTGACAGTTTGACATCAGTGGAGCACACCGTCTCTGTAATTGCCGGCTTGCATATGGCACAGGCCCGAGGTGTGTGTGTGTGTGGGGGGGGGGGGGATAATGTAGGATAGAGAGGAGTCAGAAATAGGAGGGAGAGCAGGGGGAAAGACTAGGGCAGAGATCGAGGAGAGGAAGGGGGTGAGGAGGAATGCAGATCAGGTGGTAGGGGGGTGATGGGACCTGAGCAGTGCAGATGAAGTTTGAGGTGAATGACATGTATAGCGGGGGTGCAGCATGTTGACACAGTACACATGTATTAATACATACACATCGCACATACGCACACACACACACACACTCACGCACTTCCACAGCTGGTGCACCGAAGTAAACATCTCTCTGCCTCTGAGAACCACAGGTAGTACCGTGTGTGTGTGTGTGTGTCTGTGTGTGTGTGTGTGTGTGTGTGTGCGCGCGCACGCTTACACTGGCTTATCTGCTTTTGTGTTCCCTTAACCAGACAATCAAGTTCCTTTGTTCGGCTGTAATTAGCACACACAGGTAATAGAGCTATCGGGACGTGGCCACACACACACACACACACACACACACACACACACACACACACACACACACACACACACACACACACACACACACACACACACACACACACACATTCACAGAGGGGATATTGATCAGCGGAGTGTGTATGTCCTGAGCGAGGGATCCAGATCGATGGTGTCCTGTCGCGTTGATAGATCGCCAATTCTGCACGCTAGCTAGTGAGCAGGAAGCAGCTTTTGGTGAAAGCTGCCTCCAGGGGCTCACCTGCATCCCCACGAGACACACACACACACACACACACACACACACACACACACACACACACACACACACACACACACACACACACACACACACACTCGTCTGCTCCATTATCTCACTCAGATGTATGCACCATGGCGCCCACATTCGGCTTCAAAGCTAACAAAAAAACTTGGATGTCTATTACATTTTTAGCCGTGCCATAACGCCCCTCTCTCCCATGGTCTCTTGTCATCTCTCCTCTCACTGCTCCATCCATCTTTGACGTCCTCCTCTGACTTGCTGGACCATCTCAGTCTCCTGCTTCCTGTCACGTCTTATCTGTTTCATTTTACTGTTTTCGTTAACTCCTCCTCCTTTCTGCATTCATTCCTCCTCTCATTTGTTCCGTTGGTCTCTTCTCATTCAGCCTACTTAGCTTAAGACTACTCTACTCGTCCACCTCCTTCCTCCCCTCCCCATTCTGTGCTCTTTTTTTTCTTTTTTTTTTCGCCCATGTTCCCCTCCGCTGACTCCCAGCACTCCCCTTCCTCTCTCCTCCGCTCTGTCACCCCTCTTAAAAAAGACTCCCACTGATGGACCTGAACCTTCTGCCCGAGCCAAATTCTGCCCCTCATTCTTTTCTCCTGCTCTCCATGCGCAGAGGAGCCCAATTAAAGTCCGTCTCGACTCTTTCTTCCACTCCGTTGTTCTCCTCTCTGTGCGTCTGCACTCACACTCTCTGGGGTCGCTAATTAAAACACTTTACTTCCGTTTCTCTCTACTCCACTTCTTTATTTCACCTGTTCATCCAAACTTTCATCTTAATTTAGCTTTCTTCATTTTTTTCTGTGATCCGTCTCTCTACTTTTACCCGTCTCAACAGCTCTCTTGTCATCAGTCTCTCCATCTGTCTTCCTCTGTGTCTCGTCATATGTCACTTCATCACTTTCATTCCTCCCCTCCATTTGTCACACATTTCTCTCCTCATTTATCGTCTCCTGCTTTGTCTTTTCATGCCTTTATGATTCATACAAAGTCTTATGATTTCCTCCTGTTGAATTCACCTCTCTTACTTTGTCCTACATCGACTCTGCTCAATCTTTCTCGCATCTTCTCTTCCCCCATATTAGCTTGTACACGGGTAACTCTTTATGCTGCAGCTGACAGGAAGTCAGATTCTAAAGTCTAAAGGAGCATGCATAATGCAGCTCTTCTGTTCTAATGATGCTGTCTTGTCCAGAGTTGTTGTTATGCCTAAAGCCAGTCAACCTTGACTGAAGACATGGTTGTGCATGCACATGCACGTCCACATACGTTTGCACAAGCCTGTGTGTATCTGTTTGCTGTGTAGTGAAGTTTATTTCACACTCCCCTCAGTGGTCTTAATTAGCATATGAGGGATTGTTTTTCCCGCTCAGCACCGCTCCCTTGCTGGTCTGGAAGTCAAATGCAGTCGAATCATTCATATATATCAGATTGTAAAACATTCTTTTTAAGACCTGCACAACTTTGCTTTATCGCTGTGTGTAATTGTTATGTGTAATATTGATGAACTATCCATCTGCTGTAACTATCCACGTTCCTTTAGGCACAAAGGAATTATGGAATACCTGTCATCTGTCTTTTTTTATCTCTCTCTCTCTGTGTTAAATCACCACCTCTCTTTCCCCTTCAGTCATGTATTACTCTGTACTCTATAATCGTTACGTGAAATATTAATGTCGTTGTCGTTCTTCCTTCCAGGTTAACGGCAGGAGATCTGTCCGTCCAGGTGAATCTGAATGACTACCTGGACATTTATTGCCCCCACTACCCCGACAAGGGGACCCAGGGCCCCGGGCAGCCGGAGATGCCGGCCCTCTACCTGGTGGGAGAATCCTCTTTCCAGGGCTGTGTGGAGACAAAAGGGGCCATCAAGCGGTGGGAGTGTAACAACCCCCATGCTCCGTTTGGACCAGTGCGCTTCTCCGAGAAGATCCAAAGATTCACCCCCTTCTCGCTGGGGTTTGAGTTTCTGCCAGGACGCCACTACTACTACAGCTGTGAGTAGAGGACGTCTATCAATACAACAATACCAAAGCTTACGAAATAAAGTGGTTTGATCAGGACACATTTTGGTTGGAAAGGGACGCAAATCATTTTGATCATCTGTGGACTAGTTTCCAAATGAATCCATTAATTGTTTATGAAAAATCAATTTCCTGAAACCAAAGATGACGACTTTAAATTTCTCATTTAAAAAAAAAAAAGGGTCACATCCTTTAAACTAGGAATCTGAAAAATGACTTCCACCCCTTGAAAACATGGATTAGGATCTTAAGTATTTCACATTAAAGGAACAGTGTGTAGCATTTAGGGGAATCTATTAAAGGAAATGGAATACCATTACTAAGTATGTTTTCTTTAGTGGATAATCACCTGAAAATGAGAATTGTTTTGTTTTTTGTACCTTAGAATTATCAGTCGATACCTACATACGGAGCGGGTTTTCTTCACTGAGCCGGCTGCTATGTTTTTAAAGTAGCCCGGAACGGACTGTTCACCATAATTCTTCTTTACACTTGTCACATAGGACAAATTGCAGTTGGTTGCAATCTGTTACGTCACTGATGGATATCAACAAATCCAACACACTGCACTTTTAAATGTCCATGATTCAATTAGCAAATCTCAGTTCAAGCTTTGAAAACGGCGAGAATTTAGTAATATCCTATCCTTACTTAACCATAAAACTAGAAGTTAAACACTAAAGACTCACATGATCTGTTCCATCAGGACTTCTTTTTGATTATGATTATCAATTGACAGTACTGAGCTTCCATACATGGCTAAAAGATTTGCCTTCTTAATATACAAAGAGCATTATCACTTACTGTCTTGATGAAAATGTCCATTCATTCTATTTCTATTCTCCAAAAGAGAATCAATGTAAACATTTGATGCTTCAATTTATTACACTCTGAGTAGACACCTGGAAGTGTGGCGGACAGGAAGCCCTAAACGTTGAAAGAATGAAAAGGTTGAGTGTATTTTTACGAGGCTTTGAGCGTCGGCAAACTGCAGCTTATAGAATTAATGTTTTCCATAAATTCATGCTGTGTGACAATAATTTGATGTTTTCTTAAACCTGTAGGCTATTATACAATTTTAGTGATGGTATCTTCTTTATCCATTACACTCCCTTGTGCTCCTCTCCACTCACTCACTTATCTCAAACCACTGGAGGGAGAAAAAGGAAGGGAAAGACCCAGAATATGGCTTTAAAAGGTTGCTGTAAAATCAGTGGACTGTTTTTTTTTTTTTTTTATACTTTTTACAAATTCTGGTGTGTCGAACCAAGAGGAGGAGGACATGAAACAAGGCAGACAACGAAAGAGTCTAGTGAATGCACGGTGTGGAAGGGTGACAACAAAGAGAAAGAGGGACCGCAAAGTGTAGGAGGAAGAAATGGAGATCAATACAGGACGACAGTGAGGAGGGGGAGAAAGAAAAGGACAGGCGGAGAAGCAGACGGAGGTAGAGAAGCGTGGAGGAGTGACAGAGGGAGAGAAAGAGCAAAAGATGGACACAGTCTGACAGTACAGGAAGGCAAAGGGGGGGAGAAAGGGAGGAGAGGGGGCCGGATGAGAGGAATCCACACTGGAGAGAGAAAGAAAGGGGGAGCAACAAAAGCGACGGAGAAAAGGGATGGATGAGACGAAGAGAGAGAAAGAATCTTTACATAAATTACTGTTGCGGTCCATGGGACAATGGCGCATTGTGAGCGCATGAGAGAGTGCTCACACACACACACACACACACACGTACACGTATGTATGTACACACACTGGGCTATTGTGGTTGTTCAGGCCCGTTTAGAGAAAAGCAACAATGGCTGCCCCCCCCTCTCCCTGGTCGGGCCACATCGGGCTCAGAGCGATTGTGTGTGTTTTGTCCACATCAAAGATAAGGCGTAAAGTTGGTCCAAATGTCTGGCTCTGGGGTCTGTGTGCTGAATGGGCCCCGCAGCACTGGAGACAGTATAATGGCATTAGCCCGGGAGAACAGTACAATAGTATTAGGAACACTAATGGCATTAGTTGGCTCAGTCTGAGCCGGGCTCAGCCCCTCTACAGCTCCCACAGACACTGTCAACCCTCTGTCTCTGGGTCTCTGGGTCTCTGACTGACCTGCTGACCAACGGCCGCTGGTTCTCCACGTCTGGATCCCCACGATCAGGAAACACCTCAACATCCTCTGATGGTCAGCAGCTCAAAACATGGAACCATTTGAGGGGATAGTTTCCAGGGGACACCTAAAAGAATGCAGTAGTAATTATCATAACACTAGATTATGAAATCACATGGTTAACACTGAAATAAATATTGAGCTTGAAATAGTATTTGGACAAAACAATTTTTTCCTGAAGACATGTTTAAAAGAATTACAAGAATACTTTGAAAAATATTTTCAATAACAATTAAATAGCACCAAGTTTAAAAATAAAACTACTTCTCTCAGATTAAAAAATATATATATATATATATCATATCAAAAGTTTTACTACTGGACAGAAGATGTCTCCTTGTTCATTCTCACTGTAATTACACCAAAGACTAAATCCATAAGTGGACGTAGTCATTGTGATTTAACACATTGGTTTGTGGGCGGCCATTTTGAAGCTTGGAGTTCAACTTTTTGGCCGTTGCGTGAGACGAGAGGGTGGAGCTAAGTACAACCAAATACTGAATATTGCATTTTTAGACCAAAAAGCTTAATATGAACTTTGAACTAAAAACTCAATGTGTAAGGGTTTAAGTTGTAAGACAAACACTCGAAATTCACGAAATGAACATCATGTTGTATTGAAGAAGACTTGAAACTAACAAATGAGGGCATAAACTCAACGTGTACTGACTTAAAAAAATAAATTGAGAAGTTGGGTCAGTTTTTCATAGACTCCCTTTAGCAACAAGAAGAGTCGCCCCCTGCTGGTAATTAGAAATAATGCAAGTTTAAGGCACTTCCGCATTGGCTTGACATTTCAGACCTGAAGGTTGCCACCTGTTGGGCACCGGAGGTTTTATCTTCTCACGTCACGCTTGCGTAAGTTGCATGGTAGACCAGGATTGGCTTTCAAACTAGTTGGATGTCACAAAATCCTGCTTTTTGGCCTATGGGTTGAACTGAGATTTTAGGTGAACTTTCAGCAGACAGCCTTCTAGTGTCTAACTGGGCATCCTGTGTAGAGTTGTATCTCACATTTGTTGTGATGCGTACGACTTATGGGATCTCTGTATTTGCTGGTAATTTACGTGGTCGTTTGGTGAAAGTGGTCCTGTCTCTGCTTGTGTTTCATTATTTGCTGAATCTTTTCTTCATTTGACACATTTGCTGTCAAAATGGTGAAGCTACTTGGTCTGATAGAGCTCTCCCAGCCACAGTACATAGTGCCTTTGAACAGCTTTACTGCCATTTTTTAGCTGTATCTTATCAGTTGAAATTACTGATACAAAGTGGGACAGACTGTAAGTGATCATACACTCAGCTTGTGTGGTGGGACCCCGTTGAGCTAGCAGCTGTTTGTGAATAATTCAAATGTAAAGCCATTTAACTGCAGTTTCCAGACAGATTTGTTGTTGTAAAAAGCAATGCTAAACCGACAGGTAATACATCTGATGTTTGACAATTTTCCCTTGAGAGCCGTGATCAGCATTGATATCGGAGCAGTTACATTTTTTAGGCTTGCACTCTCAGTAGTGTATTTTATTGTTTTTATTTCGCCTGTGACAGGAAGATGGTGTGATTCTTTTATATTGAGGTATTGATATGGTCTAAACAGGAAAACATCCTCGCTGCTCTTTAGCTTTTCTTGTCATAAGTATTCTTCAAAAGTATCAAGACACTTCTCAGAGAGTAGACACCCAGCATACATATATTTCTCTTTTTATTTGACAAGTTAACATTTTGACTAACTGTTTGTTGTCTTTAATAGGTAAGCAGCATATTAAAACCTCTCTCTCTCTCTCTCTCTCTGTGTGTCTCTCGTTGTTCTTTCTAGCTCTACCCGCAGATGAAGGCCCTCCTCTGCCATGTATGAAGTTGCGTGTCACCGTGTGCTGTGAGTCCAGTGAGTACACTCCTCTTTTCATCTCTTCTTCCTTTCATGCTCGCTCTTTGTAAACCAGGAGACTCATCTCTCTTCTTCTACTACCAGGGCTACTATTCCACTTCTCCTTCTGAAGAACTGTAATGCTCTCATTCTCCATATAATACTAAATTCATCTTTACCTCTTCATCTTGAATCTTGCATTATCTTTAACATTGTATAATAAGATTTCCCCCACTCTCCGCTCCACGTTGGCTTTTAAGCCTAATTGGATTGAGGGCTTTTTTTTAAGCATTAGTTTCCTCTCTTTCCTCCCTTCCTTCCCCCAGCCCTCCTCCTTGTCTCTCTCACTCTCTCCATCTCTCTGTCCCACTGTGAAATTCCCAGAGTTGATCTAATCCAGAGCTCGCCTGGAGTAATGTTAGTCTTCCAGTCCAGTGAGCTGCCCATTCCGGTTGGGAATGTTGCCCAGTCACTGTGGGAATCCCTGTACAGTTGTCGGTGTGTGTGAGCATTTCAAACGTGTATGACCGTTTTTTTTCTGTGTCCGTGCACTTTGTGTGTTTGCGCGGTCCTGCATGGGTCTATGAGTCTTTGCCCTTTGTGCTTGTGTGTGTGTGTGTGTGTGTGTGTGTGTGTGTGTGTGTGTGTGTGTGTGTGTGTGCGTGTGCGTGTGCGTGTGCTTGCCCCCTCATATGCTGGTCCGAGACGTCTGTCCCAGTTCCCATCCCAGTGCTATCCGCAGGGGGCTTTTTCATGCTGTCCCAGGCTGAACTAACACACACTTTTTTTTTTTTTTTTTTTACAGGAAAGCTGGTTGCAAGTTTGTGTGTGTCTGCATGTGTGGGAGACCCATTCACTTCATTTCTACATGTCTTCTAACGAATATCTCCCAAGCCTTGATTAAATTCATGTCACTTTTTTGTTAAGGAAAATAAATATTAAAAACCAGTATAAAAAGAGGCCTCATCCGTCTCGAATGAATTCTTAAATGCCATCACTGTTCCGGCGCAAGACGGGGAGTAATTTGCTGCGTTATTACCAGACTGAAGGCTGATGACTTTTTTTAAAATGTTAATTATCCTGCTGTCATTAATTAGAAATACCACAGATAGTTGTTCAGTGAGAAAATGCTAATGTAGTCTTCTGACCTTCTGACAGTATTCCCCCATCAGCCTATCTGGGCCGGAAATAAACTAAATATTTGGAATCACCTGGACTACGCATGATGGGAGACACATGCGCACACACACACACACACACACACACACTTGACTTTACCGTTAAAGCCCATTACTTTACATTAGAAAGCCTTCTATCAAGAGAGATTCACACACTTCCATCTACTGTTTCCTTTTCTTATTTTCTCTCTCCCTCTCATCCTGTTTCTTAACCAAAACTAATCCCGACTAAATGTCAGGATCTCCCTCTCGTTGTCTTCCACTCCTCCCGCTCTTTCTTTTTTAGTCTTCTGTCATTCCTGAAGTGGCACTAATCCTCCCCTTCTCTCTGTCTCCTCAGCTCTCTCCTCCCTTCCTCGTTTTTTATGATCTTTCGCTACTGGAGCAAAACTAATCTCTTGACTCCGCCCCGCCCCCACCCAATTCCTCCTCCACCTACCCGTTGTCTTCTCTATCTCTTTGTTGTATCTCCATATCTACCGCAAAGTTATTCACCGAACTCCCCTCTCCTCGCTCCGCTCCATCTCTGTCGTACGCATGCTGTGCGGCGATCGCGTTGGGATGAGAGCACATGAGGCCGGAGAGAGAAGAGCAAACCAGATGGATGGGAGAGGAGATGAAGGAGAGTTGGAGGGTCTCTTTCCCTCTCTCTATCTCTCTCTCTCTCTCTCTTTGACTGTCCATTAGTGGCGGTTTACCACAGCTGTTGTTGTGTTGCTCCCTGTGGTAACACCTTACATTCCCTCTGGTTGCTTCCTGCTCAGGTTCCCTTTTATCTGACAGGTAGCATGGCAGCAGGACGCAGTGTGTGTGTGTGTGTGTGTGTGTGTGTGTGTGTGTGTGTGTGTGTGTGTGTGTGTGTGTGTGTGTGTGTGTGTGTGTGTGTGTGTGTGTGTGTGTGTGTGTGTGTGTGTGTGTGTGTGTGTGTGTGTGTGTGTGTGTGTGCCCTCGGTGATGGCAGCCTCTTGTCCTTCAGCTTCATCTTATCTCTTATCTAAACTTCAACCCGTTTGCCTCCCTCCCTTCTTATCTCCCCAAACTTTTTTTCTTCTTCTTCTAAAAAGCATGTGATTAAATGGTATTTCCATGTGGGGATGCCCTGTTGTGGGTGTTTTGAATTAATTATCAGCAAGTACAGACACACACACACACACACACACACACACACACACACACACACACACACACACACACACACAACTGCCTCACACTGGTCTGAAGGACAGAGTGATGACAGTGAGAGGGTCCGTCAGGTACGCTGTCATTGCTCCAAGGTCAGCTACCGCTCTCCAGTCCCTCGGTCTCCTCTCCAGTGTGTGAACGTGTGTGTTTTTCACCTTAATTTAACCCAAGAACACAACAAAACCAGGCAGGACGGATTCAGTGGCGCAGAGAGCTGCTAATGACATCCTTTCTCTCTGTGTGTGTGTGTGTGTGTGTGTGTGTGTGTGTGTGTGTGTGTGTGTGTGTGTGTGTGTGTGTGTGTGTGTGTGTGTGTGTGTGTGTGTGTGTGTGTGTGTGTGTGTGTGTGTGTGTGTGTGTGTGTGTGTGTGTGTCATGTTTCCTCATCCTGGTTGTTCCTCGCAGCAGTGTAAAGCATGATTACGCTTTGTAGGTGTTGGTTATGTTTTTTTCGGCGTAGTGATGTGTGTGTGATTGTTTTTATTTGAACATGGCGCTTTCACGAGTCATGCCAGAGAAGGCGCTTTTTTGCCGAAAGGTGCTTGAGCCCGTGTTGCATCAGAAAACAAGGCTCCGAACCGTCATCAGCAGACTGGCGTCATGTAAAATATCTTCTGGCGCCCTGCAGCCCCTCTATTGCATCTCCCACCGACTCACTTCGCCTCCCACTCCATACTTACCTTTTTTTTTTTTTCTCCCTAAAAACTCCTCCTGTTGTGTTTATCCCTCTTCTTCACCTTGTCGCTCTGCCTCTCTTCCGTTCTCTTTTCTCGCCGTCCTACTGTGAGAAACCATTATAGACCAACTTCCCTCTCTCTCTAATTGATTCCCGTTCTCTCTCCGTCTCTCTCCTCTCTTTTCTGTCGTCGTCCCGCTGTGAGCACTACATTGCATTCATTTCAGTTTGCCGGGCTTCACCATTTTCCCCATTTTCTTTCTCTTTTTTTTTTCTGCTATTTTCTTACATCGCTGCCCTCCTTTAACCCCCCCTCCCCTCTCTCCCAAATACCTTTGTACCCTCTGAACTCGATACACACAAGGACACAATACGAACGCACACGCTCACACACACACACACACACACACACACACACACACACACACACACACACACACACACCGCTTGTCCAGCCGAGCTCTCTCGAATCCCGGACTCGACACTCAAAATTTTACTTTAACCGCTTTTGTTAATTCGCGTTTTTCGTTCGTTCGGTCTTTCGCATATTTCTTACTTTTTTGGGTAAAGAGCTAACGGTCAGGGTTGGTTAGCATTAGCTCCTGCGTGTGTAAAATGGCGGCATGAGAGGAGAGGTGGGATGGTGGAACAGTGTCTGTCTCTGCAGGGGGCGTTCTGCCTACTGGACACACACACACACACACACACACACACACACACACACACACACACATATGCACTGGTATGCACACACACACACACACACACACACACACACACTTAGCCATGGTTGTGCATGTACAGTTACTCATGCTGCATGTTTCTGACTGCATTGCAGAGACGGCACTGTTCTTGCAGTCACGCCACCGTGGACGCCATTTTGTGGCGGAGTTCACCAAGACTGAAATTATGATGTTGACACAAACGCGCGGTCCTCAGTGTTCGTTTTTTTGTGTGCAAATGATTTGATTAAAGTCAGATCATAACACACATCTCACACACAGCCGGGTAAACACAAGGCATTTAACATTTTAGTTTCCAAGCGCGGTATGGCGTTACACACACACACACACGTACACACACACACACACACACCAGTGCGCTAATTGAAACTTTTCAGTTAAGTGTTTTCCTCTCCTCAAGTAAATTATAATTACATTTTTAAACATATTTGTAATTTTCATAATATAATAAAAATGTTATTCCTACGTTTGCTGCATCATAAGTATCCACAATACAAAACTCACTAAAGTCGAGAAGGAGTTGAGGTTATAAAATTATTCACAAAATATATATTACAAATTATTTTGTAAATTTAATTTTTAAATATATTTTTAATTTAAATCATACATACACTGCTAATCAAACCTGAGAACCGCTATTTATTAAACTGCATAAAAACATAGTTTGATGGCAGAAATGCCACATTTCTCAATTAAAAATGAACATGATGATGGTTTTTTATTATTTTTTGTGTATATACGCCAGCGCTATTTAAAGCCTGAATCGTCTATATTTCTCTTTTCTGTTTGCTTTGATTTTTCCCTACATCCACGCAAACACACACTAGGGCTCAGTCAGAGGCCCCGACCCAGCGTGCTATTTAATGCTTCGTTAACCCCTAGACGGTCGTTAGTTGTACAGGACCTGGGAGTCATTTAGTGTCTCGTGTCTGTCGGAGCGACATGTTGCTGCAGAGACCTGTAGGTACGGGACGGATGTTCCAGACAAACATAGTGTTTCGACACTAAGCCCTCATTAATACACCCTTTTCTCCCTCTCTGTGTGACTGTAGAGCAGATGAGCTTAGAGTGTCCCATTTCCTCTCTCATAATCTGTCAGTCGCGGTGGGATGTGGATAGGTGCTAGTTTTCCTCGAGACGTCAATACACACTTTGTCTTTGTGTGTGTGTGTGCGTGTGTGCGTGTGTGCGTGTGTTTGAATCTCTGAGGCTGCAGTGTCAGAGGTGGGTTCAAGGCCGTATCGATTTAATAACGGCTGCAATTGTGCAGCCTCATCCCCGTTCCCCTGACCTTTTCTCTCTCACTGACGTTACACGCCGGTTCCTCTTTCTGAGAGGTTTAAGCCATTTCCGCTTTTTTATTCTCACCACCTGTATTTTTTTTTTCTTTTCTTGTCCTATTCCTCTTCTCTTCACCAGCTCCCCCCCTCCTCCGTTTCCCTTCATCCCAACCATCCTTCCCTCCATTATTTCCTTTTAGTCCACCCCCTGCTGAGAAAGTGACGTCCAGACACAAACACCCCCCTATCCCGTCTCTTTTTCTCTCCCTCCCTTTTCTCTCTGTCTGACCTTGTTTCAATCTTTCCAACCTTCTTCTCTTTTTTTTTTCCGCCATACTTTCTCACTCGGATCTCCCCCGCTCTCTCTTTCATCTTCTGTCCACTTCTTGGTTTCGCTCTGTCATTTAGAATTTTCGTGTTTTTTTTTCCTCCCCTTTTTTTCATTTCCTGTATCCCCTCTGTATAATCTCGATCATTCTTACTCCTACTAATTTACATAACACTATCTTTTCCTGTTGCCATGCTTCTCAAGCGCTTTTTTTATCCGACCTTTAAGAGAATTTGCATAGGGGACATATTTAGGGTTGCGCATCCAGTCAGTACTCATTTTTCATGGCGTAAGGCTTTGAGTAATGGTAAATACTTGCTCCTTTTGTTCCAGAAAGCAGTGGCTTTATTGAGAAAGTTAAGCATACAAAAATGACTAATCAGCAACTTGTTTCTTTGCTTCAACTTTATCTAAATCTTGTTTCTGTCCTCTCTCACCTACTACAGCATCAGAGGGTTCAAAACAAATACAAGGTGAGATGCGACATTTCAAACCTATTTTATTCTTAAACGCGGGCATCTCTACGATGTGTCTGTTCCTTCACATATTTCTGTCTTTTTCTTTGCCTGTCTGTCTAAAGTTCAAGTTCAAATGTGGTTCACTTGCATGTCTTACTTAAGCAAAAACATGGCAAATCGTCTGTATGAAAACATGACGGTGAGAACAAATATACAAATCTACTTTAAGTAATCAGTCATGCAAATTAGTCAACTTGACCAAAAGTATAGTTTAAAATTGCATTTCATTAATGTGCCTCCGTAACAACCTTCTCTCTTCTGGAAAGTTTTTCCACAAGATGTTGGACCCCGGCTGCAGGGATTTGCTCCCATTCAGCCACGATAGCATTGGTGATACAGAGCAATAAGGCTTCTTCGGCTACACAAAACTTAGAAACCGAGGACCTTTTTATGAACTGTTTTCACAGAGTTAGGAGGCATGCCATTGTCTATAATGTCTTTATATGCTCATACCTTAGGATTTTCATAAATTGCAATTAAAGCGGCGAGCCCAAACTGTTGAAAAATGGTGCAGACCAAAAATCACACACTCTATTTCATTCATAAAATTCCCTTCTGTCTTCCAGAAACTGTAAGTGAAAGTCGAGGCTCCTCCCCGAGGACAGCTTCCCCTCCTCTCCTCCTCCTCCTCCTCCTCACCCTCCTCGTATTGCTGACCACCTGACTTCCTCCTCCGTCCTCACCGCTGACCTCGCATCCGTTCTCCCCCAGATTGGGAGATTTAAGTACACAAGTACACAATGCAATCTACACTCAGACAGGGAATGACGCAATGCAATCTACGCTAAGATACTGCAAATGACAGATATTACCTTGTGGCTGGTTAACCTGTGAAATTCCAGAAAGAGTCCGTTTCTTATCCAGAATGATACTCAGGGACCGACACACCGAATCACAGTGATTCATTTCTTGTTATTTTTTCTTCTCCCGCCAGTTGTGTAAGCAGTAACACAGAATATTACACATAGTGTAGTCATAAGACTCACAGCCCACTCTGATGCCAGAAGAACAATGAGTCTGCCAGGATGTTTTCACTTTTTTATCTCCGTTTCTCATTTTTTGTTCTTATTCTGTTGTATTTACTTATTTTTGAGAGCCTGGCTCCTGTTAAGAAGTGGCCACATAAACACATGCTACTCTACTGAGTGGCTCAGCGTGGAGGTCAGTCAGCTTTGTGGCTCTACATGGTGATACATAAACAACTGACACATTTTAACTGTCTCAGTGGCATCTGATTTAGATAAATGTGTTTTAAAAAAAAGTTTTTAACTAATTAGATTTTGGAAAATAAAGGTGTTTTAGGAGCAATTGCGGAATATTCTGGAATAATCAAGCAGGGCTGCTGCGCCCCCTACTGGGATTTAACTGGTTTAACTGGAGTTGGACTGGGTTGGCCATGAACTGGACACATAAGCTGGACACTAGTGCTGCATGGTTACAGTGGGACATGGGACAGAGTTTGTCCTCTCTGATCCCTGTTGTTCTGCATCCCCACTCATCTCTCTGCTTCAGAATAAAGCGCAGAACAGAGGGGTTTATGGGTAAATGGAGAGCATCGGCTCGCCTCGCTCCACTGAACACACTACGGACCACTGAGGAGGTTGATTGGTGACCAACCAGGTGTGCAAATATGCACACAAGCTTTTTGTTCTTGTTGTTTTCTGTTTAGTTTTTTTGCGCAGGATCCTTGGTTTTAGGTTTTACTTTATAGTTAATATATTCTACAAAATGAGATATATTAACTACATAATTCAACATTTTAGTAGGAACTGATCGCTGATCTGTAAGTGCAAAAGTCTGACACCAACAATGATTTATATTCTGGATATATATATATATATGCATTTTCTGGTATTTTCAATATGCTTTGCTACAATGTAGTTTCACAAATTAAATGATTTGATGATTTTTTGCCAAACATTATTTTAAGAAATCGCTCTAAATAACATTGATTTAAAAAATGGATCAAAAAAATATCATAATGAATTAACAATTCATTCATTTTTTTTAATTGAAATTTGAGATAATGTAGATGTGTATTTTTCATTGAAATTAAATTTATATATTTATAAAGTGACATCATTATTTCCCCACAATTTGAGTGACTTGAGCTCAGAAAATTTATATTTTAATTGTTTCATTTATTAAAGAATTTATTCTATCTTAAAAAAAACAACTACATTGTTAGCACTTAATATATTTGTCATCATGCTGTAAATCACACCAGTCATGCTATTGTTGTTTTTTTACGTTTACTTCCTAAATGGGGGATAAAACCAATGTTTGAAAATGCAGAATCATTTCAAAGATGTAGACTTTTACAATCATGTACAACTAGGAATTTGTTTTTCATTTCTTTACGTGTGTGTAACGTGTTCTGCTTTCACATTTTAGTGAAGAATGTAGCTTCTTCTGTGAAGAGCCAACTGCAATCTGAGCCTTTTTTTGTACGTGGCAAGACAACGAAAAATAAATATGATTGCATTTAAACGCTTCGAGTCGATTTGTCATTTAACTTTTGAAAATATTGATGTTTTATGTAACCGCATATAAAAACAACTTTATTTGTGGAACACACACGTCCAGTGTAATACATGTGTACGATATTAAGGAGACCTCAGGGACTTGAAATGACCTTGTGGTGCAAAGGGGCCACTGTAATGTGAGTAACTTAGTGGAATATTGAGCCGAGTTTTTATCTCTGGGCAGCCAAAGCCTGATAAGACTCCAGTAGACTCCCGGTATTAATAGACCCTGAAGCATCATTGACATAAATCAACCTTAAAAATAGTAACTGTATTTATTTTCAGTGAATATAGAGCAAGATATGTTTTTGTTTTTTAAATATAGAAGTGTACATCCAGATAAGCTGTAAATGACTTTCCATTTATGTAGGCTGTAATGTAGAGCCTCTTGTGAAGCCAGAGAGGCAATTTCCTGGATAATAGGGCTAATGCTTCTATTTCATGGTTTATGATCTCTTCTGATGACATGTTTGTCACTGTTGAGGCATGTCATGAGCTGGCTTTGATTTCGACCTTCACGAAGAAATTTCCAAAGCCCATGTTTTCCTTCTTTTTCCATTGTGAATGATGAAGTAAGCATACTGAAATCAGCAGGGGGACACTTTCAGAATTAGGAGTTAAAGGAAAAGGAGTTAAAAAGCCACAGCAGAAAAGGAAGCCTGTGTCCGCTTCCATTTTAGCCGTGTGAAAACTGTATGGCTGTTTATTCAAGCAAAAGCATGCACAAACTAACGCTTTTATGTAATAGTGTGATATTGAGGGGTTTTTTTTATGTTTTATCTGTGATTCCAGGCAGGAAATGCTTTCCACACTTTTTTGATATTTTCTGAATTTCTTTGAACTTCCCAATGTTGATGTTTTTAACATGTCTGCTGTGCATCAATGTGCTAAAGCTGGAACTGAACTCACTCTCCAAAATAAATGTCATAATTATGGACTGATGTTGCCATATTATATAAATTTAGAAGAACATGAAAATCCCACGTCAAAGCTTCCTCAGAGGCTCTATGGGGCGACTGGGATCATAAACAATTTCTGGTGATGACAAATTTAGTTTTTAACTATCTGTCTGACAGAAAACACAGCAGGTTCTTTTGCCACAAGTCGGCCTATATTTAATTGAGCATCAGCTGAATATTTACGGCTCGGATTGCCGGTGTTGATTACAGCTTCAGAAATACAAAACTATGGCTATTAATATAAGCAAATTATGCTATTATAGTTATATTGTAATGACTGGAATAAAGACATTTTTTAAGCGCACACTCACAGGGGTTATGATAAAATATTATAAAATACTGGAATCCAGTTTACAGCAGAAAATGTATCTGCTGAAATAAATTCAAAGATATATTTTTGCTGTATTTGTGCAATCAATCTATCTTGTATGGTTCTACATCATTGCAGGTTAACATGTTTTTCCTTTCGTTTAGTTTTTTAGCGAGGAGAAGTTGTCTCGGACACATGCATCTCGAACCTTTCCTTGAATTTTGGAAGGACGTCGTTTGCAGTCACGCGTTTCCCAGCGTGTAATCAACACCTTGATCGTGGCATTCGTCATCCTTGTTGTGAATCCTGACCTGTGTCAATTTCACATACTTTAGAATCAATGTGAACTGAGGTGAGAGGGCAGACCTGTGGAAGGAAGTTGACCTTCTGAAAACTTGAGGAAATAACAAGATCACGTGGTCATTTAGAAAAAAATGTGTTTGGCTTTTTATTTTTATTCTTTTGAAGTCACAGCAATCCTTAATCCCTCTGGGAGGGGAAGTGATACAAGGTCGAGCCGGCTTTCTCTGGACATTCTCTCCTTGGAAGCATCCATCATGTACATTTTAACAAAAACATCCAAGGATCGTGAAGAATATTAAGCAGTCAGCACTGAAACTGTACCTTACATGTGTTATTCTAAACAAGCTAAGTCTTGTTAAATTGCTGTATTTATTTTTGATGCAGTCATTAAGGGATATTTGGACTACTTTTGCTGTTTCATTGTCACAGAGATAGGGCTATACAATTTATTGACTAGCAGAGCCAGCTGGAGATTTCAAGGGTGCCAAAACTCACTTCTCTCTTTCCGGCTCACTACTTTAATGTTTAGTTGTGATTTCTGCCCATAACGGGCCACATCTGCCAACTGCCAAAACCTTTTTGCATCAGGAAATGAGACTGATATTTGAAATCAACTGACCTTTCAATCTTACAGCTCTGGACATAAACCATCTTCTTGCATTAAACAAGCAGAAGGTGGTATATTTTCTATTGGGTGTCATCGTTCCAATATATCAATAAGCAGCATTACTTTGTTGTTTTCTCCTCAAGGTAACATCTGTACTCCTGCAAAAGAGCTCCTAACACTTATCAAGATCAGGGACTTTGTTAAAGTCTTCAACAATCAGCCAAATGTCACTCAACATCTCTTGCACATATTGCGTCAACTTTTTCAATACTTTCTAATCAGATACAGTATATATTTCCCCGGATGAATATTTGACCTTTCATGCAGTGGAGAGTAAAAAACTGACTTAAGACGCTGCATTAAATCTGTGAAGCAGACCCTCCACATAAACTCCTTTAGAGTTTAAGAATAGCCCTTTTATTTATTCTGGGAGGTTTCACTTCACTTGTTTTCCCAGTTACAGATCTAGGAATAATTTCAATGGCCCTGCTGATCATATACCACACTTTATATGTATAAAGAAGTAAAACAATTATAGTTGCTGTGCCAACACAATTATAGAAAATGTTTTATTGATTAGAGAACTCTACTGTGTTTCTAATCATTATACAGATGCGGAAACCCTAAAGCTTTAAAGCTTTAGTAACGAATATCATTAACATTCACTATTCTAGTTTAAAAGTTTGACCGTGATAATGACGCTAGATGGCCCAAAACTTTTTTTTTTTTTTTTTTACATATTTCAAATAATGTATCATCTTGCAGATTCAAAATGTCACCTGAAATAATTTAAAATAAATGTGTCAAGCGAAATAACACATTCATTCCGGAAGATGCCACATCACAACACATGCAGCTTTGGACAAATCAGTTTTTCTTTCAACGCTACATTTGATTACGTTTCTATAAAGTGATTTACTGAATCATTTACAATAAGAGTTATATTGGAAGCAGAAAGCACAACACATGGTTCCCGACCAGGTTCCATGTGTCGCTGAATGCACTTTATGTGAGACTTCGGGTTGTGAAAGCCTCTGTGGATTATCATTGAATCATTTTGCAGCGTTGATGAATCGGTGTGCTATTTCATTTCCATGTAATGTATAATAGTCAGGGCTTTTATTTCCTCTTTCAGCATAAGCAGAGTTTGTGTGTTCTAAATAAAATCCAAACTAACAGCGTCTGCTTTGCCCGCATGTATTCACATCCTTCACACGTGTCAGGCAGCAAATAACAGCGTCATTATTTCTGCTGTGTGCTCACAAAGCAGGAACATCCAGTGTGCCACGCAAACTGTGATGAATGTGGACGGACCTGATTATAACGAAAGAAGGAAAAACATATGAACTGCTATGGTGCCGAGCTCCAGCAAGATCACTCGTCAATAGATATTACAGATCCGTTCATTTCACAAGGAAGCTCTGAAGAGCATTGCAACTTTTTATACTAAAAGGATGACCAAGATATCATCTGGAGGAAGAATATTCACATGCCTGATTTGGGATGTTTACATGGATTCATAAATTTAATTGGCTTCAGAAAAGTCTGACTTCATGGATGCAGTACTAATCTTTAATAACAAGAACCAGTTGCCATTAGCCGGGCCTTTCTAGTGATACACATCTCTCATCTTTCTAACTCCCTGCACCATGTTTGAATTATGGCTCTTGAGTGCAAATGAGCTCCAATTGAGTCGAGCTGAGCAGTTTCCAGCATGCTGGTTGAAGTTTCACAGACTCTGGCCCTTTACATTAGAGCGAGCTCGCTGTGCGTAAGGCATTTATAAATGCATACCATGTGTGCGGTTGCAAGCAGGGGGTCTCGGTGGCGTGTACCGGACCGCGAGCTGTGACAAACTCAGGATTATGAGACTGGCTTTTATTTGAACACACCAAAACCAGACACAGACGAGTTAAAGTCAGTCACACTTCACGTGGCAGCAAAGCCTCTCCCTTCCTTCCTCCCTTTCTTTCCATCTTACTTTCATCCACTTTTAATGTGTGACACTTTGATACTGAACATCCTATTTCCTGTGTTCTGGTCGGTCGGCTTTACATGCAGATGGGTTGGTAATTTGCATAGACTCAAAGGTCTCCCTTCTATCCTGATGCTTTCTGACAACGGAGTGTCTATTCATCCTCTGTGTTAAGCATCCCTCCGAGGACATCGCCTGAATTGCTGTCTCATGCTGCTTCAAGTCTCGTTTTACACTGCAGGGACTGATGAGGGATTGGATTAGGAAGATATTACTTTAGAGAAAAGCATCGCAGTCACCAGGGCAGGCTCGCATCTGAGCATCCGAAAAGGAGAGTTCATTCCAATATCAAAGCTTGTTGCATGTTTTTTGTACAAAGTCAGTCACCAAGTCATGCTGAGATCATAGCACACACACTGTTAACTCTGTGGATCCTGTAATACCTAATTTGGAGAAAAACACTGATCCACTCCAGTTCTTCTTATCCTCACATCACCTTTAGTGGCATACTTCCACCAGCCGACCAACAGTCTGTCTTTGGAGAGCCAATTAAGTTTAAATATGCACGGGAGGAAAAAAAGAAATGGCGCTTTTCTTTTTTATTCCTTCTTGCTCCACTTCGTCTCAAATTACACAAAAGTTGCTGTATCGGAATTTCTGGAGTGTTTTGTTTGCACTTTTTCAGAATTCAAACGGACCCTGTTTCAAAAGCACAGCAGTGTGAAATTAAAAAATAAGATATTCGTAACCAAACACACAAAAAAAAAGTGTTTTAGTCCAGATACTTATGGCCCCTAGTCAATACCAATATCCTCTGTCACCCAAGACATGTTTTTCTGACTCTTCTGGGTCAAAATCAGAACATCCTCTTGAAATTCCTAAGAAGAACTGAGCAAGAATCCAGATGGTTAATACACAAGAAAGCCAGAAAGGAAGGAAGTGGTGTGGTTTGATGACTACAGTAGAGCGTGGGTGAATACAGTAGTGAAGCCAAAACAGACATGAAGGATGAAACAGGAAAGTGAGAGTGATGGAGTGACAACTGAAAGAGGATGAAGATGGAACTGTGGAAGACAATGCAAAAAAAAGACAAAGCAAATAAACTTTAGAGAGTCATAGAAATGTCAAAATGAATTTAGCTACCATGGTATCATGTAGTGATAGCAAATGCAGCCGTGGAAGAGAATTCAGATCTCTTACTGCAGTGTGTTATAGCTGGTTGAGGTGAAGCTGGTTTCTACTAGAAGTCAATAATGTCGGGCCCCCTCCAAAGTAGGCCAACACAAGATAAATGATTAATGAGCAAGATACAAAAAAAGGAAAAAAGAATTTGGGGGGTTTTGGGTTATTTGGAAGAAAAAAAAATATTGAATAATTCTACCTCTTTGGACAGTTTTTTTTTCAAAGTAGGAAAATCAATCTTTAAGTAAAACTAAAGCTAACTAAAATCTGACAAAGGGTCAAAAGCTAAAGGTTGGTTACCATAATGTAAAAATAATATGTGTGTTTTATGAGATAATCATGTGTTTTTTCATGTAAAAGTTTGAAACTGAAACTGAAGTAACTCATAACTATAGCTGCCAGAAATGTGTAGTGGACTAAAAAGTATATTGTCTCCCTCCTATGCTTAGCTCTTATATAGACCAGGATTGATTGGCTAACGGTTTTAGAACATATTTTTTTTAAATCATTAAATATTTACAAATATAGAAGAAACTGTAATTAATTAACATAAGCACTGCATACCCCCGCATTTATTTAATAACTTTTTTATGTCATATGCACGGATCCCACAGTGCATTGTTATGTTGAATGCATGTTTAGTATAGTCTAATGAGGTAAGTGGTTTATGCACATTTTATCTTAAACATAATGTTTTATGCTTGAAATTGAAGGACAAATTTAAGAAAGAATAGCAATTGTAGGGTTAGTTGAAAATGAATTCAGAATTTGAACCGACATCAATTCCTCAAAGGAAATTATTGGGCATGTGCAACATATTCAGTAGATGCTCAGCCGTTGACCGAGACACCGTTAGCCTTTCAGTGTACCGAGTGACTGTCAATTAGGTCAGGAACAATCTATTGTCAATACATTACGTTTTACATTAATGTTTAATTACCCATTTGCTTTTTTACTGTTCTCTTTTGGTTTGTTTGGGAGTGCATGTGGCATAGCTAGCCAGCAAAGGTTAACTAGCTAGTTAGCTAACGTTAGCTGACGATAACCAGATTGTCATTTAAAGTTGGCCTCCTCCGGGTTTTTTCTTCATTGAATGCATAGATTGAATGTTGTTTGAGATTCACCCTAGTGATTTATCTAACCACCTATGGGTCTAATTTTCGTGCATTTATTTATAATTTGGTCATAACTTGCGATATGATGTCCGCTTCTGCGCGCCTGCGACTTCTCTCAAAATCGACTGCAAGATATACAATTGTTTATGTAATTAATAATGTAAAATAATTGACTATTTTTCAGTGTTAATTATTCAATGTCTAATAGAGGTAGATTAAATTGCTAAACTGAACCCTGGTGAAATGAAGCTTAGTAGACTTCTAAATGAATATAATAGACGTTAATTGTTCATCTGATAAACGTCTAAGTAGTCATTGCAAACAAGATGTCCACTAAAGTTTAGCTTGTCCGACTTGAAAAACCTTAATTTAACCTCTACAGACATAAAAAGTACATAATGAGTAGAGCAACCTATTAGAGGTTGGTATATCAATAAAATTGCATTAATATTCCACCATTTACTTACCTATAACCTGCAGGTAGTACAAAGTTTGTTGACACACATGGAGCCCATCTCAGGAAGACTACAGGAGGAACATGTTCTGCCACACACATATTCCAGACAATGTCCCGGTGTGTGTGTGTGTGTGTGTGGTTCTTTTTCTTCACCACCAGAACACACACCATTACATTTCTGCTGCGATTATGAAGCCTCTGCTCATTGCCTCTTTTATTACTGTTATTATTAATAAATCAAGCAAGCCGTGAAGCCCGGACAGATAAGTTGGGGGGTATTGGGTGGTGGTGGGGGGTATTGGGTGGGTGTCTGGCGGTGGTAATTGCTGGTGTAACAGTGTGTGCTACCCCGCGGTGGCCTCGTAAGCGACCCGCTTTATTAGATCGGCCGGTATCGATCCTCGCTGCGCGGCGTTGACTAATCTCCAGGCGGGGAGAGAGAGAGAGAGAGGGGGGGGGGGATCGATGAGCCTGGATTCAATCATGTCTGGAAACAGAGAAGGTAATTCATTGTAATCACGTGTGCAAGATGGTGTGTAAAAAAAAAAAAAAAAGTGAGAACAACGCCCCCTTGAGGTCCGCAAAGAGAACTGCACCATCAGGGTGGAGGTTTTTCCCGGTGAAGAGATGCTCCGTTAAATATGAATCAGGTCTGCAAATATGGAGACTCAGTGAGACACAGATGAGTCAATATGAGTCCGTCGGTTGACCTTCACTAGTCCGTCCATGCTGCTGCACGCTGAGGCTCTAAAACCGGTTTGTCTCACCTTGACAGAAAACCTTTTTTCACATTATTCACTAATACATTTTGATAGAGGTCTTTGTTTGTATTGGATTTAGAAATAAGACAAATAGATTCGTGAATAAGATGAATCAAAAGCACTATCTTTCACCCTGCATGCAGCCATCTGGATGCGAGACTGTAAAATAGTAACAACAATGGATACAGGCGACACATATTCATGTTTTATTCACAAGAACAGAGAGCCTCTACTTCAGCTGAAACTCACATGTATAAACAAATAGAACACTCTCGCACACAGACGTCCTTTACAATCTCATTCTGCAGATATTCGGCAAATATTCACATGACGACTTGATTAAAAAAGGGCCATGTTTCATTTGTGCAGGGGGGGGTTGAAAACCAGGCTCCATCAGCAACAGGTGACACGGGGAGAAGTGAGGCTACATCAGGCACGGGAGTTTCGCTCCTCTTCTTCGTTCTCCAGGAGGTAGGCCGCCTTGTACCGCTTCACCCCCCTCTCGTCCACCACCTGGAGGGAAGCGTTTCGACAGGTGTTGTCCATACTGCCAAGTGAAGTGTACCTGCAGGTTGACAGAGACGTTTAAAACCAAGAACTCTGCACTTCAGCTGTGATGTTGTGAATGATTGAGGATAAAGAAAGTGTTAAAAGATTGAATGTAGTCTTACCCTTTATCATAGAGAATACAGTAGGGCACATATAGCGTCCTCAGGAACGACCAGATGTCATGATACGTCCAGTCCTGTTGCAAGACATCATATTTTATTGTTTCGTGATTGATTCATAATTCTAATTCAAATGAGGATCTCTTTGAGATGCACTACTGTGAAAAAGGGCAACATTAATAACCGTGAGATTAACTGGTGTGCTTCTCCTGTATGCATCATTTGTACTATTGTGGCTGTCACAGCATGACCGTTAACAGCCATTCCAAAAGTATTTGCCATTTCTAAAATCCATTAGAAAAATCCAAAATAAACCACTAAAATAAATCTATTAACAGTAACAGCTCAGTAAACTTGAGCTGATGAAAGAACCACAACATCAGATGTTGCTGCCCTGATAAGATGGACTCATATGGTGTCATAAAAAACCTGCACACTGTATTTCAATCCTGCAATAACTTCTATTATTATAAACTTTTGTGGTTAAATATTTGTAGAGAATGTGTCACAGAGGGGTTGACTCACATCACCAATTTGTTTTGGGGTTATATTGGATAGCTTAAAATTGTACAGGTGTACTGAGTACTTGTGTGTGTGTGTGTGTGTGTGTGTGTGTGTGTGTGTGTGTGTGTGTGTGTGTGTGTGTGTGTGTGTGAGAGAGAGAGGGGGGCAAAATATTCATTTATTTTACAGCCATTACTGCAGGGCTGTTGAATTGCATTAAACTGTGCAGGTGCTCTGTTATTTTGTTCACACCCTGTAGATCTGCACTCTGAAACTTCAGTCAAGATGACAAATAACATTAAGTGTAACAAGGGGAAATTGCCTGGCTGGAGCAGTGAAAAACAGATTTGTATTACCAGTCAAAAAGCAGTTTTTCCTCAAGCACTATATATACTTTACAAATGTGGGGACACTGAAGATTGCTGGTGTTTTATTTTTAAGGTCGCATGTATTTTTCACTTATAAGAACTGGTTAATTGTTTTTAGGTGGATTCTCTTAGACCCTCTTACATGATATGACAAAGATCAGAAAAATACAATAGGGGAGAAATACAAAGACTTCATGAAACAGTTCATCTATGTCATTTGTGTTTTACCAGTAATGGGTTGACTCTCATGTAGTTGGGCCAGCCGGGGTCAGTGGGACACATGGCTGCGAGTGTGATCGAGTAGGGGTCACTCCTCCTGGTTCCCATAAGGACCGCTTTCAGCTCCGGCCTCCTCTCCTGCACCTCGTTCAGCGCCTGCCGTATACTGCCCTCCACGGAGAATATCTCCAAGTCATATCTACGGGAGACACAACCCCATTTAATGAGTGGTTGGACACTTTTTTGACAAGAGAACCTTAATGCTATTTGGAAAAGTCACAGCTGCTGCCAGCTGTAACGTAATGACTTGAATTAAAAATACATAAATCTGGAAAAAGCAATCAGCTGAAATGTGTTTATTTTGAGTAGGCATTATAGTAAACTGCTGGCTCACCTTTTTATCGTGTCCTGAAGGAATCTCTCCATTTCTGGGAATGGGGAGACAATACGGATATACAGGGCTTTCATTTTGTCTTTACCCTCTGGATATCGTCTGAGTGACAGGAGAGAACTGGGTCATTTTTTTAAAAAAGATAAGAGGGACACAGAAATTGTTAGATGTTTACCATTATCACTATCTCCAACTATCTGTCCGATACAGGTCAAAAAATCTCCAAACATTAGTCCGTCTCTGTCCAGGGGCTGCTCACTTTCTTCTTCTTCTTCTACTTTTTACAGTGATGCCCCGCCGTGCAGTAGTGGTATCATTATGTATTTAATCTGACTCTCTTTCCTCTTTCCTCCCAGTTCATTGTTTTCATCCCGTTTAATTCATCCCTTCCCCTAAACGTTCTACTTGTCACCCCGCCCTCTCCCCTCCTGTTACCGTTTCAGTGCTGCGTAGTAGAGATGGAGCAGCGCCGTGCAGTCTTTGCCTCCGTTGAAGCCGATGCAGACTTCCTCTGTGGAATACTGATCCAGTGCAGCCTCTATCGTTTTCAGCGAAGACATAACTTTATCACCCAACGGTGAGCCTGCGGGGCATGAAACCAACAGCAAGCGGATGTTTTAGGGTGAATATAGACAGTTATCATATAAATAATCCCTCACTCTTATGTAAAATTCAGAGAACAACATCTTGATTCCATTCTCTGGTCAGTCTCATGCCAGTTGTATTCTTTCTTTATAACTCACTATGATTTTACGATAATTACTTTAATCTTTTTGCTTCCTTTATTGGTCCCAATGCCTGTGTAAAGATTCTCTGCAATAATCACTTTTATATTAAGTTGACTTAGTTTAGCCATCACCCTCTGCCCCCCCCCCCCTCACCGCTGTTGGCCAGTGTGTACACCTCAGCAGTGGCGATGGAAACCGGGTCAGTCACCAAGGGCACCACGCTTCCCTTAGGCAGCTCATCCAGCAGCTGGGCCCGGGCTTTGTCCACCTCCTCCTGGCTATCCGAGTCCAGGACCAGCCGGACTCTGTGATAGTTGCTCAACCAGTCTGGGTAGGAGCCCAGGGCCACCTTCCGACCCCAACCAGCCTGCAGTTTGGTCAGCACAGGGGCGATCTCTGCTTCATCTGCATCCACAAACACCTAAGGCAAAGATACTGGGTTATAAAAAAAACAACTCTGTATTCAAGTGGATTTGTAAATGATGGGTATGGTCACGGTGTTACCTCACGGGTGTGAAAAGTGGTCCCTGAACCAGCAAAGAGGTGCTCCAGCCCATTGAAGGCCCTCTCCATCAGAGACGGGATCCCAGGAAAGATATACACGTTACGCACACTGACCTGGGAGAAGATTGTGGACACGTCATCTACTGAAAGAATATATATATAAATATATATTGACCTGCCAGTCTGTGTTTAGTAGAGTTTGAATTTCAGCAAACTGCAACACAAATACTTGCAGGCATTTATTCCTTCCACTGCCGTTTTCCGCAAATGTTCACAGTCATTTTTGACCACTTTTCACTCCTGCGGTCTCTGCTAAGCAGTTGATGTTGCTATCTGTCTTCCAAAATAACCCCAGAACAGGATGTAACAGAGAGAGCTTTATGTGACTGAGTCCTGAGAGATGTGTCAGCTAAACAAATGTTTTCCCCTTTAAAGCCTTCTGAAAAGGAAAAGAGACATCGGTTCTAACAAAAAGGATGCAGGCAGTCAGTAGGTGGAAGGTACTGATCATTTACATCTACTTTATTCTGTTTATTAACGATTGTAGCTTGTTGAAAGAACGAAGCATACCCTCCTCCATGCTGCCTTCACTCACCAGTGGGTAGCGGAGCGGCTGTCCAGTCTGAGAGTCAGTTCCATAGTTGAGATTGGCCGAGCGAGGCACCATGGCCAGCTTCATAGCAGCACTGTCCTTATCCGCCACCCCGAAAAATTCCTCAACCAACCGGGAAAGCTCAGGGTGGGGGTATAACTCCTCTTGGAATGCCATGGCAATGCTCTCAAAGGTGACGTCGTCATGGGTGGGGCCTATGCCGCCTGAGGTGATGAGGTGTGTATACTGAGGGGAAAGGAGGGCCACCTCTTTGGCGATGACCTCCTGGACGTCGGGTATGACCGATATGCGCTGAACAGACACTCCAAGTTTTCTTAGTGCTCGTGTCAGGAAGGCACTGTTTGTGTCCAGCGTGTGACCCTGGGCGACAAAAGACCAGAAGAAACATTCAGTCACAGTTAGTCTCAACCCAGTGTTTCCACTCTCACTTGAACATCACATTCAAAGCCTTAACAATGAGTCCAAGGTCTTTATTGATGAAATTCAATGACTCACAGTGAGCATGTTCTGAGACATTATATTGGACAAACTCAAAGCCTTCCTGTTTAAATAATGATCGTGTCAAGTAAAAAAATAGTGGTGAGCTTTTTTGTTTGAAGACCAGACTGCCACATCACATAACCATCACAAGGTTTTCCTTCGGATATACAATGTGGATCCTTGACTGCATAGCGGCGCAGAGAGCTGAGGCATACTGATGCATTAGGGTGTCATGTTAGAATGTATAATCATGCAAGTGCACAGATTCATTAGAAAAAATAGTGAGAGTTTGTTTAGATTTTCTCAAGTCCACAGATGTTCAAGGATTCTCCGTTGGATACTGTCAATCATACAAATACAGCGTAGTGGTACAAACAAGTATATCACCTTGAGTATCTCATCTCCGATGATGAGAATGGCTGCAGTGGGAGCATCCCCGTTGGCTGCAGAGTACTGACTAAATGCCTGGTTGTTTGTGAACATGGTTGCTTTAGAGAGTTGAGCAGTCAGGTTCCTCACACGCAACACTGCTCTGCTCAGATTGGGAAAAGCAAGGCTAGAAAACAAAGAAAAATGACTTAATCTTTATTAAGCATTTGCTCTTTATGCATGTACAGTACCAGTCAAAAGTTAGAAGAATCTAAAATATAAAACATATTCTGGTTTGTTGAGCATTTGCTTGTTTACCAAATAATTCCATATGTGTTCCTTCATAGTTTGAATGTCTTCAATATTAATCTACAATGTAGAAAAAAATAAAAATAAAGAAAAACCATTGAATGAGAACGTGTGTCCAAACTTTTGACTGGTACTGTATGTTTTATTAACTGTGCTCTCCGAACAAAACCATACATTTCCCTGGTCAATAGCAACTCTATTTTGACATACAGTAAAATGCAATACATCTTCAATTTTCTTTATTAGTGCATTCTAAAAAAACTACTTTTTTGTTTGCTTTTGTGATGACTCATACTAAAAGTAAAGTTAATTTGGAATCTTACGTCAACATGAAGCATCCCAAATCGTTTCAGTACAGTTCAGGCCTTCTTCTCCTTTATGACTCGTCTCCTACCAGGGAGTATCTTGGAAGAGACATGTGAAGGAGCACACTAGAGAAAGAAAAGAAGAAGAAAATTTGAAGAAACCGTGAGCATTTTAAGATTTCAGCAGCACAGAAAATGACTTCCTGTTAGCTGTCTCTTAACATATGTCAATAGACTGAATAACTGATGAGTTGCATTTAAGATAAGCACTAAGGATTAATATTATAATAAATGTGTCGCTGTTAAAAAGGTATTCAAATTCTACTTAATGAGTCTGTTAACTGCACTTTAAATAGTATATACAGTACCAGTCAAAAGTTTGGACACACCTTCTCATTCAATGGTTTTTCTTTATTTTTATTTTTTTCTACATTGTAGATTAATATTGAAAACATCCAAACTATGAAGGAACACATATGGAATTATGTGGTAAACAAACAAATGCTCAACAAACCAGAATATGTTTTATATTTTAGATTCTTCAAAGTAGTTGAATGAGAAGGTGTGTCCAAACTTTTGACTGGTACTGTAGTTAGACCACAATGCCCACATATGCATCGATGACACTGATACTGATACACCTTTAAACTGGATAGTGAAGCTGTAAACTGATGACATTGCAAGTTCGGTGTGTTTATAAGTTGTCTGAAGCAGATGTGATGGATTTACAAATAATGTGAAGACAAAATTTGCTGGCATGGAAATGCAGTGAAAACTTGCAAAGATAAATAGGTAACTGAGAAAGCTGGATCAAGGATCAAAGATGTTTAATGGTCAGCAGAGTTCAGCAGTCACATATGGTAACGTTGACATTGCATACACATCCCATACCGGTAGTTACATGTATCCGTCTGTGTGTTGACGTTGTCTGCACTCTGTGTGAAGGACTTATAGGAGCACACTGTTAATCTTCACTTAACTGCACATCCTATTGCATGACAAAGTAGTGCACATTCATAAAAAAAAAAACTACCACAAACTATGGGTTATTGTGTATCACAGCGTGACGTAACGCTATCTACGTCCATGACCAATCTTAGAAAGTGTCCTCGCTATCGTTATGTTACTTAACCTATTGTTGGTGTCACGAGCTTCAAGCAAGCACACACGTTAGCCCTCAAGTATTACATTCCGTCTTTACATCCGGGTTCTCTCCACTGCCACATAAACTGTGAAGAAAAACACAATATATTGTTTGTATAATTTGGCAACCAAACTGAGTGAACTTACTCCGGAGACGCATATGACCTCGTTGCGTGTCTCGTTAGCGGGTACGCGCATAGAGGGTGCACGTCACTCAAAGCGGGTTCGTTCGCCGTCCAATCAGGAACAAGAAAGAGTTTTTTGGAGAGGTCCGACAGCCAATCAGGTTTACGGAATTCTGTCTCGACGGTCAGCCTTTATGAACACGGAAGTAACTGAAATATCCTGATGATCCTGTTGTGCTAAATTGAATAAGTACGATGCGGAGCAGCTAACGAGTAGTTGGCTGATCAGAGCGGTACCGACAACGCCTCCATCTGCAAGTTTGCACTTTGCACCATCTCCACCATGGATGAGGAATAGCCTGGGAGTGACAGCAGACAGGACCTCATCGTCTTCTTCTCTGCTGCACAAATAAATCATAAACAACTCGTCTGCCTCTGCTGGCTGGAGGAGCTGATATCCGATCACTGTACCTCCTCCACCACATGTTGTTAGCGCTCTTGTCTAGAGGTGGCGCATGTTTGCATATTTAGAGCAGCGAGTCCACCTCCTCAGCTCTACATCTATTGAATTGCTTTTGGCTTGAGAAAACATATGTGGTTTAATTTATATTTTATGTAAAGAATTAAAAAAAGGAATACATCCATACATGCATTCATGCCAATATAATATTTTTAACTTTCAGAACATTTAGATGTTGTATATACAGTACCAGTCAAAAGTTTGGACACACCTTCTCATTCAATGGTTTTTCTTTCTTTTTTTTCTTTTTTTTTTCTACATTGTAGATTAATATTGAAGACATCCAAACTGTGAAGGAACACATATGGAATCATGTGGTAAACAAACAAATGCTCAACAAACCAGAATATGTTTTATATTTTAGATTCTTCAAAGTAGTTGAATGAGAAGGTGTGTCCAAACTTTTGACTGGTACTGTATTTCCATGGTATTTAACCATGTAGTTATTATTATTATTATTACCATTTTTCAAAAGTTGCAGATACGGTAAGTCTGCCTTTAAAAGTATATGGTCCCTTTTCTGATAGGAATAGAAAAAAGAAAAAGAAAGATAGAATTGCATGATGAAACGTACTCATGATAAGTCAAAATAATGAAATAATAAGTCAGAATTAAGACAAAATTCTGATATAAATGTAAATTATGATATATGTCAATATATAGACCTATATTACAATTTACAATAACAATTTTAAACAATTACATATAATATGTTATTGTCAGATTACATATTACATACAGATATAATAAAATATGTAATTGTTTTAGGGAGGCTTATCTCACAGATCATGTATATTAAAAAGCAAAAGCAAAGGTGCGACTAATGACGTTAACAATAGCTCTGTCTATTCAGGTGTCCCAGTAAGCCGTAACAGTGTGACAGTGAGCCAACATGTAGACTACAATACCAGGATCCCGAAACTGGAGCAGCTAAAAGGGATTCAGCCATCATTTATTTTATCATTAAATCACCTGTGCTTTTCTTACTCTGACATGTCAAATGTTTTCTGTGACAGAGGGCCTATTATGCATACGTAGAGATCTATCCTGGGTGCATGTGAGCTGGTCAGCAGGAGCTTCTGGGATTAAGTCAAATGCCTTGCTCATGAACATGTTTACCTTTTGGTAATTTTACTGCTGATAGCTTTATCAGAGTCATTTTGAAAATGTTTGGAAATCAAAACCACATCAAAACTGTGCCTAAGGCATGAGGAGACTAAGGAACTAGTGGCCGATACAAGCAAGCTTTGTTTGAAACATAGATGGACAAAACAGTTCAATTATTAATTTTGTCCAACCCATTTATAACAGTGAGGGAAGGTAATTAACTTTATGATGCAATAGCATCACAAACTACATCCCACATCAAACAGTTAAATCAACAACTCTCTAAAATGCATGGATGATTTATTGCAGAACCGTTATATTAAACTGAATTAGTTTTAGCTACATGTACCTAAAAGAAACTGGCAACTGATTGTATATGTCAAGTATTTTAAAATATACAGTACCAGTCAAAAGTTTGGACACACCTTCTCATTCAATGGTTTTTCTTTATTTTTATTTTTATTTTTTTCTACATTGTAGATTAATATTGAAGACATCCAAACTATGAAGGAACACATATGGAATGATGTGGTAAACAAACAAATGCTCAACAAACCAGAATATGTTTTATATTTAAGATTCTTCAAAGTAGTTGAATGAGAAGGTGTGTCCAAACTTTTGGAAACGTAAGCAGGCCTTCCACATTCGCACAATGAAATGAATACTACAGGGCTGTTGTTATTGATAAACAAATATGGCTGATGATGGCAATACAGTGAATTCTATTTTGTATTAATACAGGCAACTGGAATCTTGTGGTAATTTACGGTCGAAAACGAAACTTGTGGTATTTATTTAAGGTAAACTTGCGTGTGTTAATGCTTTTTGGGCCCACGATCTGGGGGTTTCTACTTTTGCGCAATACACACTGAATGGGCCAGGTGCGTAACAGCCACACACACACACACACACACACACACACAGAAGATCTGCGGCCAGATGACGTTGCCATTTGTTCGCGGAAGTGGCTTCTGTCGTGACCGTGGAGAGGGGGGAGGCAGGGGGAGGAGGAAGGGAAGGAAAGAGAGAGAGAGAGAGAGAGAGAGAGGGAGGAGAAAAGCAGAAGTTTAGACTAATCTCTCATGAAGTTAATCAAAACTGCGAGGCGCCCGGCGGACAAAACCATCGACCTTTTGTCCCGATAGATGAAAAAATAGGGCCGAAGTTTGGAGCAGCAACTGGTCAGCTCGAGAGGAAAAAAAGGGAGGAAGAGAGCTGGTAAGTTGCTCGTTAAAAAAAAAGTTGACCACACTTTGTTGGAGCGTGGTTTTGTGATCTGTTGCGTCAGTGTACCGGAGTTATTGTACATATCAGAAGTTTGAGGAAATAGTTCGCTTTCCTTTATGGTGGCCTGCAGGGAAGCATTGTTCTGCTTCGTGTAATGTGGATACTAAGACGGCACGGTGAAGTGAAGCATGTCAGGTTACTGTAGAAAAGAAGAAGAAAAAAAAAAAGTATTGCTCATGTCTCAACACACTTCAGCATAAATGTTGAACTTTTGTTTGTCAGACGAGTTTTCAGGTTTTGTCATTTGAGCTTGAAGTCTCAGTAGCTGCCAGTAGAAACAGCAGCAGCACAGTCACTGATGCATAATTATTAGTTATAGTTTAAAATAAGCAAATGATGACAAGTCAACTGAGCGGCCTCGAGCTGATGACTCTGTTCAGTAAATGAATGGAGAATAGCTCACTCACAAGCTTTTTGGTTAGACACAGACATATTCTCAAAGTGAGTCAGAGCTGAAATGATTCATATAAATTGAATTGTTTTGTAAATTGTTTTGACAATCAATTAACTGTTTAAAGCAAACATGCCAGACACTTGCTGCTTCCATTTAAAAAGTTCCTGCTTTTCTTTGATTTATATGATAGTCAGCTGAATAGATAGTGGCATCTTGGACTGTTGATCAGACAAAACAAGTCTTTTGAATAAGTCACCTTTTGAAATATTCATCGTTCTCTATTCTCTGATGTTTTATCGACAAAGTTATTGAGCTGAATCACTCCAAGTTGCTGTCAGTGAGATAAGATATAGGACCTAATAGCCCATCAGTGAACACACACACACAGACACACACACACACACACACACACACACACACACACACACACACACACACACACACACACACACACACACAGACACACACACAGAGACACACAATCACACAGACACACACACACACACACAGACACACACAGATACACACACACACAGAGACACACAATCACACAGACACACACACAGATATGTTCACAATCACACAGCAAACTTACAGATTTTGCTCCTCCTTTCCTTCTGTGTCGAGCGTATCCATGGAGACTGATCAGCAAAACACACCTCAGATGTATTGAAACGGGGTCACTGTGACCTAAAGTTCACTGTGAGCGAGTGAAGGACAGACGGACTATTATGGAAACGGACTCAAGGGTATGGTGGATGATTGAGGCGACTGAAAGCAGTGGGCTCAGTGCTCTTATCAGGGTCAGCCACACCGCTCAGACCGGCGGCCCCTGACATGATATTATATGGTGGAAGTTATCTCCACTGATGAAACGGAAGAGAAGAGAAGTTCCAATCAACAGCTGATCCCCGAAAAAAACACTAGGTTCAGACCAGACACATGTCAGGAGCCAGACAAACAAGACACATGTGCACATACACACACACACACACACAAACACAAAAATGACACAAACGCCACGGACAGTCCGAGACACGATCTGTCAGTCAAAGCGGAGCATCTCGGCCTCTCTATCACAACATTGGCACGATCCCAAAATCCACTTGATTAAAATTGGATCTGTCCAATTCTGCCCAAACCGTATCAGTCAGAGGTGAAAGCTTTTCGTCCTGATTGACGGCACGGCGTGACACTTGTGATCGTTGCTGCTTCATTTTGTGTGTGTGTGTGTGTGTGTGTGTGTGTGTGTGTGTGTGTGTGTGTGTGTGTGTGTGTGTGTGTGTGTGTGTGTGTGTGTGTGTGTGTGTGTGTGTGTGTGTGTGTGTGTGTGTGTGTGTGTGTGTGTGTGTGTGTGTGTCTTTGGGCACATCGCCATACACTCACCCTCAGACACACACACACACAGTCATTTTTTGTAAGAGGTGAATGTTGACTGATATTAGTCTTGAATTAGTCTTGTGATACTTGGCTATTGATAAAGACACAGTGGCGAGTACAAGTACAAAGCTGCTTTAAACATGTCAAGGCTGTTGACAGGATATAAGAATAAAATGTGGGTGTGTCTATCTATGTGAGGATGCGTTTATCTTTGTCTGATGTGTGCACCATATCTGTCCGTCTAGCTGTGTGGGGGTATGTTCTGCCTCTGTGATTGTGTCAGTCAGTCTGATCTGGTAACGAGGTGTAGGAGTTTGTTTTTGAGGTCGTAGCGTGTGGTTGTCCGTCTCTACCTCCGCACAATGGGACTGAGCCTCAGCTGTGTTTCCTCCTGCCCCGCTCGGTGGAGTGCTACATGCTCAGTGCTCCGTACAACGCGTGAACCGCAGTCTGATTAAATACTTTCCTGTACAATGATAAGAATGAGCATTGAGTGTAGCTTGGGTGTATATTACAACAACTAAAAAACAGGCCGTTAGTCACACTATAATGACAGTTGACGGTATTTTTGGATTGGCTGGCTTTGATTGGTTTACGACTGTCTTTGACACACACAGTTTATGATTATAAAGCTGCAGTGTCTTGTAATCTAAATTGACAAATGTCTTGATGGCTGGCTAAGATTGTATTTTCATACGTCCCCTCTCTTTTGCAGATCAGGGCTCCTCCACCCATGTCCAGGCTTAGCTAATGTGTTGGGTGTGAGGCTGAAGCTTTACCTCGGCCATGAAAGGTCACTTCAGGGTTAGGTCAATATCAGATCTGGAGCAGACTGAATTCTGAATTTCTTTTCTGTCCCTGGTCAAGATGTAATCTCAGTTTAATGTTCTAGATTGTTCCCTATAATGATTTCAGATAATAATAAATCACCAATAAGATTATGTTCACACTCGAGACAAATCATTTTTGAACTGCTCTGCAAGTGCATCATGCTATGAATATGCAGAAAGCACTTTATTTAAGTATTGTAGATCAAATTGGACATCAGACAAAGCAGTGATTAAAACTCTTATTTGATAAGCTGAATCAACAGGGCCTTGGAAACCTGTTTTGCTAAAATAGTTTGAAAGCCGGGATACAAGACGTAATTAAATTAGATAACACAATCTAAATGGTGTAAGCAGTATGTACGATGGAAAAACAACAGATTCTACTATTGAATTACTTTCTTTAGGTTTGCAGACCAGGCACCTTTTACTTTTTTCTATTTTAAGTGTTGCATAGAAACAGTAACCGCTTCCCTTCTTTTTTTTTTTTGCTGTTGTGTAAATGTTCACCACAAACTGGTCAAGGAAATACTGGTTTATAGTTAATGTGGAAGTAGAATCAGTCCAGTTCTGGGTGACATGTTTTGATACGGGTTCCAGTACAATCAGGTCAGGTGTGTTGAGTCACGGCATCTCCTTGATCCACTTTGGCTTGTATTGCACCTCATTTGTACTTCTCTTCGCACAAAATAGTCAAAATGAATATATGTAAATGTGATGTAAAATGTAAATATACTAGAGTTTTTTGTATCTATCCCAAACTTCCTAAACACAGCAGCTTGTAATGTTTTAGCACAAGCAGCCACACGAAAAGAGAAACTTTGCTGAAATGAAAAAGTATAAAATTGGCAACGTTATAACTAATCAGAGAATATGTAATCCAGACCTGATAAAGCGTTCCCTTACGACTTTTGGCACTCGACAGTTTCATTACTCGCTGCTATTGACACATGGTACATGGTACACATGGTACATGGTAATCAGAAAGTGTTTGTGTTCAACTGGGAACTTTGGTGAAGAATTAACACGGTTTATGACATAATGTGGCAACAAGGGGGGGGGTTTGGTAGTGGAGTGTGGCAGCAGGAAGGGAATGATGGAAGGAGATAGAGATGTGGGAGTGTGGTTAGAGGCGGTGTAGGGGGGGGGGGGGGTTGGCACGACCCAAAATAGCAAGCTCACATGTTTGCTGTGTGCGTGGTGAGCTATGAAACCAGCAGAAAGGCCTCCCGCTGAATGCCTGTCTAATCTAATGCTCACCCTCACCCCTAATTCTTCAAAATGTGATTGCCATTTGGCTGTCTGTATGTCCGTGTGTGTTTGCACGTCTTCTCTAATCAGTGAGGGCTCTCCGTCGTCAGTTACGACCTTCCCCCTCCCGCCTTTCCCTCTGTGCTCATCGTCATCATTGTTGTCTTTCTCGTCTCTGTAATGTGAGCTGATGTTGGACAGCGTCTCAGGCTGGCGGTAGTCCAGAAGGGAAAAGGTCAGTGACTACTAGGCCCATTTACTAATTTTTATTTTTTTATTTTGGCCTAGTGTACCTAAGGGGGTGAGTGAGGCGGGTCAAATCAGATCAGATTACACACACACACACACACACACACACACACACACACACACACACACACACACACACACACACACACACACAGTATAAGAGCAGACAGCGGATATGGCCCTGCAGCGTGTGCATTAGATCCAGAGCTCTGTCTCGGTCCGTCTCCTGACTGTTTGGTCCACAGACTTGCTGCGGCTCACACAGTAACTCCGTCCACTGCATGCATACGAAACAAAACACACACTCGCTGACTCGTGTCAGACAAGCCGAGACACAAACATCCTACACATGCGGTCCTTTCAGTTAATTCCTCTCATTCCACAGTGTGTTTCAACATGCACACTGGGTTATTGCCTTACTCCTCTCACTCTTGTTACTTTCTCCCACTCTCTCTCTCTCTCTCTCTCTCTCTCTCTCTCTCTCTCTCTCTCTCTCTCTCTCTCTCTCTCTCTCTCTCTCTCTCTGTCTTACGTCAACGTTGTGTCTCTGTGTGCTTTACCAACCGGGGCCGTTTATATCAAGGAAGGTCCCGTGACCCTTCTCCACAGCTGATCCTGGGAGCAAAGCATGCTGGGAGTCAAGTGTCTGCAAGCATGCTGTGTTTGGCTCCTTCAGTTTTTGTTGTGTGTACAGTTTGCTGATGTGCAGTTTGGTGTTTTTAGGGTTACAGACTCACAGGCAGCCTGTGTTGGCCGATGGAATATATGGTAAGACATTCAAACGATACAAACCTGTTCATCTAAAGCACCGTGTGACACAGTGGCAAAGGGGCTGCGACTTCTCCCCACAATGTAAAACTAAAAAGAAGGGTCAAGATGAGTAGTTATAATAGTATTTAGATATTCATGAGAGGTTTAAAGGATAGATTAAAGTGAGTTAACCCTCCTCGAAGTAATCATTCGGTCCACTTATGTTCAAGAGGGGTTAAATATTGGTGATTAAGCTAATGACATGTAAATGTAGTGCTGCATTATAACAGCAAAAATGCTCTAAATTAGTTTTTTAGATATTGCGAACATGACTGCAGTTTATATTTTCAATATATCATGAAATAAAGTCTTCTCGAGACTTGCCCTATATTTCTGTTTCAGTTTAGTTCAATTCAACATAATTCAATTGTGTAGTTTGTGAAGAAGACTTTGAAATAAAAAAGTGGAGCTCTGGGTGACCCACTAAGATTGGTTTCTCAGCAACGGCAGAAAATGAAAAAAGAGTACTATTAGACAGTTTCTGAACAAAGCACAGTATGAAGTCAAGCGTATACAGTATCATACATTATATTGTTGCACCCCTGTAGATTGTTTGAGAAAACTTTTTTTACAACATATAAATGTTTTCTCCTGCAGCCAAAAATATATATATATAGCTACGATTCTACAATCATGTGAAACTAAAAACTGAAGTCACAGTTTGTAATCTTGCAGCTGTGTGTATTTAAATGTTTCAGTGATTTATAGTTGCACTCAGTTATCAGTTAATGAGGGACACTTAGTTAAAACGTATGCAGTGTTTTACAAGCGTTTCCCAATCTCTCTCTCTCTCTCTCTCTCTCTCTCTCTCTCTCTCTCTCTCTCTCTCTCTCTCTCTATATATATATATATATATATATATATATATATATATATATATATATATATATATATATATATATATATATATATATATATGTTTCATAATTAATAAATGTTCAGTTTATGCTGGAACTTATGAAAGAGGTGTTGATTCAACTTTGTGATAATTTTGGCGGCTGAAGCTTTTGGTGCTGTTGAATCGTATTGCTGTCAACTGAGTTACTATTTTTGATATGAACTCAGGATAGCTATACATTTACTTACCAAAATATATGAAATTCTTAAATAAAACCTAAAGAAATGATCTTTTTGTCAACCCTAAGCCACAGTGTGTCATGTGCTTCACTGGTTACAGGGTAGGTGCAGACTACGGATGATGGGGGTGTCTTCCCTTTCATAAAACTCACTCTGTGGTGTACGGTGATGGACATTACCTCGAATGACACCCTCTGCAGTTCTCAGATTTTTATCCTTAACACACCCCTGGGTGCACCACTCGACTACATGATGACGGTGTAGTGGTCAAACGGGGTACTGCAGCGCCTGTGTGTCGGGGTGTCATATAAGGACTCCTTGCTATCTGCACTGCTTTGTTCCTGTGTCACTCTCTGGGTGGTTTCCTCTGTTTTTTCAGTAACGCTGCCTTCGCATCACATACGCTTGAATGTCGGGACTTATCAGTGGGATCTCTGCTTTCTGTTTGCCACCACAGAACTACTCAGTTGTTGTCGTGCTCGCCTAGTAATAACCTGTCCTTGTCTTGTAGTATCAACCAGTAGGGAATGTTTATCATGTGAATGAAAATCCTTTTTCTTTCTTCTTTAATTTGTCCACTTTGATCAAGGTTATATCTAGAGTGACCTCATGTCACACTCTGCTCAGCCCTCAGAGGGAGGGTGAGCCCTCTCCCTCTGTCTGTCTCCCTCTCCCTCCTTCTCTCCCTCTTTCACTCTGTTTCTCAGGTTACCAAACATGAATAAGGGAGGAGACTTGAAAAGCCAACATGGACTACCCCCCCTTCCCCCCCTACACACATATACATATGCACGCACAAACAACTCCCTTACTCCCTCCCTCCACATCTCCATCTCCCCTTGCAGTGTGTGCATTAATGTGCAGGAGTGTGCATACACATGTACACTGTGAAAATGAGCGAGGCTGCAGAGAGGCGGGGGGAAGGGGGAGGAAACAGGAAGGAGGTAGGACGGGAGAAAACAGGAGGTGGGGAGGGCAGAGGCAGCTGTGTGTGTGTGTGTGTGTGTGTGTGTGTGTGTGTGTGTGTGTGTGTGTGTGTGTGTGTGTGTGTGTGTGTGTGTGTGTGTGTGTGTGTGTGTGTGTGTGTGTGTGTGTGTGTGTGTGTGTGTGTGTGTGTGTGTGTGTGTGACTGAGAAAGAGAGAGAGAGAGAGAGAGACGATAAGGGAGTATGGGAGGCAGCATCACCCGACCAGACTGGGAGGAGGGGAGGACAGACAGCGTGCCCGTCCCTCTAACAGACAGAGGTGAAACCAAAGTGGGAATGAGAGACAGACGTGAGGGGAGAAGAGGAGCACAATGAAGGAGTGCCATTGTACATCCTGGCAGCACTGCCATTTCACCATCTGCTGAGAGAGAGAGAGAGGGAGGGGAGGAGGGAAATAAAGAGAAGAGGAGGCAGCCAAACGGAGGAGAGGATAGATGGAGAGGAGCTGCCGGCAGTGACTTTGTGAATTAATCGAGCTGAAAGAGCGGATCAGAGGAGAAGCACGTTTTTCAGGGAGTGGACGGACGGAGAGCGAGAAAGAGGAAGGAGAGGACGGATGACCGGACAGTCTGAGGCTGTTTAAACATTAATGTGTTCTCATGTGAACATGGAGCGCAGCTTTAGATGAATCACCATGGATGATCAACTGTACGCTTTTTAAACCAAAACAGGAACTATTTATGCTTTTCCATTCATTAAAAAAGAAAGTCTTGGGGAAATTGATTAGACTCACTTTATACAGAACAGTTTAAATAACTTATTTTTTTGTTTTTGTAAATATAGATTCTCTTTGTGACTTCTGATTTTCTATTCTTTATGTGCATACTCAGCAGGATGTGAAACAATCAAGATCTTTGTTAGCTGCTGCACAGAACATTCAGGTTTTTATGCAAGTTTTCTAAACATTGTTGTCTTTTAGAAGTAAATGGTGAGTGTAGTTGTTGTTTATACTGTTATTAGAAAAGTGAATATTGTACTTTTTAAATAATATCAGACATACAGTTTGCGATTCCCTAGTTGGAGTCAGTGCATGCAGCTGACTTGGGATGTCAACATTGATTGGGTTTTATGGCTGGCGCGACGCCGGTCAAACTTTGATCGTTTCCTGAAACCTATTGATCTTTCTGGGAGTCTTTATTTTTTTTCCTGCAGTTGTCTGAAAAAAATAAAACTCTAATGTGGAGCCTTTTGATGCAGCAACTAATTTGTGTCATGTGATTCGACAAAGCTGTTATCTCTTTGTCTGAAGATTTCTGCAGTTGTCAGGACTTCTCAGTATTTATCCTCCGCAGGCATCTCTTTTTAATGTCTGTTGCCATAGCAACGGGCAGCAGCTGCAGACAGAACAAGATGTAAAGTTCTTTGTTTCTTGTCTTTTTAAACCGGTGCTGTTCCATTAGGCAATTGTATATATTTAGTAGATAAGAAGCAGTAGACTTGATAAGTGTATAATTGTGTGCAGTTTTTAGACTTTCTTGCTCAGACAGGGTTTTTTTCCCTTTCTTTACTAGACAGTCTTTGTCTATGCGGAGCTCGGCAGTCTCCGAGATTCAGGGTTGTTTCAGGTCACCTGTCTCCCCCTCCCCATTCCGTGTAGTCTAGTGCGAGTCGGCGCAGCCCCGCTTGTCCTGATCTCACCTTTGTCACCGGCAACTACCGTCCTCATCAGACAAGCTGATGTGCCATCATCAGGAATGAGTGGATAAATGGGATTACAGTACTGGTTTCACCTGTACATATCACTGATCATTAGGAGTGCCATGTTTGTGACAGTCTGTTCCTTTTATTGTCTGTGTGTGGGTGACTCAGGATTTCTCCTCATGTAGAGGGTCATTTCCTCTGCAGTCACCTGACCTACACTGTGTCCTGTGCACTAACACATCCTCGGGCAGAGCGAGGGGTTAACTCTTCACAAAGAGAATTTCAGCACCCATGTGTATGAGAACACACCTGTATATTCCTCTCTAATGTCCATTTCTGTTGGATCTTTTGCCTTTTTTTTTAAAAATTCTAAAGCCTTCTCAAGACTAGTTTCTGGTTTTTATTAGGGTTGTGACGGACTGTTCTGTTTGTTCTGCATGCTCTTTGATTGTCCAAATACCGGGTGTCTTTTGTGACTTTTCCCAGCCATACTTCTTTACAGCTTTCTGGAGATCATCCCAGCCTTTCTGGCAGCGTGCGAGTATGACTGGATCCTCCATGGTGCTTTTTGGCCAAGACCAGATGGATGACTAGCTAGAATTACTAGACAGTCCCTCTGTGGTGCTAGACTGGTGTAGGCGACTGTTCCTCTGCCGTGCATCCAAGCGCCCACTACAAGCTGGTTTCGCTGTACTTCAGACACTGTTAAGTTCTGAAATGTTTGTGTGTGAGAAAAATCAACCTACTCGCTTGGCATCACTGAAACATCGGTGCTAAATTTACAATGTTGTGTAGGTGGTCTTTGAAAAGTGTGTGTAGACCTGGCTGTCCTTTGAGGGAGTAAAAGGTCAGGAGATAGTCGGTAAGACGAGTGCCTAAACAGCACTGAGGTGTCAGACGGCCAGCTTGCTGCAGGACTGTAGGTGTAGCCTTGCCTCCTGACTGAGGTCAAACTGTTGGAGACAGTTTTTGTTTGTGCTACTTTGGGACTCTGCGAGAGACTGTTACTGTAAACAGACTGTTGTTTGCCTTCTAGGTTGGACTATGCAGAACATGAGATGTTATGTGGCGTATGTTACGTAGTTTGTAATTGAACTGAGAGCTAACCTGCTACTGGATTAGCCCTGCCTTAGATAAGGAAGGAAGCGATTTCCAAAGTGCAACACTCGGCTCGTTCATATCACACGGCGCTGTGTCAACGCTCTTCTCTCAGGTAACCCGACTATAATCTGGGCTTGTTAATTTGAACCGCGCAGTAATAAAGTTAACAGGGTGAGAAGAGAGGTGCAAGGAGAGATCAGCATAACAACAAAGTGCAGTTTTAATTGAGCCTCTCCAGCTGGGTGAGTGAGTTCACGTTCAACTCTGATAAGCCTCCAGCACCATTCAGGGAACCCTGGGTTGGGAGTTCAAAACCCGACAAATCAGGTCTACTTACCATCACAACAAGCCCACCGGTAGTCGTCATCGGCCGATGACCTACATTCTCTGGTGTTGCATCACCGCCGTGCTACTGCAGTGTGTGTCACTGTACGAGACACAGACAACATCTCAGACTCAACCTTTCACTATCTAATGGTGCAAAAAAGAAAAAACATCTTGACCGAGGTTGCCAGTTTTAGGAAACACACCTGAACCAAGGCAGCCTCACTTGTTTTAGCCATATCAGGAACTTCTGTCAGGAACGGGCCCCAACACTGCCGGCCAAGTCTTAAGTACTACCTTATTTTTTTCCTTTCTGATTTCTACTGGTGTCTATACAGGTGACCATGCCTAGCCTCTAGCCATCCCTTAAAGTTAGAGAGGCAGACAGACAGGGCTCACCATTAATACAGTACACGGGGAGGGGGGTTCTTTAATTGGACAGCCTGGAGAACGGTCGGGCAGACGAGGGAGGGGGTGAGGGCGAGGGAGAGATCATCTGGAAGAGGAGAGAGGAAGTGGTGGCGCGGGAGAGGGCGGAGGCGTCGGAGAGACAGAGATTGGCAGAGTACATCGTGTGGAGGAAGAGGGAGGGCTTCCAGGAGAAGAGAGGAGACAGAGAGAAGGGAGGAAAGGGCGCAGAGAAAGTACCAGAGGTGATCTGGAAGAGGAGAGAAGACGAGGAGGAAGAAGACACGGGGAGGGCGAGGGCCATTCAGAGAGGACATGAAATCATTTGGAGGAAGAGAGAGAGGGAGTGAATAAGATTTCAGAAAGTAGGTGTTAAAGAAAGCGTGCTGTGTTGGAGACTAGCCATACATCAGTAAGCCTCTCTCTTCTTTAGTTTATTTAGCTCTGCAGGTGCTCACTGTAGTCTGAACCAACTGGAGCTGTGCATTGTGTGTGTGTGTTTGTGTTTGTGTGTGTGTGTGTGTGTTGCTGCCGTGTTTGTGCGTGCATCCCCCTTGCGATCCCCTCGTTGGCTGCTAATAGGATTTTTATGGCACACGTCAAGCAGGATAGAGCTGCCAAGGGGAGCTGCTTCACACATGCACGCATTTTTGCACACGCCAACACACACACATATATACAAAGATAATCTAAGAAGCATAGTGGGCAGGGAAGGTTTAGACTTCCTCACACGCATGTAAACACATCACGTACAAGAGCTCACCCGTCAGTGCAGTGAGACACATGCGAGAGGCGGTGGGAGGGGTGGGGGGGGGGGGGGCGTTGAGCGACAATCACTTGTGTTGATTCTCCATGGTGCTGCGGACAGCTGGATAACCGGCCCCTCGCTATTAAGTCGGTTTTACATTGTGGTGAAATGAACACTTTTTCGGCGAGTTAAGACCATTTCATCATCAGTCCCTGTGAACACAATGAACACTGATGCAGACTTAAAAAGTGAACTGAGGACAACATGATCTGCCCTGGTGCACTAAAAACAAACTTTGTTCATCTGCATCCTACCATTATCTGGGACACCCCACTTTTCCTCTGCGCCTTCTCTCATTCTGCTTTCATTGTGGAAGGAGACGTTTTTAAAGCAGTTTGGTTTTGGCCGCCTGGTAACGAGTGGAGGACAGACAACCGGACAGATGGATGCAGCTCTTACGCTGAGGGAGACAGACAGATGGCCGTGTGTCCTTTTAGAGAAAAACTTTGAATACTGAGACAAAGAGACTTTGATTGAATCACTAGAGCCTGTGTGGACTTGTGCGGATATAAACAAAAACTGTTCACTGCAGCTTCACTATGGAGCTTGTCCCAAAAACCAAGTACACCCACTTTCGGAGTGAATCGCTGAGCTCAACCGATGAAACAAACTCCAATCCATCATCGTTCCCTCCGTCCAGTCCAGCCACCCCGCTCACTCCCTCCCCTGGTCTGCCTTCTTCTCTCTCCTCCTCGTCTCTCACTCCTATCTTGCCCCCTCTTCTCCCCGCCCGGCCGAGAACAGCCCCACCACCCTCTGCTCGTTCTTCCCCAGGATGGGATCCCTTCGCCTCGGAGTCTCTGCGACCCTTCTCCCAGGACTCAAGGCCTCGAGCAGGCCGCAGCAGCCTCACGCTCCTGCCGAGTTCTCTGGGGACGACCGGAGCAACTCCAGCTCCTCCCCTCCGCTTCATCACACACTTCCCCCTTTAACCGCTCCTTCTCCCCCTCCTCGACCTCCTCTGCAGGACATGAACCGGCTGGGAGGGGCGTCCAGGAAGGCCCGGGCGGAAGGAGCAGCCAGGAAGGCTCGGGTGGAAGGAGCGCAGCTGGGAGGAGACGAGTGGACGCGCCATGGCTCCTTTGTCAACAAGCCCACCTGCGGCTGGCTGCACTCCGACAGTGTGGTCAGCACCACCGGCGTTTCCTACAGTGTACGGGTAAGTGAAGGGCACACTTTCACTAACCCCCTTACTAATCAATCTATCTATCTATCTATCTATCTATCTATCTATCTATCTATCTATCTATCTATCTATCTATCTATATATATATATATATATATATATTATATATATATTATATATATATATATATATATTATATATATATTATATATATATATATATATATATATATATATATATATATTATATATATATAGATATATCTATCTATATCTATATATATATATAATTACACATCTTTCTTACCAGACGGTTTCTTTGCATATATACACCCTCCTCTCACATTTTTTGAAACTGGAACACAGGAATGCGTGTTCCATCTGTCCAATGGGACTGTGATGCAGGAAATGTCCGATGCTAATGCGTTGCCTTCCTGTTTCCTGTGCAGTACATGGGCTGCGTGGAGGTGCTGCAGTCGATGCGAGCGCTGGACTTCAACACCAGAACTCAGGTCACCAGGTGAGACTGAACACAGCTCATCTGTTGGTTGCTGGCTTGTCATTTCTCTAATTTAATCTCTTGTTGGTGCATGGTAGGAGTGTGCTCAGACTCATATATCTCTTTGTCTGCTAACTTGCCGTCTGACCCACTTCTGCTCCCTTTTTTTCTTGCTTGCTTGCTTCTCTCTTGAGTTGGCATCTGACTGTGTCTGTTCATGTGTGTGTGTGTGTGTGTGTGTGTGTGTGTGTGTGTGTGTGTGTGTGTGTGTGTGTGTGTGTGTGTGTGTGTGTGTGTGTGTGTGTGTGTGTGTGTGTGTGTGTGTGTGTGTGTGTGTGTGTGTGTGTGTGTGTGTGTGTGAACACGCCTGCAGCTCTCCCAGCCCCTTAAATTAGAAGGTTCTGGAATCTTGGTGGTTTCCTTTTAGTTTCCGTAGCGATGTATGTTTGTCTCCATGGCAAAGACGAGCACAGTTTAGGGGACGATAAATTAAATCACCCGCCTCCAGATCCCATTTAATCCACATAATGGTGATTCCGGGAAGGTGTGAGCGGTTAATGACGTGCTATTGAAACACTTGCATGTTGTCCATGTTTCAGGGAGGCGATCTCTGTGGTGTGCGAGGCGGTGCCCGGAGCCAAAGGAGCCCAGCGCAGGAGAAAGGTACACAGCGTGTTCACCAGCACACACCCTTACACGGCATTATTTATTTATATGGCTTAAGTGGACGGCAGTGGGAAAGGTTCTCTGGGTAAGAGCTAGATTTAGCTTGATTGTCCACTCTGTGGTCAGTTGGCTATTCAGTCACACACTCTCCCTTGCACACGCACACATCTTGATTTAGGATGATTGCACACTTCTGCGGTTAGTGGGCTGCTCGCAGGTAATTACCAATCACTCTCTGGTCTCCCTTTTCCCGCCCTCTCGTCACAAGGGAGGCTGGAGAGACGGGGTAGTAGTTTGTGAGGAGCCATTGTTAGGCCAGAGAAGCTTTACAGACGAGCAGACCCAGCCGACAGTCTGCGTGTGTTCAGACTTCATGTGTCTATGTACACTGTAAAACTAAAAAACATCCACCCAAACAGTCCATAAAACAGGTGGCTAAATCCAGCGGCCTGTTGCCACAGTGGGATTTGACCGAGGAATGTCTGGCGCACCAGACAAAACGCAGTTAAAGGATGTAAACTAGAATAGCTAAAACCTGGTCTAGTCCCTCTGGTTTGGCTGGACTGAGGTCAGTGTGGCTCAGCATTGGGCGTCCTGCCCCGATGCAGTCTTTCTTCTCACAGCGCACGCCAGATATTCTGGAGCAGTTATGGAGGAAAGCCATGAGAACAGGAGGAGGATTGGGATAAATGGGCTAGCACAGTAGTGCTGGCGCGGCTATGCGTGATGCTCTTGGCCCGGCCTTCAGTACGTGAACTGTCCTGTCTGCTCTCCATTGGTCACAGTTGGCCTTGGAGACAGGATCACTTTCACAATTGCAGCTGTTCTTCCACTCCCACACACACAGGCATGTCAACGCATGCACCCCCCAGGCTCACGCACAGGCAGGGAAGACTCAATGGACTATCACAAATAAAAAAAAAAAAAAAAAAAAAAAAAAGGCCTGTTGTTTTCCGTTTGTGCACCTTGTGTGTTTTTTACTCATTGACCGCATCCCTGTCCTTCGCAGCCTTCCTCTCGCTGTATGACATCCATCCTGGGGAAGAGTAACCTGCAGTTTGCCGGCATGACAATCAGCCTCACCATCTCGACCAGCAGCCTCAACCTGCTGGCCGCGGACTGTAAACAGGTAAGACCGAAAACCAGCTCACTCTTGAAGCTGCTTTTGTGTGAATTTTCTTGCTCAAAAACGCCATCTTTGAGGTAGATTTGTCCCTGATCGCCAGAGATTTGACTGTGACTCAGAGATGCGTCTGATTGTTAGAGCGCTGTTGTAGCCAGAGGTAGACTCGCTACCCAGAGTGCACTTAGCCTGTGCAGTTTACTGAAGCAGAGTAAACCTGAGGATCTCTCTGCTTGAGGGATTTCATGTGGATTTAGGGATTATACAGACTTACTTTTTTAAAGGTCAACTTCCGGATGGCAGTTTTTTCAATGAAATTGTAAACGTTTTCTATTTTTATCATCCTCATGTTATCGGAATTTATTGTAATATTTATTTTTTGTTGTTTGTCATTTCAAAGCTTTTTTCAGAATGTAAACTGCATAAATATTGTTCGTTATCGCTAAGTTATTTTATGATAATTTCCGAGGATGTGTTTTAAAAGATGCATGTCAATTATTCCTACTGCTTTCACGCTCTTAATTAATTAATGATATAATGAGATTTTCACAGAATTATTTTAAACAATATAAAACATAATGATAATTAAGAAATAACTTTTTATTATATATATTATATGAAATATATATTTTAACTGGACTTTGACCTGTCTTAAAGCCACAACCTAACCCACATTATCTCTGTGCACTCTGTGTGTTGTGACCTTTTGGGGATACTGAGATAAACTTATTTGCCTCATTTATTCTGGAAGCAGCACAAATCACTCTTAACCATCGTCTGTACTCCTGCATCGCCACGGGGCAGGATGTGTTCCTCCGTCTATGAGTTAATAGCTGCTAAAAGATGTTTATTTCTTTGGGGAGATGGTATACAGTAGTGTAGTGCACACACACTAACACGTAGCACAAAGAAACATACCATTCACATGTATCCATTCACAAATGAACCCACAGATATGGACCACTCATTGTGCTAATGTTGTTATTGATCCTACATGGGCGGTTATTGCAGACTGTTTAAAAAGGTGTTCCATCCTCCGTCCCACTTTATCTCTGCTACACTTGATGCCGCTCAATGGAGGAAAAGAGCACTTTTCTCAGTAATGATTCCACGTTTGTCTCTCCATCCACATGCTTTCATCTCACTTCCCACATACTTCATGTCACCCACGTTCTCTCCTTTTGTCTCTCTCCTCCCTCTCTCTCTCTTTTTTCTTTTTCTCCACAGATTATCGCCAATCATCATATGCAGTCCATCTCCTTTGCCTCTGGAGGAGACCCAGTGAGTCACTCTCTCTCTCTCTCTCTCTCTCAGCTCAATCTCACTCTGGCCTTTTTCCATCTTTCTTCAGCCTGCGTATCCTTCCTTCCTGTCTTCTGTCATTGTCTATTCCTTGAATGCCACTCACTCCATTAATGCCTCGCTGGTTCTGCAGTCTTTCTCTTTCAAGCTTGATCTTGTTACTTCCTGTCATTTCTCTTTCAGCTCAATGTTTTATAGCCTCTGTTATTACTAACAGATTGCAGCTTCTGCTTTATCTCTTTCTTCTTGTTTCTTTCAACCTTTCTATCCTAAACCTTTCCTTCACTTTGTCTTCCAATCAATTTTTCCCCTTCCCCTCCTCTCCCTGACTGTCTCACCCTGTCTCCCTCAGGATACAGCTGAGTACGTAGCATATGTGGCCAAAGACCCGGTCAACCAGAGAGGTGAGCAGAAACGGCAAAATGACGCCTTCACTCAGGCAGCATCTGGCAAAACAGACAGTTTAAAAAAATAAATCATATTTAAATGGTCCAGTTTAAACTGAACTCTGACCGTGATGCTTCAGTAAATGAGTTGCAAATTTTCTCTCTAAATTCTGTCTGATTGGCTACACAGATGTTGACATTGCACTTTCAGCAATTACTGTAAATAAATTCTATAAAATATAAATGAATCCTATTAAATAGAAGATATGGCTCTATTTATTTCTTACTCTCATTTGACACACAGCCCACTGGAGACATTACAGTCAGTGGGCAGAGTGAAGAAGGAAACGGTACGTTTACCACCAAATAGGCATAGCTAAGTACCGGGGCTGTTTTTAATTGTTTGGCACAATCTGCTTTATTATTGCTTATGTGATAAATATATATACATGGTTCTTTATTTTCCATGCAATGATGGCAACATGTGCATTAAGGTTCTACCAACACACAATAAGACTTTAAACATTTCTTATGTTTTCTTTGAAAACTGGTAGGTAAAGTGAATGGCTTCTTTCTTTCAAGAAATGACTACCAATGTGTCCTCGAGCAAGGCACATTTACATGAATGTGCTGATTCTGAAAATGCAGAAGCAGACACAATTTGATACTTTGCCTGCAGTTTGATTTGCCTGAGTACATATTTCATTCAAATACATGTCGCTGCAGCTTCCTTGTGAGTCATTTCTGCCTCCTCTCTTTCAGCGTGTCATATCCTGGAGTGTTCAGAGGGTTTAGCCCAGGAAGTCATCAGCACCATCGGTCAAGCCTTTGAACTGCGGTTCAAACAGTACCTAAAGAACCCCCCCAAACTGGTCACACCTCATGACAGGTACATGTAAAAATAAAATAAAAATTCCCTCACATGGGCCCAAAATGTGAGCTTGTCACCCATAATCTGTGTCTACATGTTTCCTCTCAGAATGGCTCCGTTTGACGGCTCTGCATGGGAGGAAGAAGATGATGAGGCTGCTCCACCTCCTGACGTCCCTTACTATAATAATTTCCCTGGAAAACAGCCTCCCCCTGGTGGACTGATTGACATGAGGACCCGCCCAGGAGCCACGCTTGTGAGAAAACTGCACATAAACAGAAGGGGGGGGGGTGTGGGGGGGAGAGAGATACTCATACACATGCTTCAACACATCTAAACACCACTCATACCGCAGTTAAGAGAAGATACACTTGTAGGAGATTTGATAACTGTACAGAAAGTGTCAGACATGCCTAGCTCTGAGCCTGGGAAAATAAAAGGAAATAGCTGTTGCTTGGTTTGTGATAGATAAATCATCATTTAACCTTTGTAACCCTTATAATAGTAATCTATTTATGTATGCCCACATTCGGCTGTGAGTCATTATTTGTTTGTTTGCCTTTGTGTTTGCAGCCGTATGGACAGCCAGGCCAGAATGACATTCACAAGCAGCCTCTGCCGCCTCTACCAGGTGAGTCTCTGCCTGTCCCGTCCGTCTGCATCTCACTCTGTCATTCATTCTAGATCGGGAGAAGATTGTCATCCACGCACAATTAGGACAGAATTCAGTCACGCTCTTGTGTCTTTGTTACTTTGTTTTATCTTGGCTTGGCTAGTGAAAAAGCCATTAAATGTGCACTGGCTGATGAGGAACTGGTCAAGGTTCCTGGTCTTTCTTCATTTGTTTTTTTTTTTTTTCTTCTTCCAGTTGGTGCCAAAGAAGGGGGACGGGAAATGTTTGATGACCCTTCATACGTCAACGTGGACAAACCCCGCCTCCCAGTTGCAGCTAATGGGAATGCTCACAGAGATGCTTTTGACATGAGTAAGTGCCATGTTGTGTTGGGTATATCACACCAGCTTTAGAAAACCAAGTTAAAATGGATTGCTGTCTCAACACACTCAACAGTGCAGGTAGACAGAACAATTAGAAAAGGTGATAAAATGATTTTTTGCAAATGACAAGATGTGTGCATTGTAATCAGAATGACCTGAATTACTAGTAACACAAAGTTGCAATTGTTTTACCATGTGGAAAGTATAGGTATTAATTATTGACTAAGGAGAGGAGCAGAGTAGTGTGTACTGTACAGACAGGATAATTGAAGAGACGAGCTGCCCACAGACGGCAGTCCTGGAGGAGGATAAGGGAATTAGAATGCCTCCGTCCATTACAGGGCCATTTTATGTAACATGATTGGTTGAATGCCTAAAGCTTTTCACATTAAAGACACAGTCCACTATCAGTGTTTAGCATGCAACAGTCAAATCATGTGGTTCGCTTGGACAAGGTCCATTATTTTGGTTCTAAATGGAAAGTAGAAGACAATTTTTCCTATAAAAATATGCATGTGTAGTTTTCGATAGAGAAATACAATATCACAAATGTATGTGTATTTATGTTTTCAAGAGCCATTTGATGACGCCCTGGGAGTCTCCGGGCAAGGCGGGCAAAACTCTGTGACAACGGCGCCCCCTCTGGTGCAGCAGCTGCAGGGCGAGGCCTGGTTCCACGGTAGCTTAAGTCGCAGGGAAGCAGAGAGGCTGCTGACCCGCGATGGAGACTTTCTGGTGCGAGAGTCTGGGACCACGCCCGGACAATACGTCCTCACGGGACAGCAGGGGGGTCAGCCCAAACACCTGCTACTAGTCGACCCAGAAGGAGTGGTGAGTCAGGGAGGGAGGAGGATATCATAAGGGCGAGAGGGATTACAAAGGGGAGGGAGAGGCAGGAATGGGCAGGGGGCCATTTTGGAAGTAGTGTGTTCCTGACATGTATCGGTTTGAATGCAAACTTGCCTTTTAATGTTTGTTTTTTTATTTTGTCTTTTAGGTCCGTACAAAAGACCATCGGTTTGAAAGTGTGAGTCACCTGATCAGCTACCACATGGACAACAGGCTCCCCATCGTCTCAGCTGGTAGCGAAGTGTGTCTGCAACAGCCAGTAGAACGCAGAGCCTGACAATACACACACACACACACACACACACCAATGAATTCACTCCACCAAATATACACACGCTCCTGCAGCAATTAATCACAAGACAAACACACCTTCATATGCTACTATACACACTTCAACGCTACACTTAACACACGCATACAATAATACATATGCACGCAACATTGCAAAGAAAGCCAAAAAAAGAAAAAATAATCACCAGTTTTTCTGTTAAATCACTCACTTGCTGCTGTTGCTACGTATTCCCGTCCTTTTCTGAAAGCCAAACTGTGACCCGCAGTCTTCGACACCCAACAACTATCAGGCGCAACACTCCACAACGGAGAAGCACTGCTGCAATTTCTCAACAGCCTACTGTGAACCAGGGAGGAGCCCTTTGCTAATTTCAGATGGGGCAGAAAACAAATGCAATTTTATTTTTTTTTAAAGGAAAAAACTAATCTTAAAATGCGAAAATGAAAAACAAAACAAACTGAACACTTTACTAATACATGGAATCTTGTACAAAAAACAAATGTGGAACTGAAACAAGAAGAAAGGAGCATAAATGGGACAACCAATGAGATTTTCTGTGCTTTCAAGCATATGTTGTTTCAGTCAGGGAAATGATTTCCCTCCTCAGACTGTTGCTGGAGCACGTTAGGCTGAACGCAAACTGGACGGTAATGGTTCTTTGTTTCAGAGACAGACCCAGGCTCAAGCATGAACTCTCCCCTCAAGTGTCACTGGAGCACTTCAGCAGTAAACCTGACTTTGAAAAAAAAAAAAATAGGTTATTATGCATTAACGAGTTTGCTTCCAACCTAATCAGGAGGGCCACCCTACCCCCAACCACTCCCCTTTTAAGGACTTTGAACTTTGACCCCCGGAGTGATACCTGGTGATGATAAAAGCCTGTATGCATAACTGGGGGACTGCTATACCAATGACCATGTTCTTTTTTTATTTCCATCTGTTATCTTGGGACTTATCACTTGTTGGACATTCTGAGTTGAGGAGGATCTAAACAGCTGTATCTGCCTAATCTCTCCGCAAACACAGACACACATACACCTTTAGAACACACACGGTCTGCACCACCTGTCGTGCCAAAGAACATGAACTTGGTCGCTAACAGCAGAGAAAGCCATGACAATTATCAGCAGTTATCTTGTGTGCTTTCAGCATTGGGAGCAGGTTTAGATTTAGAAAGCATATTAAAATGAGCCTGCTTTAAAGGGGAGACGAATCTAGGCGATTATGCCTGAATACATCATCAAAAAGGGGATTTTTTTTAAAGTAAATTGTGCGTTGATGTCACCCACAAACACAAGAACAACTACATTAAGAAGAGCATCACTTTGACTGTTGCTTTTTTGGACTCCTTAGTATGTGTTTGCACTGACAATCTATGGGTTATATCTTTACAGAGGATTCTGACTGAAAGCAAAAGAGAGTAGAAAAAAGAGGAACCCCTTTAAACGTTGGCTAATGAGAGACGTTGGAATAGTCAAAGCATTGAATTTCCCTTTGCAAAAAAATGATGCAAAATATGACATTGTAACCTGTAATTTTGTGTATTGTAATGTTGCTTTATTTTTTAAATCACTTGAGGGAATAATGTCCTTTTTGAAAAAAAAAAAAAAAAAAATGAAGTGGTTTGGGGGAGCATTGCTAATGTTAAACCAAATGTTGTTGATGCTGTTTTCACAACCTTTTGAGGATCCGGAGGGGGAGAGGTTCACGCTATTGTTTCTCCTTTCCTCTTCCTCCTCCCTCAGTTCATGATGATGATGATGATGATGTTGTTTTTTTATATATTTTTAATTGTGCCTTGTTTTTTCAATGCAGTCACATCACTTCAATGCAGTCACCTTATGTACTTAATTCAAATGTAGAGGACTACAGGAGAATCTTACACAAGCCTCTCAGTTAAAGAAAGACTGTGCAAAAATGACACTCCATTAAACACACAAACGGATCCAGTGATGGCAATCTCCTCTGATGCACGTTCTTGCATACAGCTTATAGTCACAGATACTTGATGTCACCAATCAGGGTGGGGGTATTTCCTGACCATCTGTAAATAACATCAGCTTTTGAATGGTCAGCTTAGTATCGGATCGATGTTCTCATAGTTGTATCTTTAACGCAGTATTTGATAAGTAACAGACACCACAGCACTGAGGTAGCCCTTCTTAAAGACAGTTGAACTTGTGAAAGAGATCGAGGCAAAACTCCTGAAATATGAGAAGGAATCTTTCTACTGTCCTCAGACCCTGAAGTGGGCTTACATCCAATCTTACATGCACACACACAAACACACACATACCAGAGTGACAGCTGGGACAGTCAGACACTCACTCTGCCTGTTCAGGTGTTTGTAGGTCAGAGATAGGATACCAGAGCTTTAAGATCTGCCATTACTCTGTGAGCGTGTGCTGCAACACACCCACCTGCCCCTCTGCATCATTAGTGAATGGGTCTTGTGCTATCATCGCTCATCACAGATGCCTTTTGTTGCATGAAAATCTTTTTAAAATGTGTTGTTTGTCGTTGGTGGTGGTGAAAGTGTTGATGTTGTTGTACTTGCGTTAATTTGTGAAAGCCAAAGGTTACTTTCAAAAAGCGTGCACAGATTGATTTTTACTTTATATGTTTCTGTTTTAATACTTTGTTTTTTGTTTGTTTATAGGGAAACATTTCTGTTTACACCTGTATCTGAAAATATAGATTGCATATATAAATACGTATATCATTCATCTCTCTTTGTGAGTTTGGCTTTTGATACGAGTAACTGTGTGTTTATCGCTGACTGTTTATCGCTTTGTTGGAAAGGTTTTTTTTAAAAATCCTTTTCATTTTTCTCTCAAAAAACACCAAAACACTTTGATGGAAAATGAAACAACAAAGCACACACTGCTAGAAGGTATGATAGCCTGTCACATACCGTCCTGAACAAAGAGTAGGATGCGGTGCGAGTTGTATTGCCACTACTGGAACTCTCTTGTTTGTGAACAGATGAGCCGGTGGGGAACAGTGGGGAGCTGATTCAGGGATTGTTAGAGCCCAGAGAGAGTCTGCGCGTGGGGTACTATACAACAGAGAGAGGAAAGTGCACAGCAAAGGTAAACAAGGCCTTTAATCAATCAGCAGATGTTTGAAAGCAGGGAACAGTCGAGAAAAAGCAGGATGTGAACGTAGGCAGCCAAATTGTGTTTAGGAGGTTATAAGTAGAGGAGCTAACTGTGCCAGGAATATGAAACAGACCTCAGCTGTCGCACCGGCCCCGTCTGATCCAATTTGTCAGACCTTGCCTTCTGTTTCTTCTCATCGACTGCCCTCCTTGCTGCCTCTGCCTCGTTTTTTCTCTTTGGAGCCATGCATCCCCAGCGTCCTCTTCCTCAGGCCATGCCCTCCTCGTCTCTGGGACAGCACCTGAGGGACATGGCCATGGGTCTGGGGAGAGGCAAGAACTTCCTTGGAGGAAACGTCGCCTATGGTTTCATCCAGTCGGCTAAGGAATGCCTCTACTTCCTCCTCTGCTGCTGGTGCATCAAAGAGATCCTGGACTGACTGACTGAACGAGAGTAGATCAAGTGGTCAAACATTGATTTTTTTTCCTTTTCGCCGTTGGCTCCTATAGTGTAATTTCAACCAGCTTTTATTTCATTGGGAATGGAATGTTTGATCCGTGGTGCTGGCAAAGCATTGGCAAGTATGAGTCTTGTCTCATATGACAACAAACCACTTGAGCACTTAGTGAATTTATATAATGCAGTTTATGTTTTGAGCTGTTCAAAGTGAGGTCCTCAGTTTTAGACAGGAGCAATTTAAATGAGGAATAGGTGTACAACATCATAGAATTATTCAAAATGTTAAAATCTTTATCTGTTTTTCAGTGTATGTAGGATTCTCATCTTGGGACCTGGGAAACACATTTCCAGAAGCTACAAATGTTCAACATGACACTGGGTCAAAGATTCCTGAGTTCAACCCTGCTCATCTGAGAACTTGAGGATTGGTAACCCTGATGGTCACTGTACAACACAAACTGGTGTGCACTGAATAAAGGAACTAATGACTAGAAAGAATATTACCTTTATGTCTGCATTTTTGTTCATTTTGTTTTGGTTAGTCTTATGGTAAACATAAACTGTAAAGCAAAAAAATATATGGGCGTCGAACCAAGCTTTTATGTGACTTTAAGGCTTGTTTTTCTTTAATTTAAGAAAGATAGCAAAGGAGCATGTCTGTTTAGAGGTCCAATTTATGATTTTAATTGAACAAAAACAGGATACATGCATCAACTATCTAATATGGGAAAGGAGGATAATGTGACCAAACATATAAACTCGGAATCAGCACAAGCCTGTGGACTACCAGTACTAAATGCCGAGGACCGCTGATGTTATCATAAGCAAGATGTATGTTATACATACGCACCATCACCTGCTTGTGTCAATCAACCTGGAACCTTTAGTGGCGAAGAACAGCCAGGCTGCGTTGCCATTGGTCGAACTGGCGACCGAGAGGCGGGACCAGAGCTGTGATTGGCGGAGGCGCGCGTTTGATCACGCAAGTTTAGGAGGCACTTCAGAAGTTCTCAAGTTGGATGGGAAGACTGAGAAGTGGCTGCTGTATCCGTGACAGACTGAAGGGACTGAAGTAAAGCAACAAACCACGGTAAGAATAAACCGAGTCTTGACGGTTTTATTTCAGAGGAACGACGTTTTATTCTGTTCTCGTTTATTCTTCCTGTTGCGTCGCCAAACGTCGTTTCACTCACTTTTTCCTGGTTGCTCGTTTGACTGTTTAGGTGTTAAGTATTTGTATTTAATAACTATTCTTAACAAACCCCCCTGGCTTTTAAACCATTCAGTGCTTCACTTTACTCACACTGGGCTTTTTTTCCACGTTAAAAAATATATATATATATTTCTGGCTTCACCTCGGTGTTAAGTTTTCTTTTTCTTTGACCCCATCGCCATATTATGACATTTCCTGTCTCACTCAAAGCAGTCATAATAACTAAGCTACATGACTGCTGTGGTGGTGATGATGCTGTGCGTGAACTGCTGAGAACAAGCTGGTTATGGTGCTTTTGTTGGCAGCCTAAGGTTGCTATCATAATGGCCTGTCATGTAGTTTATTCTCATGACCTTTTTTGGTAATTTGTCCCTGCTGAGACCTAGATAATAAGAGCAAGCCTACAGCTGTAGTCATATTTTTGGCTGTGTGTTTTGCTCAAGAAAGAAATGCTTGGGTACTATTAAGTGTTTGTTTAAAAAAAGGTATTAATAAGCTGAAATCAGGCAGGGTGTCAAATATCTTGAAATATGACTATAAGATGTAACCCAACTTCCCAAACCTGGAGCTTTACAGGTTATATTAAATATTACTCTTAAAGATCAGAGAGTAAGAAGAACAGAGTACATGGCCGTGAAAATAATTGTCTCTCTGTTTAAAGCTATCCACTCGGCGGTGCAGTTGAAATATAAATTTTAACAGGGTCCTTAGAATAAATTTTTTTGCCTCTTTTTTGTTCCCCATGGCCATCTTCTGCATGCTCCCTCGTTCTGTCTCTAGTCAATCTCATGGTAGCTATATTTAGTCGGTATCTATTTAAGCCATTCCACCATACGCCCCACAATGCTCCTAGGGCCCTAGGCTAGGTTCAGTGGGCTTCTCTTGGGAGGCACTCAATTAGGAGACCTAAATTGCAGAGCTGGGAGAGAATTGAATTTGAGGAGTGAAGTGTGTCATTACGCAGACAATGTGGTGTTAAATGTAAGTGGTTAGCTTTTTTCTGCATTCGCTGAAGAAAGCCAGACGACACAGGATAAATATGCATCTCTGTTATGTCTGCTTCTGCTGTCTGAGAGGAGAGGTTTCATACAGCTGTAATACCTGACACTTGTATCTGACTTGCAGGGGGAATTGAAATGTCAGTCTGTTTCTGCTTGAGTGATCTCGGTTTGGAAATACACAGTTGTGCTGGTTGGATACATAACTACAGACATATTCAGGGGAAAAACTGCACCATATGTGCATCATACAGTAAAAAGTTGGTAATATGTACATCGGAATATGTATTTTCAGTTGAAATTTGGTGGTGTCTAGACATACATTAACAGACCATTAGCTTTGAAACGGACAGCCCATTCTGCTGTCTTTATCCCCAGAATGGTGCTGGCCTTGGTTACCCCTGTCCCGTGCCAAAACATTCCCCAGCTAGTCAAAAGCCAGGGTGACTAAAAGGCCCACAACACATACAAACTACTAATGAAGAACGGAATTGTCCCAGGGAACTGGACTTCCTGCACACACACACACACACACACACACACTCTCATGTACTCACACACACACACACACACACACACACACACACACACACACACACACACACACACACACACACACACACACACACACACACACACACACACACACACAGTGCAATGTGTTACAGTAGCTCCTTATATTGGCAGAATGGGTGAGGCTGAATAGCAAAGGAATATATTCAAATCCTGCACATGGATAAACAGAGGATGCAAATTTATTTTAGCTGCAGTACCCACACTGTCACCCTCATTGTTGGCTAATGGCAGGGCTTTCAACAATACACCTGCTCACTCTGGGTCGGTAGCTGGCGCTTCAATAAAAAAATGCATTGTTAAGTTAACAAACAAAAATCCAGGTTTCCCCTGTTTTAAATCGCAAAGCCAGCTTTGAGGCAGAGTGTATTTAGACCAGATGTATTCATCTAGTTTGATTTCTTATATGAATTACCCGTTAATCATGTATTCTGTTTTGTATATTCCTCTTGTGTTGCAGGAGACAAGCAAAGCCTCTAGGGGGCCATGTCTGGCAGCAGCAGTGCTAACAACAGCTGGACCATCCTCACTCCTGAGGTATCACCACTCTGTAAAGAGCAAAAGAACTGTCTGACCTCATTGAAAATGCATTATTTAAAAAAAGAAAAAAAAAAAAAAAAAAAAAAAAAGAAAAAAGGAAACTGCTTGTCCCAATTGATTTTCTTTTGGGTCACCTGGAAGTAAAGTAGGTTTCTGTAATAAGACTGCCTTTGTTTCTCCTTCTTTTTTCTTTTTTAACTTCTGTTCACAAATGTGAAATAGCTTAAGAGCTACTGGCCTGATGGCTAGTTACACACACCTGATGGCTAGTTACACACACTCACTGCCTTGTTCAGTGGCACTTCGGCAGTAACGGTTGTTTCAGAGAGTGATGCTCAGTCAGTGCTGGTGCTCAGAAACATACATACAGTTGACTGTATGTTCAGATAAGCCTGGATGCTCCAGCAATAAATCCAAATGTTATCTATGCATAGTGTCCAATGGCTGTCTGTTTATTGTCTGTTTGTTCTAGGAGACTGTCGCTGAAACCCTGAGGCCTTTGGCAGAAGGGAAAGAGAACCATGATGAAAGCCTTACATCTGCAGGTGTTTGTCACAATACATTTAAGGATTTTAAGATGATTTGGGCAAAGGATAAACATAGTTCTAACAAACAAACCTATTGTTATTTCTAGTTTTTAATTTCTGACTTACTTTCACCCATTTGCCTTTTATGAGTATTTATCAAATGAAAAAAGAAATAACGTTAAAAAATGAGAAAAATGATATACAACAGTACCACAGCTCCTTATTGTGTATTATACACAGAGGAGCAGGTATACCAAGTTACAGTTGCTGCATTTCAAAGAGTCACAACTGAAATATGTTAAACTATTGCTCTAAAAGTTTTCCTTCTTGCCTCATGTGTCTGTGTTTGATGAACCAGGTTCTGGGGAAAACCAGCCTGCAAACTGTGCAGAGTCTGCAGAGGGGCTCCCTGTGGAGGGCCACCTGGTAAGACAGCAGGAAACATACTTTTCTTTAATGTAATGTGTGTAAAACAGCTTAGCGGAATATTATCACTGGCCAACGAAGGCATTCTGCTGTCTCTTATTTTGTAACTATACCATGCTTTGGTGGAATAATTATTTCTGAACTGCCAGGAAATAAAAGTTAAAACTGTTTATACCTAAGAGTTTATTTCTGATTGACCAGTTTACAGCCACAATATGAGCCTTCTTACTAAGTTTGACTCATCTCATCTGTAACCAGGTTACAGCTTCTTGAGGGATTTATAAAATAATATTAAACACAAAGTTTCTATTTAACCTATTAAAAGTTACACTTGTTTTTTCTTAATTAAAGGCAGGTGCACAAAATGCAGAAACATTTCACTTATACCGACTTCTTATATGTTTTTAAAGTAAAGGAATAGTTTGACATCTTGGGAAAATACACTAATTGACTGAAACCTAGATATTAAAACGGTTACGATATTCTCATCTGTCTATGAAGTTTAAAAACTGCAGCCGGCTAGCTTCGCTGAGTAAACAGACTGGAATCAGTTAGCCTGTTAATGGGATTTTGAATGGGTTTGAAACTTCTGCTTTTCAATTAGGCTTATTGCTTCAGTTTAATCCCAAAAGGGAGCTCTAAATTCTTTCACTTTCAGTGTAATAATTAAGGAATCGTAATGCCGTGATTCTTTTGCCCAGGTATCAGAAGAAAAAACTGCAGAGCTAAGTGGAGACACAAGCGCAGAGCAACACAACAACAACACCGCCGTCACTGATGCTTCTGTTCCCTCGTCTTCGGACGTCTCGGACAGCTTTGTCACTGGTGATGCACTCAGCCAGTCAGAGGGCCTACCTGAGGGCCCGGCGCTGTCGGGACCCGACCCCGATTCATTTTCTGACTCCTACACCCACATGACCCCCTCCCCTGATGAGCCTTCAGCCTCGCTGCTGAGCACAGAGACTCTGGGAGGGGAGGAGTCTACACAGGAAGGAACACCGTATCCGCTTAACGGGGAGGGGCTACAACCAGAAGGGGAGGAGCCAGACCTGTTTCCGAGGACAAGTGACTTATGGAAACAGGCAGGTATGAACAACAAGACTTTAATCTTTTCATTATTAGATTTCTATTCTAATAACCTGAGCATCAGTCTTTATTTTGAGTGTGTCGTCGTATAAAGAGCATCTCCTGGTATGCCTCTATCCTTTAGTTTTTTGGAGACTAAGCCGTATGTACTATTTGTGTTTGAAGTGTACTTGGTGGACCAGCTGGTTATGGAATTGTTCTGTATCTGGGCCAGGAAGTTGTCTGGAGAGGCTGTGGTTGGTACGATGCAGGGAGCATGATGTCACAGAGAAACCTTTAGTTGCATGACACCCTGCAGAAGTAAATTGGCTTCAGAGGGACTGGAACCTCGAAAGTTTTTTTGCAGTGTGGTGTTTTTGCTCTGCAGCTCTTTTTCTCTTGCTACAGCATTAAAAAAAAAAAAGAGTCTTCTTTTGCTCTAATGTGCATTTCTTTCATGCACCTTTTGTTTACCAACTAGAGTTCAGTGTCAGTGAGTTCTTTACAGTGCCCTTTTTAATGTGCCGTTGTTCTTTTGAAATAAATTGTGATGCAGATAGTTTGGATACTTTGTTGACAGAAGTTTCAAAATGAAGCATTTTCAATCACTTTCCACATGATTTATTCAAGATTTTAAGCATTATTTATGCCGTATAAGGGATGGCAATGGAGCAAATTAACCAGCGCTTCATGCACAGTGAAGCCAATAAAGAAGCAAGTCTTATCTCCCATGAGGTTTACAGCGTCACAGCTGCTGTGCTATCTAACATCCGCTCTGTAAATGCAAGAGCAAATTAGTGCCCAAAACTGTGCAGCAGCTTGAAAATAATAAACATGGCAGAAAATAAAATGATTAGCTGTTATGAACAGTTATGCCTTGGGGGTACCCATAGAATAGATGAAGTCTGTAAATTCCAAACTAATACTAACATTCCTACTCTACCCTTCCACTGCTCCAGACTCCCTTGTGGATTCAGAGGTGGGTGAGGGGAGATCTGAGAAGATAGGAGAGGAGGTCGAGCCAGAGCTGAGGAGAAGGAGGTCTCTCTTAGCAGCTCTGGAGCGGATCGGAAGGACAGAGGAGGAAGAGGAAGTAGAGGAAGAGTTCCAGCTGCCACAACGGGAGGAAGACAGCGGGTTCTCTGTGAACAAGTGCATCCTGGGTGCTGTCATTCTGGTAGGCCTTGGCACCATCTTTTTATCAGGTAGGCAACCCTATATGACCTGTTGAGAAGGTAAACATCCTGTTTGTTTAGCCTGGAACTGCATTAATGATTTATGGAGGAATTTTAGGATGTTAAACTGACATTAGTCAGAGGAAAATGATGAGTTACTAGAAGTTAACTATACAAAAGATGCTCTGAGACTGAGGTGTATTATACCTGCAGGTGTCTTCATGGACCTGAATGAGGGTAGGTTATATGTGTACTTGTTTGTGAGTGAATGAATGAGTGCTTTCTTTCCCACAGCATATGTTTTTGTGTTTGAATGTGCATGCAGGAAAAAAAAAAAAAGTCTTGCATCTGACACTTCTTAAAAAGCAAATTTTAAAAAGCACTGCATGCAAACGTGTGTGAGCAGAAGAAGAATGATTCAGGCACTTTTGCAATAAGGCCTATTTGCTGCTGTTGTTGAATGAAAACCCTCATGTGAACCAATAATTATGAGCTTGGCCATCATATCTTTTCTAGCGAAATGCTGGTTTTTAGGTTCTATAAATTGTTTGTAGCCTGATCAGTGTCAAAACTTTACATCAAAACAGAAGTTTAAAGAGTTGCAAAATAAGAGATACAAGGTTTTCAACCAGCAATAAATATAAAGTTCATAACCTTTCATTTTAGATTTCATACATTGACTATATGCGCATGAGCAGTACACATTCAGTGATAAAAGTCTTGATTGTTGTTGGGTAGGTGGCATTTTCGCCTTCATATGCAAAGCTTTTGTTTGTTTTCTCTGACAGTGGTCTTATTCACATGAACATTAAGTTTTGCATAATACATTTGCAGAGAGTGACTATGGTACGATGGAGCTGAAAGATGCAGAGGCACCAGGAAAACAGGTCAGTCTGACGTCAGATGTCACTTCTTTTCTGTCCCTCTATTCAGTCTTTGTTGTTTCTAACTGCTATTCATTATAAATGCCATTTGTGAATCTAGTTTTCAGGACATTGAGTACCACCACATGAATTTTTAGTATGATATCTCAGCAGGAGACCACCCACAACAATACAGCTATCGTCTACCAACTGTGCTACTCTGGACTTTTGTTCTATTCTGTCTCATTGACACGTACTGTTCTCTCACTTCCTGACTGCTCAGTCCGGCAGTACTTATTCTGAGAAGTCATCTAAAATCTTGCCATTTTGTTGTACTGTGTATGCAATTTGTTGACAGGAGTGGCTTAATCCAGAGGTTCCTCCACTCCCAGTAGATGCTGACAGTACAGAGCTTCTAAATAAGTTAGCCAAAGGGAACCAGCAGATAACTGTGCTACAAGCCCAACTTCAGGTGTGACTCCATTCTGTCTCTCAGTGTGTGTGTGTGTGTGTGTGTGTGTGTGTGTGTGTGTGTGTGTGTGTGTGTGTGTGCGTGTGTGTGTGTGTGTGTGTGTGTGTGTGTCCCCGTCCCCTCTGTATTCATCCATACATAAATGTTTGTCTTCGCATAAACGTGTGTCACTGAGTTTGTAATATTCTCACAGGACCCCCTCTTTCCTGTTCTTTTTCTTTTTTTCTCAAAAAGGTACAGGAAGAAGAGCTTAAAGTAGCCAAGGTACAAGCAGCAGAGGGCGCAAAGGAGCAACTGCAGTGGGAGGAGATGGAGAAGGAAAACAGTAGGTTGAAGAAAGAGATGGCATCTCTCCCTGTCCTTCAGAAAGAGAACGAGAGGATGAAGAGAGAGCTGGAGTGTGTCCCGGCCCTACAGAAAGAACTAGAAACACTGAGATCCACTGTGACTGAATTAAAACTCCCCTCAGGTACAAAGGGACAGAGGGAGGAGGTAGGGAGGGGATGTGGAGGAGGGTAGAAGATGTAGAAGAATGATAGTTGTTAGACAGATAGGGAAAGAGCAGCATGTCTCCTCATTTCTTTACTTTTCTGTTCACTTGAACGCTCACTCCTTTGTAACTGTAGTCACTTTTTGTTTTTCCTTCAGCACCAGGTGAAGCAGCTCAAGCAGCTGTGAAGCCCACCACACCGCCCCCTAGTGGCCAGCCAGAGGAAAGCATGCAGGGCTCAGCTGGATCTACAGAGAGCCAGCCTAAGAAGCTATGGGATGATCCGAGGGAGAAGAAGAAAGATGTAAAGAAGGATAAAATCAACGTGGGCGAGAAGAAGAAGAAGGAGAAACAGAGAGATACATCTGAATGGAAGGAAGGAGAGAAAAGGGAGCGCAAAGATGGAGGTAAAACAGAATTGAAACAGGGAAAACATGAGCAAGGGAAGTTTGACAAGGAGAAAGATAAGGAAGGTAAGCAAAGGAGACACGGTGATGAGACAAAACAATGGAAGGAGAAAGAGCTGAAGAAAGAAAAGGCTAGCAGGGGTGAGGAAGGAAAGTCGTGGAAGGATAGGGAAGGGAAGAAAGAGTGGATAGAAAAGAGTGAGAGAAAAGAAAGGAAGGAGGAGAAAGACTGGAAAAAGGCAAAGCATGAGGACGTTAAGGAGGGTAAACAATGGAGTGGTAAGGAGGAAAAGAAGGATCGGAAGGTAGGAAAAGACCATGGAGAGAAGCACAAGGGCAAGGAGGAATGGAAGGGAGAGAAGGAATGGAAGAAAGGAAAAGATGGCTATGGAGAAAGTGCCAAAGAGAAATGGGAGAAGAAAGAGAAATGGGAGAAGAAAGATTGGAAAGAGAAAGGGGAGAAGAAAAAAGAGGGTGACTGGAAGAGTAAAAACGGCAAAGATCGTAGTAAAGAAGGGAGAGAAAATGGTGAAAGGAAACAGTGGGAAGAGAGCAAAAATAATGGCAAAGAGAGGAAGGGGAAGGATGAGAGGAAACAGTGGAAAGAGAACGAGCATAAGAGTAAAGAGGATAAGGAGTGGAGGAAGAGAGATGAGAGGAAACAGCGGGAGAAGAAAGAAGAACCGTGGCAGAGAGGAGAGCGAGACAAGAAACACAACGGAGATTGGAAAAAGGACCGATCAAGCTCCAAGAATCACAAAGATGAGCACAAACTTACAGGTAACCACGGCAACAAGGGAGAGCATCTGTGGGGAGACGGGAAGCTTCCTCACTCACACAGCCGACCCCCCCTGGAACAGCAGGACTACTGGGTCCGGCAGAGACTCCGCCTCCAGCACAACACCAAACCACCACAGCAGTGCGACTCACTGGAGACGTGTGCTCAGGCCGAGGGGCTGATCCCGGTCCTCTTCCCAGAGTTCGAGGCCATCCTCCAAACTTACCTCGCCAAGGCAGAGGAGGCGGGAGTGGATGGTTCCAAAAGAGAAGAGGTCAAAAAGCTAGCCTCCGAATTCTTCAAGGACGGAGTGTTTGTCCACGACCAGACGAGCTTTCAAGAGTACGTCGAAGATTTGGCAGATATTCTGGAAGACATGGTGGATGGAGACGAGGAGGAGGAGGAGGAGGACGAAGATGACGACAAGGACGAGGAGGAAGAGGATAGTGCCATAGAGGAAGAAATGGAGGAGTTTGAAAGAGAAGTCATGAAAAGGTTTTCAGTGCCAGGAGCTGTAGAGAAAGAGGAGAAATCCAAAGCGGAGTGGAGGAAAGAGAGCGGACGAGGACGTGGCTGATGAAGTCATAGAATCATCAGATGTAAATGTAGCTTAAATGTATACTTTACCTACAAAATGACCTTTTTTATATTAATTACTCACCTCCTGTTACCTTGAATTCATGTAAGAAACAGTGTTATCCTCACATGGCTCCACGGTGAAGAAAGGATCAAAACACTGAGGAAAGTCATGATGAATTGAAAAAACAAAAACAACTTTTCGTAAAGAATTCAAGGTAACGCGGTGTGAGTCATTTATAAACAAGTGGCCATTTTGTGGTTGAAGTATAAGAGCAGCCATGACGGATGAGAGGTTATTCAAAGGGAACATTTTATATTGGACCACCATCGCTTGCAAGCATACATTTATCATCCTGTCCCCCTTTTTACTGGATCTCATTTGACCCCTTCCATCTGTCCATGAAGTTCAATTTAAAATGTAATGTCACTGTTTTGGGTCGTTTTTGTATTTTACTTGTGCACATGCACACTAACTAGAACTTTAATAATGGAGAAAGTTCTTGCATCTAAATAATGTTTTGGGATGGACTTAAGACAGAAGAAGATAAGAGGCTACAGGTACTAGTGGAGCATAATGCAAACATTAAATAGCCTTTAAGCGCTCGTTCTTCTAGTGTTCAAAGGAATAGATACTGTATAGTCTTATATACACACCTACACGTGTTCCTCTGCAAACTGCACTGATGAAGTCCACCCACTCACTGGTCCTACACTGTACCTACAGTATGCCATCGTTATGTATTAATTGCTTTAGTCGGGCACTTAATGTCAGATTATCTTTAAATCATAGGTTTATAGAAAGCGTGGTGTGAACTGCTGAAAACAAGCTGAGTGAATAGTTTAAATTAATTTAGAGAAGTCTGCATTGCTTTTGTTTTGAATGTACATATTGCATTAAAAGTGTTTAAAAAAACTATGCAGAAATATATAATTAACTTATTTTAAAAAGGTTGGCATAATATAGATACAAATATAATTGGTTGGCACAATAGATATCGACATGTTGAGCATGTATGTTTCTTTTCAGGTACAGAACTCATGTGCACTAAACATTTGCTTAATTATTGTTTTATTATGAATGTAACATTTGTTTTAATTGATTAGGTTGGTCATGGCACTGAGGTCATGTTTTTCTTGCCGTCTGTTTACACGCTAACTTATTAACTCAAGGGGTTACTGCCACGTAGGAATTATTTTTCAGAGGGCGTAAATGCAGAAACATGTAATGTGGCTTTGTGGCCAAATAGAGAACTCTGTTTGTTAGGATGTCCATATTTGACCTTGTTACTGTCAAAAGAGCGGAATAATAAATTTGGTTCATCCCTGTGATAAAATAACTGGCTTTTGTCTTTTTTATCACTCCCTTCGCTGCCTGTAAACATCCACCCATTTTATTAGACACAGTGATTCCAGGTCTTCATCTGAATTTGATGCTGTTTGGTTTACCAGTCCTGATAACTGTACCGTCAGAACACAGTGAGATCTTTTGTTTTGTTCATAATTAAAGTTAACGGTTGTTTTGAAAAGTTGTCACACTAATGTCTGTTGAAAGTCAGTGGAATCTGTAAAAAAAAAACTGCTGTTACTTATTTTCCGACAGATCTTTGACACATGAGTGATGTATTACTGTTTGTTCGCAGATGAATCAACGTCTTTCCCCTTGGATCGCCTTTGCCAGACTTCTCCTCTGGGAAACTTTTTCTGCAGTTCCTTTTTAGAATGCCCTTTAACTGGATGGGTGGAGCATGGGTGGAGCAACAACTTGGCTGATGGTAGCAGAGGAAGAGAAGAAAGAAACGATGACTTCACGTCTTTAAGTCAGTGAGTGTTTTGTCAGTCAATCATTGGACCAGTTTGTGAGTAGAAACTGGATTACTGGCCTGGTTAAATGCTAAAGCTTTTTTCTTGGCAGATATATTTTTATTGAGCAATTCACTTGTGTGTTTAAGACCCAGTTTAATAGTTTGTAAACTTGTGCATTTAGCATTAGTAGTTAGGAAATTAAATAACGTATTAGGTACCGAGTTGATATCTAAATAAAATGATTAAGAGGCAAAATAAGATATATCAAAACTGCTACACTATAGCTTCAGCAGTAATGTCTCTCACACACACACACACACACACACACACACTTTTACATACACGTACGTACAATATACCACTGCCTCTGTGGAAAAGCAATGTGTCATGCAGGTCTACATTCCCTAACGCACAGTCCTCTGTAATAAATACCTACCTTATAAAGTCTGTGAAAGGAGACACTGTAAATCAACCAAGTACGTCGCTATATACGTGTATGACTTTAAGGACCTCTAAGTTTTTCCCACACTATTTTTCGTATTTATATGCATGAAACTTTTAAATAAAACACATCTACTCACAAGGCCAACTGCTGGATCAGTGAGTGCAGCAGGCAATCTGGAAACTCAAAAAGTATGGATTATGTTTTGAAATATAGACCAACGAATCCTTAGACACAAAGTCATTAATCATAAGAGAAGTAGCAGCATCGCCCCACGGAACACCATGATGCTTTAATACGACTACGTGATTTCTCAGTCCTCCCTGTAAGTCATTTATTTTGTGTTAGCAGCTGCACTCTTCCTTCCTCAACGATGGCCGAGGGAATGTAAGGAGAAGAACTGAAGACTGCTGTTTCCGGTGTGTGTGTGTGTGTGTGTGTGTGTGTGTGTGTGTGTGTGTGTGTGTGTGTGTGTGTGTGTGTGTGTGTGTGTGTGTGTGTGTGTGTGTGTGTGTGTGTGTGTGTTTGAGTCTCATGCAACTGAGAAAAGCAAACGAGTTGAGGGGATATTTGGATGACAAAGCCATTGTCCTTGTCAGCACTAATTGCCTCCCTAATATGCCAATTGTGCACATCCTGTCAGACCATTGGCTTAAATAATACGGCTTTTCTGAAGTGAAACCCAAGTGCCTCATTCTCAAAAGTTTTTGCAACACGGACTGTGTAATTATATCTGATTTACTGCTTTCTTTTTGCTCTCTGCAGCTTTTTGCCGACCGTTTCTAGACTATTTTCCATGTATTTGGCAGAACTGAGCAAAACATTAAACTGTTTGTAATATGTTTAACTCGTCCTCACTGTGATTGTTAGTCTGTGGTTTCCTGAATGAAGGAATTCATCCAGTAAACCTCTTCTGCCAGAGACTAGTTACATTCTGAGATTGATTCTGAAAATGCAATCACGTCATGGAAAAAGGTCAGTGGTGTTTGGGGAAACATGGTTTACACTTTTACTGGTTGCAATATTCAGAAAACATAAGCTGTAAATATTTAGAGAGAAATGAGTGAATGATTTATGTTCTTTACTAGGAGAAGTCCGCTTTAAAAGGCCAAGAAGACACAACCTACTCACACACATACCGTGAGTTGGTGAGTCTCTGATTTGTGTTGCCAGATTACATTCTCTTTAAAAGCACAACTGTTTTTCTTTCTATCTGAACTTGAACTTAAACTGTATCATAAGGTAACTGTTATAATATTTCTCATTTTTCCTTTCTTGGCCCAGAGATCAAACCCTCTTGACTGACAATGGAGGGTGCTATTGGTGTGCTGGTGTCCCAGTTCAAGGCGTTTGCTGGCAGCGATGGTTCCTCTGACACACTGAGCAGAGATGAGTTCCACAGACTGGTCAAATCAGAGCTCCCTAACTTTGTCAAGGTAAGTGTTGAAGGTTAACAAAACAATAATGCTGTGATGCACATAGTTGCATTTGTTTGCTTATTGGTGGAAACATCTCAGTGGGCGCAAAATCAATATCTGATGCATCCAATTAAATTTAGCCAATTACTCTTTTTTGTGTCTCTTTTTGCTCCAAGATGTGCCATAAATATGTTGGTTTATGGGGGAAATGTTACCTGTAACTCTTATCGAGTCACTTTTATGTATATATATTTTTTACTATAATACATGTGTTTTATACTTTTCTTATAGTCAACAAATCGATTGTAATGTTTTCTACATATTCAAAGCCTAATACAACTTATTCCTATATGCTTCATTGGAAGCACATTGGCACTAGTGTTTATTTTGAGTCGATCACACATACATCATCCTGCTGCCCCTAAATGTGTTTTAATTCGCTCCTGAAAATAGTAAAAAAAAAAGAGCAAATGCACTATTATATATTTTTTGGGGTAAAAGCCACAGTTGCAAGCTTTCTTTAGGGGATCAATAAGCCTGTTTTAAGAGAATGATATGTATTTAGGGCTAAATATCTTTATCTTTTGATAAAGGCAGATTCATATTTAAATGGGTATCATCTGGATGCCACATTGGCCCTTTTTTCTGGGGCCTTATAATTAACTGTTAGTCATACTTGTGTTTAAAAGGCCATTGCTGTTCTTCTACTTGAGTGTTTTATGCAAGTCGTCTTACTGAACTTCTGAGCCAAATCCAAATATTTTCCTCTTTCCACTATTTCCTGCGATCCAGAGCACAAAAATAATAGAATTTGTCATAAAGACCCTTCAGAGACTTCAAAGTTTCACTCTAGTCTCATGTAATTGTGTTGTCATGTTTAACCAGAGCCCAGTGGCGGAAAGTAGAAGCTCCCAAGGCCCATCAGTAAATACAAATATGGAAAATTCCATATTCCTCCTTGCATGAAAGTTGAAATAACCACTTTTGGCCACTAGATGGTGACAGATCCATTGCTCCTTTTGCCAAACCACCTCTGCAGACGCTGCATTCATTTTTTAAGCTGGTGAATGTGCCAGAGGTGTCAGCTTGCCTCAGTCTCATCGCCCCACACGCACAACCAATAACATCCCAGTTTGTCTACGCTGACACTCACTACTGGTTTTTTTTATTAAATATCTCATGTAGTAAGTATCTTCCTGTTTTCTTGCAGAAAGCTGCTGACCCCGCTGCCATCGACCAGCTTATGAGCTCATTGGACAAGGACAGTGATGGAGAGCTCAACTTCCTGGAGTTCTGGCAGCTGATTGGGCATCTTGCAAGCAAACATGGGGGGTTCAGCCAATAGAGTGGGCCGTCCTCAGAAACAGTTAGTTCTGTTACAGTTTCATGCGCGTAACTGACTTGTCTGTGTGCCATACAGTTTGAACAAATTGGAAATCAGCCAAATGAAAACACCCTAAAGTCTGTTTCAACTGCACATCACCGTTGTTTTTTTTAACAGTAGTCTGCATTTCTTCTCACTCCTTCCTCTCACCAGCAACTGGCACAGACTCTGTCACCGAATACTATTGAACAATTTGCAACATTAGCAACATTAGAACCAGTCCTAACTGTTTCTCAGAACACACACACACACACACACACACACACACACACACACACACACACACACACACACACACACACACACACACTAGCACTCAAAGCTGCTTGTGCTTACAGGTCTACCAGGCAGTTGCAGATTGTGAATGCATATTGTCTGAAAACTGACTGTTAGTGTGTGTCTCTGTGTGTGTGTTTAAGCATTGTGTATTATTGACTTTTCTAATTACTGTAAAAGGCATCTTGTGATGTTCATCATCTCCCTCTAGCAAACAAACAAGAGCTTTGTTGTTGGCAGAGCAGGATTTTCTATTTAAAGCTGGAAATAAAATGAAAACAATACGTTAAAAAAAGTATTTTCTTGCTGCTCGGGCCTTCATTTGAAAACGTTTTCCTAAGTTCCCTTTCAACTGAACACTATCTTCTTATTCTTTGCACAAGTAAGTTAAGTTCCAGGGTGTGGCTTCACTACATCTGTCTGTTGGGAAAGCACACTTAAACATGAGCGCACTCTTGTTCCTACATGTTAAGATAAAGTATACAAAAAAAAAGAAGTTGAACGTGCAAGTATAAAAACAGAAATATAAAAAAAAAACCATTAAACCAAATTAGAAAGTATTTCTCTGTTCTCCCAAACAACGGAAATGTTTGTTATAAAATGTTGGTGAAAAAGTGCTGTGTTGCTTAAGCTGCGCCTCTTTCCACATTCCTTCTCTCCTAGGCACACGCCCTATGACAATGAAAGGGGGGGAAAAAAAAAAAAAAAAAAAGTTGGCAAGAGTGAGAAGTTAAATCACGGAAAAGATATGTGTTACTGCTTAATCTAGCGCAGGACTGTCTGTGAGAAAAGAAGGAGCGCAGCTTCTGAAATAGTTTCTTTTGCCTTTTGTGTCCCTCTCCTAACGGTGAGTCTGCTTTTTTTCCTCTGATTACTAGTTTTATGCCATGTCTATCTCTAGTTTATTATGCTATTTTATGGACAACATTATCAATTTTGTCTTAATTTCCTCGGCTGCGTCATACATTTGGCATAATTAGCGAGCGTCTCTATTGTCATTACCAAGCTTGGTGGCCACATGGATCGGGTTCTCCTTGGTAATCGAACCCCAATCCCCTTTTTACACTTCCAGAGAAACCGGAGTCTCCACTCACGTTTACTTATTTATCCTCTGCGTGTCAGCTCTGCCTCTGGCCGCTCTACAACTTGTCAGGATTACTCAGGGCGACATGTAAATGTGGCACGCGGGCAGGGCAAGCCCCGACGTCTCCGTCACGTTACTGACTGCTCCTGACATCCGCGCCGAGGCCGTTTTCGCCCCGTTAAACAGTCACACTGCGATCGCTGCACCGCGACGGTCAGATTTGGCCCCTTATCGGTCTGAATTATTGACGCTAATGATAAGACTCCGGTAGCGGGACTCGGATGGCCTCGACCTGGTGTTCGTTAATGACGCTCAGGAGAGAAATAGCGGCCTGGGCGATGACAGGTAACGTGGAGGAGGACGTGAGTCAGCCACACATAAGTGCTAAGAACATGACCAGGGTGGAGCTGATCGCCGGGATTTATCAATGCTCGTTGGGCTCATGAACTATCGGGTGGCCTGTAGTCAGTGTGGTTAAAAAAAACTTCCATTGAGACATGACAGACACACACACACACAGACACACACACACAGACTGTGTGTCCGCATGCTTCAGTAATAGGGGTGGTGAGATGACTGGGTAGGTTGGGTGGCCCCACCTGACTTATCTGTAAACTGGTTTGAACTTGTTCAAGGCTTTAATCCAGTTTTCAACGCTGACTCAACTCTCACGGTCACCATGCTTTATTTGATTTACTATCTGGGAGGTACTGTGCACACTATGATACATACTGGATATTGTGAGAGCATAATTTTCGTCTGCCGGATCCTCAAGGCCACAATTAAAAAATATAGAGACACCATGACACAATACATTATGGAATAAGACACATATTTATTATAATTAGTGTGTGTCCTAAACACATTTTAACCAAGTAAGTCCTCTTACTTCAATATTTTACAAGGCACACCTTGAAAAAAAAAATTAGTAGCAGATAAAACATGACAAAAATCCCCAATTGTATATTTAGCTACACAACCTCTGGCCATATTAACATGAAATATTTAATTAACCAAATTCAAAACCAGTTTGTGAGGCCTAGTTTACAATCTGTGGATAATAATCACTTAAGGGTGTCAAGATATGTCTGAGTCATTGTAAGAAGCAGGATGTATAATAACGAAACAAAACATACAAAATAATGCTTTTTTTAGCCTTAAAAACATAATTTAAAAAAAGGGCAAATATGACTGTGTCCTTGTTATAATCCTTATAAGATAGATATTCAGGAGACGATGGCTAACAAGTAGACCTTGCTTCATTTTAATTTGTTTCAGGCCCAAAGTCTTGTGACTCATTGAATTAATGTGTGCGGTGCTAAATTCCAGGAAAAGGCCACAAAAGGGTCCAGTAGTGCAAATTACACAATGCTCTGGGCCTCACACAGGCATTCATTACACTTGAGTCACGATAAAAGGAGAGCCTCATTCGTATTCGGCACCGTCAGTCCTCGTCTTGCTCTTATCTGACAAAGCCCACGACATGTTCCTCTCTGCCATTTGTAATTCTGTGGCCCTGATGTCTCCGGTTCTGACCGAAGCCGACTTGGTTTCATGTTCATCTCATTACACTCGAAAAAAGGAGGCTAATGGATGGTGGCCTGTCAGGCATTTTGATATATGGGCTGTACAGACAAAAGACACCCACAAACACTGGTCCGCCTGCTCCTGTGCTGCTGTTCATCTTGTAGTGGGTGTTAGGAAGGTGTTGGGACAATTATAGTGACCCATTAAATAATTATGAACTGCATGTTGGTGACAGATGCTCAATTGTATGTAGCAAAGAGTTGTGTGTGTCTACCTCTTTGTGCATGTGCGTGCGTGTGTGTGTGTGTGTGTGTGTGTGTGTGTGTGTGTGTGTGTGTGTGTGTGTGTGTGTGTGTGTGTGTGTGTGTGTGTGTGTGTGTGTGTGTGTGTGGCATGGCAGGGAGACATGAAACAGAATCCATGGTTTGGCTACCTGCACTCACTCACCCAGTAATTATGTTAATGCACAGAGGTCCTAATTAGTGTTGTGTGTGTGTTTCTATCTTTCTGTCAGTCTACCTATATGTCGTTGTGTGTCAGCTTAGTGGGAGCATTGAGGTGTGACATCTGTGTCAGATGGGAGATTTACCTTCTACAGTTACTCCGACAACATCACCACAAGCACCCGTCATCATTACCCGTCCTACGGTCACCGCTGACCCCTGATAGTTTCCGATACACAGTGGAAACCCCGCTGCAAGGCCTCGTACCTCGCTGCTCCGATACTTATCAGCAGCTCTGCTCAAGTACCTGCAGTATTTATTCAGGCCTTTAATTTTCTGAGAGTAGTTACATTGGAGATGTTGTTTGTTGAGACACCGGAAAGATAAATAGGAACAGAAACCGAGAGAGACCCCTCTGCTGGCAGAATTATGTCTGGATTAGGTTGCACTGGCCTAAACACGGACTTTAGATGTAAGGTTATGTCCCAGTTTCATATGACGAAATAAAATGCATACAGCCGTTTCCATAGTTTGCGTTTTTTGAAGATAGACTTAATCAATATATATGTCTTAATGCCAAGCTACAAACCAATAATATACAGTATATATTTAATAGTTATTGTCATAGGGTACTGTTTTGACTATTTGTACCTTTTGTGTACAACATAATCAAAATGTGTGTAGAATTAGCTTATAGTATGGAAATTGGGATGTCTGTTTTGATACAGCTATAAGAGCAAATGAAAGCATACATGTGTTTCTATCTAGTTTCTTTCCTTCTTGCAATGTCCAACTAGCAATACGCAGTTAGTGGAAAGAACCAGAACTTAAAACTGCCTGTCTCAAGTCTTTCAGCTGAGGATTTAGCTTTACACGAGTCTGAGATCCTGTCAATAACAGGAGCATTAGATGTTTCAGGCTACTTTAATCTTATCAGAGCCGTGCAATGTTTTTCAGTTCTTACTTGAGCACAGTTTGAGTATTCCTTCAGTGTGAGGGGAGGTGTGCTGCAGCAGACGGGCAGCAGGCCGTAATCTGAACCCGGATCCTCCCGCTGGCTTCTGGGGATCAGATGTCCACCGTCAGAGATCACAGCTCCCATTGTGTTTACCTCAGAGACTCCCCTCCTCCTCAACCTTCCATCCCTCCCTCTCTCTCACTCTGTTTACCTCCTCCTCCTGTTCTGTGCTGACATCACTTGTGTGTCTCACCTTTCTAACATTTCTATGTTCAGGACACATATCCATAACATATAATATGATATAATATAATATCCAAACATATAAAATGCAAATACAATTTAATAGAAAAAAAGATGTGATCCTTCTAACACCAAAGAATTACATTTGTCTCATCTTCACGTTTTGGCTTAAATAGCAACTCACACAAGTTTGCTTTGCAGATCACTGTTATAACTACTTATTTGCAGGACAATGTGGTTTTTTAATGTGTATTTTATCTCGGTATTTTTTCAGCTACGTATATACTACATGCAAAACTAAAGTGAAATGCTGCATTATAACTTCATTTGAATAGATTATGTTATATAATATGATGAGTTAATTATGAATCTCTGATCTCTTTTCATTCAGTTGTTCACAAGGATTCCAAGGTTATGATGTTCTCCCTTCTGCAATGATGCACTCAATAACTGAAATAAGCCTTTTATCCGCCAAAGACAATGTTAATATATTTTCATAATAATAAAATTCATTAGAACTTTACCCAACGGCATGACGTCTGGATGTCTAAGATATGGCCATATATCTTCCTGTGACTTCCAACACTAAATTCTCCTATTTTTGTCCTTGTCTCTCTCTCTCTCTCTCTCTCTCTTTAGATATGGAGTCAGCCATTAAGACGGTGGTGACCACGTTTCTGGGTTCTTCCAAGGGGAAGGAGAACCTAGACGGGGGTGGCTTCCAGAAACTGGTGAAGAAACAGCTTGGCGGCATGATGCAGGTAAGAAACCAAGAAAACGGTTTAGTTGTCCTACATCTCCCTTTGCTGCACACAAAGAATAATCAGTATATTAGAATGATTTTTTTATAAATATGTAGTAAATTCGATGAATCATACTTAGCAGCATGCCGGAAGTGCCAAAAACAATTTGGAACTTATTTTCACCTCATACGGTCATATCCATTAATCACAATGATATTGGCGTATTGGCGTTAAAACGGTGATGGATCCAAAACTGTGTATTTTTGGTGTTAGCTCTTTATCTTGTATAAAGGCTAAGTTGTTAAGTATCATGCTTTATGCTGCACCCTTTTCAATGTGTTCAACATGTTGTACGTTGTTAATGTGGTATGATGATTTATTATCGGTTTTTCGATATGAAAGGTTAGCCAATGTATTGCAAGGTACCCTAGATGACTTTATAAACAAGTGGCCCCTTTTAGTACATATTTTGGATATGAATGGCCAGCAATAACCTTTACTGGAGTAGACTGTGCTTGACTAGATCAGTAAGCAACATCTGTAATGGTAAATTCCTCTGTAATATGTTTTAGGCTTTATATTTGTTATTTGTTATTTATTTTATTTGACTATTTTTAATACTTTTTTTTCTGTCTTTGTCAAGGATATATGTGTTGTTTAATTTGACCAAATGTGTATGTTGATTTTTTCCTGATTTGTTCTGTTTTGATGTTTAAAAAAAAAAATGAAGTGGGAGAAAAAAACATGATTACTTTTCATACAGAATTAACATATTGTGTCTATCCCCAGGATACAAACTGCTCCTCTGCCATTAAGGAGATGCAGCAGGGTTTGGATGCGAACAACGATGGAAAGGTCAGCTTCCAGGAATACCTCACTCTGATTGGATACCTGGCCACCTCCCTCAGTAATACCAAGAGTGGATCCAACGCTGATGCGTCATAGATGCTTGTGTTTAGTGAAATGAACAGCCTTCTTTGGATTCTTTAAATATCTGTTCTCATTCAAATGTTCTAAACTTTAGAACAGTCCATAATCATTTTTGCATCTAGATAGTCAACCTGTTGTAAAATGCACTTAATGTCTGTCCAGATCAGCAATTTTTTCAGTCACACCATATTGATCTCCATTGTCAAGGACATATTGAAGGACTCTAAGCTGGGAGTGTCTTTTTTTCTACCATTTATACAAAATATACTAACTGTATTTTCAAAATAAATGCTCTATATAGTAAAACTATCTTGTGTGTAGTTTTTAATTGGCGTTACATCTTTATTAAGTTGCATCTGCATTCAAGTTTTATTTCCAAATGAAATACAATTTGTCTGGGAAACCCAACAAAATGCTGTAGGTGTCCTGTGGTTTCTTTGATGTGGTTTGACATTGTCCCACAGGCACTGCTGCAATGATACCTGCTCCTTCCATTGCTACCAGCAACACTTACTAAATATAGCTGTGACATCCCTGACTGGTCAAACTCAGCAGCTTTTGGATGCATCAACTACTGCAACCAGATCCTGACATACAGTATACACTTCCTATTGTGCACCATCCTCCACTCTGCAACACTATACATACACAGATATGGTGCATACAAGCATGCACACACACACACACACACACACACACACACACACACACACACTGTGCTGCCCCACTCACTGACACAATATACTGTAGCGTCGACACACAAACAAGAAGATGCACTTACTAGGACGGCAGATCAAACATGCCTTTCATGACATCTTGCCGTGCTTGTGCATTAATTCAATTCAAGTGTACATGATCATATGTGTTTCCCTCATTTATTTTTGCTCCTCATTTACTTTTCACGCACTTTGGCTCTCACTCCATCCATCATACTGTTTCTGTGTGGTGTGTTTTTGAGCTTGAGGAGGGAATGTGTTTGTGAAAGTGCTCGTGTGTGTTGCATTCGCACATTTGGCTGTGTTTTGCCAAAGTCTTTGTCTGAGGATTTCTCTGCATGGCTGCCAAGTGTGATGGCTCCATTCATTGGTGCTAGATTAATCCTTTGGATACTGTATCGGGCATGATACATGCCCCCCCCCCCCTTCCCCCTCTCCTCCAGTAAACGTCCTATCTCTACACATACCCTGACACTCCTTGCTGTCTAAACCCAGACTCATGCGACGAGTCATCTAGTGATTCATCTTGTTCTTGGTACTGTATTTACGGTAGCACTCCCTTTAAACCTGTTCTCTGTTTTGACAAGAAGTACAAAATGGTTGCACAGCAGGGTAACGAGATACTCATTGTGCTGAGGAAATGCTGATGGCTATGAATGTTGCAGACCACTTCCATATCTTAATTATCTATTTACACTTATGTTAGTATGTTAACTTTCATAAGGACTGACCTCTGAGCGTAACAAGCCCACTTTTAAAGCATACAGCGGCATTTGTGGGTTGGCCTGTTCTTTCGGCACAGGCTGAAAACTCACCTCTTCAAGAAATACTACCCTGAGCCTTCCTCTTAGCACTTATTGTATCCGTATCAGTTTGTTGTACTTATTGTATTCGTATTAGTCTGTTGCACTTATTGTATTCGTATTAGTTTGTTGCACTTATTGTATTCGTAGTAATTTGCTTCTGCACTGTACTTTTGCTCTGGTTTATGCTCTTAGATGCTTGTTTAAGAAAGGAGATGCACTTATGACTTCTGGTGACTAGCAGTTCTCTTGAATACCTATGTTGAATACACTTATTGTAAGTCGCTTTGGATAAAAGCGTCTGCTAAATGACTGTAATGTAATAGAAATGTAATGTCATATTATGATAACTTCAATTTACCTAATGCTGTAGTAACAGTTCCATTCATGCTTTCATTGACGATATGTTGTTTCTGAAGAAGGGGTCAGATGGAGTTTTCATGTGTCCATTTAGAGGACAGCAGGTGTCTGATGCGTAAACAGAGATGGAGGAGGGGGGGTAGGTGGGGTGGCTGGAGGCCATGAGGGATGTATTTAAGACGGTGTCCCTCTCATCCTCCTCATCAGTCGCTCTTGCCTTCTCTCTCTGCACCTGACCAGCAGGCCATCACTCGTCCTCAGGTAAGAAATTGTGTAGAGGACAGACTTCAACTCTGAAGGCTGTGTGTCCATTTTTCTCCGAGGTTGTGTCTATATTTTTCTTTTAAAGGTAGGTTTTAGTGGTGCAGCTAATGCACAGTGCTGTCGGTAGGGGGGACTGCCTATTGAAAAAAGCTAGTGCAAATCAACAACAAAGACAGGAAAAGCTCTCTGTTTACTCAGTGATAACTTTTAGAACCTTAATTTATCTTAAACAGAGCATGCCAAAAAAAGTTTTTTTATGCTGCTGACTCATGAGAATGTGGAGCATTGTGTCAACCAGGGCAGACTGATATAAGATGTGATGGACAGTTAGGAAAAGGCTTCACAGTTCAGAGGTGATGTAGGTCCAAGAAAGGCAAAGACTTACACCTGTCTCCAGGGGTTTTCTGCCATCCGGTAGAGCTAAAGTAAAAGCCAGATCAGGTTGCCTCGGCGTGTCCTGGTTACATCTCCTCCTCTGGTTTGGCTGTTTTACCAGCTTAGAGTTTCACTCTTATCAGCTGGCTCACATATCCGGCTGCTGTCAATGTCCTGACTCCCAGAGGTCCTCTCAATGGAGCAAAGCAACAAACAGATTGAGGATCTGTTTAATCTGTAGCAGAATCTTATCAGTACTAGTGGCAGGGAGGAAAATCTCCTGATGAGGAAACAGCTAGAGCAAACTTGACTCCTGTGCAGGGTTTCCAACTCTGCCAAATACCTCTCCTGCCACTAGATAGATAGACCTCATAGAAGATAATCCTGTAGCTATGTCATCGATGGTGATTTAGCCTGTGATTAGGTTTTCTACGTGTGTTTCTCCATGCATCACCAAGTGTCAGTGTATCTAAGATAAAAAAAAGAGAGAAAGAGTGTGTGCACATGCATTTGTGTGCGAGAGAGAGAAACCTAGAGAGACTTTAACACGGGTTGAGTTGCAGCAGTCTTGTACTCCATGCTCCTTGCTTGCAGGATTACTGACATGGACTTCTCTTGCTTTTCTCCTCCCCTCACCCTTCCTATTATCATTCCTCCAGAATGTCTATGCCCAACTCAGAGAACGCCTCCACCCTGGAGAACGCCATGCAGCTCTTGATCCAGACCTTCCATAAGTACTCTGGGAACGAGGGGGACAAATACACACTGAGCAGGGCTGAGCTCAAAGAGATGCTTACCGCTGAGCTCGGCAACTACCTGGGGGTAAGGAGATACTTAGGGATACAAATGTACTGTTTCATGCGTGTAAAACCGAGCAAGCTTACATTCCCTGTTATATATCCTCACACGTGCAGAATGCCCAGGATAAGGAGGCAGTGGATAGGGTGATGGGAGACCTGGATTCCAACAACGACGGGGAGGTAGATTTCACAGAGTTCATCATACTGGTCGGAGCTCTCACTGTGGCCTGCAACGACTTCTTCCTGGAGTTCAACGACAAGCCAGAGAAGAAGTGAACATGCCTTCTGCACATAGACGTCCACTCTGCAAAAAAACCACACACTCCAGGGAGGAAACAGTTCAGACAGGAATGAAGGTCATTCACAAATACACAACTACACATTCGTGTAATAGTCACTTGAGTAGTTAATGTTGGGTGTTTGTGTATTTGTCTGAAATGTCCAATCACTCCATTACTGTATGTATTGCAATGTGAACATCTGAACAGTTTGAGTCACTTTCAACACCTGCATTGTTGAATATATGAGTATATCTCTCTTTCTTTTTGTCTTTTTGTGTATTTTATAACACATTCAAGCGAAGGAATTTCTCCCTGGAAAGAATAAATGTGCCCTTTACTCAAACAATGCTGTGTTGGTGGTATTTTGTTACAGCAGAGAAGATGAGTGAGAACACATGTTTGGCACCAGGTGGCAGCAAATAGCCCTCAATTGAATCTGACAGAGGATCATTGCATTACTTTTCATTTGCTTCGCACACACTGGTACAGCACTTTATTACAGCAGTAGATGGATGAAGATAGGAGATCTGAATCCCTAACAAAGAGATATCTATGTTAAATGAATAGTTAGTTAATAGATAGTTAAGTCGGCAACATGACGTTCATCGTATTGTTTTTACAGCAGTATAATGAGAACTTGAAGTGACCTTGGCAGGGCCCTACACCCATGATTGTTTAAAAGTCCTGCTTCCTAGGGAAAAAAAGCACTGTGGTTGTGTGAATGTATGTGTGTGTGTTTATGAGTTTATTACAAAGGAAGTTACCAGCATGAAAATTAGAAAGCCAGGAAACGTTTCTTTCTTTCATTCTATCCTGTGTTGTAAGATTAATGGGAAGTTTGAGTAATACTGTAATTTACAGACTTTAGGTTACCTGTGTGTGTGTGTGTGTGTGTGTGTGTGTGTGTGTGTGTGTGTGTGTGTGTGTGTGTGTGTGTGTGTGTGTGTGTGTGTGTGTGTGTGTGTGTACTTGTACAGCTATCTTTTAAGGACCATTTGGAGTTTCAGACCTTCAGATTGAGGACATTTTTAGAAACTGAGGATATTTTATTCAGTCCTCATTTTGGGACAGACCTTCAAAGGCCTATTTGAGGGTTCAGACTTGGTTTTATATTCTTTAAAGCCACTTAATAAGTTAGGTTTAGGGTTATGGTTAAGGTTAGAGTAGGGGTTGGTGAGGAGATAAATCTGTTTACACGGTCACATTGTGGGGACTCCCCTCCCTTTTGGGGACAAAATGCACATCCCGATAACGACCATCATGAATAACCATCACAATTTTAGGTGAAGACTTAGTTTAATGTTAGGGTAAGATTAGGATTGGGGAAGTAGCGTCTATCATGAGAGTATGTCTCCAGGAAATGAATGTAAGTCAAAGTAATGTTCTCTGAAGTGATGGAAACACATGTTGTTGGTGAGTAATATGAGTAAAAACATACCACACGGACGCATACTTTGATTAATCTGAACCTACAACCTTTATTGGACTGGTTAGGTGTGCACAGGAGCAGATTTGAGTCAGGAAGGAGAGGGTGAGAGATGGGGGGAGCATGATGAGAGAGGAAGTGAAAAGAAAGGAAGGAGAGTGGAAAGGTCAAAGAGAGAGAGAAAAAGAGTGGACAGCAGCACTTTGTCCGTGTGGAGCCATGCAGGCTACAGTTTTCACAGGTCTCTGACAGGCTTTTCACACTTGGGGAACCCCCCTCTGGGTAATCCCATCCTCGAGAGACAGAAAGAGAGAGAGACAGACAGCTCCCAGTCCAGAATTTATCCGAGCTGCAAAACACTCACAGCGAGTGAGAGTGACTGAGGAACAGAAAGCATTTAAAGTGACTTTCCTACGGAGTAACAACATGAACAGTCTGTTGTCTCTGCCCATCCTGCTTTATTCCTCCGCACTATCTGGATTGTGCTTGCTGTGGTCAGATTATCCAGTTTTTTTTCAGTATTAAACATGTCGGTTCATTTCTGCTTATGATTTTGCATCTGTGACTTATTGCCTGGTGCGACTGCTCCAGCAAAGGCCCTCTTGTCATTTCTCTCTTATTTATTGAAAATTTAATTCACCCCCACTCCCTGCATGCCTGAAAAGACCTTTTGCTTCTCGCTTGGTTGTCAGGGAACCTGGGAAGATTTTGAAAATGAGACAAGTAAATCAGCCAGTCCATGATTAAAAGGAAAAGTGTCGTAATGAAAAGGTCTTTAGAGAATGTAGGTTATCGTTATTGTAATTGGACTAAATGTCAGAAATGTGTTTGCCCGTGGAAGACCAGATAAAGGAGAAGGAACCGGAGAGAGGTTGCACGAGTTACCAGAAGGGAGGGGGGAGACACACATACAGTATGCTCTCTTCTGAACATCGTATCTGAAAGATGTGATAATGCATCTGGGTGTGGGGCACGCATTCACATACACACACACATACATGTATGCTCTGAACGTTACATACTGAAATATGAAAATACAGATTAATACACATAATAGCTTAATATCCATGATAAAATTCCCTTCCTTCCATCAATATAATTTCATTTACATGTTACTTTTTCTAATACTGATCTTTGCTCCATCCCACCTGAGCTCTTTAGAAGATACTCGATCTGATGTAAATCATGTTCCTCTGTCAATCACATAGGAGGTCCTATCCACCATCTTGGCTCAGATTCCTCAGTGTCTCTGGAGCTGAACTCGTCTCACTGCAGCTGTGCTCTCCGGCACAGCAGGCTGCTGCTGTCCTCTACTTAATGTGAACAACTCTCTGAGCAGAACCCCGTCCATGCATATATTACTTTATCCCCTCATCGAATAATGCATCCTGGCTCTTTCTTTAATTCAAGTCACCTCCTCTTCACAATCTGTTGCTTGTACACATACTGCGTTAGTGTGCGCATCACAGGCTGTGTAGTACAGTTAATATCACATTCTTGTTTAATCTATACAATCATACAACACCCCATAGCCTCTCTATCAGCAACAGACACTTGCATGAGCTAACACATAGAGAAATCTTAATAATATATTCCTAATGCTATACTGTGGTAAGCCGCTATGCTATGATAAAATATACTGAATCAGCTCACTGACGTATTGGATTTCTGAAAAAATTAAATAAACGTATAAGAACCTTGATATGAACCTCCCTTCCCTTTCTGATTAGCTCCCTCTGACATCAGTCAATACTGAGGATGAGTAAAGTCATAGTTGAAGGCGGGCATGTCATGTGTGAATAAAGCAGTCAAAATTGAGCAGAGAGTGTTGATAGGCTGGCGTAAGGTCCAACAAAGAGTAAATCAGAGCATCCTCGCTCCCTGACTGGCTGAAGAGGAGAGAGGGGGAGGGACCTTTCCACCAGAAAGGGGAGGTCAGTCCATTAAACATCTGGACAAAAAACTGCAGGTAAAAGTATGATGGTGTTTTCCTTTTTTCTTCATCCAAGAAAAACTGTTTGTTCGTTGCAAAAACGTTACTATAAAGGTAATGGGCGTGACTGCTGGTCAGTTCCAGTTCTGGTTTCCAGTTCAATAGACACAATACAAACCCAGACCTGTCCCCCCAAACCTCTGGCCCTTGTCCTGCTGTGCTGATTGGTCGGGGGAGCCGTCAGGTCAGTGTGTTCTCGGCCTGTGGATGGTCAGCCCGGCGAGCTGGTGATGGTCTTGACTGTGTAATTCTGGAAAAGCGGCTGCATGAACATGCCCAGTGTGCCAAACACGCACACAAACACAAAGATCCACAGGAAGAGGCGGTCGATCACCATGGCGACGTACTTCCAGTCCTCGCTCACCTAATGGGGAGAGACAAAATGGGTTAGGGACAGTTCGAAGAGTCAGATTAAGGTGAGTAGAATCACACCGCTCATCATCATCCTCTCTCTAACTACCCTCCTGCCTTTCCCTAATGCAGGTGGTTAATGGAGGTGAAGGGTTAATGTGAGCGGAGACTCGTTCTGCCACACAGCTCTGATGAGGTCTGACACGAGTCAAGGAGGATAGGGAGGACATAAGAGAAGAGACAGAGTGATGGATGGCAGAGAAACAGAGGGGTGTGCTGACACTGTCACCCCTTCAATGATGACTTGGGGGAGGGGGAGGGCATGCACTGTGCCAGGAGAGTGGTCGGCATGGCAACGGGCTGGATGCTACTAAGTCTGTGATGGACAGAATTACAGAGGATTGTTAATTTCCGTGTCGGTTTCTTTCCTTCCAGGAGAGAAGGCCGGTCTCCTGAGATGCCTTGAGGAAAAGCGATTAAAAAAATGCCACCCTCTCTCCACCGTCTCGGTTCCTCTATTCCAGCACTTCTCCAGTTGTCATGCCGCCGCTATAATTACATGTCTGTGTTGAATATTCAGAGAGCTATGATTGCGTCACCAGATCTGTCTCTTTTGCTTATGCTCTGGTGTAGTCCCCCATGCGTTTCAAATGGCAGAGCTGAACGGGACTTCTGGCACTGAGAGGGAATCTCTGCAGCTCAAGATGCTTTTTATGGTTAGTAACATCCGCACAGAATAAGACGATTTTTGCTATGATTTTATCCACACAGAGACAAGATAAGGATTTATTTTATTATGAAGAAGAGTCCAAGAAATACACTGACAGGCTGGTATAGGTATATCTGTTTTATTCACAGATATATTGATATTGAAGTGTGTGTTGGCAAGAAATTGCAGAGCAGTAAACTGCAGCAGTAAAGGATTTATTGGCATCAGCATCAATTTGTCTTTTTGTGTTTAATTTAAAGAATCTAATTTAACGCTATAATTTAGTGTGTTAAGTTATTAAAGCTTACATTCATTGGATGCAGAGCAAAAAGCTGTAAACAAACATTGACATTATCACGTTATAAAGTTGATTAAGTGAACGTGTAACAGGTGACTATTTACACACCCAGCAGTCATAGGATTTGTATCTCTGGCTGGCGGCTACCTGAAGAATGCAAGTCCAATATTTACTGCCAGCTCTGCTTTGGTTTCTACCGAACCAGAAATCTCTGTCACTTTAGCTGCTGGATGCCCCACTGTGTTCACCAGCTAGTCACTAAGTGTTTCTGTCTGTTGTTTGGTGCTGGGCAGGTAGCATGAAGAGGTTAATCAGCATTTTTTAAGATATTCATTAAGGCAGCTTCAAATGATTAAAACTTTGATAAAAAAAATAGCTAATATCTGTCATCTTTAACTTTACAGTGTATTGTTGAGCTGTATCTGTAGTATTTATACTCTTTCTCACAAAATCTTTATTTGTTTTATTTGTTTACATAAGAAAATTAATATCAGCCAATATATTGGTAGCCCATTTGTATCATTTTTAATACCACTATCACCCTAAAAAGTCCAGTCAGGCTGTGGTAAGGAGCAGCAGAGACTATAACTATAATGGCGTGAACATTCAGATAATAAAATACTCACACTCTGATCATCATCCTCACTCTTCATGTGGTTGGCGATGAAGCGAACTCCTTCCACAGCCTCCTCAAAGCCCGGACAGGCTTGAGCCAGCAGGGCCTGAGTCAGAGCGGGACCTCCCGCTGCTTGCTTCCCCCGTGGCAGGTTTCCAGAGGCCCCTTCCCGGCCCTCCCTCACCCTGTTCAGACCATCCATGGATCCCCCACCAGCTCCTCCCAGATCCCCTCCGAACTGTTTAACAGACGCCCGATTCACGTAGCAGGTACAAGGGTCATTGTCCTCCTTGCTGAACACCCCTGTGGAGGTTCCCCCTCCGTTCCCGCCAGCGTTGCCCAACCCGAGCCCCACCACCAGGGCCCCCGCCTCCCCGCTGCGCCCACCCTCCTTCTGCTCCTGGGCCCTCCTTCTCTGGCGCAGCCGCTGGCGCTCGCAGCTGTTCCTGGGCTGCCGCATGAAGAGCAAGGCGGGAAGCTTGTTGAGGAACACCAGCTTAACCCAGGGGGCATGGTGTGTGTGGTCGGCGAGCGGTGGTGTACGTTGAGCACACACACACTGGTGACGATGGAGAAAGTGACCAGGACCATAGTGAACATCAGGTACTTCCCCACGAGGGGGACGTCTAGTGACGTGGGGGGGACGATCTTAGAGATCAGCAGCAGGAACACAGTGAGAGCCAGCAGCACGGAGATGCAGAGCGTCATCTTCTCTCCGCAGTCAGAGGGCAGGTAGAAGACCAGGATGGCCAGCGAGGTGATGAGCACACACGGGATGATGAGGTTGATGGTGTAAAAAAGCGGCTTCCTGCGAATGATGAAGTCGTAGGTGATGTCCACATAGGTGGGGTCGGCTGGGTTCTCGTTTCGTCTGCCGGGCAGGGCGATGATGTCCCACTCGCCGCTGGGCGTGAAGTCGTCCATGCTGGCCACGTCAGCACGGAGAACCAGATCGATCTCTGTGCGGTCATAGGTCCAGGAGCGGAAGCGCAGCGTGCAGTTCTGCTGGTCGAAGGGGAAGTGCTTTACCTCGATCTTGCAGGCTGACTTGTAGATGGCCGGGGGCAACCAGAAGATACTGCCGTCGTAGGAAACCACCGCGTTGGAGTAGAATGACACCTCGTACACCCCATCAGCACTGAGAGAGAGGAAGCGGGAGAGGAGGAAGACAAAAAAAGAAGTGTCATAAACAGAAACATTTGTGTGATGATTTAATTAAAAATATGTATTTCGTAAACAAAACGTATAGTTGGAGGCTGTGTTTCCCTGAGTCCTATGAACAGTGGCACATGACGCATCTCATTATGCAATATGGGTTCATCTAAGAGCTCTAGGACACACACACACACACACACACACACACACACACACACACACACACACACACACACACACACACACACACACACAGACGGGTGTGGAGGCTTTAAGACGTGTCAGGGCAGCAGGGTCACACACACCTGCTTCTACAAACACAAAAAACTGGATGAACATGCAGTCTAGACAGGAAACACAGACCTCAGGTCAGACTGGGTTGAGTTATGCAGCCCGAATTAGACACTAAAGTCAGAAGTCAGCTGACTACATTAAGCTTTAGATTCAGTTTCCATTTAACTCAAGCATTTGACAAGAGAACTAATTAATGACGGCTATTAATAATGTGTGATGTGACATATGCAAAATAATAATTCATAGTTTTTGACTGATTACACAATTGACCCACCTGCCAAAGTACTCTCTCAGAAACACAGACTTTCCTGCAAATTTTGGTACAAAATCTAATTGAGAATTCCAAATTAGCAGCTGTAGTACTGCTGTTTTTCCTCAGTTAATCCTCCTGTTTAGGTGACTGACAGGAGTTCGAGGCAGTGAAGAGGACTGGGAGGACAGCATGAAGACCTGGGGTTGGTGGGATTAGGAGGATCATTTTCTCCAAAGTACCTGGGATCTTTTAATCTTTAGTAAAGTAAAGACTGAGGCACAGAAAGAGGAGAAGGCCAGACAGATCACTGTACTGTGATATGCTGATTTACATACTGTAGGCTGACACCCAGTTTCCATTACATTCAGACTAATGGTCTGCATACGTGCCTCCCTCAGACATGCAAGCTAATTGTAATTAAAAACTAAGCAAAGCAAGTTTCTGTTTCATCCACGTAAAGACTTTCGCGATATATAATGCATTACAGTTAATTTCATTGATGATAAAATTTGATAATTTTACATATACGTGATTTTGCATACATTTGCCAAATGGTTGATTTTAACCATGTCGCCCAGACCTACACACAAGTCTGGATTAACAGCAGAGCACGCGATAGCCCATAGTCTTAAAACTTAATTAAAACTAAATGCATAGTTTATATATTCTTAAGTAAGTTTAATTAAATTACAAAAAACAAGTTGGTTTCTGTGTCACTGTGAGTACTGTACCTGATGGGAACTTGAAAGTGGCAAGGTGCAGAGATGCAGATAAATAGATAAACATCACACAATTTACAACAACCCAAAAAAGAAAGAACTATTTGGATGTGTTTAATTTTCCATATGCATATATTGTACATGTACAGTCTCTATGTGGGTGTGCAGTGCAGATGACTCCATCTTTGAAGTGTCTCATGAGACTTGGAGGTACTGTATAGTAATGTAGCATGAGTGATATGAGCAGATTACAGTGGACATATTCAGTCATGTGTGACGGGCTTGCATGTGTTGCACGGTGAAACCATTTAATTGATGTTCTTATCCAAAGTGACTTACTGTATAATGGTGGCAGCTGACTCCACTCAATGGGGAATTAGCTTTAAAACATGAACAGTTCAATATGAGACATGTATGTGCTCTTGTTTTGCATGTTTATTCCAGCGCGTGCATCCATGAGCCTTTATGTGTCTTCAGAAGTGACTGCAAGAGAGTGAGTGAGTGAGTGACTCACTTGTTGTAGAGCACCACGTCCGGCAGCCAGATGTGTTTTGAGGGCAGCCTGACCTTCAACATCCCATCAAACTCCTCAGGGACCCAAGTCAGCCGATAGTCCTGCCACTCCTAAGGGCCAATAAAAAACAAATTGCTTAATCGCTTGTGCGCCAATCATATAGCGGCAAGGGTGGAGCAGTGAGGAGAAGGTCTGTCTGTCTGTCTCCGTGTCTGTCTGTCTTTGTGTCTGTCAGTCGGGGGTTTAATATGACACATCCCAATCCTGGGGAACATCCTGTACTGTGTCCCTCTATGCTTACATCATATTATTTATCTCTAAGCCAGAGAGAGAGATTGAAGCACTCCTGTCTAACACGACCATGCCAAAGACCAATCAGCGTGATTGAAACTGCTCATGGGTTGAAGTAATGACTTAAATTCACTCTCGCTAAAGTATCAAAGTTGTTTTGTTGTGTGTACTTGTACTTTTTTTGAGTATGTTTTGTAAATTGGTATTTTTTACTTTCACTTTAGTTCTATTTATGATAACCTGTGTGAGAATGGCCCTGCGACAGACTGGCGACCTGTCCAGGGTGTACCCTGCCTTCGCCCATTGACAGCTGAGATAGGCTCCAGCACCCTGCAACCCTTAACTGGATAAGCAGGTTACGGAAAATGGATGGATGGATGGATGGATGTGTGAGAATGGAACAGAATAAAAGCAGATAAATCAGCTGCAGGTGTGTCTGCGGCCTCAGGAGGGCAGAGCTTCCTGAACAGAGAGGTGACACTCCGGAAATTATAAATTACAAAGGTTTGCTCAAAGCCCGCAGAGTCCATGGATTAAGCATTAATCTACCGCGGCAACAAAAAACAAAAAGTTGAATATCTTACTTAATGACCACCTTGCGTGCCACACCCACTATGTTAGTGACCTGTATCCTAATCTATCATGCTAATGTCTACATGCTCATAGATCCTCCAGCACACTTTACTTCACTAAAGAGCTTTACCTCCAGTTTGAGGACTTTGTGCTGTTTGTGACTGTCAATCTTAGATATAACGGCAGAGCCTCATTCAGCTCAAAACGTTTTGGGTTCGCGGAGAAAAGAAGACTGGTTGTACTGGGACGGAGCGGCTGAGTGGAGCCGTTCAGACAGGTGAGTAAAACAACACACTGCATTTTTTGTGGATGATTCTCGCTGAGAAAGGCAGTTGTGTATTTATATAATTGATATTCAGTTGTATGCACAGCGCAGAGGCTGTCGATTTGGACAGTAGTTGTCTTGTTGCTGATGTTGTTACACTTGTGTAAGTTGACTTTTTAAATGTATTTTGTAGCCTAAATATGTTATTTTATTTAACAATATTATCAAACCCACCCCCTATTTTTTAATGTAACCCAGTAACGTTTACCTACTTTTTACACTTACCTATGTACATTGTCTTTAAAGTGACTACTTATACACTACTGTAGTACTCTTTCCACCTCTGCAGTAAGGCTGCTCCTATGTGCGCATGTGTGTGCATCAGCAAACATCCTCACGTCCTCTGTGCAACCTTTCTTTTTTTAAAAGACAGCATTATCTTGTTCTGTATGCTGTGAGTCTTTGACATTGACTCATTGAAGCCTCGTGACAGCAGTTCTGTCTGGCTCTTCTATGTTATGGCCATGTTGGGGCTGTTATGCTCCTGCAGGTCTTCTGCAGTGACTATGATGCATTGTGGTCATTACAGTTTGTCTTGGCTCAGGACAGCTGTCCTTGACTCCCCTGCTTACCAGTTGCGAGGGATCCATTGAGCACTGATGGTCATTCTGCGCTCCGTTACATGTCATAAATCTTGACTTGGTCAGGTGCAAGTTTGTGTGTGTGTGTGTGTGTTTGTGAGCATAAGACATAAACAAGCATGCAGCTATAAACAATGCAATCAAAAGTGCAGCATGCATAACGGTGAAATCGTTTAGATAAATGTTTTCCATAGATTTAAATTAACATCCAAATTGAACATACATCCATGTAATTTATTCAAACACCTGCTCTCAAAAGCAAGCACATATGTTGATTTTGTGTGTGAGTGACTGCATTTGTATACCTGATGTGTGTAAATGTGTATACACCTACATGTGCCATGTTAAAGGCCTCAGCTGTAAGCATACGAAGAGCCAGCCATGTAGAAGAGGGTCACAACTCAGTCAGGGTCACATTATTCACAGGGTGAGGTTATGTTAGGTTTCATCCAAACCCACAAACCGCACAGAAGCTGAGAAATAGGGGGTTCAGCATTTGTGCAAAGGGCTTTTGATATCATCAGTTATCTTGCGATTTGGATGTGAAAAAAATGTGTCTTTCCTGCTCATAAATTCCAAATCTCTTCTCATATTTCTCCTGTCAGATTTGGGGTTTTGAAGGACGTGTATTGTTTGATGTCTCTCTCTTGATGTCAGATGTCATGTCAGCTCTCAGGGCTGCTGCTCCACATGAGTAGAGGCAGCATCAGACGCTGCACAACCATAACCAGTGAGACACACAGAGAACACAGTGATGCATCTTTCCCCTCCAGTAACTGGACCACTGCTCGTATGCTGTGGTCTTTTGGTGTAATAACCTCGTGGCCCATGATTATATAAAGTTAATCAACATGTGTACTGTATTCTATTGTGGGAGAGCATTCCTCAGTGTCCGCATTTGTTACTACCATCCATTTCCCTTGTGGTTTTGTGACAAACCTCCACTGACCTAGCAGTACAATTTTGAAATCCAAGGTAAATTATCCCAAATCCAAAATTTTATTCACTGTTTTGGCTACATTTAAAGTACTCTTTCTCTCTAAATGTATCTTTCTCTGTGTGTCAGAATGTTACTATGTTAGAACGGTAAAAGGAAGAGAAGAGCGGGAAGTCTCACCTGTGTCAGCCAGACATTGGTGGTCATCACCTGCTCTCTTTCATGCTGCAGAAAAATTAAACATATATTGTAAATTACAAACTATTATCAAAGGGTTACCACAACACTTGTAACAAGCTGAAGAACGTGTGTTACATATTTTATCCTAAGTGGCATAAAATGGTTGCAGCAAAGCCAAACAATCCAGATTTGAAGTCCCTATAGAGCGAGGTAAGCTTGCTATATGCAGCTTGTTAGTGTCATTCGTCCCTAGGTAAATACCTGTATTTCAAACTCTGAATCCCCAGTTTATAAAGCTTTTTACAAAAATCAAATCAATGTATTAAAGCCCAAGCTGAAAGAACCCTGAGGACAACACATATGTTAATTTCTCAGGTTTTTAAAAGCTCCACAACAACAGAAGACTTTAACAACTGTTTGGCTGAGTAGTACTCAACATAATGACTAAACTGAACTCTATGTGTATAAACAGTGGAGTGGCTCTTTAACTTAAGCAAAGATATACTGCAGTAATCATTTTCAGTGGAGCTTGTTTGAAGTTTTGAAAAGTACATTCACTCAAGTACATTACTTACTGTTAGTACAATTCTGAAGTAGCTATAAGTATTGAGTATTTTAATTTATGCTTCTTTGTATTTTTACTTTATATTTTCGCTTCTTTATATTTTTACTTCTTTATATTTTTACTTTATATTTTTGCTTCTTTATATTTTTACTTCTTTAGAAAAAAAACCTATAATGACTTAGTATAAACACAATGTATTGCTGTACATGAAATGAAACCACAGAACAATATATAAAATAGGTACAATTAGCTACAACATTTAGCTTACAACCATAAAATGTAGCTTACTTGTTACTGCATCAATAATAATAATCCATTATAATGTAACAGGAGTAACTGTAACTGTAACTTTAAGAACATTTTTAGATAACACTTCTTTACGTTTGCTTATGTAAAATGCAGGGCTTTTACTTAGAAGAGTATTTAAACTGCGGTATTGTTACCTTTACTAAGGTATAAGGTCTTAATACTTATACTAATCAGGCCTTGAGCCGAGGGCTAAATGACTATCAGACTGAGTTTAGATTTCCATAATTAGACAACTTCCTTTTCTGCTTTAATTATGACACAAGAATTCAAATCAGAGGGTCCGTCTATGTGTAAATAACACCATCTTTTGGATTTTTTTTTTTTTAATGTGGAATCAAAATCAAATGATGAGTAACATAGAGGATTATCCTCATGCTGTGAAAGTGCACTGAAAGTCAAACACTGAAACGGAGGCACATGCACACTCACCACGCTGATGAGCTGAGCCAGCGACACCATCAGCTGCACGGTAACCAGCTCGGAGCCGTTAGTCGCGGGACGGATCAGTTTGTTGTAGTGGGCAGGGTTTAAGAGATGCTCCACCAACCGCTCCTCTGTGTCTGCCCCGAGGCCGCCTGCATGGAGAACACATTGTCATCATCTTTATCATCATCTGCCTCTGTTATGAGACAAAATAGTGCAGCCATCTGTGTCTCTCTTGGCACTTTTTAATAAAATACTTTTACCATATTGGATGATAGGGTCATCATACAAGAGCAGGAAATCAGTGGTGCTGTTGAGTTTCTCTGTTTGGCCACTGCCCTCACTGCCAGCATTGAAAGCTGGCTATCCATGTGTATCAAGAATGCAGAGCCTTTGAAACCATGGCGTTACTCATCTCTGCCGACTGGAGCACGTCAGCACAACTCGATACACACTTCTTACCAGATCTGACATCATGAGAATGAGTCAACCAGTCTGAATGTCTCTATCACTATCCTTTCCGTCTCTATCGCTCTCCCAGTGCCTCTGCTCTGTCTCTAACTATCACCTCTCATGTATAGCTCGTCTTCCCAACTGCCAGTCTTTTGCAGCTTTTGGGTTATTTTCACTCCGTCTCTCACTTCCCTTCTCCTGTCTTTCCCCCCTTTCTGTCTGCCACCCCTCCATCTGTAGCCGACTGTAGTGGTATCTGCGTGAGTGGTCGAGTTTGGGCAGAGCTGTCACAACAGCACACACAGGAGGGGAGGTGTTTTACTGGGAGACACGAAGCATTGAGAAAAAACAACTGCTCTGCACCTCCTCCTTCCTCCCTCTCCCCAGCTACTCACTCCCTGCCTCTGTGGCATCTGCTCGCTCCTGTGCTGCATCTTTTCCACTCTCACAATCCCCTCACACGTTCCCCCTGAAGATAAACACAGGCTGCTGACTGTTAACTTGATACCAAACATGTAAAAGCTGATGTGAGTAAAATGAACACAAGGTTATGTTTTATTTTTTGATTTTTTTTAAATTGAAATGATAAACCCTTTCATTTTCAAGAGAGGCCTATTCACAAAACAAAGACTATAACAGACAATAAAAAAGCAATGAGAATAAACTAAATAATATATAATAGAAAACAAAGATGACTCATTCTACATCTTTATTTGCCTCTTCTACATGCGTCATCTGCAAAAAAACTAACAAGAATTGTACTCAAATAACAATTGCTGGACCAACTAAAATGTTGTCAAGTAATCGATAAAGTCATTCTTTTCTGTTTTATATAATTGTCAATTGAATATAATTGGGATTTGGACAAAGCAAGCAATTTGAAGTTGTAAGGCTTTAGGAAACTGTGATGAGCGTTTCATAGACCAAATGATTCATTGATTAATGAATCAAAAATAATCAATAATGAAAACAAAGATTAGTTGCAGCTCTATCAATTCTAAACACATAACTATAATTCTACTGTAATAATTGCTGCTGTTATTATAAGTAGTCTTATTATATGAATCATTTATGTCATATACATTGAATGTGTTCTCTGTTATGCTGTTCATTCTGTACACATGACATCTATTGCATTCTGTCCATCCTGGGAGAAGGATCCCTCCTCTGTCGTTCTCCCAGAGGTTTCTTCCTTTTTTCTCCCTGTTAAAGGGGTTTTTTAGGGGAGTTTTTCCTGTGCCGATGTGAGGGAAGGACTGAGGATGTCGCATGTGCACAGTTTGTAAAGCCCTCTGAGGCAAATTTGTAATTTGTGATTCTGGGCTATACAAAATAAACTGAATTGAATTGAATTGAAAAAAGAGTAAAAAACAGATTTATTTTCATAAAGGGAAATTCAATCAAAAAGAATAACAGGTACATTTAAAATGGAAAACAAACTGTTGGATTTTTTGCATTAGTGATGTAAAAATATGGAGATTAAAAATGGAAATCAAAAAGCTTTATACACACAATAAACTCTACTTCACCATTTCCCTCTGAAAATGCTTCTGAGCTCCTCTGACACTCAGTCCTCCCCCTCTCTGTCCCCCCTGATCTCCACCTTCCAACCCCCCCCCCCCACCCCTCTTGCCCTGTGGCGCTGCTGTGTTCACTGAGCAGGAATGATAGCCTCTGTCTCTGGATCAATGAGGACTCTATTCATACCCCGTAAACTAAACACGCAATTCCTCGCTCCCACCCTAATTTTAAATCTCCTGCTCCTCCCCGTGTGCCGTCTTTTTCCATCTCATTTTCTTTTACACTTTCTCCGTCTTTCCATCATCCGAGCCGGCCCGTATTTTCTCTGCACTCCCCTGACTCTCTCCCTCGCTCTCATCCTGCCTGTTATCTCCATCTCCCTGTCACTGACAGCCAATGTCCATTTATTGCCCCTTCTCTCGCTAATCCACCATCATCAATACACATCCTGTCAGCACATGTGTGTAGCGCTGTGGTTGTTTATCGTGCACAGGCGCCGGTTTGCTTTATTTGTCGTGTGTGTGTGTGTGTGTGTGTGTGTGTGTGTGTATGTGTGTGTGTGTGTGTGTGTGCTGGTTTTTTTGTGTGCACATATTCATGAGGGAAATAAACAATACTGTCTGTGCCTGAACCATATGAGTAATGCATATTATTCCCAGACGCCCGAGGCAATAACACTGCCGGATGAGACAGAAAGCTAATACAGTTCACTTAAACAATGATGAAGCAGAAAAGGCCTTCATTTCCATCAGCCAGTCTCATCATGTAAATGGTAGTTTCATGCTCAAACTAACTAGATGACGTGTTAGGTTAAGTTGTGTTAAGTCTTGCTTAATTGTCAAGGATATATTCAGTTATTTTTTTCTTTGTAAACACAGTTTATGAGAGGGATTATAATTGCTTCAAATTGAACATAATAGCAAGCATTTTGAAGCATCTGTGCTCTTAAATCTATGAATAAGAAAATTTCAATGCAAGGTCTTCCATAGCTCACCAAGCCTTATACAGTATATACAGTTGAGAGCTGGTTCCCCTCATCTTTTGTATCATGTTTGGGTCGCTGCATGAAAAGCAATTATGAAATGCTGCTCAGTCAAAGACTCCTGAAGATGACTCAGACCAAAACAAAGTCCAAGGCTAAACTGATTCAGTTTATTGGGCACAAAATATTGTGTTTCTTCCTCTGACGTTGGGATTTTATCTTAAAAACTTGGCAACACATTTCAACAAGCCTGAAATGATTTCAAGTTTGAGAGGGAGAGAGAGATCATCAGTTGTATATAGTGCAGTTGCATGTGTGTGTGTTTGTGTGTATATATATGTATATATATATATATACATATATATATATATAATATGCAGATTAAAAGGTTTGTTGAGAGCTCAGATTGTGCAGTCTTCACTTACACATCCACTCTCTGAGTCTTCGTATTTTCTGCATATTATTACTAGCATTGCATGCATGCGCTCAGGATGGAAGTCTAGACTAATATTTTATGACACTGAGACAGATTAGAGACCAAAACAGAGAGCTTCTCTGGTTTATTCTTATCTCCAGAACTAGACTGATAAAAATATCCACACACTGCAGCCTGATCACTGCGCAGACATGTTCATCCTCGCTCTTTCATACAACACGCTGTCATGCTAAAGGCCCAGCTGAGTGGTTGTAATGTTGACGGCAGCTCAGGTTGTATTCTGGTTGTTTTCCAGTTCAAATATTGCAAAGTTAATGTGACACTATGAATATTTCAGCAGGGCTCCCCATTAGACCCTGAGGCGAGGGAAGTTACACACGACAACGCGAGCACACACACACACACACACACACACACACACACACACACACACACACACACACACACACACACACACACACACACACACACACACACACACACCTTTGTGACACAGCACAGGAACAGGCGGGATGGTAGCCATGTTCAGTGTTCGATTGCTTCACATATACATCTGTTTCTCTTTCCGTCTTTTAAACAGCCACCAATCTTAGCATCAATCGTTAAACTGTACTGTTTTGTTGGCCGTTTACAAAGCCATTAGAGGCCACACACGCGACGTAAAGACAAATGTGGAGAAAATGAGGGCGAAAGCGAGAGCCCAATTGAATTATCCTGCTAAGACTATTACTGTGTTGATCTTTATTTATACAGCCCGCTCAAATGAGGAAAGGTTGGAGGGGAAGTGGGGTCGCTTTCTGCTCTGCGTTCTGCCAAAGAAGCTTTTTGGCTGCAGCCAGGACCTTTTATGCTGAAATATTCTTAAATCAATAATGGAGAGCTCCATTGATCTACTAGCAACACCCAATTGGCACCATAGTGCCCAAATAACTGAGATATTAATATTGATCCTCCATCCAACAGCAATATCACAGCACTCCAAAAAACAAAGCCATCCCACTGTGGACTAACTGAGAGCGGAAGAAGCTTTATTTCGCCAAATCTGAGAAACTCCACAGTCAGGAAAAGTTTCAGTTACTACTGATGAGGACACATACTTTTACAACAATGCTGCTTCCCCTCTGTACTTCCTCCTCTGAACAACACCATACTGCTATTAATAATGGTGTTTTTGATATTAATATAAAGTTAATCCCAAATATAAAATCAGATTTCATGTTGTAATTGGAAAATTGTATACAAATCTGCACATAAATGAGCAGGATATGATGGTAATAAATGCACAAGAGAGCACTGTTGGTCAAACGAAACAGGACAACAGAATCTGTGAAATTTGTGATGGGCATTTTTCACTATCTTGTGACATTTTATATAAACCAGCCAATTGATAGATTAATCGAGAGAGTAGTTGGCTAATTAATGGATTATTAAAATAACCATTAGTTACACTCCTCATAGTATTAAGACTTATGGAGAGACCCTGATGAAAGATCAATTAAATTAATGTTCTGAGTAAAGGAAACAGAAGTCTGAGGATCAATGCAGAAGCCTTTCATTTCATATCTTGGATATTGTGATGGTGTGAACTTTTTAGCAACAATGTGTGAACACAGTTTATGCAAAACGGCCTTTAAAATAGCCAAGTCTTTTTAAGGTTAAAGCTTTAACCTACAATGCTCTTTTTCTAATTCAACATCTCAACGTTTCCAGTGATTTTAAATATACAAAAGTTTTCTGTTTAATGTTATAGCGCGGTTTTAAAAATGGCATCTTTGAATATGAAATAGGTATAGTCTAACATTAGGGGATTTGTTGAAGTGGTTTAGACTGCAGAATAATCTATAGCTGAAAAACTCAGAAGCTTTGAAATCCTCGTATGCAGTTTGGTTTTTATTATATTATTTACAGCCCGAGCAGCTCACAGACGGTATAGCGCATATTTCAGGGATTGCAATAAAATACATCATTTCAACTGCATAATGCCTCTCATAAAAGCTATTATTTAGGCTTTTATTTGGATACCCATAAATCCATATATGTTATCACCAGGTCGTAGACGGCTGCCTGTGAGTTCTATATGCACACATGCAGAGATAGGACAGCAATACATGAAACACATTTCAGTTTACGTCTTATCTTGCAGAAGTCCTAATCGCAATCCTAACAAACATGTATTTTTTTGCTCTCTGCTGAAGCTTTATTTTCTATTGATAAGCATGAGTTTCTTTAGTTGTATTGCAACTTTAAATGTAAAATCATACAGTTTTATATATGTCATTTCATTCATGTTTTCACCAGATTAATTTTTGCGTTATCTTGAATACACTTATTTACCTGCTTCAGAGCAATTTAAGCACAACCTTGCCTCAATGTTAGTCAACCTTTCACTTTTTTTGAAAATACACTTGAATTAAAACTCATAACTTTCCAAATGTCTCTTATCTGCTTTTCTTCTCATCTGCTTAAGTTTCTATTAAACCTCTGTGCTCTCCTTCTGCTTCCCTCTTATCTCCAGGGTGGCACAATGCTGTGTGCTGCTACTACTGCTGCACATTCATTCACACGAACACTCACACACACTCAATCTTGCACAAATCACACACCAGAGCACACAGCCTTACACAGGGGATATAACACACACACGTTCTCACATACAAATGCAGGCCTCTGCTGAGTGACTTCTGTGCATTTCTTATCACAGATGGAGCTCCTATGCGCTGATCTGATCCTGTTGCTGCCGCGTGTCGGGAGTTAGTCCAAAGAGACAGAGACACGAGGGAGCGAGAATAAAGACATAAAAGTGACAGAAAAAGAGAGAGAGAATAGGATGGCTATTGTAATGTGCAGGCTATGATGCTGCAGAGATCAGTGGGCCGAAGCAGTGCAGCAGAAAAGTGATGACAGGCTAAACTGACTGTGCAGAACTTTCTAGACCGTAGCCGTGCCAAGGAAATGGTAAGTTGATATTCACTTAGTGCATTCATAAAGCAGAGGACACAGATCATGGCGCTTGCATAAACTCACACAGTCACACATGCAAAGAGGACGACTTGGCCGCGTGTCAAACATCTGCTTTAAGATGCAGCTGATAAAAGTGTTGCTGCGAAAAAATAATCCACAGTACACTACGCCCTTTGGTGATGAGACTGCCGCACACCGTGCTCCATATCCAGTAACCCCTGCATCAGGTCAGCTCAGCACCACAGACCTGTTTATTATGCATGGCCTGCAGGGGAAATGGCAAGAGACATCCTCCTCACTCAAAAGGACAGCCACATCCTTGCGGCAGCGTCTGAGACAGGTGGTGAAATGTCCTTGAGCGCCCTTGCACAGCCACTGAATGTGAGACTCCTTTTTGTGTGCGTGTCTATGTACGTTAAAGCCTTATGTAAGAAAGTATTGCTGTGCGTCTGGAGGTGTAAAGTTATGATTTTTGTCCCTCTATTGCCATCACCATTAATGTGAACAAATGGGATTGTGTACCTTAGTCTGAGTCTGTGCACATGTTGTCTTTTCTACATGGGTGTCTAACAATTGGGTATTTTGAAGCCTCTCTGTAGGGAATCTCTAAAACGTGTTTATGCCCAGGTGTGCAACCATGTGCTCATTCTTTAAACGTGTGTTTGCATGTGGATTGAGTTTATAGTCTCCGAGGAGGATGCTAATCAGATTTTTTCCCATAAGGGGAGATGACTCATTAGTACTCCACTGCTTAATAAGCTCCTTTAAAGTGATATTTCATGTTGGTAGCATTTTCTAGTGCACATACCTCTTGTTTGAAGACAAGGAATGATCGACCAACAAAACTCAGAGCTCAGGGACACTGAGTATTATGCAATTTTAGATTAGCTTCATAAACGTGACATATCATTGTCACATTCTATTGGTTAGCTCTTACTTACTTCTATTTGTAGCTCTTATCCATTGCGATATTGTATTAGTAAAACGAGACCCAATATTAATCCAGTACACTTTATATTGGTGATGTTTTTTATTTGCTATTGCGAGTATCCTATTTTTATCTGATTTACATCTGTAAAACATAAGTATTTTTATACTTTGTATTATCTTACCGTTTACATATTATGTGTGTGTGTGTGTGTGTGTGTGTGTGTGTGTGTGTGTGTGTGTGTGTGTGTGTGTGTGTGTGTGTGTGTGTGGAGCTGTTGCTTGAACTGATAATACCAGGTTGATGGAGGTGAAACTGATCTTTTACTGTATACTGTCTTTGTGAAGGCTTCTCCGGATGAATTGTGATAAACAGCATTGCATAAAGCTCCTTTTTAGGTGTGTGTGTGTGTGTGTGTGCGTGTGTGTGTGTGTGTGTGTGTGTGTGTGTGTGTGTGTGTGTGTGTGTGTGTGTGTGTGTGTGTGTGTGTGTGTGTGTGTGTGTGTGTGTGTGTGTGTGTGTGTGTGTGTGTGTGCGTGTGTGTCAAAAAGAGAAAGCAGGAGCATGCTGTCGCCATGGGTGATGATGAACAGTCAATGCAAGGCAGATGGCCAGGCATGAGTGTGTGTGTGGTTCTGTGTGCTGCTACACAGCCAGTGACAAACAGTCTTTTTGCTCGGAGGCACTAAGCTGATCCCTGCCTTGTCACTACTATGGATTGGCTGAAAATATTACGGCGGCTGTAATTCAACCAATCAGCTGATGTGTTTTCCGCTGTGCTTCGGGCAAACCCTCGCTTAGCTGAAATTAACACCAAATTAGAGCCAACTTACGGAGGTAAAATATGTCCAAACACCCTAATGGCTTTACACTTAACACATACCTCATTTCCTCCTAATGCACTGCAACAACAGTGTCGTAAATAAGACTCATCTACTCAGTGTGTGTGCTCAATGAAGAACGTAAAGACCATTTATCAGACCAAACACAGGCAGAAGGCTTTTCCTGCTGACTGACACATCATTTGTCCTCTGATGACAGAAAGTAGAAGTTGTTTTAGCTCAACATGTCTCTCATTAACCTGCCCACTCAATGCAAGACCTCAGTGTTAATGAGAGAGAGAGGGAGAGAGGAGGAGGAGGGGGGGGGTAAGTGGGTGATAACATAATTTCTTCCCCTCTCTCCCTCTCTCCCTCTCTCTGTGGTATATTTAGACAGAAGGAGATAACTGATGCAAAGCACAACATTTAAATGTTTTAAAACCTCTTCAGAATGGGCTGTATTCTATTTCCTTTGTTGTCATTGTGGTATTTACCCCAACACTAGGCAGTAGGCTCCCTAATAAGTCCATAAAATAATATTATTGTGATTAAAATAATGAGCACATGGTGATACTGTATAAAGTAAGGCCTCTAAACGCACTATATTGAGTATAACGGCTTAAAAACGCTTAATTGAAGGATTTCTTTTAGGTTGTGAACGGATAATGATGTTAGCCATTGCATTTGTTTCTACATTGTGCGCTTGTGATATGTGCAGTGGGCATTATTTATATTCTTCATCATTCCGTCGCGCTCGCTGCTGTTATGAGAAAGATGGTGACACAGCAATGGAAGAGTCCTTTTTCTCCACGTCTGCCTCTCCTCACCACCTCACCACCTCACCTATCCTTTTGTTTCCACACTCACTCTCCCTCGTCACTTTCAAGAAACCTGATCAACCCCATGAAATGCGCGAACTCGCGGTGGTTTCGGCCCTAAAAAAAAGGTGATAACGCACACGAAAGCGCGTCGATGGAGACAGGACAAGTTACTCACCTCCCGCAATGGCGAGGACAGCCAGCAGCATCAGCGACGGCCAGCCGTCCATCATCATCATACGTGCGTCCGAGCGCGCTCCGAGCCCGAAAGGTGTTCAGCGCGATGGTGAGGCCACCCCAAGCACACCCCGCAGTGATAGTCCCCCTCCTCCTTCTCCTCACGACCCCCAAAGCTCCCTTTACTCTCTACCTGGCATGGTGACGTCAGGGCTCTCCGTCGGTCCGCACTTCTTCCTGCCCGGAAAAAAAAGAGGGAGAGAAAATGGAAACACCTCGGCGGGGCCAGGTATACGCGCTGCGCTGCGCTGCGGTCGTGCGGCGCTGCTGGCTGAACACCGTGCTGAACACCGCTCAGCGATGCGACGCGCTAGAGAGGCGGGGGGGGAGGAAGTGGCATACCTCAGAGGCTCCACAGCGATGCCAGCGATGCCAGAGTCTTTCCCCAGCACAAAGTCACACACATCGCCATATAATATTCAGTGCTCTTAGGCACGTACAGTGTCTGTGGTGCTCAATTGTGACGTTGTCAAACTTAATGGCATCTCTCATCTCTATCTGCTTTATCTTTAATATTAGCCACTGGCCAAATTGTTGTGGCAGCACCACCAGTTCATATCTTCTAGAATGTATCTTTAATCAAGCAGCCATAGGGGAATGTAGGCAACAAACATGATAACATCTGCATGCATGCCTTCACTGCATACAGTTTACTGAGAAAATAGATTACAAATGTAATAAATAAAGAGTAAAACAAGCACGATTTGGACGTATAGTTAAAAGACTCCCAGCTCTAGTTTCCGTGTATGTCTGACAAACCTCACATCTCTGCTCATTAAAATAACATCACGCCACCTCACTTTCCAGGACTGCCTTAGCCTGATGTGGTCATTATTCTGTGAATATTCTTCACCTTATAAACCCTGGAGGGGCATGTCTTGCCATTTTTCTGTGTGACCTCTTCTTCTTTCTATTTTTCCCTTCCTGTCACTTATCTTTTATTGAATGTCCCTTTTTTTTTTGTTTCCGCTCTAGGCCCGCCAAAGTGACCTCTAATCCCCATTCACAAAGTCAAACAGGCAGGAGTTGGGTAGATGGGAAGAGAAGAAGCACCAGGCAGGTAGGGGGAAGGAGTTAAGAAAGAGGCGTCTCCAGACATGAGTTGGGTTGATCATATAGAAGCTTGCAACTAGTTCTGGATATTGTAACATGCTTACTATGGGTAATGCTGAGAGTTCGGGTGCTTGATGATAACAAAAATGTAACAACTGATTTGAATGACGAGGGGCAGAGGGAATGCAGCAAATGAAGAAGGGTACAGGAGGAGTCAAAAGAGCGTGGGAGGCATGGAGGGCTGGATGGGTTGGGGAGGGGGGGGGGGGGGGAGCAAACTAAGTAAACAGGAGTACAGGATGCAGGGAGGAGGTGGTTGCCGTGGTGACTAAGAGAAACCAGAAAGCTCCAGGAGGAAACGACCTGTTTCTCCTTCATTTTGTCTATTTTCATCACAGACAAAAGATACACATGCGCAGCTGGCACACAAACACACACACATACACACGTATACGCTCATGCACGAATGCACACAATGCATACACGCACACAAATGTACATATGCATGCACAAACATGCAGGCAATTCCTTCTCAACAGTAATGTCATCCTCTTCTCATGCTATCTTTATACACTCCTCCTCTCCTCCTCGCTCTGTACAGTCCTTCCCTTTCTCCCTCTCTACCTCTCCTCTGCAGTGAATGAGCTGACCTGACAGTGCTCCTCCTCTGCACTGAGTGCTGTGAGTCTCTCTGAATTATTTAAAAGCTGGGACCCCCACGAGTGCTTGTCTTCCCCTAACACCCCCTCACGCTCTCCCTCCCTCTCTCTCTCCTCTTCCCTCTGTCCCTTCCTCTCTTGCTGTCATTCTGTCTTCTGCTGCTGCAATTACTTCCTGTGGTTCTGTCATGCGACACTTTGATTAACAACATGGAAATCTGATCTATGAATCATAGACTGATTAATAGTGTAACATTACCATAAAGTATAAGAAATAATTACTTTGACATTACATTAAATTTACTTTTACTCCACCACATTTCCTAGACAGCTGTGGTTAGTTTTTTTAACACAATCATTGTATAAAATGATGTACTGTTATAGATTGAGCAAACCAATGGTATTAAAAGTATTTAACACCAATAATTATCAATTAACAACATAACAAAATAACAGACATTTTGCTGCATAATGAGTACTTACTTCTGTGTGTTTTTCTTATAATACTTCTGTAATTCCTTTTCTGAAGGCAACACTTTTGTTTGTATTGTTACATTTTGGTATTGCCACTATAACTTGACTAAAGGATCTGAATACTTTAGATACTGCCACCACTGACACGTAATAAGTTCATATCCAGAGTGCAGGTGATAGAAATGATGCATATTATTGCTGTTCTGTGAAAACTGCGTATCTCCAAATTGTCAACTTTTCATGAGCTATGAAAAGTGGCCCAATGTGACGATGCAGTTTTCAAACTGCACATCCTGCAGTTTTTTAATGTTTTAGCAGGATCACTTTCTGAGCCAATAAAAGGAACACATAATCCTTCATATTAAAAAGATCACTAAAATAAGAGACAGAGTTTCACTGGACAGTGCTGATATAGACCAAGAGACGCTCAAACAAGCCTTTAACATTGTAGGCTAGAAGGTTACCGAAGCCAACATTCCCAAAAAACAGACTGACAAACTCTGCAAGAATCATGTGTCCAGCACCCCGGGCCTCTTGTTTGTTTTGACCTACTTTGTGATTTAATTAAGAGAACATGGAGGACTAACCACAACAGATAACACGGACGGAAGGAGGGGTGATAGTTAGCGGTGTCTGCTGTTGTGTAACATTGCCCTTTGTGTCACAATGGTTATAGCAGGACGGCCAAGATTAGAGACGGCTCCTCAACCAGAGAGCCTCTGTGCAAGCTTGTAAAAATGAGCATCTGACCCTTGAGCAAGGCACATATTTGTTCTGGAGTCCACCCTGTGCTTTGACCACTTGAGGAGGTGTCATATGATCAATAAAGTGCTACAAAGTCAGTTTCATAAGCTGACTGTAAGAGGAGCGTAGCCTATCACTTTTAACCTTCTCATTTCTGGCACTGCTCTGTCATCACATGTTGAGCTCTCCATTCACAAACCAAGCAGGCTATTCTGTGGGGGGGCTACAATCGCTACTATGGCACTATGGCCACTGTTATTCATAGCTCTTTTTATATGGCAGCCTGTCTCTCCTCCCTCTTCCTCTTTTTCTCTCCTCCCTCTCCTCATTCCCTGTAGAGATGGCCCTACCTCACTCTAACTAATCACCATGGCAACCTGGTAATCCCTGAACAGAAAAATTCAGACTCTCTTTCACACACACACACACACACACACACACACACACACACACACACACACACACACACACACACACACACACACACACACACACACACACACACACACACACATACTCTCACATAACAGGACTGCATGCACGCAGACATAAATGCACACATGGGTGCACACAATAGAGGTTCATGGTTGCACACACGCACACATGCACACACTCGAAGAGATACTCATGCAATCCAATACACTGGTGTTTACTGGTTAGACATATCTTACCGCAAACACATGCTTCCCTGCATCATCTTGAGGATAAAGCCTCTCTGTGTTCTGTGAGAAGCCTCATGTGTGTGTTGGTAAGGATTTTCCTGTAAATGCACCACCTTTCGGGTTGTGTGAGTAAATGCTATTTGTGTGTGCACTATTCCAGTATTCATTTTGTATGTGTAGCTTATGTGTGTGTACATGTTTGTCTGTGTTTATTGGCTTCAAATAGGTGTGTGCGTGCATGAGGTTGCATGTGTGTGGAACTGTAATTGATTTCACACTCAGGTCAGTGGTTTTACAGCTACAAGAGAAACGCACACAGTGAATCTGTGTGCTCTGGTTAGCTTCTCATCTCGGTTTCAGCACTTTTTTTTTTTATCTTGAACCCTGCTTTGACTTTTGCTGCTGGCATGTCTATTTATAACACTGTTTGTCCACAGTTAATATGAATTTATTTTCTTTACTGAATAAAAGTCTTACAACAATAATATACAACACACATCATTGTGCAGTAAAAAAAAAATTGACCATATCCAACGATCACATTATAGACACATCATGTATGCAGTAGATACATTTCAGGGTAACATTTTTAATTAATTCACAATAAAGTAATCATCACAGCCTCATTTAGATAACAGTGAAGGCACATGAATGGACATGATATTCACATATTTATTTTTCACACTAACACACATTCAAACAATTTTTCCAACTGGGTACTGTAATGTTATAGGACCCCTCCGTCTTCACCAGTTCTACTCGCCAAATCAATAAAGCTCTTTCTCTTAACAGACAGAGGATGGCAAATGAGCCTGATTTTCAGGAGACATCAATAGACTGATTGACATGTCAGATGGATGAATGAATATACTTCAATCAGGTGTATTGACCTCACAGACCAAGGCTAACTGGTTGGCATGGAGCTTATTCATGATGTCAGCCCCTCTGTATAGTGGGGGAGATTACAAACCTCTCCACTAAAAATCAAATATGTGATTGGTTACAGTAAATGCGGGGCTTCATGTGCATTGTTTCACGGTTTATAGAAATCAATGATACTGCATTGCTAAAACGGTATCATGCCTGTAGGGCAGATGGACAAGACAATAGCGTGAACAAATACACCAGGCTGTGGAAGAAGGGAAGGTTTTCCTGTAACTATAAATACATTCAGTTTAGACTGGAAAACAAATACTACTATAACAATGTGATCAATGGTTATTGTAATGTATGGCTTTGATCATTGTAGCACATTTAAGAGATACAAACATATGAAGTTAACAAGGCAGTACGCAGGATGATCCTAAGCAGCATGTCTTTGAATGATGTCTGTGCGCACATGTATTGACAAGTTAATGTGCATGTCTGTGTGCATTTGTGACTACATTTGTAATACATGTATGCTCATGTGTATTTATGTCCCAGCGTGTTTGTTCATCCTCTACGTATGTTCAGTGCGGCCGGGCCACAGGATGCTGCAGGGTCATGTGCTCCGCTCCAGTGAATGGAAGTCTGTGCGTGCAGTAGTGGTGGACCAGCTCAGGGATGCTGGAGAACACACAGCTACTCTGATCCAGTGTGAAGCCCAAACCCTTAACGCTCTTCGTCTGGGCCACGATGATGTGCACACAACTCTGACTGGTCCTAACGGAACAGGACAAAGCGGAAAAAAACACACAAAATACAGAATTATTGTCGGAAGAGCCAGGCTTGCAAGTAAAATACACACAGCAACAGTTACAGTTAAGAGCTGCTGTTAAATGGAAACCTAATAATGTTGCAACTAAAAAGAATTTGCTCTCTTATCTATATCCCCCCAAACGAGACTGTGTATTTTTACCAAGTTCAGTGGATGTGTAAATGGGGTTAATGATGTGGACTCTCAAATGAATGAGCAGCTTACAACAAATGTGCACTCAGGCGCATGCACACATGCGCACACACACGTGCACACAATTGCATCACAGGATTTGAGCCTTTATCCAGAGAACCTGTTACTGGCACACTTTTCAGTAGTGTCAACTCTTCAAATGACACATTTTCATGCATTAACGCTTCAGAGGTTGCCACCACAATGCCGGTTGTAACAATTTAGTAATTCCTCAATCACCATGGTGGCAAAGTCATTGGGCTCCAACCTAAATATAATGCGTACAGTATAAAACACACTGTAGAACACAAGATAAATGTCCCATGCTAATTTTTAAACAGAGCTAAAAGACGTGGCATTAGAAAAGGTCATTTTAAAATCAGAGAAATCCTTTGATTTTCAAGTAAAATGTCCCACAGTCCTTTTGTAACTCAGCCGAAGAAAATCGGAGATTATGATGCAGCAACATAAAAGTGAACAAAAATAGCACTATAAATGAATATGTACATGTTGCACCATATAGCGTGCCTTTACCGTGTTCAACAAACACACTCAACTGAAATACACACATCCGTACACTCACTTCAGAGCGATGGAGTACTTGCTGGTCCCTGATTCGCTGTCCCTCACCAGGAAGCTGGCTTCCCTGCAGCGCTGCAGCTGAGCCTCCGCCTGTTGCCGGCTCACACTGCCATGGTACCAGCTTGGAGGGGCGAGGGAAGGAGGGGGGGGACGCATAGAGAGAGAGAAAGAGACAGAGGATCACTGACATATAGCGCAGCGACATATGGAGATAAGTCAGATGTCAAGATAATGATAGGCGATGATGGTGGGAGTAAGAGGCTGATGGGAGGAACGAAATGCACAGACACCAACAGAGATTTACAGTCTCCATAAATCAGACCGACGTATATGGTGGACTGAGTGAATTAAGAATGTCAAAGGTGAACTTGAGAGGGCAAAGGGATAAATAAAATGAACAGACCTAATGTATGTGGTCTAGTGGGACACAAGGTTGTGCTGACAGTGTCTACAGGCTAGAGTCATATATAAGCAGATTGTATATGACCTTGTTTCTTGAAGGCAACACACACTGACATTCAGTCACAACATTAAAGGAACACATGCTGGAAAATGAGGAATGTTGCTCTGAGCGTGTCCTCCACATGTCCCCTATCTGAAAAGAAAGGCTGTAGTTACTGAGATGAGGACAGAAGGTTTACAGCTAAAATGAGTCTCTTTCTATTCAAGCCTCACCTCCCTCAAGCAGTTATGTTCAGCATCTTATTATGAGCGTGTGCTCAAGGCCTGCTGCTGGCTCAAGCTCTTACTGATAAAAAAGAGTTTCACTTAAAATGTCCAATGTGACAAGTGTAAAATATACGTGGTTTTGGCCAAGACTACTGGCAGCCTCTGCTCTGTTTGACATTGTGAGTCACCAGATCTGATGTGAAAGGAAAACTGCTAGATTGCTTTACAAGTTTTACTAAGAGGAATATATTTTTAACCAAAACTGTGGATGTCGCTGTTCTTCCAGAGTTTATCACAGCGATGTTTAGAACATAAATGCTGTTTTTGTAACTGTCCTAACAAATGCAAGAAGAGCAACACAGAAAGCAGACAGGGGGACGTAAAATGCTATTTACTCTGGAGAGTTTATGAGAAACGTGGAGTTCATTTTGATAAGGACTAATAATACACAGACTTGATAAGAAGGCAACCAAATGTATCAACCCTCGTCGCATATGTTTTATTCCTTAATTTGTCTGTTCAAATCTATCAGAAGACTAAAATATAATCAGATTAAGACTATTTTATGAGTATTTTTCAATTCACCTGACCTATGGGAGGAAACGTGCACAGACTGTATACATAGCCACACTGGCTCTCTTTAGATGGTTGAAATGTATTTCTATATTCAACTATTTGCTATGCCATTATTTGTGATTGCTACAACTGTTCTTCACAATGTATTGTTTCTTGAGTGTCTTATTGAACATGCTGTCAGCATGATATAATAACGTTTTTGCATACATTGGTTTGTCATGTTTGACATTGGCCGGATGATGAACTAATAGGGTCGATATGTTGCATGTTTAAGTCAGTTCAATAAAGGTTATGATTTATAATTCAGTGTGCAAAAGCTTTCTTATTTTTCCTGTAATAACATTTATAAACGTCATATTCCCTCCTCCTTCCTATGGATAAATAAGTCTTCTCCATCCTTACCTCTGCTTCTCCAGAGACAGGCTGGGGTCCACTTTGGCTGCCTCCCCATCCAGTGGGGCACTGGAGAAGGTAGGAGACGGAGGGGAGAGTTTGATAGGACTAGAAGAGGGTGAGAGTTTTAGGGTGGGGAAAGAGGGAGATGGGGGCGTGAGAGGGGAGAGTTTGAGAATAGGAGAGGAGGGAAAGGAGGGAGAAGAAGAGGAGGAGGATGGAGAAGATGGTACGAGTATTTTCTGGTTCCAGTTCTTCTGCCTCAGGGTTTGTTGCTGTTGCTGCTGCTGCTGCTGGCGGGTGGAGGTTGAACCGTTCTCTTTAGTGGGAGAACAATCCACTGCCTCGAACTGAGCTGAAGGATGCAGGAGAGACAATAGCAACCTTTCATAATACAGTTCTATTAAAGCATGCCAGAGCTACCAAAGTAAACACATCTCTGGAAATTGATTCAACAGGATTGTTTTGTTTCCCCTCTAAAGCAAACACAAATTTGTTGTGGCATTACTGAACAAATAAAACTCATGGCATCCTTCCTCCACGCCCAAAACCCCCACCCTTCCCATCATCCCTCTCTCCCTTTCCCTACCTGACAGCGCTCTGACAATGTCCTCCTTTCTCCACTCCCAGGGCAGCTCGTACTCTCCAGCGGGACGGACGTCAGACTCTGGCCGTGTGACAGGGATCCACACCCCCCCACTGTCGCCCTCCAGTCCGCCCTCATACGGTGTGTCGTAGATGTTCGGGGGCGTGGGTTTTCCCTTGTCCCCCTTCCCCTCCCTCTTGCCTCGGTCCAGCAGAACACACACTTTCAGGAGGTCTTTGGAGCCACGTCTACGAACCTCTGCAGCACAGTGGTCATGTGATTAGTTTATGGTACAGTACGTCATATTAGACAAACATTGTATCTCTTAAAGTGTCATCTGCTCTTGTTGAAATGTATTCTTTCTCTTTTTTAGAAAGAGCCTACATGACAAAGGGCCTCTTTGGCCTCAAAACGTCATAAGGAAGACATTTTAAACAAAGCAGCTGACAGTGTTGCGACTCCTTAGGGAGATTGTTTTTTGGACACTTAGACATGTGTGTTTGTTTTCTCACTGATCGTAGACAAAGCAGTTATCAGCTCAATTTCCTATCACTGTTTTTATTTTGTATTTTTAGAGTATTCCCCCTCTGTTTGAGTTACCACACATCGACCAACCTCCAACAAATTCAAATTCACAATATGGCAAAAGTAACTGCTTAATCTGTTCATATCATATTCAGCTACATTCACAACACATTTCTGTAAGACTATCATGCATTGAGCTGAATCAACAATGTAAAAGTGAGCTCTCCCATTCCAGTGTAACCTTTCATGACACGTGTTTGCCTTTAAATTATACACTCAACTGACAAATGGTTATATACACTTAGCATAGACTAATACAGTCTAATACAACGGTTATAACAACATTCCTGCGATATATCCAACAGTCACGAAGGTTGCTATGTTTAGTTTTTGTTTAAACTATTCAAGAAAGAGGTTGATTCAACTTATTGATCATTTAGGAGGCTGTAGTTTGTGGTGCTGTTGGTCTTCGGTTATGCTGAGAGGTGTCTCTAATATTTGTCTGTGCTTATTGATATAAGTGGGGTGGACAAAATATTGAGGACACCTCTTAATTTAGTACAACAAAACAACAACTCAATAGCACTAGATAGCATTTAAAATGACGATAAAGTTAAATCAACATCTCTAAACGATATGAATTAAAATGAATTATTTAAACCTTCATGAAAGAAGAATGTATTGCTGAGAAGCTGTTGTATTACTGCGTTAGCTTTGGTAAGAGGCAACTTATAAACTGACAAGTATATCTTTTAAATTTAAAAATTAAATAAATTCTCCTAAATAAGCTAATAGTCAGGCATGCACAGCATGCAAGCTTCCCAGTATTCATTTGCATGATATTTCTGTCCCATATCCACAGAGATGAGGAATATTTTATGTAAATGTATGTGTATATCAGGTGGAGTAGGAAACTGTCCAACTGACACTTAAAAATAAGTAAGGTTAAAATACACTTTCTCAATGTACATTTGTATACCTTTATAAAGTATACTGGTCAATTTGTCTATCAACTCAAACAAAGTGGTATGGTTGTAGAAGAGTTTTATACTTTTTTAGGTAGTGTAAGGTATCCTCTAGTTTTAGACAAAGTTTGTAGGCTAATACTGTTGTTTATGGGGCCATCTGAATTAAACAAATCTGCCTGTCTAGTGTGATTTGATCTCTGAATTAAGTTTTTTATGGCGTGTCGTTAAAATTTACAGGAATTTCACTTGTTGTGTTTCTTTACTGTCTGACAGGTAGCCTGTGTGTCTGCACTATTGTGTGACCAAACAATGGAGCTACAGGAAGAAAAGGTCAACACAGCTGCTGATTGGCTGGCTGACCAGGCCACTTCCTGGCTGCTGGGAAGTGATTGGGCGAGACCAGGGGGGGACCTGTAGGTTTTGCAGAGGGCTGGGGGGGTCTTTCGATTCTTTTCACACGTTAGGGATCATAAAGTATTCTGTGTATGTGTGTGTCTATGTGTGTGAGGGGGGGGGGCACTGGGGCCAACTTCCTATCAAGAGAATGGGGCAAAGGAAACAGAGGCAGGAGACAGGAAGTTGGAAGAGGAAGCTGCACCCATTGTCCCTGCAAAACACTGTTCCTACGGCAACCGCCAGCGGGGAGGGAAGTCGGCAGAGAGGCTGAGGGTCTAGTTTTATCCTATAAGTCCCTTTAAAACTTAGATGTGTATTCCTATGCTTTAAGATAAGATCAGATAAGATAAGATACTCCTTTATTAGTCCCGCAGTGGGGAAATTGACAGGATTTACAGCAGTATAGAGTATAGTATTTCATGTCATTTACATTCATTATAGAAGATGATATACAAAGAGTGTTAAGAGGTAAATAAATAAATGTATTTATTTTTTTCTGCAGTCCAGATGATGCCACTTTGGCCCTTCCATAATTGTGAGTGCTGAGATAGATAATGATCCTAAACTCACCTGTGATGATGACCTGTGCGTCATAAGGCTCCATGTACCCATCATTGACTCCTGCTCTCTCAGCCTCCCTCTGCTCTTTGGTTTTCTCGGCATCAAAAGGATCTGCGTAGTCCTCCAGGATAATCAGCTGTGAAAGGGAAAAGATCTGTCAGAAACAACAATGCCTGGCTGCAATGAGCATTCAGATGATACATTTACCTGAAGACAACAGAGCGGGAAGGGGGCGAGGGATCTGATACAGTGTGTGTGGTGTGTGTGTGTGTGTGTGTGTGTGTGTGTGTGTGTGTGTGTGTGTGTGTGTGTGTGTGTAGTGTCCATGATTAAGTGACAAGTAATGGAGGGACAAGCAGACAAAGAGTGCAAAGAGGTCAGCACATTGTGTTTGCCTGTTTGATGTGACACAATGAAGTGGAAATGCATTGTATTCTTTTGAAAGCATGGAAACTGAATACAGGGTTATGAACTGAGGTGGGGATGGGAGACACAAAGGACAGCACTGACTACAAGCCCACAAGGAAATCTGTATATACACTGTATATAGTATATAGACTTTTAATTTGCATGCTGCTACAACCACTTCTGTCTGGGTTTGTTTGATTCAGAATAAATAGCAGATAAAATATGAGTATTAAAAAAGTGGCACATTACTCACCGTTGCTTTAATGTCAGACCTTGCTTTTTCGTCCTCGGGCTGCTTCTGTTCACTTATCCCGTTGAGTTTGGGGGTCTTGTCTTGTTTATCCACCTTGATCATCCTGCTGATGTACGCTTGCGCCAAACTAGAGGTCCTAACCTGACGGTTCTCATCTGAAGTCCCTGTCTCGACCTTGGAGTTTTTGCGACCTTTTCCAGGAGAGAGAGTATCCCAGACTGTCCCACCAAAACCAGCGTTGTTACGACCCAATTCCGTAGCCGAATTTTTCCTATTTCTCCCTGCCAGTAAACCCCCCATTCCCCCATCTTTGCGCTGATTTCCTTTCAGGCTGTCACGAGAAAACGAGGGTTTGGTGCGAGTTTGGGGACCAGATTCAGAGGCCGAGCGGACCCGTTCATTTCCGTTCTTTAGGTTGATGGGGAAATCTCTGAACCATCTTGCCATGGCTGTCGACGTATTAATACTATCACAGGCTTAAAAGTTAACAAACCTGTTGTCTTTTATTCGTACTTGCATAAGCTGCCCCACTGCAACTAACTATCCAACTTCACGCACAAATGTTTTACGCACGCCTTGGATGAAGTTACTTTGACCTGAAATTACAAGAATCTCTTAGTCGTCAACGTCGCACAGCTCACTTCTTGGTGTGAAAGTGATTCCTTGCGTCTCCCTTACAACTTCTGGTGCGTCTTGGAAGTAATTGGCCCGTGGCCCTGGTTTCTGTCACTCTGTACCTGCAGTAACAACTATCCCTGCAATTTGAAAAGTAGCCTCTGTAGCGCGTAAATGCGAAAGAATTGAAAGTTTTTCTTCGAACCCAGTAAAGTTCCCATTCCCAGAGCGTGAGATGATGTGTCCAGTGTGTCGAGGTGAGGAGATGGAGAATAAAGTTGCGTGCACAGACTGTGGGATGTCACTGGAGATTGGAGGGGAGGGGCTGTGTGTACGGGGCGGGGTAGGAGTTTTACTGTAAATGTTTCAATGGATAAACAACTGAAATCTCAAAAACTTTACTGGTAGTTGGCCAAGCGACGATAAACGCCTGGCAATAAGCAAAATAGGATCCAACATGTGACAATCTTAATTAAATTTAAAAAAATGTCCCTTTGAAGATTTTTCTTGTCTACAGTTGAGATAATGTTGATTTGCTAAAATAGGTAGCAATAACAACGGACTACAAACAACCCAAAATATGCCACAAATCAAAATTAAACAGAAATGAAATTCCAAAATCATGACAAGTATTACCCTGAGCCTTCCACTCAGCACTTATTGTATTCGTATTAGTTTGTTGCACTTATTGTATTCGTATTAGTTTGTTGCACTTATTGTGTTCGTATTAGTTTGTTGCACTTATTGTGTTCGTATTAGTTTGTTGCACTTATTGTATTCGTATTAGTTTGTTTCTGCACTATACTTTTGCTCTGGTTTATGCTTTTAGATGCTTGTTTAAAAAGGAGATGCACTAACTTCTGGTGACTAGTAGTTCTCTTGAGTACCTATGTTGAATACACTTATTGTAAATTGCTTTGGATAAAAGCGTCTGCTAAATGACTGTAATGTAATGTAATGACTTACTTCTGAGACATCATAAAGGATTGCACCATAGAAACAACCAAAATGGCATCTTAAAGCAACCCAACAACCACTTACCCGAATAAAATATCTGTAAAGTAACAGTAGGACATTGCATACTCTTCCAGCTGCAGGACCACGTTATTGGAGGTCATGCACTTGTAGCTGGAGAGTTGGAGCTTTTTGTCAAGGGCCCTGGATGATGCTGCTGAACCACCAGCTGGTAGATATTTGCGCCATCTACTGGTAAAATGGAGACAAACACACACATGTAGGGCACCAGTGTGTATCCACCGTCGTCCATCACTAGTCCTGAAAAAAGTTTTGTCCCTTTTTTGTTTTGTTTATTTTACCAAAAGTAACAATACGGGCTTCCGTTTTACAGCAAAAAAAAAATTGGACCAGCACAAGGAATGACTGACGTGAATATCACACCAATAGGAAACGAGGCCGATATCTGAAGCCCCGCCCACATCAGCTCGCTGGTCCAATCACAGCGTCCCCTCCGCAGAGACAGGGCGGGACGGTCACATCCCCGACAAAAGGTAACAGGTTGCAGTCGCCACATAATGAACTTGTTGCTGTCTTGTTTTGCGTAGGAGTTGTTATTCCACCCATTTTCTTCTGTGTGGACTTTAATGGAAAACATTTGAATCATCAACGACATTACGGGAAGCGAAGAGTTGAACAAGGAGCAAAGGAATCACGTTATCTCCAGAGTAAGAGGTAACTTTACGTGTGTTGTTGGTATTCACAAAGCGAGACGGACAAACCAGACACGACCTGTCACACTGTTGTTACTCTGTACAGGCTGCTTTCTGTTGGCTTCGTGACGCCTGTTTCCTCGTTTGAGTAAGTTTTGTAATAAGTTATTTCTGTATTGTATCTCTATCAGCCAGTTTAACGCTAGCTCGGTAGATCACGTGACTTCAGCCTGAAATATATGTGAGAAATGTCTGCAGGTGGTGTTAAATGTACAAGTACTCTCAGGGGGACTGCACGTTTCTGCAATTAATTGTAACATCTTTAAATATTTGTTTTATTGCCAATATAAGTCAGAACAGACATAACCTGTCGTTATCTGTTACCTTGCCTTTAACCATATTCCATAAATCCCTCCAGGCCTGAAATCTATATAATATACAGTACCAGTCAAAAGTTTTTCTTTATTTTTATTTTTTTCTACATTGTAGATTAATATTGAAGACATCCAAACTATGAAGGAATGATGTGGTAAACAAACAAATGCTCAACAAACCAGAATATGTTTTATATTTTAGATTCTTCAAAGTAGTTGAATGAGAAGGTGTGTCCAAACTTTTGACTGGTACTGTATATCCTTTAATAATACGATACTCTTGCATGTAACGTTATTCTCTACAACCCTTCAAGGACATTTTTGAACAGCAGGTCTATGACACAGAGATGCTCTTCATTAGTAAACCTCAGTCAGATGAAACTGATGACGCAAGCAAAGAAAGAAGTGCAGATTATAGTTATGAAGTGTGGGGAATAGCTCATTGGATTGTGTCATTAAATTGAATAATCATAGCATTGCACGTGCTAAGCCATGGACCAATGCTGACATAGTATGATTTTAAAAAAGAATAAATGTGGGCCAAAGTTTAACCCGGTAGCCATTCCTAATTCTGGACAAGAGTTGGTCCAAGAGTTGGTCCAATATTACAGGTACATCTGTTGTGTGTAAATGGGTTTTCATAAATCAGTCTCTCTCTTGAGCACACACAGACACATTGTAAGTGAAAAGGAACAGAGAAACAAGTGTCTGGAATGTGGGGTAAGGGAGGGGCGTATTTATGTGCTCCCAATATGGTGTCATTTGTGTGCTATTTTGTAACACTGGAGTATCTCTTTGTTATGCCAATGAACTTCTTTGGATTTGCAAAGAGGAATAAATGGCTGTTTGTTTGAGCGTGAAAGGGGAGCGGCGGCAAGTTTAGAAAGAGATTGACCGCTCGAGAGAGAGGAAGAGGGCCTGGTTTTAAGTCAAGAATGTAATGGAGAGGGAGAATACCCTGAGGACTGAGTGGCTGCCTGTCCTTAAAGGACTCTGAAGGTCGTACCGGTAAACCAAAATGATTCACATTGAAGAAAAAAGGGGAAAACTTCTATTTTACAGCTTGTCCTTGTTGACTAAATAGTATGCTGTATTCAAGTGCTGAAGCAGTTCATTTATAAGTCAATCGACTACAATTTATATATTTAAAATGTATTCATTATAAATCTGTGTATTTCCTGCATTTCTCTCTATTATATCATTGAAAAATTAACGTTCATTATTGACCTCAAAAACTGTAGTTTGACATAGAAACCTTAACATATGGTCCACCTACTAGCTTTTACTGGCACTCTCATTCCCAGCAAACGCAAGATGACAGCTTAGGAAATTGAAATGAATGATTTTCTATATTCTGACATTTTAATAGACTCAATTTGTAATCAATTTATCGAAGAAAAAAAATATCAATGTGTTAATGACGGATGATAATAATAAATCAATGTCCAATTTGTTAAAACATTCTACATACTAAAGCCGATATACTGTGCAGTCCTGTTAGTCCATACAATTCAGTGTGGATACATTCATTTTATAATAAACACAGCACATACAAAAGTTTAGACTCAAATAACCTTCAGCCGCTGCTGCTCTCTCTAGGTGTGTCTGTTTTAGGCCTGGTCAGAGATGATCTGATCACATGAGCCATGCTGACTCTGTTATTCAGCAGAGGCACTTTCATGAATCCACACATCGCAGTTGTTTCATTTCACTGCACACCCGCTTTAATCTCCTAATTATATTTTCCATTCCATCTCGGATCTTGACAGGGAAGCAGCTCCAATTCAATTTACTGTGTGGGAATTCAATTTGAGGCCAGAGGTGAAGAGCCCGTCAGCATACCTGCAGGGTAACATGACTGGTAAAAGAAGTGTTACCCTGGAGTTATGCTGGGCAAGCAAGCCAGAAAAAGCCTGTTGTTGAAGTCACATCCTATTAATGATACAAGTGTGGGTTGGAGACCTTTGTTTGAAAGCTTTCCAAGGAAATGCTATGTGGCAACAAACGTTTTTTTAAACATTTTCCATCAATCCACCCATTATTTACTTGATTTTTTTGCTTGATCCATAGAATGACCCAATATAACGAAAAATCTCAATTTCCTAAAGCCGATGATATTTTCAAATCACCTGCTTTGTTCAACCAGCAGTCCAAAAAACCAAAATAATCAGTTTATTATCACATAAGATAAAAGCAACACATCCTCACAATTAAGAAGCGGGAACATGAGAATAATCACCATTTAATTGCTAATTGATTTATTGATTATGGTTTCAGCACTAAAGGATACAGATTCACACAATGTATCTCCCAAATAAAGAAAGCAAGAATTTAGGTGTGATTGATATGTTAATTTGACAGCACAGACACTGTATAACCAAATGGATTTAGAGAAGAACTTGTTTTGTATCCTACTGTCAATATGGAAAACAATGTTTATTTTACAGAGAATTAAAAAGACATTCGCTTTTGGGAGAAACTTTAAAGGGAAAGTGAATGCGGACAAATATGTCATTTTCTTTTTAAAACAAACTTGTTGTAATCCGATGAACAGTGTCGGGGGAATTAAAGACCATGGGGATTGTTTTGTTTAGCATTCTCAGAATTGCTGCCCTCATTTTCTGCCCTACATCAGCTGGACAATAGGATGGGATCGCCCTCACCCCAGTTGGGACTGCATTACATCACTGACATACAAAAATGAAACAGCAGATCAACAGATAGTGAGAGAGAACTGTCTTGTTTCTACCTCACATTTACCTATCTGTACGTCAGTTCTGCACACTTATACTCTACAGATCGTTTTTGGTTCAGATTCCCATAAATTCCACATTGCCCTCATATGGCACTTCATCACTGCATGACATGCTTGACCTTGCTGTTAAGACAGTTTGCTGCAGACTCCATGCTCGACTGCACAAATGTGTTGTGACATGGTGCTTCCTCTGTGGTTCCCAAAGGGTGGGAAAAAAAATCAACTAGCTGTACACGACTGAGGGGCCGGTCTGTCCGCGGACGATGCTTACGCACAACAAGCACACAGATATCCTCAAAGGTCACTGATGTTGTGTTACGACATTTTCCATCACCTATTTTTGCTCCAAAGTTGTTTTATGTATTAGTTTTCGGTTCCACAGCAGGGACATATAAGATTATCCGTCTTGGCTCACTTTACTGACTGTACGTTGTTCCTGGCTTTGCCTGGGCTGGGGTGCGTCATACAGCTTCCAAAATCCTCATGGAAATATGGAAATGTGTTTGTGGGCGTTCAATAATGTATGGGTGCTTGTGCACTATCAATGTGATGGTTACTTTTGTAGTCAGTTCTTTGAATGTATGGGGGGATGGGTGTGCCCAGCTTGACTTTGGATTTTATCACACAAGTCACTTATAATACTGGGGTTTTTTTTCTTTCTCACCACACACTCCCTTTCACTCTCCCAGCCCACTTTCTGTCTCTCACCTTGGAAATCTGTGGAGCGGAAATAAAAGGTGCAGAGGTCAGGGAGGGAGTGTTGAAATAGGTTTGATAGGAGTTTAATGAACCATATCAGTGTAATAGAAATGGGGATGAGCTCTCACAGTGTGACCTAACACAAGGTGTGATCAGTCAGTCAATGTCATATCAGATATTTGCAGTTCAGTACTCTACATTATTGCCAGGTAGTGACGAATAAGGCTGACAGTGACGTATCACTAAATAATGACATAGGTGTGATCTGTTGAAAGAGTAAGAAATAGTTTCAGTATGACTCATTAAGGGCTGTCTGAGTATAGAAGAGGGGAGGAGTAGGGAGTCAGGAAAAACACAAAAGTGGAGAAATTAGAAAAAGAATGAAATAGTCCTCACTAGTTACTGTGGTACCTGTCTCTATTCAAGCTGTCAAAGATTTGAAGAGGCAAATAGGTTTAGTATCTGGCTGGGAAACTTCCAAAAGTTTGAAAAAGCTTTGTTGGTCCTTACAAGGGGAAAGTGATATGTGGGTGTGTGCTTTCAGGTTAATGACTAATGGAAAGCACGGAGGACAAAGTCCACACAAGCAGTCAAGAGCCAGAAACTAAGTGTTAGTGCCTATAAATCCTTGTTCCTGTATGTGTTTAAAGCGTTGTCTAACAAAGTTTTGACATTTCAGGGTTGTTTGTTAATGAGTGTCTAGGTTTTCTTTGTCTGATTTCTCAATTTGAGGAAAGAGCTGTTTCATGTTAGGCTGGTTTTTGATCGTATTGTAGCGGTCTTTGCTGTGACCCTGAACCTGCTATCGTGAGTATAGTCCAACCGATACTGGATTTAATAGGCGGATACTGATATCAATATAATCCTGAACAGGACTGTTTTGGGGTGAATATGACCCTATCAGACAGTACTTTCTCAATAATACCAAATCATATTTTTTTTATGTTAAATTAAAAGCTAATGTTTTGCATATGAAAATACTAGACCAGAGCAAATATGTTGCCTGTCTGTTGGATGCAGAAAAGCTCTCTTCTTAAGTGTGATCTAACCACATACTTGCCTCCTTCTTCTTCTCCTTACCCTTCTCTCTGTCGTATTACCAGCATGAGCACTGCATCCTCAGGTCGGAAGACCCCAGTGGACTACGGTGTCCAGATCCGCTTCATCAATGACCTCCAAGACGCTGGTGGGGGGCAGCCAGGGCCCCAGCCCAGGACCAAGACCAAGACCCAGAACACCTCCAAATACGGCGTGGCCGTCAGGGTGCAGGGTATTGCTGGCCAGCCATATGTGGTCCTGAAGGACGGAGAGAAAGGAGACTCTTATGGGGTCCAGCTCAAGACCCAGTACCCCTCTGGTTACAATAGCCTTCCCCGCAGAAGAGATAAGGCAGAGCCAGGAACACAGGGGGCAGATATAGATGGAGGAGCAGGGCAGGGTGGGGCACTACGCAGGGCCCAGTCCCATGGGTCACTGCTGGACAGGGACGGAGAGGGAGGGGAGGGCAACGAGGATTTTCAGCTGTCTAGGCCACCAGGGGACGGGAAGTCTGGGAGTTATGGGAATCTGGATGGAGGACTTGGCGTAAGGGGAGAGAGAGAGCAGGTTCGCCATGCCGGTAGTAGAGAGGGGAGCATGGGAAAGAATATACGGGACGGTACGTACAGAGCAGGGCTCAACGGGTCACTGGGGTCAGTTAGAAACAGTCAGTCCAACCCTGACCCGCCTCAACAAACAAATCAGAGACTTACTCCCATCAACAGACTAATAAACAGGTTTGATGATGGTCACACTGGAGGCCAACAGAGAGGACTCCCTGCTGAACAACAAGATCCCAGAGCTACATCTCCTCTCAGCAACCCCAACCCCTACACCTCACCTCCGTCCTCCACTCACAGCAGCCTTGGACGCAGCCAGGCCGCTGTCAACAAATACCCCGGATACTCTGCTAACCAGTGGACATCACCGGGGAAATATACCGATGCAGAGACACCACAGGCCGGTCCGACTGAGCCACAAGTAAGAATTAAATGTATTTTATGGCTGGGTATGACAGCTGACTTTTTAGTGAGCTCCAAACACTATATAGCATGCAAGATTGCAAGAGTAGATTTCTGATCTATGTCTCAAGGTGACTCCTGACCTTTTGCTGGACCAGGGTCAGAGTGCAGACACGGCCAGTGAGGAGGAGCAGGTCATGCAGACTCTGTTCAACATCCTGAGACAAGGGTAAGGACTCCCATGTTATGCTGATGCAGCACATATAGGTTGTATTAAGTTCTCATAATGCCATTGTAATAAATGTTTACACACGAATTATCATAAGTTACCGTTTTCATCTTCTATTAGGACGAATGAGAGCGATGTTATCATCAAGCACAAAGTCAAGGTTCTCTTTAAGAAGATTCAGAATCTAAAGGTTTGTCCTTTTTGAGAATATTTTTTTCTTCTAGGGGTTAGTCCTGCACTGGTTCATATGTCAGGTAAAGAAAACTACTGACATGTATGTCCCCATACATCTTTTTCTTCACCAGCCCAACGAAAGAGCTCCGGAAGAGTGGATGAGAGAAAAGAGGGAGCTTGAAAGAAGGATGGCTGAACTGCAAACTACCCTGCAAGTGGAAAGAAGGGTAAATAGAAATAGACATAAACGTGCAAGGGTATAGATACTTTATATATCCAAAACTGTTCCAATACTTATCAGGTTATGAGCAGTGCTGAAATATTTCTCTATACTTTCGTCGCCTGTAGAAAATGATGAAGATTTTTTGGGTTGTTACTGTAGCTTCAGTGCCTTGGATGACCCACCAAACCTTCCTAAATTCACTTGGCTGAGTAGAACTGGCTGCCACTAGAGAATGTTAACATTCCGAAAGTAATCTGCCACTTTTAATCAGCTCTGATTGCAAGGTGCACATCTGATGCCACACATAAACACTCATCCCAGTCTTCCTGAAATGAGAGCACCAGCTATCAAGTGAAGGGAATAGCTGTTGGTTGGTTGAGAGAAGGAAATGTCTTTGGCTAATCTAACCAGGAGGGCTAAGGGTTCCTTGGAGTGTGCTTCAGATTAATCCTCACGTTAATCCTTAAAGCCCTCTTGCCTGGTCAAAGGTGCACACACACGATAATCTAACTTCAATAATGACTCATTATATGTTGGTTTAAGGAAGGTGGCCAGGACTTAATCTCTAATAGCTCCTAAGAACTTAATTCCTTATGCATATTGACTAGTGGGCAAATGCAAGCCCGCTTTAACATTTCCTAAAAGCCCACTGTTCATGCCAACAGAGCCACCTGATGTCTTATGTTTCACTGCTCTCATTTATTCATCATGTCTGCTTGTGCGTAGGACTCTGTTAGCAATTCTGATCCTGTTCTGAAAGCTGAGCTGGAGTCCTGTCTGGATGAAAATCTGCAGCTCCGGGAGATGCTGGACCGGAAGAAGATAGAATTAAATGAAACACAATCAGAGTGAGGACACGACAGCATACACACACTCATTCACACAGACAGACTAAAGCAGGAAGGGGCATTGTACCATTGTCTCTTTGTGTTGGTGGTCAGGAGTGAGAGGGATGCATGACTGGCCCACTTTGTTTTCAAGCACACACTCCTCACAGTTCGTGAAACAAGCAGTTACTGGCACTTATTCACAAGACAAACTGGATGCCATCGTCATTTAAAGTGTGTGTGTGTGTGTGTGTGTGTGTGTGTGTGTGTGTGTGTGTGTGTGTGTGTGTGTGTGTGTGTGTGTGTGTGTGTGTGTGTCTGTGTCTCTGTGTCTGTCTGTCTGTCTGTCTGTCTGTCTGTGTGTGTGTGTGTGTGTCTGTCCCTCTTTTACTCGCAGGCTGACTCAGCTGCGTATGGACAGGGAGAACGCAGAGGCACGGGTCAGAGAAATGGAGGACCATCTGGCTGAGCTTCAGGATGAACTGAGAAGGGAGAACGGCAACAAGACGGTATAACAGAAACATGCTCACACAAATATACCCACACAGATGCTCAGACAGAAACTATCTCACCCCACTATAGGATTTTTCTAAAATAAGATGACACTCCAATCTAGTCTAAACTGCTTCTAAAGACAGCAATTTTATCACATAGCATCATATTGACAGGTTGATGAGTAGTAAAGGCTTTTGCAATTAAAAGCAAGATTCATTTTCTGTTAAGAAAAAGATATGTGTAAACAAATGAGCAATGCTGTACCAAACTGGAGGCTGAGAGGTCCAAAGCTAATACTGTGTATTCCCTGTGTCTGCAGGACCTGATGTCTTCTCAGGCACAGTTGATGGAGGTGTGCCAGCTGAAACAGAAGCTGGAGGAGACGCTAAGGCAGAGGGAGAGGGAGCTAACTGCTCTCAAGGGAGCTCTGAAGGAAGAGGTGGCCACACATGACAAAGAGATCGAGGTGCTCCGAGAGCAGTACAGCGTTGACATGGAGAAGCTCCGCAGCAGCATGGAGCAGGTGTCTCAGGTGTGCACGCAAACACAGAAGCCACTAGCCAGCTCATCATCACTTACATTTGGCAGGAAAATGTTTTGAAGTTGGACACAAAATGGGAAAACAAGTCCCTCCACAACAGACCCCATCAGCAAAATGTTATTGTGTCAATATATCATACATCACATCACATATTGTTATATTGTGGCTTTTAGTAGAGTTTCTACACACACATACATACACATACACATAAATAAATAAATAAATAAATACACAGAAACATAAATCTATACATGTGTGCATACACATATAGAGGAATATAAAGTGAATGATCTTATGTGAACTACTATCTGCAGAAGAGAAGCTGCATGCACAGGTGCATTAAGCATGCTCAGCATAGGTGCAAGAAACAACTGAACTAAACTGAAATTGAATCTGTTCAGATAAAACAATGCAGAGTGGTCTATCTTTCGGTTTATGTCTATGAAATGAAAGGAATATTAACAAACATGCCATAAATTCTTCTGTGTTTCTTATTTTAGTCTCAAGTAGGGATCGAGGCAGAGCGGTTGCGTGTGAATGCGTCAGTCCGCTCCCTTCAGCAGCAGTTGGAAGACTGTAGAGACGAGAGCAGCCACTGGATGGAGCAGTTTCACTCCACCAAAAATGAACTTCGAACAACCAAGCAAGAGTGAGTTTCTTCTAGTACGTTGCTGTTTTCACAGTGTGGTTTCATTATTACCTACCTGGATGTGGGCTTTCCGATGCTTACTTGGACATGGATGTAGTCACGGTCTTTTGGGTTTCCCTTTGCACCTGCTGTACTACTAATGTGTGTCCATCTCTTCTCTCTCACTCTACTTGGTCAATGTTTCTCCCACTCTCTGTCAGAGAGCCACCCAGCAGCCCTGAAACACTGTGAGAGTCACTATTTGAACAGCATTTGTGTTTAGATATGCAGATGTGTAGATGTGGCTAGCTGTGCTAACAACTGTCTGACTGTAGTTCCAAGGTCATCCACACTTACAGCCCTATACATGACTGACTACATGATCCACATTTGAATATGTACGAGAGGTACCCTCAAGTACCACAGGTCCCAATGGTAATGGACCATGTTTAGTACTGTGGTTTAGCAGAAATGGTGCAGAACACAACGTTCCTCATCTGGACATCTTAGCATCTGGCTGTTAACGTCTTCATTGTCTCCATACAGTGTAACACTATAAGGGTGGTGTGGATGATCTTAGATATCTGTGTTTAGCAAAAAATGTGTTCTAGACTGTTGTGGTAACAGGGAATGCTGATTAATTTCCTGTTGTTTGTACATTATTAAATTAAGCTCACTTGTCATGAATCACCTTCAATCCAACTGCTGCTGATCACATAATCAAGCAGAACTTACAATACTTTCATATGGTACACTTTGTTTGGATTAAATGTATTTGATCTACAATGTTTAGACTCCTGCAAGCCCGGCTGGAAAAAGAGGAGTTTGAGGAGGAAGTAAAGGAGCTCCAGGATAAAGTGAGCACCATGAAACGACAGATACCGGACCCTGACCACACACAGACTCTCAACCAGGTGAACATACACTCAGCCTCACATGATGCCTGACACCTGATCTGTATCACAAACATTTAAAGCAACGGTTGATTACTATAATACAGTTTTTGTCATATTTGCCCAATATACCCTGACAGTGGTACACAAGAGATTGACAATCTGTTTAAAAAAAAACAGGTTCCTCTACCTTCTCCTAGTCCCTATCCCTCTGCTGGACCACAATGGGAATTGTACCTTACTTCAGAAAAAATATGTACATTAATTAACAGCGAGAGAGAAATCTTTTTTGTTCCTGTTTAAGTTGTGCCATGAATTACACATATGATGTTTGTCAATTTAAAAGACAGTTTTACAAGTCATGGCGTTTGCAAGATTCCACTGTGCCTGAAAGAAAACCACCAATCAGAGCCAAGGAGTTTCAATCAAGCTTTTAAAGCTCATGAACTCTGATCGAACTGTATAACTAGGCAGCGCTGTTCAAATATGAATCACGGTTCTATGACTGCATTTCCTATTTCTCGTCTCAAATGTTTTCAGAAACATATTTGAATGTTCTGTCGATGATAAAATTTACTCCAGCAAGTTTTTGGTGTTTGGTTTTGGTTCGGCTGTTCTCAACATGATGGCCAGGTCATAAACTTTCCATTTAACGTCTTAATATGTACACTACAATATGTTTCTGAAAACATTTGAATCAAGAAATAGGAAATGCAGCAACAGCATCTTGATTCATATTTGACCAGCATTTCTTAGTTTGACAATTTGATCAGAATTCATGACATCAGGAGCATTAAAAGGAGGAAGAGGAACCAGATGTTTCAGCTGTCTCGTGTACTACTGTCAGGATATAGTGATAGTTTGAGCAAATATGACAAAAAGTATTTTTTTTATTCAAGTTACCGACTGTAGTTTTAACCATCAAATTGCCCATATTTCTTTTTAGGAACTTCAGCGATACAATACTGATCTACAGAAGGCCAAGTCTGAGGTGGAGAAGCACAGGATGGAGTTTGACAAGAAGGTCATGGAGGTTATCTCCATTAAAAAAACTCACCAGAACCAGGAGGCAGAAATGAAGTATGAGATTGACAGGCTAAAGGACCAATTACAGAGGGCCAGGGAGGATATTGCCAAGGCACAGGGCAAAAACAAACAGGTTAGTTAAATCAAGCGTAGTGATTTGTATGTGGTTCTTTTGAGGATGATTAGATCTGTGTGATGATGTCTAATGGTTAGAAATTCTCATATTTAATTGCCATTTTCTCTCTCGTATTTTTTTGTCAATATCATTCTATTGACTTCCTGCCTTTAGCTCCCAGACCCAGCCATCATCTCAGAGCTGGAGCAGAAGCTTGGTGAGACACGTGGTGAAGCTGGCCAGCTCAAAGTGAAACTCTCATTGGCTGAGGAGGAAGTGGTGGCTAATAAAACACTTCTGAATAGAGCTCAGATGGACGTTGAATCACTCAAAGATGCCCAGCAGGAACAGGAGGAGGCCAACACACGCCTCAGAGAAAAACTCTCACGGTTGGAGGTAGGTCACTTCCTGTCACACACGAGTGTCCCTGTGTTAGATGCACTGAAATCAGCAGACGAGTTTACGCATAACTCTTTGTCATCCTCAGGCTCAGCTGCAGAACAAAGCAACTGAGAGTTCAGAGGCAGAGATTGCCCTCCACACTGAGGTGAGAGGGTTGAGATTGGAGCTAGATGAGGCCAAGAGGAAAGCTTCTAGACTGACTCAGGAGCACCGGGAACTTGTCCTGCGTGTGGAGGACACGGAGAAAGAGAAGGAGACACTCAAACAGACCTTCAACCAGCTGGAAGAGACCAAACAACAGCAGGAAAGAGCTCTGGAGAAACTCAACAAAGAGGTAAGAAGGAGTGATCCTATTTTATACCTTTTTGTAAACGCATGACAGCGTCCGCAGCATTGAACGTCCAACTAATCATTAGAGGATTCACAGAGCAAAAAAGTTATCCTCTTTGTTTTTTCCCCTCTCCCTGTCAGTATGAGTCTCTCACCGTGTCCTCAAGAGAGGAGGTGCAGACTCTCAAGGTTCAGCTGGAGGAGCAGAGAGACAGGGCACGCAAGGAAATGCAGGAGGCACAACGCCACGGAAATGACTCTCAGAGTGAACTGGAGAAAAGTTATATAAATCTAAGGAGACTGGAGGAAGAGGTTTGTGTTTTGAGTGTTTGTGTGCATGCTCGCTTGCTTGCTTGGCCTGGTTGTTGTTTTTATTATGAAAGTCTGGTCTGAATGTTTTCAGTAGTTTTGACACATCATATTCATGGTGCATGCTTGACTGATTGTATTCATGTGTCTGTTTGATATGAACATGCAAAAAAACACACCTGTTTGTTTCATGATGGAAATTCCGTTTGGCATTACTGTTTCTAAAATCATGAATCTACCTAGATATCACGACAGAAGAAGGAGATTTTGCTTATATGTGAGGAGCGAGACAACCACCAGCTGGATAAAGAGCTTCTGTCCAACAGGCTGCGCCACCTTGAGGGAGAGATGGAGGCCATCAAAAACGGCCAGAATGATAAAACCCGGGAGATGCGCATCCTGGAGGTCAGATATGTGCAGCTGCATCTCCATGGTTTGGGGGAATAAAACATGACTGCTGGGCTTTTTGCTGTTTATAGTTCTGTGCTGCTAGTATTTCTGCTCTGCATTTTTTTTTTTTTTTTTTTTTTTTTTTTTTTTTTTATCTTGTCTTCTTCTACTATGTCTCTTGTGTGCACTTTACTCTACGCTGTTGTAAGCCTGCAAATTTCCCCGCTGCGGGACTAATAAAGGATTATCTTATCTTATCTTATCTTATCTTATCTTATCTTACAATGTCACTTTAGCAGTCTGTCTATATCTGGACATTTTTCTGCACATTTATTACTTTAATTTGTAAATCAAACAAATATGGTTAAAAGATTAGCATGTAGACTTGTTTAATGCATATACATATTTGTGAGTATTTATAAGCTTACATGTACAAACTCCAGCACCATCAAATTCATTTCTTGGGCTAATCCAGTGCACACCATCTCTCTTTTCTGAGTATCTAATAAAGTGGTCTCTTCTTGTCTCGGCCAGGACAAGCTGAAGCGTATGGAGTTGGAGCTGGAGGAGGAGAAAAGCAGCGTGGAGATGCTGACAGACCGAGTGGCCAGGAGCAGAGACCAGATTGATCAGCTCCGCTCTGACCTCATGCAGGAGAGATCCTCCAAACAGGACCTGGAGCTGGACAAGAACTCCATGGAGAGACACGTATGTAATGTGAACACAGCATCTGTGTTTGCTGACGTTTGTGTTCACCAGTAACAGAAACACACCCACCCTGACTAACCACTCAAGTGTATTTTGGGTTTTGTTGACCTGCTGTTTGTCTGTGTCTCTCCCTGCAGCTGAAGGAGCTGAGGGGCCGTGTGGCCGACATGGAGGGCCAATCTCGCTCCTCAGCAGGACTCTCCCAGCTGGAGAACAAGCTCCAGGAGCTGGAAGAACGCCTACTGAGTGAGGAAAGGTACAGTGCAACAAACATAAAACATGCTTCATGGGAAATTCCTGTTTACATTTATTTTCACCCTTATTTCTTTGTTTGTTTTGACAACTGAATGGGTCTAATGTTTTTTGAATAGATTCCCTTGAAATTTGGTTGATGGATACTTTTTGTCAGTGACTTAGGAGAAGTTGATTTTGGTGGTGATCCCAGCTTAAGTTTTTACATGTAAATATAACATTTACTCATGTGCAATTTTGAAATACTTGAGTATTTCCATTTTATGTAACTTTCTGCTGCCCCACTTAATTTATTTGACAACATTAGTTACTAGTTACTTTGCAGATTCACATGATTAATACAAAATATAAACCATCTACTACATTATGATGTAATATTATGGGTTATATAATCATGCATAATGAGTACTTTTCCTTTTGCTACCTAAAGTGTATTTTTAAGTGTTGCTACTTTTAATTCTGTTAAAGTTAAAAAAGATGTGAGCACTTCTTCGATGACTTTTATTATGAAAGAGAGTTAACCCCTTTTCTTAAGGGAGAATGTTAGTTAAATTATAGAAGCCATGTTTTGGGTTGTAACATCAAGTTCAAGTATGGTCTTTTACACTCACATTCAACTTCACATTAATTCAGTTATGCATACACACATACACACACACACACACACACACACACACACACACACACACACACACACACACACACACACACACACACACCTGAGACTCCAGTAAAACCAGACTTTAACACCTGGCTAAAGAGCATCTATCTCCATGAGAGCAATGAGCTGGCAAATGTCTTGCTAAAGGGCATTTTGGCAGTAGTCGAGACAGGGGAAGTTTTACTCATGAGCATGTTCACATGTCTTACGCTCTGTTCTTCTCTTGTGTGTGCAAAGGGAGAAGAACTCAGTGTTGGCGTCTCAACGACGTCTGGAGAGGAAACTAAAAGATCTCAACATGACGCTGGATGAAGAGAAAGAAACACACACTGAACAGAGGGACCAGGTAAACACATCCACCTCCAAATGAGTGTCATATTTGAATTTACTTTGGAGACATGGGAGTACATCAATACCAAATGCATGCACTTTAACCCTTACCCTGTTTTGCAGCTTACTCTGAGAGTGAAAGCCCTGAAGAGGCAGGTGGACGAAGGAGAGACGGAGCTGGAAAGGATAGATGGCCTGAGGAGGAAGGCCCAGAGAGACATGGAGGAACAGATGGAGCTCAAAGACGCCTTGCAGACCAGAGTCACAGCACTGGAAACTGAGCTCAAGTAAGCACTTCCTTTTCTTTGTATCCAATTTTGTCTCTCATCCAATTTGTTACTCACTGTGCACTTATGCAAGACACTTCCTAGCAGCCAAATTTTCACAGCAGTTTGTGAGAGTGAGTAAGACAGAGAGAGAGAGAGAGAGAGAGAGATCTTCTCCTATTTATGTCACAGAATGAACAAAACTGCTTGTAAATGACGTTACTACCAGCAAACCCAGATTCCTTATCGGTTACACACCATTAACAGACACATGGTAGAGATTCACAGAGCACCCTGAGGGGCATGATTTCACAATGTGATGTGTGCAAAACGAATCAGCAATCAACCACATGTGAAAAGGTATTTCATCCAACTAAAAAGGTACATTACTCATGTACCCCAGGGGGAAATGAAATGACAGACATGCTCCCACTAGTAAAAAGGTAATGCATGTTATTCCCTTGTTTTGCCAGCAGAGGGAGCACAATGTCCACTTGGCAGCGATAACATTTGTGGATAAAGCAACTGTTAAACAAAGTGTGTTTGAACAGTTAATGATGCCATTGATAATGTCAATGATGATTATGTGTCACAGGAGAAAAACCCAGCTAGCAATGCGCCCAGCTTTGGATTCATCAGCTCTCAGTTCAGATGACGACGACAGCCTGTTCGATCCCTCCACCATCACCTCCATCCTCACTGAGAGCAACCTCCAGACCAGCTCCTGTTAGAACAGCACTTCAGGGACAGGGTGAGGGTCGGAAAAACGTAGCACTGTAAAGGAAAAAACATGGATGGTCGTGTGGCTTTTAGACTGGGAGTAAAGCCAAAAAGCACAACGGTATAAAATAAAGGCAGTGAGGGAGGGGTGCACGGATCTGGGATTTAAATTACATATTGTAGAGTTTAGCAGAGTTTAGCAGGGGAGTAATGTTCCACACCAGTTTGAATGGAAGGAAACAAAACATCCTATGCATTTCAGGGTATTTCTTTCAGTCTACAACGTACACAGATTCACTCCACCGTGCAGTTGAAAGGGTTCAAACATCCCAAAATTCACTACACACAAACACGACAGTAACTGGACTGCAAGAAGAGAAATGAGGCTTGAAGCACAGAAAAATATTAATGAAAAATACCTCTTGCATTTTTTGCTACAAATTCAGTATGTCAAACCATTTCCTGGTTGGGATTCTGGGTCGAGCACTTATGGTACCAAGTCTGACTTTGTCTGAACGATCAAAAATACTCTCATCATCCATCAGTGTTTACAGTTTACCTGTAACTTTAGTTTTCTCTGTAGCATCAAATGACTAAGCTCACAAATTCTGTACATACACAAACATTAGGTAGAGCTACTGACAAACATGGACCAAACACTAACATTGTGTGCATTCATGATTCACACAAACTATAAGCAATATTACTCTATGATAATTATGCTGTTTTTTGGTTATAAAATAAAATGTAAGTACTGCAAATCATTCGTATTGAATGAAATTTGGAGTTTGTTTACGTAAAACACATTATATTTTCACATTGTTTTGGAATATGTCACGTAGATTTTATTGTCACATGGAACACAGTCTCGGAATTCAGAATAATAAAATATGACACTAATAGCACAATATTAATTACTATAAATGTGATAGAAACCTCATGTTTGTGTGAAGGTTTTGATTCATTTTGTCTTTATTCACTGTATCTGAAACAGTTTCCTGGTAAAGGTGCCACAGACCTTTGTATTGTGGGTTGTTTTGAGGACAGAAGTGTCCTTTGTCAGAATATCACATACTTTACAAAAGTGGTTTTCCCCTTTAGGCCAAAATATCATCCTGTCCAATAAAATCTTTATGTATGTATTTGTAGAAGTTGCACAATTTCTATGCATTCCCTTATAGCAAGTCACTGAAATATATGCCTTAAAATAATTGTTAAAAAAGAATTTAGTAATTCTTATCTAAATGATTTTTGTAAAATGTAATATTATATATTTTTTTGAGTCTTGAGTTTTGTATACAGTTTGAACAATCAGTTGGAGCGATAATAACTGTATTACATTTGTCGAAAATGTATGTTTCTTCCTATATTGAAAGTTGTGTAACTGGAAATGGTACTTAATATGATTTGTTAGAATGAGTATGAAGCTGTTGAATTTGAAAATGCTGAAATGTACTATATTTGTTGACTGGATGAATTCACCCTGTGACTGTACTTCACAAAATAGATAATGTTCATATTGCACACGAATTTAGCTACAATAAAGTAAAACCATTTAAGATACATTGTTCTATGTTTATTGTCATTTTAATATTTACAAAATGTTAATCAGCTACTTTTAAATTTAAAGTTTTTTTGCACGTTTTAGGATGTTCAGTTTTCTCGTAGTTTTTATTCTTTTTCTTTAACAGAAAGAGTCAGATAAAACTCTTTCTGCGCACTAAAGTGTAAGACTACAGTGCATGTTGCTCCATCATGCAGTAGATTTCTTAGGAAGGTCATTTGACTTCATTGGAAAAGATCACTGTGGGAGAAAGTCAACAAACCTTTTATCCAGAAAAAGTTAATGTGCAGAAATACAAAGAAATGAGTTAATCGAAGTTTAATACTTAATACAGTATTCGTAGCCATTGGGAAAGACACTTACATACTAGCCTACAGCAGCTCTATTCTTAAAAAAAAAAAGGTGACCTGTATGAACAATCTGTGTGATGCATAACTACACGCTAATTGTTCAGAATTATTATAAGGACCTAAGCAGAATCACATTTGTTGAATACTCCATATGCTAGGAGCATTTATGACCTTTTTCATAAGAACAAGATAATAGAGCTGGATCATGTTGTTGTTTTGGCTGCAGGGTGGGGCTTGACTCTGGAGTTTAAGGTTCACAATCTAAGCCTGAGTTCCAAAGAAGGGTGTTGCTGAATGAGTTATTCAATAACATCAGCTGGAGCTCGCTAAGCATTTAATAGTTATTATCACTATGTTGTGAAGATAGATGACAATGACTGTGTGTGTGTGTGTGAGTGTGTGTGTGTGTGTGTGTGCTCTACCCTGCCTTCATTCACATCGCCTGTGTGCACAGGGCAGTCTGATTACAGTTTTGTCTCATTCCCGTCACAAACACTGGTTTTCAACAGGTAAATTACAGTAGCACTGCAGACATTTTAACATGTCACACCAGGAAAAGCATCGTTGTAACTAATACCATTAATTACAGCTGTTGTGCATTCTGCTTTCAAGCATTTAATGTTATTATTCATGCCTGTGCTTGATGACAAAATGTTCTCTGAAAATAGGTAATAAGATTTAGATTCATCCCCTATTTTCTTAGATGTATAGATTTTAAATGTGTTGACATGCTATTCACTGAACCTCCTGCAGCCACGACTGAGTGGCTGACTCTGTTGTCGCAGAATTATTTTTGTTCATCATAACTGAGATAAGCATCATGCGGGGCAGAAATAAACTAGGCTGATGTGTTGATACAGGAGGGCCACATTCCCGTTTATGGACGCATTCACACATTCTTGTGATTATCATACAAACCTGGATAAATAGTTCAGGCCTTAACCTGCTAGACTTTAGCTTTCCATGTAGCACAACGGTCGACTAACAAAATTAACAAAATCTACAAAAACACATACTGTTATTTACTGAGAATTAAATATGCTCCACCAAGCGTAATGATTGACATATGGCATCTGGAATTTGATTGAACTGTGATAAGCAGAAATTAACTGAGCTGATTGATTGATAGAAAAGGCCTGTGACCAAAAAGTTGGCGGTTCGATCCCTGGCTCCCACTGTCTGCATGTTAAAGTGTCTTTTGTTGAGACACTGAAACCCAAGTTGCCCCGTGTGCTTTACAGCAGACCACTGCTCCTAATCCTACTCTGGATTGTGCCGTGAGAAGCAGGTTTGTTGCTGCCAGCTGCACAGCAGGGTGAGATGCGTTAGGAATGTGCAGGATCAACTGAGATCTGTATCAGGTTAAATGAAACTTCTAGAGAACTACAAGATATTTATAAAGTAACACCTGCAACAATTTATGCCACTCATCTCTTACGCTTATTGGCTTTGCTTCTACCCTGGAGTCCTTGTGCTTTCTCGCCTCGCAGGTTTCTATAAATAGTGGCTGTGATCGTGCCTCCTGCTGTGGCCCTGCTGACACCTATTGCTACTACCATTATTATTATTATTAGTCACATTACTATTACTATTCCCTATATCATTATTATTATTAGTCACATTACTATTACTATTACCTGTACCATTACGCTTATTGGCTTTGCTTCTACCCTGAAACCCTTTTCGCTTTCTCGCCTCGCAGATTTCCATGCATCGTTGTGGTACCTGGACCGTGGTCGTGCCTCCTGCTGCGACCCGGCTGACACCCACTGCTACTTCGATTATTATTATTTTTATTATTAGTCACATTATTATTACTATTCCGTATATCATTATTTTAATTCTACTATAGTCATTGCTGCTTTTATTATGCAGTTTTTTATTAAGTAGTCTTAATTTTTTCCCTTCGTTACTCTGCTTACTACTGTGATTATATGAACAATTTATGTCATATACATTGAATGTGTTGTAACTGTTATGTGGTTCATTCTGTACACATGACATCTATTGCAGTCTGTCCATCCTGGGAGAAGGATCCCTCCCCTGTCGCTCTCCCATAGGTTTCTTCCTTTTTTTCTCCCTGTTAAAGGGCTTTTTTAGGGGAGTTTTTCCTGTGCCGATGTGAGGGTTCGGGGACAGAGGATGTCGCATGTGTACAGATTGTAAAGCCCTCCGAGGCAAATTTGAAATTTGTGATTTTGGGCTATACTAAATAAACTGAATTGAATTGAATTGAATCTCTAAATCTCAGAATAATCGCTGTACGGTAACAGGAATTAATCCACGCCTTTATGCTTCATGCCCAAACATTTTTATCACTTCAGGTATTTGTTTTTTCCTACATTGGAGAAAGAGATGAAAGTCAGCACCCTGGAGGGAGACTTCACCAACTCCTGGGGTTATTCATGTGTTTACATCATATTTGGCACACTGTCACAAGTAACAAGATTGTGTTTGACTATTTTGAGACAAAACAGTGTGTCTGTGCCTCCGAAGTGTTCGGGTCTCTTTCTGGTTTGGGGCCGACGTGCTGTACCTCCTGTGGTGCTATTGTGTGATTGATCTACAAAAGACCTGAAAAGCCCTTTTTCCCCCTCCTGGTTTCTGGAAATTGAACAATAAAGTATTTTCTTGGATCGAAAAAATGTTGGCACGGAGTCACACCTTTAGTATTTGCTGCAGAACCAGATGCAGCATCCATGATACTACACCTCACATCCAGTGTCACCAAACCTGTACAGTGCCAACATACTGTACCTGTTACGCTAGAAATTATGAGAGCACATACTTTCCATGGGTGGGATTGGGTTTCCATATCATTCCAGCTTTCCAGGATCAATATCAAATCCGGGTGTGTTGTGTTTTGAAATCATGGTGTGTTTGCCACATATGATTGCTCAGAAAGAATGCAGCCCTACCGCACAAATATTTCCAGCTGCCTCCAGGTGTTCCTCATGTGAGAGCACGAGGGATGTCTTTAAGGCTTGGATGCAGTGGTTCAGACATAATGAGTAAATGTGCTTTAATTAACCTGCATTATAATAAAGGAGTGGTTAGGGCTAAAAATACATATCCTTGTGTTCAACAGCACATGATATAGTCAGGGGTGTGTCCAAGATTTCTGAAATAATGAGGTCATGACAACACAAATAAAGTCATTTAATTGTTTTAATATTTGTATTTTTAATCTAATTTGATTAGCTGGGTATTAAATTATGTGAAATGTAAACCACTTGTAAAATAAAAGACTTGTATTGAATTGTATTTGAGTGGAAAATTAAGCAATGTTAAAGAAATTGTTAAATAACCCCATCCAGGTTTCTGAAACTCCCAAAGTCACAGAAAAAAAGAGAGCCCTACCTAAGATGGAAGGTAGGGCTCTGATGATAATAATAAAGGAGTGGAAAGATGGAAGGTGACCGTTCCCTATACGGTTCACTTCATTAAACTAGTATATGACCACATTTATAGTGTCATCATTGTTTTCCAGAAAGCAGCATCATTTCATCACACAGTGACTCTGTGTCACCATGGTGCACTTTTAACCCTTATATTTAATCAATGATGATATTAATATTTTATTCACCATTATTTCATCCTTTAGGCACTTACAACAAAAAAATCTACTGACCAAACTATTCTTTGATTATGATCCTCTACCAAACCTTTGTGACTTCCATTTCTATTCTCCTATTAAGTGAAATAAAAGACATTTGATGTTTTTTATGGGAAAGAACGTGTGGTGCAGTATTTTGTGGATCAGTGCACCCTTGTATTTTTTTTTCAACAGAGTGCAAACAACGACTAATCCACATTAACAAGTTGATAACTCAAACTGAGCCCCTGTACCAAACAGTTGTGAGGAACATTGAAGTCACATGAGCGGAGACAGAGTTTGAGAACTGGATTGTGACTTCCCGCTGTAGACTCTGATGAATGTAAAACACAGACACTGTCTGATCTATGGATCAGTCTGTCTGAGTGTGGTCACCTGTGGGATGTAAACACATAGCTATGACTCACATTATGGTTTAGTACCTGGGACACATGACGACACACTATAGTGAGGTTTAGGTGTGTTTGTTGTGTGTGGGATAACCTCATTCCTCTTGATAAATCAACCATTAAACAACAACACCCTCTGAAGAGACCACATTCCTGATTAGTGATCTATTGCAGGCAGGGGTTATCTTGAAACATCACGGCACTTTTGGGATATTTTTCCATGAGTGTCTATTGAATATACTATAGCGACATTTCTTCACATGTGAAATGTTTCTATCTGTGCCTGTGTGTGAGTTGTTCCTCTCCTGGTTTAAATTCACTTAGCGTCATCCCTTGGGTGCCACCGCGAGCTGTTGTTTGCTCCCCAACAGCCGTTAATACCATTAAGGTCTTTATCCAATTGGAGGTCTGTGTTGGCACAGATCAGCCAGCAGAGAAACACATTCTGTCACTTGTGCTGTGTCAGCTTGTTCCTGTAGTGTGACCTCAGTCAACTCTGAAAATATGCCGTTTGTCATTAGAAACATTAATGCTGTGTAAACACTTGAATTAAATAGACCAAAAATTCATGTCACTGATTGATTTTATATGTTTAACTACATATTTTTCATTGCTGTTGACAACTTACAAAGTACACAGCAGTGTTTCGGTTTCTGAATGAGTTTTGTCTGGTTTCCATGAATTGTCCTTTGACTCTGCTTTATAGGTCACAGTGAGCAAGCCTGCATTTTGTTCTTTGCTAAAGTTGCATTGTCCTTTTTGTGGTTATATATTTACTAGTACAGACTGAACTGAAATGTTTCTGCTGCAGGCAACATTTTAGGACAAAACAGTAGCATGATGTTCACTCTGGTAGATAGCTTATCTTAGGCAATGTCTCTGCAAATTAATCCTATAATACGTGGAATTTAGAGTCAGAGTAACACATTAAAAACATGCAGGAAAAATTATATAAACAAAATCATTATATCTGCATTTATTGTATATTATTTATGTTGAAAAGAACAGTGAATCACAACAAATAAATGTTTCAAAAAATATCCTTGAAATCGCTTTAAATGAAATGGAATACCGTGTTTTCCATTGCTTTGTAAGCCAATAGGAGACACTTAAACAGGTTCAGTCAGGGGTTAAAACGTATCAATAAATAATGTAGGCCTTTTGGTAAACCGAGCAGTGTTTATGCAACATTAAGCAGGAGTTGACCATCTATCTCCAACTATGGTTAACTGCTTCACAGCTTAGAAGCATTTCACCCAGTCTAATATTGTAACCACCATCATGTGATGATCAGTATTTATTGATCCAGTAGTTGTTGTACCGGAGGCAGCAGGTAAATCCTCTCTCTCCCCCCACCCTGACATTCCACGTTCTCTGTTTCCCTATTTGGCTGTTTCGGTCGGTTCAGTGGGCGGGCTGTTTTTTCTCACTCCCACAGTGACGTGATGATAAAAGTTAATACAATGTGCTGAGAGGGGAGGGGACACACGCACACCGGTCTGAAGAGTAAAAACAGCAGCATCTAACGTGGACGAGCAGCAGAGAGACACCGGGGCGCTTTAAAGAGTTCACTTTTATTTATATATTTATCTATTTGTTTGTTTGAGCATTGTTTATTTCTATCATGATGAACGGAGTGACGAGAAGCCTTTGCACATTTGAGGACATCAGAAACCAAGAGCATGGGGTAAGTTACTCGATATTCACATGTTTGTCAGATTTCTTTCTTATTTAATGGTAAAGATGATGATAAAGAGGGACTTTGTGTTTTCTGTTTACTTCCTGTACGGGTGCATCATGTTTAAACAAGCAATTTATGAATTAAAAAAAAACACTCTGATTTGTGGATCTGCTGGATCCTTGTTCAGACACAAGATTTTTTACTTTTGGTTGTCTCAGTTGTGTTAAGATAAGATAAGATAAGATAAGATAAGATAATCTTTATTAGTCCCGCAGTGGGGAAATGTGCAGGCTTACAGCAGCGTAGAGTAAAGTGCACACAAGAGACATAGTAGAAGAAAGACAAGATAAAAGTAAAAAATGAAAATAAAAAAAACAAGTATTATAAATAAGCAATAAAAAAACAGTAGAAAATCAACAATAACTGAAATATTATATTTACAGACAGAAAAAACTATTTTAACTATTATTGCACAGTGTAATGTATTGCACAGGTTTTTATTGTCATGTTATTATTGTCATGATTGTTGACTGTTTTATAGACTCTGTGTGGTTCTGTTCAGGCTTTATCTCCTCTAAGTGGTGTATTTACTATTAAGTCTCTGGCCTTGTTCTAATTAAAGTATTAGCCTGTAACCCCCAACACACATACAGGCAGGCAGCAGCTCAGATTTAGTCCAGATAACATCTGTGCCTGTCACAGTCGCCTTCTGCCCACATCATTTAAGGGCTTACAGTTGCAGTTTTGACAGACAGTGGAGGCAGCTTAGGAGACAAACCTCTAAACACGTTTCTTGTGCAGTATGTTCACCACCTGTGCATGAGAAGTTTACTTAAACAAGATTAAACATCACACTTCCCTAGATACTTGTACTGTAAATGAGCTGCCCATGTCACGTACAGCAGAGGTTTAATCATTTACCCGCCCGGAATAGTAAACTGTTATCTCGTTCCGTGGTTTATGAGGTTTGCATAGCAACATGACACTTTCACCTTATCAGCAGCCTCTTGCTGAGTTCAATACCTGTCAACAGCAACTGATCCACTGAGCTCATATCAGATGAAATACTCTAAAGAAGTGCATTACAGTGAACAGTCTCCACCATGATTATGTTAGATTAAATAACTGGGTTTGTTTAGAGCAGAAATTGAGAGCCAGATTTTGTGTCAATGGTCCAGACTTAAATATCAGTGACTGTACAAAAAGGTCAGTGTGTACAAAGGGCAGAGCCACTCACGCAACTAATAAACTGATTATTTCTCCTGAAGCAATATGTGAAACTCGGCTTCTGTTTAATCTATCATACATTACATTTTAACATCCGACTGATAGCACATTTGCATGAGCTTTATACGGAAACAAATACATCTTTATCACAGTCAAATAGTCACCCACCTACAGTTATTTACATATCTGATAAGGTTTTTCAGGTTGGACTAAATTTAACAGCAGAAGTATTTCACCTCTAAATGGAACATTTCATGATAACTTATTAACAAAAACATGAAAGCCTTACTGTTTATCAGGCAGGGGGGAGGTCAGTCCATAAGGATACATGAGGAGAGATAATGTGCTTTATGTAGCAGGGAAAGGCCTTCAGTGGGTGTTTTGTTGTATAGTTGATAAGTGTGTTCCCTGGAACTGAGATGATAAGATCTGAAATAAAACAGGAACAGCCAGGCCTGGCTTTGACACAAATTGTTACTTTAAACTTTATTATATCGTCCGAAATCCAGCTATTATTTGGGAATAGTTTTGAAATTTGTGGCATAATGTTGCTGTGAGGGCACATTTTGAATAATGCTACTATTATCCCTCCAGCCATTTCGTTTCCCTGTGACTTCACACATTCCTTCTGTCTTTCCTCATCCTCAGACATCATCTCAGTCAGAAGTGTGTGACGTTAGTGGCTGGGAATGAGCCAACATGACATATCCTAACTGCATCACTGTAGAGGAACAAACTGCAATATGCAAGATCACACCTGGTTCGCACGCTACACAGAGCATGAAAAAACCCAAAGACAAAATAATTGATAGAAAGATGATTGTAGAAAATAAAGTTGCGTCTGTTCATGACTCAGATCCTGGACTGGATCTGTTTACCATCAACGTTTACCTGTTCAGGTTCTCACATGATGCTTATACACACACACACACACAAACCTCCCAACGCTTCGCAGCACACCTCAGTTTGTGTCTAATCTTTTTAATTTACTTGATCTTTAACTTAACCCTTTAGTTTGTACAGACTGCTGATTGACAAGATGGACAAGCTCGACAATCAATAATAACCCTCACTATTATGAATCTTTTCTTGATTAATAGAGCCATTGAAATGTCAAATAATAGTGAAAATCACAAGAGCCCAAAGTGACATTTTCACGTTGCTTGTTTTGTCCAACCAACAGTCCAAAACCCAAAGGTTCGTCATTAATCATCATATATAACATAGAAAAGCAGAACATCCTCACTTTTAAAAAGCTATACCTTATTCCTTGTATAAGTCTCCTTATTCCTTGTATAAGTCAGGTAAAAAAACCTCAGGTATCAGGTGTGCACTGGTTTTGAAACATTACCTGCAGCTCAAGTATTCAGCCCGATCGGCTCACACCTGTTGCCTCAGAGGCCGAGGTTTTTATTGTAGCTGGACAGAAGACAAAAGTGGCATCTGTGCATCAGGTGTAGGAAAACAGCTTTTGAGAGGGATATAGTTATTTAATGTTTGATAAAGTACACACACATACTTGCGTGGAATGCAGGTACATGATGTGGTGTTGTTTTTGAGTTCAGAAATCTGAACATCGGGTACTTTTCCTAAAGTGGCTCGGGGCTCTAAAAGACATTAACTTTTTTTTGCCCCAAATTCTGCATCTCTGTCTGTTTATCAGCAACATTGCCAGGTTGGCAGTCACCTCTCAGTGAATTCAACTCGTATGATTTTCAGGCCTCCTGTTGCCAAAGCGTCTTCATACCCTTAAAGCCTTTCAGCCCGGGCCGTACCGCGTGATCTATTGTGCTCTTTGTCGGTGCACCCAGCAGTGCGGACGCTGTGTGTGCGTGCTTGGTTTCAGGTTTCTGCCCTGTTCTAAAAGGTAGTGTGTACTTTGTGTGTTTACTTTTATTGCGTGTGTATATCTGTGCGTGAATTTTCCCGTGTGTGTATGTGTGCGTGTGCAGCTTGCCATTAGCACATCCAACTGGTCCCTTTGTCCGTGTTCCCTGGAAATCTAGTATTACAGGTTGTCTTCATAGGTGGCATTTCTGAGTGTGTGGTTGAATAAAAAAGAAAAATAGGCAGAGAGATTAGATTGTAAATAGTCAAAGGCAGAGTCGGGATTAGCCGAGTCTTTGTTTGGTTGTCTATGGCAAGCCAGAGAAGTTGTATAATGATGGATTCCTTCTTAACAACCCTCTCACTGTTCTCCCTTTCTCTCCTCCCCTCCCCTCTTTTCCCTCCTCTAATGGCTGTGTTAGAGCTTTCAGGTGTCTGTAATCTGAGAGGGAAGCATGTTGAGAAAGTGGGGAATTTTTGGCTTTCATTTCTCTGAGTTTTGTTTGTCGTAATAGGAACCCCACCTAAACTATTAGGCTATTTCCTCTGCCTTTTTTATTGTTCGTTCAGATTTTCAGTCCCATCTGTCCCTCTCTGTTTTCTTTTCCATAACTTCTTCCTGAACAGATAACCAGCTACTCATAAAGGCACTCTGTTGTCTTTACAACACATGGCCTCTCTTTTATAACCTCTCTCTGCTCTTTATCTCTGCATTACACAACACAGCCCAGTTCACTTCCCCTGTCCGGCTAATATAAAGGCTGGGGCATTCTGCATATCAGGCATGGTTTCTATGCAGAGGGAGAGATGCAGTACATTGTTTGGCGTCGATCTTTGCTCCTCCTGTCGTCCTGTTGAAGTGTTTGAACGAGACACTGAGACCTAAGTTGCTGCCCCTGGTCACATTAAATAAATGTATACCAATGTGATAAGTGGGGGAAAAAAATGCTCAGAAAGTCTTTAGTTTTAACATTTATTCCACAACTGGGAATACTTCATCTACTGACGAAGATCATGTTACATGATAAAAAGCTCAGTAAAAGCTACTTAATAGACCTTGAGGTACAATTGTTTTGTTAGTGTCTTTGTTAGCCTTAACAGGAAATACAAAGTGACATACAGGAGCTGGTCCTATTGTACTGCAAGTTATGTACCAAAAGAAGACAAAGAAATAAAAGTATTAATGTACAAAAGTGTCACACACACAAACAAACAAGACTCTGTTATCCTCTGCCAGACTCATTACTTTTTAAACTTAGGCCAATTAATCTTTTGTGTGCTTGTGCGTGTGCGTGCGTTCTGTAATTGGTTTGCATGTGTGTATTTGTTTGTGTTTAAAGTATTTAACCTTAAGGAGAACATTGCAGTCATTTCTTCTTAGTCTGTTCCGTGTCTCATAGTTGACACGGTTTGGACTCCAGGAGGACGCAGTTAATACATGCTGAAAGATAAACAGAACAAGATGTGTTTGGCTGGAATGAGTTGTATAATGTCCCTGACCTCCTCTCCCTCACATCCGCATACTTATACTTGCACACACACTCACTAGGTATCACTTATAAGGGAGTTCCCTGTGCTGGAGGACACACACCCAGTCACATCCCACTCGAGACTTTTCCTGTTAAAGCGACTTCCCTCCTGCAACTAAAATAAATATCTAGAAAGGTTTGTGTGTCTTGCTTTTTGAAGCGTTTTTGTGCATTGTTTTGTCTCTGTCTTACTCTTCCCTCTCACATTGTTAGTGTGCCAGAGTTTATGGCTACTGTGAGGATTTTGTTGTCATGGAAATGTTCTGTCTTGCTTGACATTACATTATCTGCCCACTTTCCCAGAAATCCAGCCGCTGCCTCCAATTGGCTTTGAGCGCCTGGAGAGTTTCCGCCTAAAGTCCCTCTGACGTCCACAGCACACAATTTAATTCAAACAATCTGTCTCTGTGCAGCTGTTCAAAAAACTTTTGCTTCTTCTGACGCTCGTACCCCCTCTCTCTCTCTCTTACTGGTTACTCTCTCCCTCCTCTGATTCTGTCAGTGAGTATGACTCAGTCTCTCCTCCTCTTTTTTTTTTCTTCCCCTCACCGCCTCAAAATAGTCCTCAGTCAGTCACTCCATCACATAACGGTCTCTTTGTGGATTCAATTCAACGTCTCATTTTTTTCGTTGCCTTTTTTCAGGAGGGGTGCAGGCGACTGCGGCTCACTCTGCACGACCAGAGGCAGGCGGCTCAGAACACGGAGCAGTACAGGGACAAGGTAAGAACTTCCTGCAACTCATTACTTTGGTTATAACCGGGACTGTAATACCAGCGTAGAGAAGGAATCAGTAGGAGATAGAGGAGAGTAGCAATGGAAAGAGTTGCATGTAACGACATTCATCACTATTTTTGATACATGGTTTGGACAATTGAGGGTTGATTATATTATGTTTTATATTTGAATAGACTTTTCATCTTTAATAGAAGAAACTGGGTTGGATTTGTTGAAGGACAAAGGGAGAATGATCAGATTTCTTTGGATGAGAAATAAATAAATAAGCAAAAGTAGCACTGTTTTCTTTAGTGGTGAAGATGCTATCATTCCGGCCATATTTGGATCCGAAAATTCAGACAGTTAAACTTCCCAATGATCCCCAGAGCTGCCGTTTATCCACACAAGTATCACAGCACATTCCTACAGACAACATGCACAGAGACCCAAAAAAGCTCAGCTTTTCAATGGCATGGTTTTAACAAACCACTCCAAACGTCTCAAGACTACCTATGGTTTTCCAAAAACAGTGCCACAGCTGGATAAAAAACAAAAGTGGACCACCAGAGCAGCAGAGTTACATAAGGTCTCCCCACATTCTGTGTGTCTCTGCTAATGGTTTAGTCTGAATACTACTTCCAAGAAGCACCAGATGTTTATGGGTTTGTCTCCATAGTGGTTATAGCTAAATGTTTCTGCCTACTGATCATAGAGACTCACAGTCAGTCAAAACAGGAATAATTTGCTCAGGACAAGAGTGAGATGAAGAATATATTGAGTTCTGTCCGTGAGTAGTTTAATTACATTGTTCATAATGATTTTTAATCGGATGTATTCCTGCCTGTCCTTCCAGATTTTGTGTTGCAATATTCCTCGGAAACATGCTCAAACTCCTCTTCTTTTCTAGCTTTAGCAAAACACAGTGACGATGTTTGGAAATGCATCACACCCATCCTGACGCAACAATGTGCATGCCGCATTGTTAACTCCTCTGCTCTTTAATCTTCAGCCAATTGGACGTGCTTTCGCGCTGGTGCAGCCGCCCACTGACCGGACTTCTCCCAACCTCGAACCGGTCAAATCTACAGACGAGCAGGTGGAGGTTATCAAGGTGGGTGTGGCTCATCATTGGCTCTTGTTTTTGAAGAAAGAAATACTGTGTGTGTTTGTTTCATGGTCACGTCGGCGTTTAACATCCGTGTCTGTCTCTCCCTGTTCCAGGTTTATCTAGAGGCCCGCAGACAAGAGCAGCAGAAACACCAGGAGAACCTGAAGATGCTGTCAGACGAAGTTACCCAGATACAGGAGGTCAGTGTCTGGACAGTATCCACTGTAACTCTGACACATATTTTAAACCCACACACAGGCTCTCGACCCTGTCTCTCGGATCATGTAACAATTTGCATATTTGCAACATGTAAATTCCTCCTGACTTCCAGACATGTTTTATCTTTTGTTTATCACTTCATAGAGAACATACACATGTTTAAACATTATACAAAACATGTGACAATATCTTGGTAACTCACAATTTGTCGGTATTTCACACAGGTGAGGTATTGCCTGAAGACGCTGAGGGAGCAGATGGCAGCCAAAAACAAGGTAGGTGTATTTTAAGCTGTGCCCTTTGCAATTGTTAACCTTACATCCTGTGTGCTTAATGGCATTTCCTCAACCTCTTTCATCTCCATCTTTCACTATTTCGTGGCTGACTTCCTCCTTTTCTCTCTCCAGTCGCTCACAAGTGGGTGGAAAGTTGGTCTTCCCTTCAGAAAGAGCGCCCCGTCGTCCCAAAACGGAGGGCCTAAAGCTGACTCTCAGGTGAGCATTTAAAGTTAATAAATAACAAATAGTTAATATACAGCATGTGCGTGTGCAATGCATGTATCAAATCTCGCCTGCATATCATAGCCGCAGTCCACCGATTGTGTTTTGCTCCAGACAATGTGTGTTTCGTGTGATGCCTGTAAAGCGATTACCTGCCAGAGGCACACAGGTAGAAGGAGGTATAGAGTTAAACAGAGATGTGATAAAGGAGCAAAACCCGGATTAAAATGACAGCAGACTGTAAGCAGAGTGCAAACTTGCTACAGCACCCCAGGGTGTATTAAAACGTGTGAGAGAGCCGTTCCAGCACACACTGTTCCTCTCCCTACATGTGTTATTGTGTTCAGGCCTGCCTAATTGTTGACAGCATTCCACGGATATTTCTCCTTTAATAGTTTTGTTGCTGTCTTTGAGCCACACACTTGTAGCAACCACTACTGTACTATCTGCGTGTCAGTAATGTTGTTTACAAATACAAACAGAGCTGCAACCATTGTGTTTAGTTCACTAGTTTTTGCGCCAATTATAGCATTTATCTGTGACTCACGCTGTGGCTCACTCACAGAAGCGTTGCAGAAATAAGGAGGACAGCGCTAGTCGTGATCCAACGGCTCAGTGACGCACACAGACACGCCTGTTGTCTTTACGACCAAACCCACTGAGCTTCAATGACACAAAAACAAGATTTGACATTATGTCACCATGAAAGCATCTATCGGTCTATCTATCTGTCTGTCGTAATTTTAACGTTTTATTGTTTTAAAACAGTAAATCAAAGTAGGTGTGGCTGTTTTTGAGACTGATTAAAATATCCTTTAATGTCAAGGAGAAAACAGATCTCTACAAAGTAATCTAAATCATTAAAAACATAAAATACAAAATACCTGTTTGCAAAAGTATTCACCCCCTTCAGGTCAGAATTTATCTGGAAATTTCTCCTAAAAACTGCTCAAGGTGGCCCAAAAGTTGTGAGTGAACAGGTTCAGTCACTCTTCCATACTCATAACAGTATCTATCTGCTAATCTAACACAACATTCTGCCTCTTTTAGGAAGCAGATGAAGAAGCCGAGAGCGCCAAGCTGAGGGAGGTCAGTAAGCGCTTATATGCACAGCTACAGGAAGCAGAAAAGAAACACCAAGAGGACAAAGAGAGGATGCAGGTAACACACACATATACAGAAATAGTTTTTTACATGCATTATGAATCATCACAAATAATGTACTCTGCATTTCTGTTGCACTGAAACTACATTTTCAACTAAAGTAACTAAGCCTTCCCTCTTTTTTCTCCCTGTCTCTTCCAGGCTGAAAGCATCAGGCTGAGAGAGCGTCTGAACGACGAGGAGGAGAAGTTGAAGGTCACACAAGAAGCCAGCGAGGGGAAGGACCAGCGCATAGACGAGCTCCAGAGGTTGCTGGGAGGGATGGAGCAGGAGAGCTCCACCCTGCGAGAGGCGATAAGCAACCGCGAGGACGAACTCCGCGAGCTGCGCAAGTTCAGAGAGGAGGGCCAGAAAGGGGATCAGAGGTCAGCTCACGCAAACGCATTGATAGCATGAATGATTATCTGCCAATCTGTGACAATCAGATCATGTGCCGCGTGTTCTAACTCTGCGTGTATTTTTAGGGCTGAGCAGTTGGAGAGGGAGGTGGCTATTCTCAGAGAGAAGATCCACCATCTGGATGACATGCTGAAAAGCCAACAAAGAAAAGTCCGACACATGATTGAACAGGTGAGGCGCACATGTGTGAGACTCAGAACGCATACACTTTGTCTCTGTGTTCATATTTGTGCAGGATTTACTGACTGTTTGACTGTGTGTTTTCTCGTCTTTAGCTCCAGAACTCTCGCATGGTGATCCAGGAGAGGGACCGTGTGATCAAAGAGCTTGAGGAGAAAGTGGCTTTCTTGGAGGCTGAGGTGAGAACTGCTTATTGTCTTCTCCTATAAAGAATATTTTATGGCTCATCAGTAAAATTTAGAATAAAGAGTAGCGGTTAGCCCTGCGACAGACTGGCGACCTGTCCAGGGTGTACCCTGCCTTCGCCCATTGACAGCTGAGATCGGCTCCAGCACCCCTGCGACCCTTAACTGGATAAGCAGGTTACGGAAAATGGATGGATGGAATGGAGTAGCGGTTAATGGAAGTGATGGATGGGAAAAACAAAATCTGCAGATAGCGAGGAGATATGAAATTGAAGGAGATGCAACTGTTAATTATTTCTATTGGTATTATGTGGACTGACCCCTGACCTCCTGTTTGTGCAGAACCGAGAGATGCATGACCAGATGGATTACTTCCTGGGAGGACAAAGGTCAAATTCCTACCTTTCATCAGAGCGCAACCCCCAGATCGTCTATAGGTAATTATTTTGCTCTGCTTCCTGATATTTTTTTCACCCACAATCGTTGCAAATGTGCCAGTCCCACAGGGCCTATACTTGTCCAAGCAGGGGCTGCAAGTTTATTTTTATTAAAATTTTGCAAATCTGGTGGAACAGGTCCCAAAATACAGTACATGCAAACATACATGAAAATATTCATCTATAGAGCGCTGCAGGGATGACCTATTTTTGTAGGCCAACCTCGGAAGATAGCATCACACTGTTTCCCTAAAAAAAAAAGACAATGGGATTATTCCATTCAATTTTGATTATTGCAGGAAATAAGCTCTGTAACAAACAAAAGGTTATGATGCTAACAGGTTTTGTTCAGCGATATAATAGTCACACATGAACACCATTTTGATCATTTTTGAAGCATGAAAAAAGAGCTAATGTTACCTATAAACAAACCACACCAGTTGGACGACACTACAGACTGTGAAGGCAGATTAGTGGGTGTGATGACGTTTTGTAGTTTCATTAGCCACTTGTTAGCAACCGCTTTTTTTAAGACACGAGGGAACCGGTAGCACAAGAAAGCTAACACATTTCCGTGTTTTAGGACTCATTCCTGCTGCACTGTATTCTTGTTGAACATCTGCTCGAGATACATACTGTTTACTCGTTTTTATACTTTTTAGTTTTACAAACAACTCATGTCTCTTTCTCTTGTCCCTTCAGTAAACCAATCAAGCCGTCCACCTCCTCCAACAAACCACTCCCTTTCATCAAAGTCATTGAGATCAGGTCATGAAGCGACTGTGCAGAAGAGAGAAATCTTTGCAATGCAGACTAAAACTAAACAGCAGCTCTACGACCGCATCTGATCGCTTTAATAGTTGTAGTGTCAGAGTTGAGCTTCCTGGACTGTAACCACAACACTACCACTGAAACCACAAACAAGCCTGAAGGAAACTGTGTGGTGTTTGGCAGCACGCACACATCAGGGCTTGTGTGTGTCTTTGCATAATGAATGAGTAAGTGTCAGCTCTAATGTAGATTCATTAAGCGTACTGATTAAGCCGATGTGCATTTGAAGTTTATAACTGTAATATTGCGTACTGTATGCAAGTGTTTCCTTGTGCTGCCCTGTTTTGATTGCTTTTCAAACCTTTGAGTTTATGACGATTTGGCGTTGTATCAAAACAGAACTTTTGAGCAAAGTGCAGGTTGGCAGACTTATTGCCAAAGTGGGTTATGACATTATAAAGTTCATATACAGTAATGTAGCAAACATAGCTAACTAAGCTAAAACTTTCATGTAAAAGTCATTAACCAGATAATCTTCTTCCTGTGTACTCATTAATCACTCACCCATCAGTCTGTTCACTTTGCAGAGTGAACAGGAAAATGCTTAAAACATGCAAATACTGCCTATAGTTTATTGTTTAAAGTAAACACCCTGTGATGTTTTTAAATACATAATATGGTTTTTTATTATGTATTTATGTGCCCCCCCAACAACAGACACTTCATAACTGCAAGGAAGCAGAAGGAAAAGTTATTACTTGATGGAAGTGTCACTATTCTACATTTCAGTTCACTCTCGTTCTGTAAATAGCAAGCATGTTTTGTACATAATTTTAAAGAATGTGATTTAATGTTTTGATTTCTACCTAACAACTTTCTCCTTTGTATTTATTTATATATTAAAAAAGACATTAGACAGACTGTGTGATAGGAGGCTTTTTTATGAAGTACATTTAATCTATTAATGTATCTGTGTTTGTGGATGTCAGAATAAATAACTGAAAATAAATGTAACGCTTCTTTTGAATTCTTACTAAAATGAGGCAAGTTTTAAGAACTTTTAAGAAGATTACTATGAAGTGAGCGCCCTCTGCTGGACACTATACACTAGAAATTACACCATAGTGCTGACAAAAATGTAAAAACATTGTACACCATCCCGTCTGTATGTCATTGTTTTATTTGGATAGCAACTTGAACAATAACCACAGAAAATAAAATCATTCACCATATGGGAACCCTGAATAGCAAAGGAACCCCATTGTTTAGATATCTGAAGGCTAGTCTACCTTTTTAAAAAAGACAAAAGTCAAGAAAAGACTTCCCCTGGTGCAAAATTCATAATGCATTAATGTACTGGAATACTGTTAAATTGCATTGCATTGAGAGAACTGATAAGAAATAAAAAGAGCACTTAATCATCATAATTTCATTACATCAAGTATGGCTTCTTAAAACAATTCTTTAAGGCAAATAGAATAACAGGGCTGCGAATTTCACTGCAGCAAATGAACAGTAGAGACATACATAGATGTAAACACAAGTGACAAACAGTGTTCGTTTTTCAAACATTAACACTGGGTTTCTCTAAAAACATTGCTGAATATTAATTAGCATGTTTTAATCCGGTTGGGTCATTATAACAAGTCTGCATAGGCCTTTACATTGTGCAATAAATACTGATTGTCTTCTGCCATTGCATAGCCACATAGCTCTGGTTTGGTCAAATCAACCCTACTTACTTACACTGCACATGCATTAATACAGGATATATGCATAGGCTACACTTGGATAAAGAGCACTGAGTCTGATATGCATTAAATTGTAAACCAGGAAATAAGTTTGAGTATATGAAGGCAGTGTTTTTCTCATCACTCCAAACTATTTGGTGACCTGTTGACTTCCGTAGGCAGTTTAATCACTGACAGCTCTAGCTTGTCTTTGACCTTTCTGGTGGACAGAATTTCAGAACGAACTGTCCAGAGTGTTGTAGTTGTCTTTGAAGTTCTTCAGCTCCAGGAAGTGTCTGGGCCGCTTGCTGCGCTGCTGCATTGACGATGTGAGGTAGGTGGTTTGGGTGGGGGAGGAGGAGGAGCTGGCAGGCTCCGTGGTGCTGGTCAGGTCTTTGGCTGCGGACTGGTGGTACTGGCTCGGACTGCTGCTAACGCTGTGAGACTTGACGCTGAAAACAGCGAAGGGAGAAAAACAGATTGTTCCCAGTGTATAATTAACATTCCACGTACGGATTAGCGTAAAAGGAAAGCTGTGAGAAAAGGCTGATTTTACTCACACAGAGGCCAATTCAGTCAGAGCTTCTTGGTATTTCAAAAATTCTGCTTCACCAAAAGTCTTCAGACACAAACAGGAGCAGGAGACAGGACACCAGACATTTGTCAGCTTTTCATGCAATCGCAATATAAAGAACATACCAGCATGGGCTACCTTGTAAAAATGTATGTAAAATGTTAATACAAATGAGAAACAATTTACAGAAGTGTGATGAACGCTACCGTTCGTCGCTTCAAGCCTTTACATGCGAAATCATGTGCGCCATATGTATATGAATGTTTATGGTATTGAACTATAAGGCACTATAACATTACACATGTGATTTTGTCCACACATTTAAACTCATTTTTCTTGTTATGGGTTTAGACTGCGGACTGTGTAACACAATACCACAATATCGTCAGGGTGTGTTTGATGAGAAACAATCACACACAGGGACACTGACCTCTGCCCCGTGACGTGCTTTGTTGTACCCATCCAGCACCGTGTCGATGAGTGAGCTCAGGCTGTCTTGGAACACAAAGTGGGAGTTTCGCAGCTGTAGAAGCCACGTCCGAAGTCTTTTACCCGTCACAGCGGTGGATGTGCCGCCGAGTTCACGGAAAGGGAGATCTAAAGTGCGGGTGGTATTGTATCAGTCTCTCATGACAACAAAACAAAAACTGTAACGAAGATAAGTGACAGCAAAGCTTACCAGTGTCTCTGACAGCATCCAGTGCTCTCATCCTGTACAGGTTGTCATGGGAACCTGCGACACACACACACAGATTGTTGTGCACACTTATGCATAAAAACTGTATATGTGTGTGTGTGTGTGTGTGTGTGTGTGTGTGTGTGTGTGTGTGTGTGTGTGTGTGTTTATGTGTCCCACTAACCACAACGTTCTCTTTGCTTTAGCCGATCATCATCTGGGGACAGCAGACGAGGCTCAAAGTGGATTTTCTGGACGTGGCACAGTTTGGCTTCAATTTCTTGTCTCAGCTCCTACAGCACACACATAAGAAAAACACAACTATTATATAATAGTTAAACAGCAAAACACTGTACAGCATCTCACTTCTGGTTTATTATGGTGTGTGTGGTACCTTAGGAGCATTGTGGCCAAGGGGAACATGTGGTCCTCTACGAGACTTCACAGCAAATCGCATAATTTGTCTTTTGACGAAGATGAATAGCAAAACAAACACCTAGAGGGAAGAGTTAGTGGATATTTTAACCCTTTTTAAACATAGTGCACAGAATGCCAGTGGATGATAAACAGAAGAAAATAATAAAACAAGATACACAATATGTAAATTATTAAATTAATTAATTAAAATACACAAAATATTGTAATGTTTTAACTGATGTGCACAGTGATGTCACAAATTACCTTTACTCATGTTAAAGTAACAAAATAGTTTTTTGTATAGGCTTGTACTTCTTTGTAACGTTACTTTTATTTATGTAATATATCTCAAAAGTATTGTACTTCGCTACATTTCAAGTTGCATCAGTTACTGTATGTCCGTTCAGACATGTAAGTAACTGTCCGAATGAGAAGGTCAACAACCAGTTCGTTGTGCTCGGAGTGTTAAAACTATGCAGGATCAACAACGAACGATCCTGTTGATCCTGAAAATAGTTGTGTCTATCTTTTTTTATTTTTTATTGTCTGAGTTTAGTCTATCTTTTTTTTGTTAATTCTTGTGGGACTAAACTTGAGGAAGCAGTTGTATATTTTTTTATAATTTATTTATAATCAGTTGCCCCTCTGTTGCTGTGGACAGAAGGGGTATTGTTGCTGTTTATTAGCAAGTCTAATGGACAAGACAGAATATCATGATTTTATGTAGATAGTTTTGAAATGAGGAAGAGTAAGTTTATTCTTTTTAAAACTATCAATGTATGTATTGTTAATGCTGTTGTACTATGAAACATAATGTGGTTTTAATCCTGACTTAATATAACAGTAAATCTTACATTTGAAGATTTGACTGTACTACTTTGCATCATTGTTTCACCCTTTCTGTACTGCATCCAGCACAGTGATCAGCAGCTATGTTGTTGTGAGTGTCACCTGGATTAAGACATCTTTAACACATTTTGCACTGATATGTTGATGTGGGAGTCTTGTAAGGAGCTCTAAACTTTTATATGAAGTGTGTGTTGTAAAGCCTCGGCATTGGATTTAATGTTTAATTTGTGGACATAATTGTGTGTTTTATGGTAAGAATGTAGCGAAGTTTGGCGCTTTGCATTAATGTTTGTTTGCAGAAACTGTTGCGTAAACGAAGCAAAGGCAGCTGTAAAATACTACATTTAGATGTCTGCCATCGTGAGATTTAACTTAAACTTGACTTGGATGTTACATAGTTACAAAGTGAAACAGACTCACCAGACTACCGTAGGCCATTACGAGCACCACGTTAATGCTCGAGAGAAGAGATTCACTCCGCATTTTAAAAAGTGTTTAAATTAATCTAAACTAACGTTAACGTTGGCTAACTTAAATGACGGGAAGTACGTCCAACACGTGACATTTGAAAGGCACACGGTTTCATTAAAGTGCTCGTTTTTAAAACGCATGAATCTGAGAACGTTAAACAAAAGACAGAGAACAGGGAAGTTAAATAAGTAAAGTGCTTTTCGTTGTTACATGTCGCTGCCCTCCCGGTTTGTTGACTTCCGCGGTGGTCACATGACTGGTAAAGGCAGGAGTGACGTCAGATCTGACGTTTCTCTGGCCTCTTCTGCCCTCTGCTGTTGAAAGCGACTTCACTACGTACCTACTAACAAACAAATCAACAAACAAACACCAAAGACAGAGAAAATAAAGGCCAGCATCCATAATGTCCAGCTCGGCAGTCAGACAAAGACAGAGACCATGAAACTGCTAAATTTTCACATTCATGCTTTTATTTCTCTGTTGCTTGAATTCCCTGCAGACTATTTATGTCCACATTGACCTAATGATTAAATACCATAAACTGCACTTTCTGACATAGCCCTCTGAGTCCTACACCCTAAAGAATGAATTCACAGAACCAGTGTGTCTCTGTGAGCAGGACAGTGATTTGCATCCATCCTGCAGAGACACTGAGTGCCATTCTTCTGTCAGGAACAAGGGTGGGTGTCTGTGGAGTTGCACTGGAGCTATTTATTCCTACTCACAGACTTGTCTCTGTCCTGAGAAGACCATGCGACCTACCAGCCCTCTGTCTGTATGGCTAATCACTGATTGGATCATTAATGTCCTCCTACTTGGCCTAGGATTAATGTCTCGTACCCAGTTTGTTTTGGCTTTTGACCGGCACAGAGAGATATTAAGACGTCCCTTGTTTAGCGTTGCAGCACGCTGATGAAATAACCACAGTTTCCTGTGTCTCAAAGGAAGCAGGTGCATGCAAAAAAAAGCAGCAGTAAGAACATCTACATGACAACCAAAACTGTAAGTGTTTATTAGATATCTTAAAATGTTAAATATCTGTCTGCTTCCTACTTGAACGACTCAAATGCTATTTTTTTCACATTCCCAGAATTCAGTTTTTGCACAAACAATTCTTCTTCTTCTTCTTCTTCTTCTTCTTCTTCTTCTTCTTCTTCTTCTTCTTCTTCTTCTTCTTCTTCTGTGTGTTTTCTTCATCTTCATCTTTGTGGGTAAAATCTATCAGCAATTCTCATTGCTCCTGCAATAGGGTTTTGTTTCGTTGAACATGTGTCATACGAGAGGTCTACCTTTAACAATATTAATCCCTGCTGGTATTTCTGGGTCCACATGAGCTCTTTGTGGTCTCTGGTCCCAATTAAAGGTGCTCTGTTATTATGTATTTCGATACCTGCTTAGCCAAGATGATTAGACTCAGGTTTGCCTTTAGGTGAGGTGACATAATAAGCTTGTGTTGGGAAATGTCATTCTTGTTCCGTTTCACACAATGATTTGAACTGTAACTTCTCTCCCTTGAGCTATGAAATGCTGATGTGTGAGGGAGTTTGAAGTTTTGAAGTTTGCAGCGTCAAAAGGGCGTGTATTTAAGCGCGTGTGTGTGCGTGTGCACACTCCCTGTTGAGGCGTTTAGTTGGTCACACTCTGCACTGAAGTCAGGAATGCTACCCTGTGAGAGGAGGAAAAGAGGGAGAAAACAACAATAGGAGGGGGAGGAGAGAGACAGTGAGAGAGAGGAAGACAGAGAGAGAGAGTGGACTAGAGGATAAACCAGTGTGGCAGGTTTACGTCACTGTACACACTCCATCATGCAAAGCTGATGGAAAGAGAAGAGAGAGGAGTTAATGTAGGAGCTGATGTCATTACAGAGCGCTGCCTTCATGATGAACGCGTGTCAACACAGCGGTGTGGGACAAGTAAAGAAATCACTCCAAGAGAAGGTAAGGCACATGTCTTTGTGAATGTGTGATTAATAAGCTCATTTGTAGTTATGTGATAGAGTAAATGTGTTATATTTTTAGTATCGGATGTCAGCAAGGTTTAAAGAAAAAAAACCTTGCTGTGTTGCCCGGGTTACCCAGATGGGAGTCTTTGTGATCCCGCACAACAGGTGTTTCTGTAAACCGACACTCAGACTCACCTGCATCGGAAAGCACCATAGAGACTGTCGCCAAAAGTTACACGCTGTAACCTACATAAGCGGCTTCATATCATTACACGGGCACTGCTTATCTGATTCTTTTGTCCTTTTGTGTTTGAACAGGAACAAAAGCCTTAACTTTTTGTGTTCAGTTTCAATATTGAAGGTTAGATCCTAATTCTGACTTGATTAATGATCAAAGATGGTTTCGCTGGCTTACTGACAGTACCTGTTGTGTGAGGCTGTGAAGTCCCTGATGAGCCATTGTCCATCAGTAATGCTATCTATCTCTCAGCAGGCTGTATGTAAAATCAAAGGGGCGCTGTCCTCATCTTTGTCCATCTTATCTGATAATTTCACCTGAATACACTGTTACAAGGTTTCAGTCTGTTGTTGTCTTCCTTTGGTTTTAAGAGACCGATACACGCTGCACAGAGACTGATTGTGGAACTTTAATACATTGTTTTAGCTGGGTGGATTGCTGTTAGGTGAGTTTTTCCAGTTTTTGGTTCAGGTTTAGCTGACAATGACAGGTAGTCATGAGTATGTTGTTTGTGTAAACAGCCGATGTGTGTGTAAAACAGGGTGCATTATCTGAGTCCATCTGTTCTTTAAATGGGCTCATTGAGTCACCGTGAGGGGAATGTCTGAGGGGCAGGGATGTGCTACAAAATGACACTGACATGACTGAGTCTATTGTAGTGTTTTTGGTTCTTTGGCCCTCATGCTCTTCTGTGACTATTCTTTCTTCTTATCATTTCCACATCTCCTCCATTTACTGTCCACTTTATGCTTCCTTGTAACTTGTTGTGTTCACTGTTCTCAACCACTCTGGGTTTCTGTTTGACCATTTCGAGGAGCCAGAGCAACCACAATCCACATATCATAACATTCCAGCCCAATCCGTTCTCAGGATGGAAATTTGTACATTTTTATGCTTGGCAGGAAACGGGAGCTGTTTGCTAAAGTCGTGCTGGGGGAAACCAAAGACTGCAAAGGACAGAACGACAACAGATCAAGAAGATGAGCCCAGAGGAGTCATCTCTTTGAGAACACAAAACAGAAAATCACCAGGAGCATCCCTGAAATATTAAACTTTTTAATGCAGCATTGGTTTCTCTGCAAGAAACTGATGAGGGCTGCAATTGTGCCACCTTTTCACAGATTTTTACTCACTCACAGCTGCTGCACACACACACAAACAAACTGCTTCCAGGGTCCCTCTAAAAGACAGTTGCTTGGAATTGTTTAAAGATCAAGTTCACTCTTCCACTCTCTTTTTGGGTTTTGGCACTTGACAGCAGATCATTAACTTTGTTTACTCTCAAGACAATGGACTTGTCCATGCTGCCCACTCAAGTGAGTGAGTATGACAAGCAGAGGACAGGAGCAAGCTTCACTGTCCGCTCAGCTAACTCTCCCTCGTACAGTCTCACTCGCAGGCCAGGAGTTAGGAAACCCAAATGTTTTTCGGAGGAGGAGAGAAAGAGTGCTGAGGAAGTTGGCGAGATGGAGAGATACGGGACACACACTGGCACAAATGGTTCAACCAAAGAGGAGGATCACACAGTCACTGGTTATCAAGCCAGGACTGGGAGTCGCAGCAGTGTCAAAGGTCAGTGTGAGAAAGAAGAAACGTCAGGCTATGAAATATCTACCGAGCTGAACCAGAATGGCACAGCAGACGAAACTGTCACAGAATTTGGCACTGACCAAAGTAGAAAATGTAACCCTGCATCTGAAAGCCGCGGCAGGATGGACGGGAGGGGATACAACCTGCCAAGTAGAAGTAGGAGTCTAGATTGGAGAGCAGGGGCATCAAGCCCTGATCGTGGCAAAATTGCTGATGTGTTTGGGTTGCTGACCAAACGAAGCATGGACGAAAGAAGGACAAGAGTTGAAACCATGAGGGGCAGGGTGATGTCTTCAATACAGGCCTATAACTCCGCTGGTACAAGTAATGTTCAAGAGAGGAGCCCAGTGAGTCACGTCAGTCAGACTTTGGACAAGGCCAGTAAAGGTCATTCTCTCCCCACTAGGTTTAGGTCCCTGTCTGGACCTGGCTCTGGTGCCAGAGGGACTGCTACTTCGTTAGGGCCCAAAGGAGGTCAGAGTATAATGGAGCGGATAGAGAAACTCTATGGGTCGGCTGGTTCCAGTAAAACGGAGGATTGCAGCACAATTAGGGACATCTCAACCACTGCAACGTATCGTCACAGAGAACCAACCACAGACTCCCTCATTTCGCCACAGCAGAGGTCATATGAGTGGGCTTCGGGGGGGACCTTCCCAAGGCGAATCACATCAGGAGAGAAAAGGAGCCTCAGTCCAGGGCAAAGCAGGAAATACTTCACCTTGACACAAAAGGACACCGCTGGTTATGAGACTTCACTTTCGCCACGGACAAACAGGACCGGGGAGAGCTTGTCAGGGGTAGAGTGGCCAGGACAGGTCCAGAGCAGGTACTCAGAGGTAGGGGGAGCTAACTGGGGCAGAGGGTTAGAGGAAATGGGCACAAGGTCTCTGGATAGAGCAAGGAGCAGGTACTCTGTAGCAGCTCAGATACGATCTGCAAGGGCCACAGCAGGAATTACTGCACCCCCACATTCAAACAGTTTCTTAGAAGAAGAGAGATCAGGTTCTTTGACAGATTTGACTGGTTTGACTGAAGGGAGAGCAAGTGGGAATGGGAGTGAGGATCAGGGCGGGATGAACGGTGAAACTAATGGAATACAAGGGACATTGAGAAAAAGAAGCAAGCATCTAGAAGAACAAGAAAACAAAACGGATGCAGTAGCAAAAGAAAAAAATGAATTAAAGAGTAGTAGCAGCAGTGATGATGTGTTTGAGCCAACCCCACAGAAAGTGACAAAGATATCAACAGAGAGGAAGAAATTCGCAGAGAAGTTGTCAGCCGCCTCTGCAGCCAGTGTTAGAAATAAGATCAATCAGTTTGAAGCTCTCACACAGAGAGTAAAGGGTTTGGCAACAGGACAGGCCCTGATGAACAGACGGGCGTTTTCTGTGCCAACACATCTCAGCAGGGCTCATGAAGGAGTGCAAAAGAGCGGGTCAGCAAAAGCCATAGGTGGATTGAGATACAAGTGGGAGGGATTAAAAGAGGGAGGGGAGGCAGGTGTTGAAACTGAGGAGAAAGGGACAGAAGAAAAAAAGAAGCTCGGGTCAAACAGATCTTTATCAGTGGACGAGGTTGGACTGAGATTAGGGAGGAAAGAGCGAGAAGGGAATGATTTGGTTGAGAGTGAAGGAAAAAAAATGGATAGCAGTAATAATTGTGCTGATTTTGGTAAATATTCTAGTCTGAAGATAACCCTAGAAATCCCACTAAATGGAGTTGCTCAAAGAAAATCTAGAAACTTTTACATTGACGAGACCGATTTATACAGAACATCAAGCCCTGAGGAGAGAAGTGAGAGGTCACCATCCTCGCGACTGTCCGACTCCACTGGTCAGCAGAAAACATCATCCCCTCGGGTTATTTCACCTGTTAGTGATGAAGACACGACTCCAACAAACTCTCCAAACGACTCACCCTCTCTTTCACCTACGACGCAACCGGAAAACACCATTCCCATTGCACACAGTAAAAATGAAATTACTTCTGTCCTCACACAAGCAGCTAAAAACCCCAAACAGGATTCACCGCTTCTCCCTCGTCCCCTTGCCACTTCCTCCAACAGCAACCTCCCTGCTCTGATCTCACCAGAGGTCAACACAGCCCATCTAAATGGGAAGAAACAGCAGTTGGACCTGAATGCTTGGGTAGCTGGCTTGAAACCAAATATTAACGTCTGGAAAGATGATGATGAGGATTATTATGATGATGATGATGATGATGATGAAAGTACACAGAGGGATGAAGATTCAAACTATGATTCAGACTCCGGAGAGTCCTCGGTGACCATCACTAGTAACATGAGCCAGTCAGATCACAAGAGCTTCTGTGTCAGGTTGGTACTGTTATATATCACTATCACAATTATTCCTTCCAACAATTTGTCCGTTTTTGTCAACTCATAACTCTTGTCTTTCCTCCCTGTAGTCTTTCAGACCTGTGCAATTTTGCTGGAGTTGAATACGAGTCGGAGAATGACAGCGATGAGTGGCAATCTACCAGTCATCGGACGGCCTCGCTGAGCTCAGACATGTCGGCCCTGTCCTGTGTGTCTGTGATGCCCAGTGAGGAGCTGGACAGGCTGCTGGAGGACGTCAGGAGCGTAGGGGACAGCACTCTGCAGGTACGGTGTAACTTTTTGTGGATTTTAATCAACAATCTTCACATTGCCATGAATACGGTTACTTCAGCAGTCATGAACAAAAATAGTTAACCTTCCATCTCATTCTTGCTGCCTTCCCTTTTTGCAGGACTATAACGATGTGCAGGTTGTGGTTCTCCATAAGGACATTGGTGTTGGACTGGGCTTCAGTGTGGCGGGAGGCGTGGACCAGAACAAGCCCGTCACTGTGAGGAAACACCCCTTCCTGCTTTCTCCTGAAAAATATTTAAAAGCATCATCCCCAGTCATCATCCCCAGTCATCATTTGTCACTCGGTTTCTTCCTCTCAGGTTCACAAGGTGTTTCACTCGGGTGTTGCAGCCCAGGAAGGCTCCATAAGGGAAGGGGACCAGGTCCTGTCAATCAACGGCACAGCACTGTGCGACTACGCCCACTGGGAGGCCCTGAGGGTCCTGAGGAGAGCAAAGACTCGAGAGATGGGGGTGGTGGTTCTGAGGAGGGGAGGGATGAGCAGTGTCCCTAAGGGGGGAGCGCAGACGAATAATCAGGGACAAACAGAGACTCACTTCACTGAGACAGGTGAGAAGTGGTACTTTACCAGAGTTGTGATAAGACATAAGTCCTAAAGCTGCAGCAGTTTAAAGTGAGTTACTTTAACTCAGTTTTTGTGCCTTTGCTGCTCTCAGATCAGCATGTGTGTGTGCGTCTGGAAAAGAACGACAGGGATCTGGGCTTCAGCCTGGAGGGAGGTGTAGACTCCAACCTTGGGAACCGACCGCTCACTGTGCAGAAGATCTTCCAGGGTGAGTTTGCCATTCACCCCTATGGTGTTGTATCGGGTTGAGGTTTGGGCTGCCTGCAGGCCATGCAAGCTCTTCCACTCCCAACTTAGACAACCATTGTTATGGACCTTACTCTGTGCACAGGATCACAGCCATGTTGAAACAGAAAGCACATATATTTCTTTAAATATCACAGTTTACTGCGCATTCGGGTTAGAGATGTCTCTTTATCGTCTCAAAAAAAGTAAAATGTATAAAGTGTTTGATTTATCAAATTATTAAAGTTACTCTACTGCAGAATAAAGTTGAGAAATAAATTCATGAGGAAGAGACATACTGTGACTATTGCCTTTTAAGTACTTGGATATGGTGGTCCATGTATTTGTTGTATTGTAAATATGCGGAAATGAGAAAGATACCAGATTTGTTCGTACAGGTTAAATAAAACTTGACAGATTTTTTCCAACCCAAAAGGTAAGGTGTCCATATGTAGATATCCGCCACTGATGACCTGTTTAATAAGTCATACACTCTCAATAACCCTGTTGCCATTATAGTTTATAATTATACCGTTTTTAGTGCACAATTCGTTATTTTAATACGTATATAACAGCGGTCACTGTCAATATATATCCTACATGCTTTATTATTTTTCTTTTCTGTCTAAGTACATTATGAGAGATACAAAAAAGGAGTCAAATTCCTTGTATGTGCATGAATATTTGTCCAATACAGCAGAGTCTTTGTATACAGACATGTTAATTAAATCCTCCTTTTCCCTTCAGGAGGTCCATTTGACAAGGTACGTCCCGGTGATGAGGTGGAAGAGATTGAAGGAATGAGCGTGGTGGGGATGAGGCGCCTGGAGGCCTGGACTTTGATCAGAAGACTGCCCCCTGGGCCTGTAGACGTGGTGATTCGTCGCCCTATTAAACATCTGGAAACATGAGGATTGTTGAGGAGCTTTGAGCACAGTAAAGGAACTAAAAGCCACACACTAGTGGCTAAGAACCAGATATGATTTAAGTGAGATATGTGGGCCTAATGACATTAAAACAATCCAACATTTTGTAATCATTATAACAAATCCCTAAAGGAAATATAATCTTGGAGACAAGGTCAAAAATGTGTATTTTTCTCACTCTATCTACAGGATAACATCTACCTCAAGGCCTGTAATATTTCTGTACAAGCCAATGATTAAATTGTACTGATGGCTCATACATTTATCAAGTCAACAAACCTTTGTAACAGATACTTTTGTCAGCTAAAAAATAGTAATGTGGCACCTGTAAAAAAATACACAATAATATAATATATAATAATATAATGTAATATATTGTGAATAGAAGCTAACTGCATAAAGAGTTTATATTTCTTTTTAATAAATCCTAACTTAAAGTGATGCTTTTAATTTCTATTTCCTGCAGAGGGTGATAGTGAGATATGATCTTATATTTTTATCAGTTTGCAGAACTGAGACAAAACTGAAGCAGGGTAAAGGTTTCTGTCCTTTTACACATTACCAAACAGAGATACTCAAAAGTAGATGCAATAAGATAAGATGTCAATAGTTCTAGATATCTTACCACACCCTGTCAAGGTTTATGTTGTTGAGAGATAGTAATGACTTCACTTTTACTAAGAATCCCAAACTCAAAATATACCCTACCAGTCTGTTTCAGATGAAATATCAGTAAAACAGAAATCAAAACATTCTCACCAGTGAGGATGTAGGATCGACTTGTCTTTATATCATATCTGATGTCATTACATTTTTTAGCGTGCAACAGTCATGTGCCGCTCTGAAAATTATCAGCAATAACACGGTTCTTTACTCCTATACAGCAGTTATTTGGGTTGCATAAGCCATTAGGAGTCCAGAGTTCATTGAAGAGGGGGTTATGTTGACATTTTGCTCTCTGATGATAAGAGGTGCTTCCCTATCAACCGCATTACCCAACACTCGCCAAGAACGTTTCACCACACCAGTATTAATATATTTTGTATTACATGTATTTATGACAAATTTTTTGACTGGAATTCCATGGAAATCATTTACCAGTTTTGGCAATTCAATGTTTTATTTCCAAACAGAGAGGTTTAGGAACATCAGTATAAAATTAAAGATATGAACATGCCGTAGTTAGTAAGAATGCTAATTTACATCCGTAGTCCATGGGCAGGTAACAAAAGCAGAAACATTACAAGTGACAATACACAGATACAAATATACAATACATAAAAATAAAAAAGTAGAAAAAAAAATACTTACTACTTAATACTGTAAAAACAATTGTATGCACATTCCTATTTGTCAAATATGCACCAATTATTTGACATCTATGACTCTGCTGGTGGTTATGAGTGCTAATAGTTGTGGTGTGTTTTCATTTATTCAGTATATCATTGTTTCCTACCTGCTGTCTTGCTCATGGATACAAATTGATGCCTTGTGTATATATATATATATATATATATATATATATATATATATATATATATATATATATATATATATATATACATTATGTGTCTTATTGGCCTCTGTCACTACGGTCAACACATAATGTGACTTTTTATGGCCTCAGTCAGGTGAGACACGCTTTGCTCCAGCCAATCCCGAAGTATCACTACCAATAAATGAGTAATAGTGTTTGACCAGCTGTGGATAAAGACAAGGAAGAGAAGAGGAGGAGGTGGAGCACAGGTCCTTAGATGCTTTGGTAGATTTGTGAGAGAATACTTTTTATAACTGTTTTTAGCATCAGCGCTGTCACCTCCTCCAGTCACATCAGCTCCTTGACAGACAAACAGCTCAACAGCTGGTCCATCTGTCAACAGAGACAGAGTTCAGCGTGAGATGAGAAGACGGATAAACTCCAGCGATGTTGAACCGACGTGTTGTGAGAGTGAGGAATGCCCTGGTGCGAGAGTGCCTGGCTGAACTCTTGGGAACTTTCGTCTTGCTGGTAAGTGACAATCAGGTTTTTAAGTTGGCTTTTGTAATTTATCTAATTGTATATATTAGTACGGTTAAAGCTGTTTCAGAGCGTTAGTAATTTCTAGACATGGCCCATAATCATTTAGTTTCGATTTAACTTACAATGCAATTTAAAAATATATTAATATATATATATATATATATATATATATATATATATATTATATATAATATTAATATTATATTAATTAATATTAATATATTTTCTTAGTTTTAGCTACATTGGACATGTGAGTTATATATGTTGAATATTAGTTGTGTGTGGTTGTATTTTTTGTTTAGTTGTATGTGGTTTTGTATTTGTATATGAATATAATTTTGATGACCAATTGGAATAATACAACGGTATTGCTAAAGTGAATCTAAAGACTGAACTTAAGTGCAAATGAGTATTTCCATAAATCCCCAAAAATGAAATTATTGATGTTGTTAATATATGTTTTCCTCTACTTTATTTGAATATTTATTTTATTTATTTATTTATTTCATATGAAACTGGAACAAATAGTGACGTTTCAGAATGAGGTTATGTGCAGCCAGCTTTCAAAAATGCAAACGTAAATTATTAAACCACTTCCTACAACCAAGGTGATATTGGGATTTACACACTCTTCCCAGAATTATAATTATTATTTTCTAGAATGTTGAGCATATTTTTTAGCATATTTTTAAACTCAACTTTAAAATGAATTAATTGTCAGGATCCATTTTGCATTTACATGATTATCCATGGCCTTCCACATGTCATCATTTCATCGGCACTTTTTTCATCCAACTACTGTTTCAAAGAACTTTAATCCCCTTGTCATTTAAGGACTCATTATGATACCATAACCCACTTTAATGTGACCTTTACCTGTAATAAATACTTAATACAACAATGTTAATTAGTGATTAATATGCCATAAATTTTTATGAGATGAATACACAAAAGACGTGTGTGTTTTCTTCTTTTCATCTGTGGGGTTAAGAGTCAGATTGTTTCTTATGCAGTCATTTAGATAAGAGGTGGACAGGTTCATTGCTAATCTAGATTAATGAGAGGATATTATATTATCATCACATTTGAACAACCTCAAATTGTTCTGTGTCAACTTAAATTTTAGTTTGACTTACTATCTTATTCCTATTCTTATGTTACTATCACTAAGAGAGCAATAAGGCGTAACTTAATGTGCACGTCTAATTTTTTTTCGGACATTTCTTGCCCTCTATGGTTTTCTCTTTATCTTCTGTGAAGCTCTTTGGCTGCTCTGCTGCAGCGCAGGTAAAGACAAGCAGAGAGACCAAAGGTCAGTTCCTGTCAGTCAACATGGCCTTCTCTGTGGGTGTCATGTCAGCTATGTACCTCACCAAGAACATCACAGGTAAATTACAATTAACTCAATAATATCACACAACCAAACTGGCAGCTTTGAAAGATGAACATTCAGCAAAATGCAGCAGTATTCAGTTTTACGCCTCACACTGTGATTTAAGACTTACTGCCGGGATTCACTGATCTGAGCACTGCAGATTTATCACACTAATATCTGGCGCTCTATGAAAAGACGCCTCGTCTATCTCTTCAAGGTCTTCAGTCTGATATCTACCAGTTAGTTGACACACTACATGGCTACAAATAATCTAAGATTTAATTACCTTCCAATCTCTCTAACTGTAATCCACTTCTGTTTTCCTCCTTCCTGTCTTCCCTCTGTCTCCTACTTTTTCTCTGTAGGTGCTCATCTGAACCCAGCGGTGACTCTGAGTTTCTGTGTGTTGGGCCAGGTGCCCTGGGGAAGGCTGGTGCCCTACTCCCTCTCCCAGCTGTTGGGGGCTTATCTAGCATCAGGCCTCGTCTACCTTATCTACTATGGTTTGTCTTTCCGGCACTTCAAACACTTTATCATTGACATAAAGATGGATGATTAATTAAAGAAAAGACCTGGAGAAATGTGTGGAGAAATCAAACAATGCAGAAGCTTTTTTACACATTCTTAGTCTCTTTGTTTTCTTGTTTTTCTACATTCCTCCTGTTTTGGTCTCAGATGCTATAATGGAGTTTAGTGGAGGAGTATTGACTGTTTATGGTCCAAATGAGACAGCGTCTATATTCGCCACATATCCTTCAGAGTACATGACTTTGGGCAGAAGTTTCCTCGACCAGGTCAGGAAGGAGGATACGCTTGAACTTTAATAAGAACTGTAACCGCTGGCTCTCTACTGAACTCATAATTTGCTGCTTTTATACTTGGTTATTTTATTAGGTAGTGGGCACTGGCATGCTGATGTTGTGCATCCTGGGTTTGAATGAAAAGAGGAACACCCCGGCTCCCTCAAAGCTAATTCCTCCTATAGTGGCAGCCATCGTCCTGGGAATCTCGACGTCAATGTCAGCCAACTGTGGTGGTGCAATAAATCCTGCTCGGGACTTGGGACCACGCCTCTTTACTCTGACTGCAGGCTGGGGCACTGAGGTCTTTACGTAAGTATCTTATCAAGCGCACATGCACAGCACCAAACAAACAACTTTTTTAGGTTGATAACTCAAGAATGCATGTTTCTTATCAATCATTTTAGGGCCTTACTGATGGAGCAACACAATTCGTTATGACAACTGTTAAGACAATCGCAAAGGTCCATTGTTTGCCTTTCTTACAGGCCTATCACCTTGTGTTTCTCAGAAAAAAATCACTGGGTTATCAGCTGCAGGATCAAATGAACATAAAATGCCAGCTTGTTACAGAACATCTGATTATGACCTGGTGTTTGTTTCAAAATGCAACCTGTTGCATTTTATGATCCCATGTTTTTTCTCAGCCTCCGCAGCGGTTTAATAATTTATCTGCTTAATCTTATCTATTTAAAGCTGCATTAATGGATTCTGTCCCACTAGGTGGCAGAATATCTCCAAAAAGTGCTGGACAAATGGGACAATCGCACATCCCTAACATATTATAACTTGCAAAGCTGTTATTAGTTACATCTTAGGGAAAAAAATGCATACTTACACATACAACAGACAGAGCGCAACGTTGTCATCCCATCTGCATTGTGTTTCTGGGCACCTGACAGGTGCAAGTACACTATTCCCTGGGGTTTTTATAGCAAGCTGCCAACAACTGCAAAAATAGCTACTTGCTAATATTGTTTGACATTAGCAAGTAACTAATTCAATATTATTTCTATATTTATCAACAAGTCAGTAATTTGTTCTTGAACTATGTTTGGTGCTGGGCCGTTAGTGCACAAAGCATGTTTGCTGAAAATAGCTACTTAACCAAATCATTGATCTAAATGAGGCAAAACAGCCCTGTAGAGCTGCTGGGCTGGGAAGTGATTCTCTGTGTGTTTGTTAGCAATCCCTTTCATATGACATATTTAAAGTCAATTAGAAAGTATTGATGAATGCCAATTTAAATAAACAACCCTCATCTGAACTCCTCTCTGTCTGCTCTCCAGGTGTTACAACTACTGGTTCTGGGTGCCCTTGGTGGCCCCACTTATCGGCGGTGTTGTAGGTACTTTCATCTATCTGATCTTCATCCACTGGCACCTGCCTGACCCAGATCCCCCTGAGAGACTCTCCACTGTCCCCACTATCAGTGAAAAAATCCGGCAGCCCAGCACCACGTGGGACAACGGAGTGGAGTTAAAGTCTGCACATCTCTAAGTGTTACTGTCATGAAGATATGTCATAATGACCAATACTGACAGTTAAAGACAGTAATCTGGTTGTGAATTATGATTGATTGAGCAGAATCTGAGCTTCGCCACTGTTAACACGCACACTATCTGTCTCTTATTCTGTTGGGGAAATAAGAGGAATGTCTTATTTATTTATTGTATGAGTGAACTTCTTTGACACAGCGAAGTAGACTGGAGGTAACTGAGAGAGACATTGATTGAATCACAATAATGTTTACATTGATGTCTGTATTGTTTATAATATTGATTTTTAAATTATATTTCTGAGTTGTATGTACTTTTTATGAAATACCATTATGACTATTGAGCGCATGTTAAATTGATTCAATAAAATTTTACCCTGAAGAATCCTCTTATTTAGAATTATTTTCAACTTAGTGTCCGCAGCTAGTATAAAACCATGTAACATTTTGTGTAAACTAGGTATACAAAATAAATAAGTAAATAAATATATGCGCTATGCAATGATGACTTATTTATATTTTTTTGTATAGAAAAATTACATTTCATTGCTTCACATACTTATCATTGTAGGTCTCTTAGGAAGTTTACTTTACTATATGTAAGGAGAAGAGGGTCAATTCAGGAAGCCACTGCAGAAAACCCAAGTCTACATTGTGAATATGTTAGTCCTCTCATCAGTGTTTTAGATTGGTTTGGTCACTTGAGTTCATCTGGAATACACTCAACAGAAGATTGTGAAATAGGTTGCTTACAGTGTAATGATGTGTTTGAACCTTTGAGGCATGTTCACAAAGGTCAAGACTGTATTGGATTGATGGTCGTTGTCTTTGCCAATGTCACAAACCATGTGACAACAATTCATAAGCAATAATGGAACAAGAGAGCAGAAAACGACACGACAACAATCTCAATGGTGTTTGGTAGCCTACTCTTTTCTCAAAATATATATATTTTTTAACCTAGGTTTTATGTGACATATTATACCTCCACCAAGACATTCTCAGCGTAACACAGAGAATACAGTAAAGAAAGAAAATGAAAGCAAGGTGAGACATCTCTTCATCTCACCTCCTTCCACATCTAAAGGATTGTGTCATGTACATATCTCTGCATGCTACAATATTATTAAACAATAATGCTATTTGAATTTTGATAGGGACCTCTTGTCTACATGTTTGAAATAAAAAACAACTTAGTATATAATATTATTTTGTTTACAATTTAATTGTTGAATCTTTAATGTGGTGTAGGCTCCCATAAGAGTGATTGTTATTATTGCATTACGTTGGGCATAATACAGATGTTGCAGTGAACAGATGTTGGAGCAGATAATGCTGACACAAAAAGTGTCAGTATGACACAAAAAGGTGAAAGAAAAATGTGTGTTAAAAGGTGTTGAAGCAGTAAATATATTTATGTGTAGATAAACACAGAAACATGCATCATCTATTTGAATAGTAAAACTTTTTTAAATTAAAGTTGTGTTTCAAAACAGTGGGCATACAATACTGAGAAAACACCACCAGTGATGGAGAGCCAATGTCAGAGGTTCAGATGGAGGTGGAGAGGGAGTCGGAGGTGCAGCCCCTCCTCCCCCTCCTCTCTCCTCTCCCCTGGCCGAAGCCAAACCCTCCCTCACCTCGAAACGGTGTCTCCAGCGCATCCCCGGGTCCCTGCTTCACCCTCCCACCTCAGTGACCGTAACCCATCCTCGGGGCCAACGTCCAGTTCAAGCCCGAAGTCCCACCATGACCTCGGCCAAAGAAGCAACGAGGATGTCTCCACCAGAACCCTCATTATAACGCTAACTTGTAAAAAGGTAGGTGTCGGTTTCCTGAACTGTTGTAGCGCTGGTTAGCCGCCTCCATCATGCATGGCCAGCCGGGTTGCTGTGTAGTCCGATACTTAATCAGCTGAAAAATATTGATGTTTCTCTCGGTTTTCATGGTGAAGTGTTCGGCTCTTATTACTGCGCAATGCAATGTGATTTACATTAAAGCTACTCAGTTCTTACAGTAGATACAGTTCTTAGTTTCGGGGGATTTTAAACCTCTCTGTAGCCTGATATGAGTCAGAACATTTTCCCAAAGTCAAAGTGAAAGTTATTCATGTCATAGTGTACTGACCCCAGGCACCACTGCATTTCCTCTTATATCTAACAGAGCATTTGGGCTATTTGGGGTAAAATTCAATTTCTCCTTCAGAAATGTCCAACCGGCCAATTACATGATGACTTAACTTTGTTAAAGGTATTCATCTCTTTTTTGTGGTTCTCTTCTTCCTTATGAAAGTAACTATAGCGACCTACAGTAAACTTATAGTTTGTTTTAAAAAGATGTCATGCAGATATAACAACAACAACTCCTTTTGTATATTATGGTAGTTTATGAGAAGAGATTAAAAACCCTCCTCAAGAAAAACACAACAATTAGAGTGCATAATGATTTCACTTTGCTATAGTTATCCTTGCCTTTTGTTGTTTCAATTTATTGTTATCCTTTGATAGTAGCAAGTGCATTCTTTGGGTTTATGTTAGTAGGATGTCGTGGAAAAATATTAGGTTGTTTTTTTTACGATAGAACAGATATTAACAAACCTGTAAAGAACCCTGAGGTTAATATCTACAAACGTATTATTATGTGAGGACAGACGTTGGGTAGAATCATTTAAAACAAATCAACATGAATGTATATCTATAAATGTGTCTGTTTTTTTTAAGAATACTTGCCTACACTTGCCCTCAGAGCAGGACAATTATACAATGACCTACTGTTACCAATCGACTCTACAGTAATATTATATACAGTACTTGTTTTTTGTAATGTTTAAAATGTGAAGTACTGAGTTTTGGTGTTGCAGTTCACACATTTCATCAAGGTTTTTTGTCTGCTTTCAAATCCTCTAAAACATCAGCCAGACTCCAGTGAGATAGATGGTGGGGATTCTCTACAGAGGGCAAGAAAGGTGCTCGGATATTCAGTGTGTCACCGGTATGCCAGCATTCTTTCATAAGGGCACTGCAGAACTATAGGGTTATACAAGACGGCAGGCACAGATGGAGAGCGAGAGATGTGACCCCTGAAAGACTGGAGAGAGGTGAGAGACCATGGCAAACTCCCATTCCACACTCTCTTTTAGACTCATAAAGAGGAAGTGTACAGTGTAGAAAGTGAGTAGAAAGCATGCGCTAAAAGAGAAGAGTGTATGACATGGGCAAGAGATGATGCTGGAAACTGTAGCTGAAAGCTGATCGGCCCAACTCACATGGAGAGAGGCACAGTGCTCTTTCTCAGGAGTATTGATTGGAGGTTCGCTGCCTCGAGCGCCTGTCTGCCACACTGTTTGTACCTGCTAGAATGCACTACAAACCAGAGGCTGTGATGTATAACGCCTCACCTCTGCAACTTCATCTTCTGCCATTACTTAGCCGAGATAAAACAGTGAGTGAAAGCAGTGAGGTGTGTAATATTAACAGCTCAGCATAAATGTGGGGGGAAGTGAGAAGAGAAGATAAGAGTGCTGGGAGAAACACCGCTCCATTACTCTGTCTCATCCACTGTAGGAGGAGACTGACAGTGGATCTGGCCCGAGACACCAGTCCCCTGACACTGTGTGAGCCACAGAGACAGATGCAGCGCTCTGCTGAATGTCATTTCCTCATTATGGCTCTAACGGACCAGAGATCGTCTGGTGTGTGTGTGTGTGTGTGTGTGTGTGTGTGTATGTGTGTCCTGTGGTTGTAATGCCTGATTGATTTAGCACTTTTCTCTTCTATGAGAATGTTTTTCACACCCGAAACAGAAAAAAGACATGAAATAAGTAGAGTGCATCACTTGAACACAGGCATGAGCCCTGTTTTGTTTTTAAATAAGTGAGTGCTGCTCTCTTCTGTCTTCTTAACTTCCTGTACTTTCCCTCTGCAGACAATCCCATGGGCCATAGTAGAAGGACGCCGTCAGAGTGGAGATGTTCAGAAAGAGGCCTCCTCCGGGTCAGTACCAGACACTCAACACACTAATCACTTGTGCATTCAGGTTAACTAGTTTATTATTGCTAAGTGCAAATGTGGCCACTGTGAGATGGGGATGGTCCTTTATTTAAGGTGCCAACGCAAGGTTGGAGGCCGAGCCTCTTAGTCAACGCACCAGTGACACATTTCAGGGCCTCATTAATTGGAATTTTGACATGTTAAAATGTTTGATTGTAAAGTTGGTATTTATATGCTATTCTGTCATCATTAATTGCTTGTTGAAGACTTGAGATGGCTGAGCTGATACACAGCTCGTAGATGCAGTTGCAATTTATTTTTGTTGGGTTTTGGCCGCTATGGATGCTGTTTATTTATTTTTGGAGTGGATATTTTATGCCTTTATTTGAAAGTTAACGTGGGGAGAGAAAGATGAAAAATGCAGCAAACAGTCTGGCCTAGCCACTCAGGTCGCTGTGGATGCAATTTTGTTTAAGAATCCTATGGATGGTAATGCATGCCATCCACTCAGACCCAGCTTTCCTGTTCTGTCTAATTGAAGTTTCAGTTTCATTACACTGTTTGGGCTATACAAACCTGGGTTCATTAAGGGTTATTGGGACATATAGGTCAGTGTGACAGAATAACTAAATAGGATTCATTTTTTTGCCACATGAGTGATAATTAGAAATGAAAAACATTATTTTGCTGAGCCCTACCGGTGAAACCGGGAGAAACCACATAGGCTTATCAAAAGTGCGTGCCCTCTTTGGTGTGACATCTCGTGGGGGCGGGGCTAGCTTCAAACAGGAAGTTGACCCTGCAACACATTACATTACATTACATTACAGTCATTTAGCAGACACTTTTATCCAAAGCGACTTACAATAAGTGTATTCAACATAAGTATTCAAGAAAACTACTAGTCACCAGAATGAGGTGAGGAAAATGACAAAAGCTTAAGCTTGTATTCATCATAAGGTCAAAATTGTCATGGTTAATATATTTTTAAAAAACAACTTATGATGCAAACATGTTTTTCACAAGCTACTGAAACAAAATCAGTAAAATAAATTAGTTAACATCATGTTTGGAATAAGGTTGTTTTTACTTTGTCAGCCGGATTTTGGTTGATTGGGGGCAGTGCTAAAAGGCTTTGCTAATAATCAACCTTTCAATAGAGAACAATTGTGCTCTATTATATAGTATGTCTAGTAGCTCCGAACCTTTTAAGGGATGTGGACCCTTAATCAAGCACACAAATGTGCATGGACTTGCTGGATTTGTTTTTAGCTGTTTGACTGTTTTTGCTACCTGAACTATCTTTAGCCTTGACCTCTTAACCCATCCCTAACTAATTCTGTTTAATCTATTGCAGTGTAGAATGGCACAATTGAGACAAAGTTTTGGACTTCAAACCTTTTTACCTAAATTAAAAGGTGTTCAATGAAATTTTGGGGAAGAGAATAAAGAGTGGGAGGTTCCTGTGACAGTGAGCAAAGACATGTATCTTTATAGGCTACTGTGGCTGTATTTTTTACTTTTTCAGTAAAACAGTTTAACAGAAATGAACATGGAGCCTAATGCATAATGATGGACAGAAAAGGGAAAATGTGCATGTGAAATAACATCAAAGTTGGATTAAATTGCGCCATAAGCAGCTTATATTAGCCCAAATCATTTTAAGGTGTGTTTTAAGGTCCTGTCCCTAACACCCAAATGTTATAAACAATATATTTGAGTCAGTTTGCATAAAAGGGCATGCCAGACTTCCTTGGAATATCATATAAACTTATTTCTTCTTCAAATTGATATTTAGGTGTTTTTTTTTAAATAACTTAATCACATGTGACTCTTAAATGTAGGCTACGTGGTAAACATTTCAGACACATGTGCACCTGTAGAGGTGGGAATGGAAGCTTCGGCTCCTTAACTACTTAATTAAGTATTCCTATGCGCGTATTCTAAGTATTCTGCATATCGCCACAAAGAACGATCGGGGAATGCTTATGAGAATTGTGCGTAAAAGCGTGTGTTGGCAATCTTTCACGTATCTGCACGAGGCTCGTCCGCGCAGCACGTGCACGGGCACCTGCCTGGTGCTGCTCACTGCAGTGCACCTTCTCCCTTAAAACGTGCAGGAAACTGGGCAGCTGCACGAGCCACTTTGGCTCTAAACGCCACAGCCAATGCTGCGATCTGCTCCTGCGTAAAGATCCAAAATGGCGCCCAGTTTCCTCAGTCAGCGACTGGCTCATCTGTAAGGTCCCTGCAGAGACCGTTGCCGTGGTAACTACCGACAAACCAAGAGCCCGTGTGGTTACGTAATGCTTACAGCGGGCAGTGTTTATGTTGTGGATGAGACTTAAACGCTGACGGTGCAGAGTTTGCACATGGGTGCGTCAGTTGATTGATGAGTCTGCTGTGGCGCAGAATGGATAAAACACTTCTAATTTACGCGTGTGCGTCATCGACCAAAATTCTTTACAACCTTAAGTATAGGTATAAATAAGTCTACAACCTACATGTTTAATAATCATATAACTCTTAAGCATTCAGAGCCTAACGAAATATTCCACTGTAAAGTTGCTTTAAAAAATGACCTCAGTGTTTCTGCGGCAGGAGAGAGAGAGAGAGAGAGAGAGAGAGAACAGATGAGTGTGCCTGCGTGCGTGCGTGTGTGTGTTTTTTGGGAGGCGAGAGGGAGGAAGCCACAGAGAGGCGGGGATGGGACGGTGCGCGGTGAATCCAACTTGACTGAAGTTCGGATCGGAGCTTTATCCCCGCGTCCTTTCGGAGATGCGGCGGTCATTGAAACAGCTCACATCTTAACAATAACCTAGACGGTGACTGTTGGAAAAGTCAAGATGACAATACCGACAGAAATCCCAGAGAAATGGTTTCCACTCGTTCTTCCCCTTAAGAGAAAGAAACAGAAAGGACTAAATGGAGCCAAATCGAAAAAGAGACGGACAGGTACGAGCTGTGTGACAGTTACGGCTGCGTTTAATTGAGCTTATTATGTTAATATGATTTTATTATTGTCCGACAGTCTTCACCGTCATCATCATCGTCATCATCATCAACAACATCATCATCATCATCATCATCATCATCAGGAGGTTGTTGATTGCACAAACTGCATCTCAAATAAACATAATTTCTCTTCCTCATCCCAACTGAGTCCAAGTTTCATTCCAGCTTCTTCATCTCACTGGCCCCATTTGTTACTTGTGTGTGTACACTGTAGCTTACACCTCATCATATTAGATGGTGCGTATTCCAGACCTAATGGGATTTTACTAAAGGCTACCACTTTGTGTTGCTGTTCCTGCAATCATTGAGCTTTTTCATAGTGTTTATTAGACATCCGCATCCAACATTAGTCAATTAAATAACAGTAATTATTCATACTCAGATAGGTAATGTTATGTTAAGTCTTCATTGCTACCAAATGTTTGGGATCAGCGTCATCTTTTTTTTATATCCCAATACTAAAAGAGGACCTGTATAATGTGCCTCAAAGTCATTGCTCAGTTTTAGCTGTTTTCCTGATGTTTAGTGCTGATTATGAATCTGTGCATGTGTGAAAAAACTGAGTTTATCTGAATCTGAATTTTTCATAAATAAGTAGGATGGTGTCCTTGTTGTTACTGCTGGACGAGACACTGATCAATCTTCCCGGCGCCAGCCTCTGCTGTCACTGCACCGCCTCGTCTGTATCCCTATTCCTTATCTTAACTGTCGCAAATCCCACTGGATGTGCACCTTCATTTGACCTCCAGCCCACCAGTCTGTCACTGTGTCACCCGCATTGTTTTCCAACTAATTAGATCATAGTGTTTGTGTGTCTGTTTGTGTGTCCACGTGTGTGTGTGTGTGTGTGTGTGCATGCACGCGCATGACTGCAGAAAATTCTACCATCCCATCTTCATCTAATTAAATCAGGCCCAGTGAGTGATGATCACATCTGCGCAGATTCTGATCCTGCCTTAGATTCAGTCATGACAATGACAATAACATTTCCCATAGCTCAGACCGCTCTTTGCTCATTATTGTTATGACTTCAGCCCTCTGTGTTGTGAGAGTGTGTGCTGCTTATGGAGACATAAGGAGATCATGAGCTGTGGCATGTGTCCTCTCATGTCCAGCCATAGGGGGGAAGAGTGTTAAAGAGACAGAAATGAAAAAAGTGAGTCAGTTAGTCATTCTGTGTAAGATTGTTTGGTACAAAGTATTTTACTTTGGATCAATATTTATGTGCTCCTTTATGTCCCAGTTGTTTATGGAAACCTTACGCTCACAGCAGAGTAAGCCTGCAACTGAAAGTTTCTCAGTAATGGAGCTTTATAGATTTACACAGACTTGCTGTGTTGCATCTAGTCTGCGTCAGGGCTTCTAATGCCCTTGAAGCTGTCAGACACATTAAACACTTAATGGGCAGTTTGCTAAAGATGCTCATGCATTCAGCTTGGATTGGTCAGCTTGCACAGCTTGGACGGACACCACCTCGTCATGACATCAGATTCTTGGAAGCCTCGGAGTCCCTGCGCTTACCTTGCACAAGCATCTTGGCCTCTTCATGGAGGGTTGCAGGTTTTTCGCTGCCTGTCAGACGGATCTGTTTGGGGAACACTTCCCCCCAGAAAGCTACGTAACGACCTTCATGTAGCTGGGAGAGTTGCCAGAAGGAAAAGGAAAGAGTAGGGAAAGGATTGGAAGAGTTTCAACAGAATAGATGTGCACCCACAAGATCAGACAAATCTGATACCGTTATGCTAACCAGAGTTTAAAGGAGAGGGCATATCAAATACCACCAGCCAAGAGCTGCATTCTTTTATGGTGCAATTTTATATACACTCAAAGTCTAACAGTTGTAACATGCCTGCACTAAAATTAACTTTATATATATATGTATATATGTATATATATATATATATATATATATATATACCAAAACTACAACAACTAGAATATATAATATAAACATGAGATAACATAGTATAATATTGCAATATCTAATTTTATTTCCAGAAGATGCCTATTGATTATTGTTAGTAACATAACAATAAACAATAGCAACACGTGGAATTTGTTTTTTTTTCACATTTTTACGGTGGAAGCTGTACTGTTTGTAGTAATATTTTTTTACATTAATGTGAGGAAGTAACTTCATTTCTCATGTAATTAGCATAATTTGAAATACATTATATATCAATATTGCAATATAACAATATAGAGAATATTGTCCACTCATTCGGTTATTCTTGTCGTAACTCCCCCTAGGTATTAGCGCCTGATAGCATCTTAAAATCAAAGGGAGAAATAGTTTATGTTTTCTAACTTGACTAATCGTTTGTGACTACAGCCCAGCTGGTCTGAGGTCATCTGGAGTTGTGACAAAATCTGTCTTATAACCTGTAACAACAAAGAGAAGCTCTATGGTATCTCTTTGAGTGGCTTGTGTTTGTTTGGTAGAGCAGAAACAAAGATAGGACTGGGCTTCACAGTGCTGCAGAAACAGGAAACCACATGGCCTTTGTTCATGTGTGTGCATGTGATTATTGGTCCTCTGTTGTTTGATGTCCTTTACTTTGGTGCCTCATTGCCTCTCAGTCAAAAGTGTGTTGAGGACTTTGTGGTTTCAGAACTACATTTCATCCGTGCACAACATTTTCTTTTGGCTCTAAATTGTATATCCGTTTGTGTGTGTGTGTGCATATGAAATGTGTACAGCCCTGTGCAAAAACAGGCCAGTCATTTCATTTAAAAAGCAGTCTCATCAATATTAGAGGAGAAAGGCCTGGTGGAGGAGGAGGGGAACTCCCAAACTACCTTGCTTCAGCATAAACAGAAACCTAAAAACAGCAAGAGGATAAAGAGCAGGGTCAGGAGAGAAGACATGTGTGCTGTTTTACTTCTATGCTCTATAGATTTAACTCATACGTATAATGGATGTTATTCTTTACCTGGGAATACCTGTAACGGGTCTCAGTACTGCTGTTGACTCAAACAAATGCACATCTGTGGTTATGTGTTATGTTTCTGTCACTGATCATTAAGAGGCAGCAGATAATTAAGATCAGAGATAATTGGTCTGATTATTCGCTCTGTGCCGATGTGTGTGTGCACAGATTGTATGTTTGAGATTCAGAATTGAATTGAATTGAATTGTGTATGTGAGACAGAATGATTGTGTCCGACCAAATACTAATAAAAAAACCTCCAGCAGACAACTCCAGATTCATTGATTTATAAATAAATGCACAAACATCGTGGACTGTCTGTCTCCTTCACTCTCTTTCTCTGTCCAGGTCTCCGGAGGAATTAACTGTCATTTTGTCCCTTTTTTTTTCAGAGGAGGAGAGACGGGTCAGAGCCAATGACAGAGAGTACAACGAAAAGTTTCAGTACGCGGTGAGACCATTTTCTCCTGTCCATGTTCTAAAAAAATGTCAAAAAGATGAGAAAACTTTTTAATCTTTGAAGCAAATCAACTGAAATATTGTGAGAGTCCATATAATTATTTCCCTCCTCCTCATCCAGAGTAACTGCATTATGACATCCAAGTACAACATCGTCACCTTTCTGCCCGTCAACTTGTTTGAGCAGTTCCAGGAAGTAGCCAACACCTACTTCCTTTTCCTGCTCATACTGCAGGTGAGCGGAGGAGGTCAAGGGGGGATGTAAAGAGGGATGTAAGCATGGCAAAGGGTAGTGGGTGTGCAGGTGCAGCAAGAACTTCAAAGGCTGAAGAGTTACTAGTTTACAGTTCTAAAGGACAGAGATGTGTCAGAAAGTAATAGTTGGCTTGATACATGGATATTCAATTAAATGAATAGGTGAAAATAAAGTACTATAAAAGTTGATGGCCAAATATAACTATGAAAGTAAAAAATTCCAAGACATTTTGTTGAAATAAGTTCTGTCATAATGTGTGGTAATGCTTGCCAACGTGCTAAGATAAGATGGTTAACATGGTGAAAAGAAAATGATACCTGCTGAACATCAACATGTTACCATTGTTATTGTGAGCATATTATAATGATGGCACTAAGTACAACCTCACAGAGCCACTAGCATGGTTGTTGACTCTTAGTCTTGTTATGTTTTAATCCCAGGTGAAGGATTATATACTTTATACACTTTTGTATTCAGTTGTACAACCTAAGTGCTTCTTAAACCCTCCTGGAACCGTCTTACCCGCTCCTGAACCTGCTGAGTGGTCTGCTGTGCAGCTTGGGTCAGATGTAGTTGTCTCTGAATTGCACACTGCCTTTATGTCCCTTTATTAAACTAATCTGCAAACCAACCTTCTCTGTCTCTCTCTAGCTAATACCTCAGATCTCCTCCCTCTCCTGGTTCACTACCATTGTGCCTTTAGCTCTGGTGCTGAGCATCACCGCAGTAAAGGATGCCACAGATGACTATGTGAGCATGTTTTCTACACACCATAAACTTACATAATCTTGTGAAATCCCCGTGAAATAAAGTACAGAGGCACCTGATTAATTCTAGCAGAAACTAACAAGGGGCCCATTAAATATGGTGAGCTGGACTGGGCTACTTGAAAGCTCACATTAATCTTTGTCTCTTGCAGTTTCGTCACAAGAGCGACAACCAAGTGAACAACCGTCAGTCTCAGGTCCTCATCCGTGGCTCGTGAGTTTCCTGTCTTGTCATTTGCAACATAGAACAGTTTTTCTTTGCAAGGTTTCCTAAATTGCAATAGTTTCTTAGCTTCTCTAACCATCTGTTCCTCTCTGTTTTGCTGTTTCAGGCTACAGAATGAAAAGTGGATGAACGTTCGAGTGGGAGATATCATCAAACTGGAAAACAACCAGTTTGTGGCAGTAAGTGTGTCCAACACGTCGATATACATTAAATGCAAAACACATACACACAGTGAGCCCATTTATATTATAGATTACTTTATCTACCAACCTGTTATAGGAGTGGACTGTTCAGAGATCGGCCTGCAACCGTCTGAATATGCATGTGATCATGATGGTTATTTCTACTGTATTGTAGACTGATACAGTACATTATGTGCCTTATTAGGGGCCGCTACCTACTGTTGGTAATTACTAATACTGTCTGTTGTATCATCACGGTGCCATATCGGCCTTAGTATTTCTGTTCCTGTGCTGTAAGTGCAGTGCAGAGCAGTGCAACCTCTGATATTGTATATATTTTCAGGCTGACCTGCTCCTGTTGTCCAGCAGCGAACCTCATGGACTCTGTTACATCGAGACAGCTGAGCTGGATGGGTCAGAAAACACACCACATTTTTTTCCATCAACTCCCAGTACCTCACAATCTACAGAAGCAACAGGACACTGCATCTAAATCCCTGTGTGCTGTGTTATCTTGCAGAGAGTCCAATATGAAGGTTCGTCAATCTGTCTCAGTGACATCTGAGCTTGGAGACCAGAACAACTTGGCTTCATTCGACGGTGAGTTTTGAGAAAACTCCTCCTCTTATTTTGATTTCTGGTTTGGTTCATCTTCCGTTCTTGATAGTATATAGGTCAGCAGGTTTCAGTGTTTAGCATAAACGTTATCCATCTTCACACCCTCACACATGAACACAAAAAAACAAACAAAATGTACACGCACACACTTTCTTTCTGCCGTCCCCTGCCAGCATTAAACGACAGCCTATCATCACCCGCCCACTAGTCTCACACAATGAAAGACTTTAATGTGAGCACAGCACGCCCACACACACACACACACACACACACACACACACACACACACACACACACACACACACACACACACACACACACATACACTCCTCACCTTCTGCGGAAAATGCATTACTGCAGCAAATCAACCCACACTTTGCCTCATATCAACTTACGAAAGGTGTGTGTTTCAGTCTTTGGGTGTGTGTTTATGTGTGTGACAATGGCCTGATGTAACATGGATGAATAATTCAAAACTATATCATACAGTTAGGAAAACAAACTTTATAATGTTATTGGATTTGGTGGACATCTATGATATAGCATATGATTTATATTTGTGTGTGTGTGTGTGTGTGTGTGTGTGTGTGTGTGTGTGTGTGTGTGTGTGTGTGTGTGTGTGTGTGTGTGTGTGTGTGTGTGTGTGTGTGTGTGTGGTGAAGGTGAGGTGGTGTGTGAGCCCCCCAACAACAAGCTGGACCGTTTCTGCGGAACTCTGTACTGGCGAGACAAGAAATACACCCTGACCAACCAGAGCATGCTGCTACGAGGATGTGTCCTCCGCAACACGGAGGCCTGCTACGGCCTGGTCATCTTCGCAGGTCGTGTGTGTCCCTAAATATTTGTGTGTGAAAGTATGTATGTGATTTGAATAACAGGTCTAATCTAACTCTCCCCGTTTTTTTGGTCTCAGGCCCAGATACCAAGCTCATGCAGAACAGTGGTCGCACCAAGTTTAAGCGTACGAGCATCGATCGCCTGATGAACACTCTGGTCCTCTGGGTAGGACACCCCAAACCTCTCACTTTTATGGCTCACACAGTCACTATTTCAGGACATGAGCTCAGTGGCTTGAATCTAGTTTCTCCTCTTTTCTATCCTGATTTGGGTTCCAAATGTAAGGTCAGATTGTACGTCTTCTTACTCTTACTGTAAAGCTTCTCCATCTGCATGTTTCTGTCAGATCTTTGGCTTCCTGGTGTGTATGGGTGTGATCCTGGCTGTGGGCAACGCAGTGTGGGAGAGAGAGGTGGGCTCTCTGTTTCAGAGCTATCTGCCCTGGGACCCTCCTGTGGACAACTTCCTGTTTTCTGCCTTCCTCTCCTTCTGGTCTTACGTCATCATTCTCAACACCGTGGTGCCTATCTCTCTGTATGTCAGGTGAGGAGAAGTCCAAGACATCCCGTGCAAAAACAAAGCGTGTGTAAAAGATTGATGAAAGACAAATATGAATCATAGAAAATAAACAGAAGTGCTATTAATGCAGATGTTGTAGCAGACAGTTGTTTCGACCAAATATTGTGTCATTTACGCTGTTTCCTGTATTAAAATCCTGCTTATATTAGACATTATTAAACTTTATTTGACATTGTTTGTATATGTTGTCTACAGTGATTTCCTCTCAGGTAAGAGAGCTGCAGATGAAGCCCTAAAAAATGTTTCCTCTGCTCCCCCATTTCTAAACCATTACTGTGGTCCCTGCACCCCCTGATCCAGTATACTTAAAGTGTTTGCACTCCTTGCTCCCTGACTAGCGCATGGGTGTGTGACTATTTGTTTTTTGTTGTCGTCTCTCTCTCTCTGTTGTCAAGGTGTTTACTTTACTGTTGTCATGATAATAACAATATTATAATAATCATGTCCCTTTGTCACCTGTCTGTGTGTCAGTGTGGAGGTGATCAGGCTGGGTCACAGCTACTTCATAAACTGGGACCAGGAGATGTTCTGCTCACAGTGTAACACACCAGCTGAGGCCAGGACCACCACTCTGAACGAGGAGCTGGGCCAGGTGGGCATCCACACTTACAATAGTGCAAATGCAGTCTGTGTGTGTGATATTGATATTTCATGCATGTTTATTGACTGTGTAGTATCCCCATCCATCCCACATTCATCCTAGTTTCTGTTGCATCTGATGCTTAGTCAATTCATCCTAAATTGTTTAAGAAATATACATTCTGCAATAACTGAATGATGGAACCAGTTGTTTCTTACTGCACAAATGAAATGCACCTGCAGACCAAAAGGGATATAAATTCAGAGACGTGAACGCTTCACCTATTGGTCTAAAGGATGTATCACTCTCTTGGGCTTATTGTTCATAATAATAAGAACAAAATATCCGCCCTTAATCCATTTCATGCAACTCAATAAAAAATACTTTTGACCCTTTCTTACAAGTAAATAACTGACTTTTATTTGAAAATATGACAATGTTTTTAAAACATAGCTTTAATCTTACTGCTTTGTCTGTGTAATTTAAGATTTTGTGTTTTAATATGTTTCCTTTAGGTTGAATACATATTCAGTGACAAGACTGGAACTCTAACTCAGAACATCATGAGCTTTAATAAGTGCTCCATCAATGGACAGACCTACGGTTAGTGCATGCACACACGCGCTCACACGCGCGCTCACACGCACACACACACACACACACACACATATACACTTAGTGGCCTTACTTCTATGACGACACCCTGCTGGAATCAGTGAAAGTGGGAGACTTAGGTCTGCTTATTAGTCTATTGAAATTCAATACAACTTTTATGCCATAAATTCTCTTTTTACACAGTTTAAAATGCAGTCCAGTACCACACCATCACTAACTATGATCTGAATGCTTAAACATATCATTGAATATACACCTCTATGACACTGTCAACAAAACCTGAACATTACAGGTAACATAAAATCTGACTATATGGACTTTCTGGCAGTGCAATTGTATTGGACTACATTAGATTGTACAGGTAAACCGTATAAAGTGGCCAATGTGTGTAATCACCATACAAAACACACCTATACAAAAAGTACACAAAAATGTCTGACACCTGTGTGTGTTGCTGTCAGGGGAAGGAACGGACCCGTTGGGACCTCAGCCAAAGGTGAGTAGCCATTTTTGTTTTGTTTTAATGAAACACTCATTCACACTCATTCATACACATGGATACGTGTGTACTCTTAGTTTATGGCATAATATCAGAGTCCCTGACTCACCATTTATCTGCAGAGACTGGACTTCGCCCCCTTTAACCCCCTGGCAGACCCGGACTTCTGTTTCTATGACGACACCCTGCTGGAATCAGTGAAAGTGGGAGACGCACACACTCACGAGTTTTTCCGCCTGCTCTCCCTCTGTCACACCGTTATGAGTGAGGAGAAGAGCGAGGGTGAGCATTGGAAGGGGAATGTGGGAGGTCAGATGGCAGCAAACATTGACACCAACACACCATCTGTCCGTTATTTTTTGTCCATTATTTATCATCATGTTATCTGTCTACCCAGGAGAGCTGTTTTATAAGGCTCAGTCGCCAGATGAGGGGGCTCTAGTGACGGCAGCTCGAAACTTCAGCTTTGTGTTTCGCTCCAGGACACCTGGGACGATAACCACGACAGAGATGGGCCGGCCTGTCACCTACACTCTGCTTGCCATACTTGACTTCAATAACATACGCAAGAGGATGTCTGTTATAGGTGTGCAGGGATCATCATGTTCAGTTTACAAAAAATCTGGGAATAGGTTGGTGTTTATTTTAAGTCAAGAAAAAGTGGGTACAAAATTTGATCAAAAATATAAATCTGGATGAAATAAGGTTTGAAGAATACTATCTGCAATTTAACGACTCTGTAGTTAAACCATTCTCCACATAATATTTAGAGAGACTCTGGTGCGTAAAGTGTGTATTCGCCCTATTATTCTCTTCATTTTCTTTTGCCTTAAGACTTTTCACTTGTCATACAAAAACAAACCTTACTCACAAAAGGTTACAATGATGAGCACCTTGTTGCAGCAGATTACACAATATTGGGTGTACAGCGACTTAAATATTATGTGAAAATCACTTTAAATCCGGGGTCTTCGACGATCTGCACTCTTCTTTTATACTTTGGATGCGACTAACACAACTAGAACTTGCCTTTATTGCAATGGACTCATTTGATTAGTTGAGCTTTTTATGTTTAAATCAAAAATATGTATTTAAACAGAGAGGACATAGGCTATTAGTCATGTTTACATCAAATCCTTCAGTGGAATTTTACTGTGTGTTCCTGAGATTGGTCTTCTGGTACGGTGCTGGAAAACTGCCCAGAAACCACTGGTCATAAATCACTCTCCGGCCTTAAGGTCTTGCAACAGAGCAGCGGGACCATGAGGCACTGAGTACACGTTCATACATTAGAGCAACAGCTGGCTTATGTCAGCCACTCTATGCAGGAATGACATTTATTGAAGATAAAAAAAAAAGGAGAGCCTGATGAGTCCGGTTGTTTGAAAGTGATTGAAGAGTTGTATAGATTTCTTGAAGTATTCTGTCTTCATTTCACTCAGTGCGTAACCCAGAGGGCCGGATCCGTCTGTACTGTAAAGGAGCTGACACTGTGCTGCTGGAGAGGCTCCACCCCTGTAACCAGGAACTGATGAATGTCACCTCAGACCACCTCAATGTGAGTAAACACACAAGGATGGATGGATGGATGGATGGATGGATGGATGGATGGATGGAATTGTACTGCCATCTAGTGTCTCCAAACAGCAAGTATTTAATTATTGACTCAGATAAAGTATATCAACTTGACATGCGGCAGACGCTGATATTTTTGGCCTATATTTGGACCTTAATAGTGGAATAGATTGCCAATGACCTGTAAGAGTTAATTGTTTCTCCCAATGTGTATCCTCATGTCAGAATGTGTGTATATGTTGGTGTTTGTACATGCCTGTGTGCATACTGTATATTTGGTTCTAGGAGTATGCAGCCGATGGTCTGCGTACGCTGGCGCTGGCCTACAGGGATCTGTCAGAGGACGAGTGGGAGGCGTGGTCAGAGAGCCACCGCTGCGCCGACAAGGCCGCCAGCTGCAGAGAAGACCGACTGGCAGCCACTTATGAGCAGATAGAACAAGACATGATGGTAAGTGACTTGGCCAGAGAGTGTGTGTGTGTGTGTGTGTGTGTGTGTGTGTGTGTGTGTGTGTGTGTGCGTGTGCGTGTGCGTGTCTGTGTCTGACTTTCATTTTCTTTTTGTGGAACATTAAGCCATTTGTTTTACATAACATTTATGCAGACTTCCTTCCGCAAATGGAATTAAAATAGCACTTTAAAAAAGGGAACTTTAGGGTCCTTTGGATGTATCGTCCAACTGGTGAGAAGAAATTTCTCTCTTTTACTGTAGTCAACACATTTTCTCAGTGCAGGATTTTATTTCACTGATGGTCGATTTAATGACTTGAATTGATGGTAACCCATTTCAGGTCGTTAGACAGAAATTGTCTTCATGCACTACTTAAATTTCCAGCTGGTATGACAACTGGAATTAATGTGTGTGTGTGTGTGTGTGTGTGTGTGTGTGTGTGTGTGTGTGTGCCCGTCTGTCCAGCTCCTGGGTGCCACAGCTATAGAGGACAAGCTGCAGGAAGGCGTCCCAGAGACCATCGCTGTTCTCTCTCTTGCTAACATTAAGATCTGGGTTCTCACTGGAGACAAGCAGGGTGAGACACATACGCTTTTACACACACCTTCGGGGCTTAGTTTGCACACAATTGTTTTAAAAACACATCATTTGGACCACACAAACAAAGAAAAGGGTCACTCAGCATGCCATCTATTCTGCAGCCATGCGCGTACTGCCTGCAACATTGACCTGTAAAACATAGCTGAAATTCAACACTATGATCAACATAAAACCAGGCAATCCTGCAGATTTCTAATGATTCCATTCTACCGTCAGTTTCACCAGCATGCATCTTAACATTTCTTTTGCATGTTTTCTATAGTGGACCACCAAACTGTCACGCATTGAGAAGCAGAAAAGCAATATCAAGATTGTGTTCCTTGGCAAATACATGTTCTGTGGTCACACTGACCAGGACCTGATCATCAACAAGACGAGTTCCTTTTGCCAGCCATTATTTTGTAATTGATTTGTGATGGTAAACATGCTGCATGCAGGCAGTGGAATTAGATCACTTTTCTAAGCCATCTTAAAATATCAGCATGTTCCGCTCAAATTTTGATCCAGCTGAGCAATCAATCAGGCTTTATCATGAATCTTCAACATGTTCAGCTGAAACGATTAACTGCACTTCAGTAACCCTATCCCTTTCTCTCACAGAGACGGCTGTCAATATAGGCTATTCCTGCAAGATGCTGACAGATGATATGACCGAGGTGTTCATCATCAGTGGACACACTGTCCAGAGCGTACGGCAGGAGCTCGGGTCAGTCTGTCTGTCTGTCCGTCTGGTGTCTCACTACACTGTAGGCTTCACACTGATCAGAAAAGAACTAAGAAGTGTATGCATGATTGGAGTAGGAAGGTGTGGTAGTCCTTCTTCCACTACATAACATGACTTACTGAACAATATCCAGTGGTTAACCCAAGCTTTCATTCAGCCACTGCAGTTAAATCAAAACACATCAAAACCACCAAGTTGGTTAGAAATATCTAAACGCACAGCAAATTAACTGCCTCCTCCAAAAAGTGTTGAGTCATAAAGTAGTTAGTAGTTTATATACATAGTTGTTTCTTTCACAAAGTAAAAAATCTACCATCTTTAGTGTAAAACTAGCATACTGTATGTCAAACGTTTTTCTCCTGTCAATGACAATGTCATTATTGATGCTAGTGCTAGCTAAAGACAGTACAACACACAACAAAGCATACTGATAAAACCTTAATGTGACTCAAACATTTTTAGAATACCACAAATAAACAAGACACCAAATTAAACACAAAATGTTCCTTAAAGTGCCAAAGGTTTACTATTTAAGATTCAAATAGCTTAAACATATAAAGCAAAGCAACACCATGGCGCCATCTTTTGTTTTTTATCTCTTGCTTGATTGTTTTTCTCAGCTGTGTCTGTTTCGCCATTCTCTTTCAACTCTTCTGTTTCCTTCTCTTCATACACATGTTGTGTTTTGGTTCAAAGACAAGCCCTGTTGATGTTGAGTTTGTTTCTCTTCCTCTCCAGGAGGGCGAGGGAAAGGATGATCGAGCTGTCAAGAACCAGAGATGGAGGAAAGGAGGAGAGGATAGAGGGATGCTTCATGGGTAACGGGTTCAGAGAAGGACAAGAAGGAGATGGTAATGGAGGAGGGAAACAGCTGCAGTGCCCTCCTCCTCCTCATCCTCCTCCAACCAACCTCATGGACAACATCTCTGGAGAGTTTGCCCTCGTAATCAACGGACACAGTCTGGTATAAATAACACACCCCCACCCTCACATACGCAAAACAAGCAATGAAGAATCGAACTGTCAACTGTCAAATGTGTTACTTGCATAAACAAAACATATTCTTCTTAAATAACTTTTGTTCCACAGCTGCAACTCTAATCTGTTTCCATTTATCCTGAAAACTTCTCCACTCTCTCTTGCTCTCTGATAGGCCCACGCACTAGAAGCAGACATGGAGACCGAGTTTGTGTCGACAGCGTGTGCGTGCAAAGCAGTGATCTGCTGCCGAGTCACCCCACTGCAAAAAGCTCAGGTGGTGGAGCTCATCAAGAAACACAAGAAAGCTGTCACTCTGGCTATAGGAGACGGAGCTAATGACGTTAGCATGATCAAAAGTGAGTTGGGCAATCATTGAGGATAAGACTGAGAGGAAAAGAGAGAAGTAGGGTTTGACCACATGTGTGCCAGTGTCTACCTTTAGGCAATGGAAATTTTCAACAGAAAGGTGGTAGAAGTTGTTTATCTACATGGTGTTACTAAGCGTGACAAAGTTGGTGTGGAAATGTGTCTTTCTTTAGGTGTGATGTCCTCGTTATTAAAGAACTAATTTCTTAGTGTCTTCAATGTTTTAAAGCCTACTGACACACAGGTTTACAATTCATTACGCTGTGCAGAAATAACATTGTACCAACCCACAGAACTTTATTTTTGATCTATTGGAAATCCCCAAACGTACCAAATATGTCAAGCTGTGAAATCGTGCTGAAACATTATTTTTGACTATTTCACTCAGTGCAAACAGCATATAGCTTCATTAAGAGTCGCAACAAGGTGAAACAGAATGATACTAAGATGTTTTTTGTAACATTAAAGCTGCTTAAGAGGGAAGCTAACAGAGAGGTCTGGTTAAGCTATTAACCAATTGTGTTGTTTTTCTAAGTGTGTTTGTAATAGTCTGTGTTTTGTAAGCATTGCATCACCTTGTGTGTTTGCCTGTGGATGTACGTCATGTGAACATGTTGATGTGCATATTTCTTCAAATGAATTTATGCAAGTAAAAAGCAGAAATACAGCCAATTCAGCAGTGATGGGTGGGGTTGATTCACATCCTGTGATTTATGCCCTTTAAATCTACCTTTTAAAAATTGCATTTGTTTTTTTCCGAGGCATATCTTTTATCTGTAACTTTAGCTTCCTTTACTAAGGCATAATTATTGATTATTTACTAATTCTTTATAGATGACTTATTAGCTTTTTTATTTTCAAAATACATTTCAAGCAAAATGCACATCAAATATAAAAAGGATATTTTTTTCCCCACCGTGCTTTAAGTGCTGAAATACCAACACACATCTGAGCCTTAAAAAACCCTTCTATTCATTCTCACTGAAGCGAAATGTATTCCGTACTTAATAAGATTGTTTTTTGCTGATTAAGAGACTTCGTGAATATTTTTCCAAATTGAACACCTAACAACTGTATCTAAGGTCATCCCAGGGTCTCTGTCCCAAAAGTCTTGAAAGACACTCCATCTACCCACCTGGGAGCCGCTCAGCAAAACTTGAAGCAAAACTTGAAGCAAAACTTGAAGCAAAACTTCCATTCTCCCTCATCATGTTTTGATCACCTAGATCACCTTCAAATATTCACTGTCTGTCCCAAACAGCTATAAACCCTTCTTTTCTTATTAGGGCTACCCCCTCAATTAGTAGACTAATCAATTGTTTTGGTCTTGGCCGACTTTTTCTTACTCAATTCGTCATTGTTTTTTAATGCTTTTTTCATGCTAAATAACTGAATTCCAGGAAACTCATGAGTACTTCTCCTAATTGGTGCTTTTGTTGACTAAGAATTCCTTTTGTCAACGATAGCGCTACTGCATATAGGTGAAGACTAAACTTATCTTTGGCTTGTGATAATGTGAGTAGTTATCTACCATGGGGACCAATCATATCCAAGTCTATCAATACCTTTAGATTTCCATATCTCATTTCTCAAATGGCTTGCCACCCTGCAAAAAATGAGGGGTCAAGTAGGCACTATTTTATCTACATGAGTTAACATGCTTTCTCCTCTTTGTTTCAAATAGTTATTCATCTCTTCTAATAGACATAATTCCCCATTAAGAAACAAACAAAAAGGAAGCCAAAACTGTTTTTCCTAATTTATGTGGCTTACTTTTCTGTCTTTTTCTCTCTGTGTCCTTCTCTCTCAACTCTTCCAGGTGCTCATATTGGAGTCGGTATCTCAGGTCAGGAAGGGATCCAGGCCGTGCTGGCCAGTGACTACTCCTTCTCCCAGTTCCGCTTCCTTCAGCGCCTCCTGCTGGTGCATGGCCGCTGGTCCTACCTGCGTATGTGCCGTTTCCTCTGCTACTTCTTCTACAAGAACTTTGCCTTCACCATGGTGCACTTCTGGTTTGGCTTCTTCTGTGGCTTCTCTGCACAGGTCAGAGAGTAGAGCTCATGAGCACATCTTAATGTCAACAATCGGGTTGGGAAATTGTAATCATGATTTTCTCTTTGTCAGTGTTTTTGTGTCCATTTCCTCTCTCTTGTAGACGGTGTACGATCAGTACTTCATCACTCTCTACAACATTGTCTACACCTCCCTCCCTGTGCTGGCCATGGGGCTATTTGACCAGGTATGTTCGAGCCTAACGTGCATGCTATCCTTTCCATTAAATTGAAGAACCACAAGCATTTGAGTGAATTCTCTGTTGCAGCCATGACAACAATACAATAAAGAATGATGAAGCTACATTTTTGCTACACTAGTGTGAGAAAGCAGTATTGGTCTGTTGGTCAGTCATTCCGCCACTTTGGACCACACTGAAATATTGCAATAGTATTGGATGAACTGTCATAAAATTTCGTACCAACATTCATGGTCCCAAGAAGATAGAGCTTACTGCCTTTAAAAAAAATCCCAAGACTGCTCCTCCAGTGCCACAGTAAGGTTGACATTGTTAGTGAATTATTTAGGAAACTCCAGAATGGATTGCCATGACATTCATTATGACATTCAGGATATTGTAATAACTAAATTGTTCATCCATCAGGTTGGACTTTTAACTTTGGTTCATGAACAAATACCTCTTAACTAATGGTATTCCTATTAGTATCAGTTGTATGGTATACATTAAAGCTGCTTAACATTGTCATGATACATTGTCTTTGTGAGTGTGTTGGCATGCTGAAGTTAGCATTTTTCTCACAGCTGCTAGCATGGCTGTGGACTCTTGGTATTGAATTAACTGAGTAAACTGTAGGGAACTATTTCAGGAAAAATATCCAGGTGCTTTTTGTAATTACAACTACAACAGAGCAGGCTAGTGTTATTTTATTAAATGCAGCTCCTCACTTCTTCTCTTATTGTAGGATGTTCCTGATCAGAGGAGTCTGGAGTATCCTAAACTGTATGAGCCGGGGCAGCTCAACCTCCTCTTCAACAAGAGAGAGTTCTTCATCTGCATCGCCCAGGGCATCTACACCTCTGTGGTGCTGTTTTTTGTCCCCTGTGCCGTCCTGTCCGAGGCCACTCAGAGCACAGGAGTGCCCCTCGCCGACTACCAGACCTTTGCAGTCACCACGGCAACAGCCCTGGTCATTGTGGTCAGCGTGCAGGTGAGAGAGGAGAGTGTTGGCGTTCATCCCAGCTAGCAGCTAGCAACCTCAATATTTAACTACTTTCTGCACCATAATCTGTGGTATTAACTGTGCTGTTTTGTTGCCTGTGTTTCTGTATCTGATTATGTAGATCGCTCTTGACACAGGCTTCTGGACTGTTATCAACCATGTGTTTGTGTGGGGCTCTCTGGGCTTCTACTTCTCCATCATGTTCGCTCTGCAAAGTCAGACCCTCTTCAGGATCTTTCCCAATCAGTTCCACTTTGTAGGTCAGTCCCTTCTTCTTGTTATTTGTCCGTCACACACACAAACAATCACAAACAGACAGACACCCAATATCAAGTATTTCAGAAAATGTAATTATAAAAAATTGATTATTTTTAACGATGCTTCACATTTGTCAAGTTGATTGTAATAGATTGCACTGAGGGAGGCTCATTTAGAAATGTCAATAAACCAGTATTACCAAATGTATTAACATACTGTACTGAAACAAAAAACATAACAGTATTTTTTAACAGTAAAGTTTCATCAAAATTAAATTATTCTCGATAACTATAGTTAGAAAGCAAACAAAACAAAAGTATTTGAAGATTGAATCAGGAAAAAGTCAATAAGGTAAAATACCATAAAAATGCAGCAAATGAAACATTTATGGACTGCTACCTGTTATTATATACAGTACCAGTCAAAACCTTCTCATTCAACTACTTTGAACAATCTAAAATATAAAACATATTCTGGTTTGTTGAGCATTTGTTTGTTTAACACATAATTCCATATGTGTACCGTCATAGTTTGGATGTCTTCAATATTAATCTACAATGTAGATAAAAATAAAAATAAAGAAAAACCATTGAATGAGAAGGTGTGTCCAAACTTTTGACTGGTACTGTATGTGACAAGCCAAATATGACAATGTCGTGGCTCTATAAAAGATAATATCTTAATGATGTTTGCTATAGTCTTCTGCTGAAATCATTTCACGCCGCCATTGAGATCATCATGTAAAAACGTCTAATATCTGTCTGTTCTTAGTATTTGTGAAATACTGTAAAGTCCTGAAACATATTTGCTAATGCTTGTGTTTTTTTATGTGCGTTTGTGAGTGCAGGTAGTGCCCAGAGCACATTGTTGCAGCCAGTTGTGTGGTTAACTATTGCACTGGCAACAGCAATATGTATAGTTCCAGTTTTGGCATTCCGCTTCCTTAAGGTGGACCTCAAACCTCAGCTCTCAGACACGGTGAGAAAAACACACACAAACACAAAATTTCTAACCCTGATGTTCCCGTCTTCTTCATTGCAACATGTCTCAATGTCTCATCTTCGCAACAGGTCAGTTTGAAACTGGTCTCAGCCAATGATTAACTGCACACGTACAAACAGTTAATCTGCCTGTGTGTGTGTGTGTGTGTGTGTGTGTGTGTGTGTGTGTGTGTGTGTGTGTGTGTGTGTGTGTGTGTGTGTGTGTGTGTGTGTGTGTGTGAGTGTGTGTGTGTGTGATGATCAGTTCATGCCTACCGTAACTGGCCTTGTGCACTGAAAGTACTCTGCAAATATTGACTTAATCAGTGCACCCTAATGACTCAAGTTACTTTAAAGTATACGAGCTCAGTGTGTGGCCTCGTCAGTCTCAAGCCAGTGGGGCATCCAAGCGAACTCGCTGTGGTAAACGTTATGTTGCAGTTATTCCCAAATACTGGCTCGGGACCCACCGGTGGGTCGCAGCAGATTTTATTAGGGTCGCCAAATTAAATCTTTTATTAAAAATGTTTATCTAAAATTCTGATAATATGAAAGGCGTGCGTACATTTGTTGGTTTTATTGAGGAGAGGAAATGAAAATAATGAGTTAGCCTCTTTACTCAACCTGAAGGCATTTATTTGGTCTAACTTATAAAGTGTTTAACATGTGTATGTGTTTTCAATAACAATTGCATAAAACAAAGTTGTGATTTATCAAACGTATATCTCTTTGAAATGGCTGGTTTACCCATTCAAGATAATAGGTAATAATAAAGGTGATGCTGAATTGGCAGTAAAAATGGTCAATAATGTTTATTTATGCACAAATTCGCTCTTCTCAAGATTTATAAATAACGCTTATTGTGAATCAGGTGACGATGGTTCGTAATTTTTTTAAAGTTTGGCTCCAGGACGCACTGGTATATATAGTACTAAAACTAACTAATTTCCATTTATCATTTATCAAAAACTGAAAACAGTGCCAAACCCCCAAAATCCAAACTTCTTGTCCATGTTCCTTCTCCAGGTGCGCTACACTCAGCTGGTGCGGCAGAAGAAGCGAAAACCGGTGGGTCGTAGCGTTGGAGGTGCCTGGCGTGGGATGGGCAGAGTGTCAGAGGGCCGTCTGGGTGCTCGTGGCGGTTCTAGGAGGTCGGGCTACGCCTTTGCCCACCAGGAAGGATTTGGAGAGCTGATCACTTCAGGAAAGAACATGAGGCTCTCGTCCATTGCCCTGGCCTCCTTTGCCTCCAGACACAGCTCCAGCTGGATCGACACGCTCCGCAGGAAGAAACCCACGCACACTCCCACTCATCCCGGCGCCTCCGGGGAGAGCAGCCCAGCACCCAGTTGTGTGTCTGGGTCAGTTCCACCGCTCTCAAACTCCTCATCTGTTCTCGGCGGCTCACAAGATGCACCCATCGAGGAGGAGACAGGAGCAGCACCAGCCCAAAATAGACAGACTGTTCCCGCTTCATCAACACAAACCCCACCAGCTTCAGAAGCAGCTGCACCACAGGGTTCAGCCCAGGCCGTCAATGCTGGCGTCCTTACCCCCGCAGCAGTGAGGTCCAATGGGGGAGACTCACCTGGAGGCTGGACGATCACTCTGGGCTCCATGCAGGTGAGCTGCTGTTGTTTTCCATTCATGTATCCATAACAGCACATCTGAAATCATTGACATTGACACTACCTTTCTTCTCTCCAACAGGAAGCTCTGTTTGGTTGGAAGGCTCGGGCCACTGCATCCAACAGCCCACGCTCACCCTCTGTTCCCATGGAAACCAGACATATTGAGTGAAACTTTCTGAATAAATGGGGAAATAATGTGTTCACTACTTTCCATCACATGTTTGCAAACACATACAGGATGTGTTGCGTGCTTTCCTGGAGAGATACTGAGACGTAGTGAGCAGACTGTTAAAAAAAAGTATTCCCAGTCAGTTCTCTCTGATCACAACTGAAGCTTCTATATTAAGTCAAATAAATCCAAATCATCCAACTATGAATTGGGATTTAATGGTGATATACATGTTACCACGCCATATGATTACTGTTCATAAAAGACTAAAACATCATGAGATTTACAGTATTTAACTGAAGGAAAGCAGCAGGTGCGGAAACAGGTAACTTACTATTAATGAAGTAAAATTCCACTTGTAATTTCAAGTTAAGCCTATTTTACCACAAAGCTTCCCTCAAAATCAACAATGGTTTGAATGAATGAGCAGAATAACAAGAGTTTTAATTAGTGATGTGAAGGTATTATTTGTCAAAGTGTTTTTGTTCACTATAGTTCTCAGTGAGAACGGTGCTTTTTGTTACAGGACACTGCAAAACTGTTGCAGGACTTGAGTCCTTTAGCTCCCATAGATTTTCTCTTACTTGTTATACCTTTACTCCAAATGTTTTCCTTTTATTTTTGCATCATATTGATGTGTTTTAATGGTCGAGTTGAGTTGAACTTAAAGCAGGCTCTCAGTGCTTTTTCTCCTATTTGTAGGTTTTTTGTTTTGTTTTGGTCTGACAAAGGGCCAGATCATGTTGACAAACTGCCACGAGCTTGCTTTAGTTTAGACCTGGGCAAAGTGCAAAGAAACTCTGTGAAAACAGAAAAGGCAGTAACGGACATTTAAAGGTGATTTGTCAAACCGTCATTTCAGTATTGTGCTTTAAATGTGTCCCTGCATAAAGAGAAGGTGTTTGGGGATAATGATGCCTTAACAATGTCACCACTTTGGTCCTCTGAAGCTGTTCTGTTTCCTGATCCATCAATCAAGTACATTATCCCATCTGTGTTACAAATGCTACTGTCTACTACAGGCCCTTACCCAAGTTGGGGTGAGATAATAAGTAGGTGGGGTAACCAGAGGATCAATATAAACCTGTTCCAGGATCTGTCCCTTCTACTGCAGTCTTCAACAAAGCAGCTCTTAGACTGAAAACACAACAGTATGCTAACGAGCTACAAAAACAAGGCCAGAAATGAATGTACTGTTGAACGGTGGTCAATAAACTTGTCATCTTTCTTTCAAATGAGAGAATAAAACTGTGTCCATGCAAATGTTATTTCAAGTAGCAACCAAAGTGAAAGATAGAAATGACCACGCTGCGGTGGGGCATCAAGTAAAAAATAGAAGGCAACTTTACATTATTTGTAAAACACAAAAAATACAGATCTGTGTTACTTAATGTGGCAAAAGCACTCTTTAGTTGTCTAGTTTATCACAATGCACCATCATTTTTTTATTGGCAAAGATGGAAATAATTGTGGAAAGAGATATTTTGAGTACCTGTCAAGTTTAAAACAAATATGATTTTTATTTTACTTTGGAATGAAAACAATAAATGCACCTTGTTTACAACTTAATACTACAGAAAATACAATATATACATTCCCACACTAATGTAATAAAATAATAAAATATGGTATTAATAAAATTAAATAATACATAAGGTATGTTATTAGAATAAAGTGAACCATGTCTTATAGATATCAAGAGAGTGACTTGAGTATGACATACTTCCTCAGTATTACTATTTTTAAATATTATTATTGTAATACTAGTCCTATTTTCAGCTTTGACGGGGTTTTTATTTCGACGCTGGGTAGGATTTCCTCTTTAACGTGCTGAACAACGGGAAGAGAGCTGGGATTTCACAATAACGGGTCTTACTGACAGCAGACTGCTGCAACCAGAGGAAGCCGGTAACTGTGCTTTAACAACCCCGTCTGTAGAGGAGGACCTTCAGTTGTTGTTGTTGTTTTTCTTGTGAAGAGATTAATTAGAGTCACAACAATCTACAACTGGTGCTGTTTGCGTGTAATTGATGGTGTGAGGACCCGGTGAAGGGAGACTCATGCGCAAACATGCGGATTTTTCTCCCTTTGCTGTGCGTTCTGTGCGCCCCATCGGCCCACGGCATTTTCGACGGAACCTGTCCAAGAAAAGGTAATAAGTGAATTAACCTGCCATGAGAGTAAAAACTCACCAGACTGTGTTTTGGAAATTTGTGCTATATGTTTTGACTTACTTTTGACTAACTATTTTAAAAAGCAAATGTAAGGTGTTTTGTTATATCACCCACGACAGTTATTCAGATTTTTGTCAATCACAATAAACAGATTGAATTCAAAGTTGCACAATAGTTGTTTATTTTTAGTATTTGACATAATATTTACAAAACTTGAAATATGTTTATTACTAAATAATTCATTTAAAAATGATCTGTTTTGTAAAGCTTTTGTGGAAACTTAGGGAAATGTTCTTCATATTTTTTTTTTTAAGTATTTAAAGAGTTTTTGTGTTTTCCAGATGTTTAGTTGTTTTTTCTTAAAGGTGATGACGTTTATTTTACTTTGATGTCAAAATGTCTGCACTTTAATTATCCTAATTATCAAAGCAGGTCAGACAAATGATCTATGCACTGAGTCAGGCAAATTCAAATGTTAGTATATGTGTAAATGTATTAAACCTAAAACCAGGCCACACACTTCTCTCAGCTGCAGAGGCTCTAGCTATTTCCATATTTTTTAGGCAACAAAAACAGGGAACTGGGAAAGTGTGAATAAGGGAGTGGAAGTATGTTTGCACTAAGGGCAATGGACAGGAGGTTGTATACTCAATGCATTTTTGAAGTCATAATTGATTGAGTTTTGAGTGCAATCAGAAAATCTGCGTTAAAGGGGATGTCAGATATAGTAAATAAGTGAGAGATGACAAAGAGAGGACATGATTTAGGACAGAAAAATAAACAATAAAGAAAAGAGGAAGTTAAAAGGGAGTTGGTGATTTTGGTTATGCAATGGTGCATTCTATCTGAGACCCGCAAAATAACTTCATTTTTGTGCAAAATACTGTCTGAATTTGCAATTAAAAAAGTCCTTTCCACACTTACACAAGTAAAGACATCCAGCACACACATTTGTTTGTATAAGCGCTATAAACTATGTTTGTTTTTTCTGTGCAGACCCTCCCCCTGGTTTGTTGGTTTTATCCCCGGGCAGTAAGTTGGTTTTGACCTGCATTGGTCATGTGGAGGTGGACGGAGTGAAGGTCAGAATTCACAGAAACAGCTCAAACATCAGAAGAGGGAGTACTTCTAATGCAATCCCAACCACTGTAAACATCATAAGCAAAACTGGAGTTTTAATTAGAAGCAAAAAACATACGGCAAATATTACTGTAAGTGAGGGGTACCAGTCTAAATCAACAGGAGAAAGCAAAAGCCTCGGACTTCCAGATACAGGATATACAGCTTCTACCACCACTCACACAGTCCGGCCAACCAGTGTGAGCAGACTGCTGAAGGGTGAATCTGACTGGGAGGCTGGGGAGTACGATGACTTGGGCGATTATGAGGAAGAGGAGGGAGGGGAGGAAGGCAGCAGAGTAACAAGGGGCATAAGGTCAAGGCCGCAGTGGAAGTGGAAAGGTATGACGGTGGGAAAAGGAGACAGAGACTGGGGTGGGATCACATTTGAGAGGAGAGGAGCTTCACTGTCTCTGTCCTCAGTGAGACTGACGGACTCTGGGAGGTACACTTGTAATCACAGAGGCAGAGAGATGTTCGCCGTGAAAGTAAACGTTGCAGGTGAGTCATAACTCAAGTGAAGTTGTAATTAATGATTTAAGTTATGAGTTTCAATTTGATTTGATCATGGGATATTTGTCCCTCGCTCTTTAGTTTGTCCTAACATATCTTAACTTTCAAAACAAAACAAAAAGTTAAGCATTTAGCGGTAGGTTTGTCTATAGGAAATACAGTGTTAATAAGATGCAAAGTGCATTATGCTACCCATTCTGAATGTAAGTGAAAGCTAAAATTAAATGCATCAGTGTGACAATAAACTAGTGAGTAATAATGTCGGGGTAGAACAATGAGACGGTACTTCAGATATTCATGAGCATTAAAAAATTCATTATTTTGTAAAAAATAAAATTTACATTCATATATAGATATCTATATATACGTTCTTTATGCATTTATGCTGGTGGTATGGTGCTTTGCTTTTCTCTGTTTTACATCATTGATTAATTCAATATTTTTGTGTTTTGGATTGTTTGTTATACAAAGCATAAATTTGATAATGTCATATTGACTCTGAGAAAGCATCATGGCCACGTGTTTTAAACTGCTCTTTTAAAAAATATTTGAAAGTTTACTCTCTAGCAAAAATAATTGTTAGTTGTAGCCTACCAGTGATTGGTTGATGGTTTATGTAGACATATTTAGTAAAGGCAATAAATCACCTGAATGATGAATATACAATATGACTGCATGTCTTCTATACGTGTCAGATCCTCCAGAGAATCCCAGCCTGTCCTGCTACAAAAGGTCACCCAGCAGTAAGATCCGCTGTGAATGGGCTCCTCAGAAGCCAGTCACTATGTGGCCTAACTGTTACCTCTTTCTCAGTAAAAGGTAAGGACAGACACTAACATTACAACTACCCAATGAATAACTTATATATGTGTGTTGATAGTAAATAACACTTTTCAAACAAACTTTAACAACATTATAAACAGTAATTGAGATGCAGTTTCTTTTGAGTCCCTGTGTCAACTGACCTGTCAATCAGGTCAGTTCTGTGAGCAGGTCCCTATACTACATATACATAGATGTACAATAAATAATTTAAACTATTCCCTTTGACACCTTGTCATGCATTATGCCTACTATACCATGCCATACATTTCAAACTAGAGCGTTTGATATGTTGTGTTGAATATTTTAGACTCCAAATTCAAAGGTTAACCGGAAATGATAATGTTTCGTGAATAAAACTGTTAAAGTTTTGCAACAGAGACATTTGAAATAGTTGAATGGAAGCTCTAGGAGAAGTTGACGTTTGAGATTAAGCATTGAATGAAGTTGAATTTCTACGGTTTTAATAGACATCTGACAGTAGCGAAATCACAGGAAATGAGTGGAGAAGGAGCGAGAGGGTACTCAGCTGGACCACTAGGACACCTTGGCAACACTAGAAAAATATTTTACTGCACATGTGGGTTGAACAGGGTTAAAACTACAACAGCCATACAAGTCATTTTCTTTTTATCTCACCCATCTTTTTGCGAGTTAAACTCCTTTTTTCCTTGTCGTTCCTTTTCTCAGCCCCACGGAGGCTTTCATTCGATTGCAGTGCTCGTACTCATCTCGCCGCTCCTGCTGCTGGTGTGCTCTGGACCACAATGAGGACGAGCTGAGAACCCTTCACTTGGCCTACCTGTGTGTTACGAGCATCACGGGAAATGCCACCAGCAGCCTGCTGCACTTCTTACCTCTGAACATTTGTAAGTTTGTGTGTCGAGGCGGGTGTATGTCCATGTCACGTGTGTGTTTGGTCTGTGTTATAGTCCTTCCTGTTCCCTCAGTAAAGCCTGACCCTCCATCGGATGTGAGGGTTCGACAGGAGGAGGGACAGGAGATGAGGATGAAGGTTACCTGGAGTTGGCCAAACTCCTGGAAGTCTAATGACAACTATTATGACCTAATCTACCAGATCCAATACCGACCCCTCAAGTCCTCTTTATATTATGGGCAGGTGCGTGCTGGTAGACAAATACTTTCTGTGTGTTTGTGTGTGTGTGTGTGTGTGTGTGTGTGTGTGTGTGTGTGTGTGTGTGTGTGTGTGTGTGTGTGTGTGTGTGTGTGTGTGTGTGTGTGTGGTGTGTGTGACGACAGTGCGATGTGTGTTTACCTGGTTGTCTCTCTGTATGTGTCCATGTAGATACAGATTTTGAAGAAGCGCTCCTACACCATCACTGATGCGATGCCTGGTGTTGAGTACTTGATACAGCTCAGAACCAAAGAAGAGTATGACGGTCAGTGGAGTGACTGGAGTATACCTGTCTATGCCAGCAGTTGGTTGTTGACAACAGGTAAGCACACATGCACACACTCCTACATGTAGATTTAAAAAAATGTTTTTTATCAAAACAAGCCATTTCAAAATTGGGGTATGATTTTGGTTCAAGCTATTGCTATGGAAACTTCAAATTAGTATCTCTGGTCAGTACGCAGAGGTCTCTTATTGGTTTTAGAAACATGGAAGTGACGTCGTTTACAGGGACCTGTAAATCATTGAGCTTCATCCCCTTTGTGAAAACATGATCCACTCAGACAAATGTAGCCATGACGACCTGAGGAGGAAGTCCTCCTGTTTCCTTCCCGTTTGATTGGGTTTTCCAAAGAAGCTGTTCATAATCACCTTCCAATAAGTATTTGGTTTTCCCACTGCCAATTGTGCTTCTCTTCCTCTCTGAATCCGTTGTTACCTCATTGTGCACAGCATGCATGCATGCAGCATTCTGGATCAATGTATAATACTGTCAAGCAGGTTAGGAAAAAATACTTGCATATACAGTATTTCATATGCAGCTATATCGCAGAAGCAATCATCAACAGAATATTATTTATTTAATAATAATTTTCTCTTTAAAGAACTTTTCACTATAAAAAACGTCTGTAGATCAAAACATTTGATGTTTTAATGAGTCATGAATCCAAAGGTAATACTTTTTTTAAACAAACTTGACTATATAAAATAAATATACAATAACAGAAATCTGTCCAGACCAGTGACACCAAACACTTTTGGCTGAAAGACTTAAGAGATAAAAATTATTTTGAATAGCAGAAATTGTTTATTCCTGTCTTGCTGGTCTTTCTTGTGACCTCTTGCCAACCTCCTGATGGGAAACACTGGTCTCTACAATACAATATGTTTTTCCTTTTATACATTTTTTATTGTCTAGATGAAGGGGCTTCCTTTCTGTTAAAGTTGTTGATAACATGTCATCTGCATTGATTTCTGTCTCCTCAGCTAAAGGGCCGTTCGAGATGAAGAATGATCTCTCTGCCACAACGGTGAGAGTCAAAGACACATTAGTGCTGCTGCTACAGTATTCATCATTGTTCTGCCTCCAGTATCTCACCACGTCTCTTGTGTTACCTTCTCTAACTTGCAGTTTCCAGTATACACAGACAACGAAGGCGGTTCTGGTACAGATGATGATGTGTTTGTTGGTAAGATTGAAAGCAGACAGAAATAATATTTTTGGTTAATTAGGTGTTTATGTGTGTGTGTGACTGTGAGAGAGACGTGGGGGTAAAGGACAAGGGAGAGGGAACTCTTAAATATTGTTAGTGCTGAAAACCCCCTCTGCCCCACTGGGTTTCAACAGGAAGCCATGTCATCATAATAACTGAGGCCTAACAACGAAACAAGCCACAGGAAACATGGCTCAACACACATCTCACACAGACACACACACACACACGCGCACACACACACACACACACACACACACACACACACACACACACACACACACACACACACACACACACACACACACAAACACACACACACACACAACACACACATGCACATTCAGTCACACCCATAGATATACTTGCATGGATGTTATTCAGCTCCATTAGGATTCCTCACAGTCTCCTCCTGACTTTACTGCAGATCCTGAACCAGTCCAAAGTGGTCCGGAGATGTTACATCATATCCTGTGGATCTCTGGTTCATTTGCTCTCTTGTCGGTCATTTTGGCTGCCTACATATTCAGGTATATTACATCTATTTATATATATATATATATATATATATATATAGAACATGGTATTTTCTGCTGTACAACAAACATGGGTACATTTATAACATGAGTCAGTGGATGGATGTCCAGGTTTTTGAAATCTCAGCTAATAATGTCAGTCAACTTCTTTTAATTTCAGACACAGGGAAAGATTTATGTCTAAACTCCAGAGTCCGAGTGTCATCACCCAGTGTGCGGACTCTCCGCGGCCTCCGCCTTCCGCAGCACCACCTCCAGAAGGACAGGCTCTGGTGACCTTTGCCTCTCCTCGTTACAAAAAAGCCCAGCAGAGTGAAGTGGAAGAAGGGGAAGAAGAAAATGAAGAAGAAAAACAGCAGCTGAAGGAGAGCATAGAAGCCATGCACTTCAACAACACAAGTTATTTCTTTCTCAGTAGGGACTGATGAGTAGACAGAAAAAAGGGAATAAAACTAGCCAGATCCAATGTCACGGATGACTAAAGGATAATGGACCTAAAATTGTTATCGTTCTCCTATAACCTTTTGCTGGAAGCAAACTCAGGAACCGCTTATGATCTGCCTCTCTTTCTACTGTTTTTTTAAATAATGCCTAAAATACCTCTCAAAAGACTTTTTGCCAAGTTAAAGTGTATTGATCACAACTGTAGACTAGCTGTAGGCCTCATTATAGGCCTAAAGCTAGCATATAAACTCATGTTCTGTTTGTATATAATTTCTATTAAGGTTTATCAAATAAATCACTTGCCTACTGCCCTTTCAGTTTACACATAAAACGTTAGAGAAGTATTTCCAAAGTTGCTGACAAAAGCATCGGTTGTTCATCAGTTTTCCTCCCTTTTAGACTGATTAGGCTGGGCTGATTGTCTTGTTTAAAGTTATGTGTTGGCCCCTGAACTCAAGGCTTTAGGAATATTTACCTCGTAAGAATAAGAGCAATTGATATGACACAGGCCTTTAGTTGGGTCCTGCTTTATTATCTGATCTTGAGCATCTGATTTAAAGATGGCCTATGTGATAAGATATAGTTTCATGACCTCCATTGCTTTAGTTTTGTGTTCATATGTTGCATATTCCTAAATAATTGAATAAAATCAAATTACCACTCAGCAAACAAGGTGCCATGTTGCCAAGTATTCCAGTGTAGAAAGCATGGATAAACTGCACACGTTGCACAGAGAAGGAGGAACAGGGAATTAATACAACCCCAGCAGCATCTTGATTTGGGATTCAAAATACAAAAATCAAATAGGATGATTAGACAGTTTTCAGTGACTATATAGCTAAATCTAATTAATAGGATTTTTGTGGTCAGTGTGGAATGTGGTGGGGTAATTAGAAAAGTTACTGAACTGAGTCAGTGATAAAACATCAACACAACCACCATAGTGGTTTACTGTTCTTGCAATTTCTTGTTTTTTGGAATTTTCCAAAGGTTGTAGGCTCTAAGCAGACAAAACACTGCCGTTTACCTATCACGCATTTCTCAAATGATTCCTGCTTTAAAACGTGGATTCATTTTAATTGCTGCAAGATAATACTAGGAACTATATTCCTGACATATGCTGCCACCTCGCGGACGCAGCCGCTAATTGCTGGAGGTCGTTTCCGAGGCAACAGTTGCTCACAAACCGCAGCAGCTGTGTCGTTAACAGGTGACCATGTTGGTGCGAAATAAGGCTTCAAACGCCAGTCAGTGAACACTGTAAGGTGAATAACAGGACAATCAGAGATAATGGCTGGAAATAGAGGTTTGGTGAAGCTGGACGTCGGTGTGTTGAGTGCTGATCAGCAGGAGAAGCTGCGACAGTTCAAGGTAACACAACAATAACTACAAACCACAGCTTCACCTGTGTGCTGCTGATCAGAGATCCTCACATGCTTGTTCTTGTGATTGCCAGATGAAAACGAGAATCGACAACGAGAAGTATTTGAGATCACATCCAGAAGTAGAGGTGCTGATAGGGGACTTTCTAAGGTAAGTGGACGTCAGCAAGATCAACTTCTCCTACATTAGTTGTATTTATTATTAATATTATTGTCTGAGTTAATAAATAATATAGGCAACCTCAAGGGAATTACAGATAGTAACAGTATTACTATGTTTAGGCTCATTTGTGATAGAAATGTATATTATAAACTTCTCAGATACAAAATAAAACAAGACTAGGAAAAAAACTTGCTTAAACAAAATATAAATTAAAGTCTAAATAATTCAAATAAAGGTTATAAATACAAACTGAGCTTGACATCCACATATTGTCAGGCAAGCAATTCCCATGTGTATATGTAACTTAACACTGCTTGCTTTATGGAATACATTTAGCTCTGACCATAAGCCTTATTTTCTTATATTTTTTTTTACATTTTCAAGGATGATAAAAGGTCTGAGTTTGCCTGTATGTGTACCCAATTGTTTGGAGAGTAGTTGCCATAGATCCAAAAACATATTCTAAGCTGCTCTTCATATCATACTTTAGTTGTACAGTTACTATTTGTATTCTCTGTGTTCCTCTCATAGAGATATGCTTCTTAAAAGGCCAGCTGACATCCGTGAGTTTGCTGCAGGTGAGTTGCGCGCAAACACACACACACACACACACACACACACACACACACACACACACACACACACACACACACACACACACACACACATACACATACATTAAGCTTGGGCTATACAGAAAATACCTAAGTGAACAAGTGTTTCAGCATTATTTTTCTGAGCCCTTTTTCAACTGAGACTTTAGGCTTTTTTAAAGATTTACTCAAAATTAATATGCATAATTGGGGTTGTTGCTCAGTGCCACTGACAGGATACGGACGTCAGAAAGTATGGGAGATCGACAAAGTCATTGTTAGATTTAGTATTTTTGTGGGATTTTTTGACAAGAAGAAACATTAAACAATACCAGCTCCACCCTTTAAATGGACCCGAGGAAGAGTAGTTTTTGCCATGGTTATGCAGATCCAAATGAACAAAACTGTTAACACACACCAGCTTGTATCACCCACTAACAAGTGTAAATGGTCGTTTTCAGATCACTTCTTCAACCCAAACCTTCATGTGGTTATTGGCTCCAAAATGGAAGGAAACATGGAGTGAAACAAACCCAACAGTCACGATGCTTCTTCTTTGTGTCTTTCTCTGTACGGAACAACACACAATAGGACTCTATTTTAGGAACAACAAAGACACTATAGATATTTAATGGTGTATAATAATCTCAGATTTGTGATGTTCAGAGGAATCTGCAAATGTTTTTTTCATGTAATACACATGTGTATGTAATTATATTTGTAAATGATCATATTTGCAAGTATATTGAGATTTGTAAACCTGTAGATGAATCTGTAAATGTGTACATGGAAAATATGTAGGCAACATTTAAAAGGTTAACATAGATATTGGCTATAAGTATTGTGATCCAATAGCTGGAAATAAATAAATAATCTGTTAAACACAGATTTTTTAAAACATTTGCAGATTCTTCCATTCCTTCTCAAATCTCAGTACTCATTGAGAGATTCTCTTACACATTTACAAATCTCATTAGACATTTACAAATCTCATTATGTACATGTGCAAATATTCTCTTTGGAGAGCGTGAATAAAGGTTGTACTGTGTGGTTGAAGCTATCTCTTTCGTTTCTTTTTGACTATGTTTTCTTTTATTGGATAATGCAGCTCTGTATTTGGTTGTGGTTTGTGGATTTTATCAGCACATCCATCTTTTCAAAAACTCCTGAAGTATTTCATTCTTTGTGACATGCAGTGTTATTCTCTCTCTCTCTTTCGCACTCCCTCATTATCTCTCTCACACACACACACACACACACACACACACACACACACACACACACACACACACACACACACACACACACACACACACACACACACACACACACACACACACACACACACACACACACACTCGTGTTAATATATGATGCACCTGCTTTGACTAAATTAAGAACAGGTAACCAGCCAGCCAACTCACATCAGATGTGGAAGAGAGGTAGAGGAACAACACGCACAGCTTCACTTTTCTGTTTTTAAATTACATTTTTTCCAGAATCTACCTGGACGCAGATTATGTAAGTAAAAACTTATTATACATAAATCAATAAGTTCTTTGTTTCCCTTTTCAGTCTTTGTAATGTGTTGATAGTTTCAGGCATGTAATTATGTTGAAGCCATTACATTGCTTAAACGTACAGGTATGTAACGTAAATGTATTTTATGCTTTAATTGTTATTTTTTTGTAAAACTTATATAGATATCGGTGATTATATACAGCAAATAAATAATCAGGCATTAAAACCTCATTAATCCAATTTTATTATTACTCTACCGTTGTTGGGTAATAAATGGGTGTTTTGAAATGAGAAGTATAATCAATGGAAAACAAACAAATTGAATGCAAGCAAATAAACAATATGCAAATGTTGGACGGAAGCTCCATTAAGTGAGTTAATGGGAAATTCAAAGTTTGTGTTCGTGCAAAGGTAGAGGTAGCAGAAAAGCACACCATGTACTTTACCAAACATGTTTGTCACAGCATGTTTTCCCCTAAAGTCCGTTGAGCCTCCTGTAATATGGGTAACAAGGGTGGTAACTACATCACAAATCCTCAGAGGAGGAAGCTTGTCAGAAAACTGGAGGTGGCTTGCATGGAAACCGGTTCCATAACAACTAGGGGCCGAATAACAAAACTGAAAACTTTCTGTTATGGAAAGAAAAATATATGATTACAAAATGTAAAGAATGCAAATTTAAGTCATAATTACTGTTAATATGTGTTGATATTATTGCCTTCTTTGAATTATGTCCTCATGTTCAATAGACAGGCAGGCAGGTCTTTTCACCATGGCCCCAAAAGGAGGAACATTTTTCTTTCTACTTGTTATGACCTGTGCAGCCTTGGGTAAGCAACAACACCATCACATTGATGGTCTCAAAAAAAGGAGCCCAAATGCATTCATGTTTTTAATGTGTAAATCTGTGTAAATGTGTGACCTTTCATAATTATCCATTACTACCTATTCAGCTTTTCTACCAGATGGGATGCCTGAGAATAGACATGACTTCAGAGACATGGCCAAAAAACTGGTATGTTATTTCTTGAATACAATTTAACAATAGTAATTATTAATACATCATCATGAAATTGAGATTGTGAATTTCTTGAAGTTTTGCAGGACAGTGATGCACAAACACACATTCTAGTGTTACAACTGTATGGCTGAATTCCCTTTATTTTACTTATGTCACAGATAGTCAAATTATTACTATGACCTACTTGTTGCATATCAGAACCTTCATCCTTACAGGCTACTGTGTATAAAGTATATAGAAAACTCCAAAAGCACTGTAATTAAGTGTTGTTCACATGTATTTTCGGGGCATTACGTTTCTCTAACCATAAACAGAGTTTAAGTTAAATAAATAAATATCATACCTTAATGAAGACCCTAATGTTATTACTTCTGTGTTTTTTTCATCAGATGAGGAAGTGCCAGAATGAGGGTGAGGGAACTATGTCTCTCTCTCTCTCTCTCTCTCTCTCTCTCTCTCTCTCTCTCTCTCTCTCTCTCTCTCTCTCTCTCTTCCTTCCCTGTGCCTCTCTCTGTCTCTCTCTCTATACCTCTCACTCTCTCGCTCTCGCTTTCTCTTTCTTCTCTATACCTTTCTCCCTGTCTCTCTCTCTGTCTCTCTCTCTCTGTCTCTTTCTCTCTGTCTCTCTCTCTCTGTCTGTCTCTCTCTCTCTCCCTCTCTCTCTCTGTGAATTTAATTCAAAGACCTTATTTGCCTGAAAAGCAAATCCTCCTGAAGTATTTTTTTCTTTGTGACATGCAGTATTATATTCTCCTGCCAGTTCTACTGTAGTGCTGTCTTCTCTCTCTCTCTCTCTCTCTCTCTCTCTCTCTCTCTCTCTCGCTAGCTCGCCCACTCTCTCTGAGAGTGAGGGACTCATAACCTTAGAGACACTAATACATGGCAAATACTCAGACCAGTCCATATGTGTTATTACCTGTGCAACATATACATATGGAGGGTTTCTATGTTACAGAATACCCAGCGCCTGAGATGATGCAGCTGAAAACTATCTTCAATAACAGGTAATACTGTAAGTGTGTCTCTGTGTCGGTCCCTGTCCTTACTGGTTAGTTTCCCAAAGAGGCAGAAAATATCAGATTTTGTTTAGGCTTGTTCAAAATGTTTAGTTGCCTTTTTATAAATATACATATTGGCTCCAACCTGCAAAATAGTATGAGTAAGTAAGAATCAAATATTGTCAAGACATCCGTGACCAAAGTGTTTAACTCCAGCTGCTCCAACAGAGCTGATCATCGGCTAGCAGCAGAAGATTGTGGTGGGACTGTGAAAGATGTATGAATAGGAAGAAAAATGTTGCTAAAAAAGTGAAAATGGTCCCAGTTCAATCTTATTGGGTGATTAAAGGCTGAGATGAATCAGAAAATTTAAACGCAACACTTAATATTTTAAACGATTTATACTGACCAAACTGTCTCCAATCTTAATCCTCGCTCAGTGACTTGACTATGGCAGACAGGAACTCTGAGCAATCTGGAACCCTCCTATCTACTTTTCTTAATGTCCTGCATCCTGTTTCCCCAGACGAAGTCGATAAAATGGTATGAATACACACACACACACACACACACACACACACACACACACACACACACACACACACACACACACACACACACACACACACACACACACACACACACACACACACTTAAACCACATTTGATTTCTTCACATAAAGACACTGTAAATAATTAATGATTACTGGGTTTTTTTTTGGAGCAAGCATTATCTTAATGATTGAGGGTCATTTTATGCATTATCTGTTTAACTGCACCTGTCTTAGCAAGCACACATTAGTTTTCTATTTTCTCTCTATCTCGTTTAGACAAACAACATGTGGAATTTCAGCAATCTTCCAACCTTGCTCAAGCTGATGAAGAACTCCTCTGTCAGTACTCAAGACCCCACTAAAGCTGAGATCTTCAGAAAAGAAAACACAATCCATTAGCTAATGCAGCTCTCTGCCACTTTATTGATTCCTGCCATCTTTCTCATTCTCTCAGGTGGAATCTGCATGTTACATGCGGGCATTTATGTCTCCTCTGTGCTTGGAAACTTTGACAACACAGAGTGAAAACAACATGACTTCAGAAGAGTACGAGACACTGCTTTGGGCTGCCAAACCTGCCCTGCTGAATATGCTTTTTCCTAGAATGAACCTTCCCACTGATGTAGGAAAGCGCCAAAACCTTAAAAACATGTGAGTGTGCCATTATGTTACAACTTCCTCAACTGTCTTTCAGCAGCTTTTCCTTAAATTGTATAATTGTTCATTGGTTCCAGGATGGAGATGCTGAAGGGCGTGTATGGTGTCATGCCTAAAGACCAAAGGACTCAGGTGGTAATATGGGTAAAAGAGCAGATCACACAGAAGTACTTCAACTGTACAATGAGGCCACCATCTGACCCAAGATCAAGTAAGAAATGCGTTAAAGATTTTCAGAAACCATTCTCTACAATAAAGTCAACCATTCTGATATATTCATCATTAACTTCATGAGTTAATCTGATTCATTTATACTCGTATGTGAAACAGAAAAAAGATAGAGAGCACAAGGTGGACGAGACAGAAGGAAAACCTTTTAAACCCCTTTTTGAAGTAGAATTGACTACACAGAGGGAAACACAAGCACTTGATGAAGAGGCTGCAGAGAAAAAGAGGCTACAGAGAAAAAGAAAGGGGGAGATAAGGGGAATAATAGCAAAAGAAAAAAGTTGAACGAAACAGCTGAAATAAAGCTAACTGGATGTAAAATAACATGCAGGGGAAAAGCGGGAGGTAGACGAGCCTCTTGTATGCAAATCATACAAAGCAAGTGGAGAATTGTGTGATTAACTAACAAAAAAGCATGCAGGAGAAAATGTGTGATAAGAGCAAGGACCAGGTACAAGTGGGGATTGTTTGTGTCACAGAAACCCTGCATCTTTTATGCGTGCTTCTGAGACACAGTATCTACGTATGCTTGCAAATGTATTTGTTTAGATGTGATTTACATCTAGGGAATCATGCAAACAAAGATAATGTCAAGTGCTACAATTAGGTAATAGTCTCCAGCACTGGTGGCAATAAACACTCATCAGTACATATGGATCTGCACAGCAAACACCCAACTCTTACCCATAAATCCTTAATGGGTTGGTGGGACGCCTTGATTCCTGCCTCTTTAATGTTGTCAATTTTCTGTTAAGAATGAATGTGACTTGTAACAGCCTCATTGACTCTGTAGTGCTGATGGAGACCTGCAAACCTTTAGTGAAATGGCTGAACATGGAGGCGTTGAACATGATGGGACCTTACGTCTCCCGTCTAGCACCAAAAGACGTTGATTCTTCTCCCAAAGAAGAGGTGAGAAGGTCTGCAAAGAAGGATGAAGAGCCAACGCAACCAGCAGCAAATAACAAGATTTTAATTTGTAGCTCTGTTGCTCTGTTTCCTAATTTTCTCTTCTAGCTGTGTGCATTTTTCCGCACAGACAAGTTCACATCCGCCATGAGTACGACCTCTAAGATTAATCCAAGCCTGGGCCAGAAGTTTCTCCAAAAATTTCAAGAGTGCTTCAGTGGAGAGAAGGAGTTTGCTGCGAATGTGGACAAGTATGTATTATGCAAGAAAGTGCTTTACAGAAAATTATAAAATGTAAAACTTGTACATAAAAACTCAGAACTGTATCAGAATCTACATCTATCCTTACATATGTTGTTTTCTAGATATATTCAGTTTTTTTCAGATCTTCCCATTTAATGTCTTTTTTTGGTAAAACTGAAGAGGACTAATAAAACATATCTCACTGTTTACTGAATGTGGGGGCTTTAGGGGGGTTTGTAAGTCACTCATTATATGAGAGAGAATGGTATATTAGTGTTAATAATTCTGTATACAAACAAATGTACTTTGTTTTTATTATAGAGACTTGATTCATTTCAAGGTTTAAATAATAATTACATTTCCACTTCCTCGTCAGACTTGGCATACTGGCCTGTCATTATTCCGCTGTTCCAGACTTGACTCCTGAAATCAGCGGGAAACTCCTCTCTGAACTTGACAACTGCGATGACTTCAACAACCCAAAAATCACAAAGGTATCAATCACTTGCTTATACTTACCCAAACATCTGCCCGTGTCCCCACTCAGCCAGGACCAGAAGTTACATTTTCATTTCTTTGTCTTCTTACCCTCTACTGACTAAAGCTGAAGAAGCGTCTCGTCAAGTCTGTGATGTCAAATAGAAACAGCACTGAAGCACTTCGCCAGCTTGGCATAAGTGTTGCCTTGCTGTCTTCCAAACAGCTGTCTGAGTTTCCTGAGAAAGATCTCAAAAAAATTCTAAAAAATCTGGGACCCAACGTCAAATGGACACTGGGCCAACAGCGCGCCCTAGTCAAGAAACTGCTTTGCACAAAGGTGAGCCTGCAGTACTGCTGGAAGTCTGGCTCTCATATGCACTCACTCGATAGTCATGTCATTCTGCTTTCCCTTAGTGTGTACAGGTGACCGCTGAGGAGCTGATGGACCTTAAGTCAGTTGCAGGTGGTTTGCCTATCAGTGTGCTAAAGAAGGTCAAGAACATAACGACTGATAGAGAGGACCTGAAGAACATGTTCATGCGGATGACGAAGGGGCAGCTAATGGCCACACTGGAGGGGGTGAGTAGGGAGAGAGCAGCAGGAAATAGAAGTTAACTTTATTTATTACCACTGACTATGACTCAGATGAATTCATATTTATATGAAAATCCAAATCTCATTCTCAAATAAAAAAAGATATGTTGTTCTTATATGTGAAACCATTTATAAAATTGTTACCATCATTTTAGAAATAATTGAATGTCTGTCTCCCTGTAGCTGTTTAGAGAAATGGTTCCCTCAGAGCTGGTGCAGAAGTTGTACGGCCCTTTGCTTCGCAGGCTTCCTCTAAACAAACTGGACAAAGTAAACATCTCTTCCTTAACCTCTTTGGACCAATTGGTGGATAAAATATGGTCTCGGCCACAGGTAATGTGCCTGAACACCTCCTCTGTCAACAACACTAACCTATTAACAATTTTATTTTAATGCAAATTTTTAACATATTTTGAATTATCTTTCTTTTATTGTTATTCTTGATCAATTCAATTAAAAAACATACTGGATTAAAGTTACCTTCACACTATATCTGTTAATTGTTAGTTAAGTAATGAGTTGTACGTACTAAAAATTGGTGCAATGTTTCCGACTTGTAGGCAGCTTTCCTGGCAAAACAGATGTATGTTCAAAAGAAGCTTCATTGGTAAGATATACAGCAGTGAACAACATAGCAGAAATTCCAATCAATACAATGCAATACGAAAGCCTTACAATTATAAAGGCTAGAATGTTTCTGTTTGACTGGCAGAGGTATTAATTCAAATTGGTGGACATTGTCAAGATCATCAAAGTTAATGAAAACTTGGATTTAAATCTTTAGTATGTCTCTATAACATGATATAATCATCCCTTCTTAGTTTTTACATCAGACATATAGTGGAAAAAACCTAGTTAGCTTAACCAAATTCCTGTTTAATGCAGGAATATGTATTGTTTTAGTTATTTGCATGTTCTTCTTACTTTTGTGTACATTTCTGCCATTGCTTAAATTCAAAACATTATTGGCCGAGACAGGAAGCTGCATTCAGTCCTTCAGGGAGTAACATCTAAGATGATAGACAACGTAGCGGACAATGATACGCAGGACATGGCTCAGGCCATAACAGAGACTCCACAGTGGCTCTCCAACGTGCAGGTATGTATTTAGTCACACATACAGTATGTACACACATATGTAAATATATAATTTGTAGAGTATACCAATTGATAACAAATATACCTTTTCAGGCACGATCTGCTGCCAGAAAGCTTTTTGAAACTAAGGAGAAAGAGAGAGCTGACTATTTCAAAAACATCACTGAGGATGAGATGAACAACATTCCCACATGCTTACTTCTTCGCCTGCCGTAAAGAAACTCTTTCATCTAACTCACTTTATCTTTTAAAAAATCCACAATAAAATGTTAAGGCTCTCTATGTCCTTTACACTATCCCAGGCCTATGAAGGTGAGGGATTTGCCTGACTCTGTGTGTCCTGCCTTCCTCTACAAGATGAAAGAGGCCAACCTGAGCTCATTTCCTCATCATTCCCCTTCTCGCCCCGCACTCACCCAGAGGGCTCTGCTTTGCCTGGCCGAAGTAAACACAGGGATACAGACGGGTGATAATTAAAGGAAAAGCTGACAAAAACTAATCAAACTAAACTAAATAATCTTATTAAGGTGTGGAACCATCAAAAGTCGTTAGAGCAGCAAAAATGCTCCTTTGCATAGATGGTCCAAGTGCCAAAATATTTTTCCTAATTTGGTGTTTTGATGGTGGTGGTGGTGGCTGTCTGACACATTGGTCCAAAACGTTTCATAGGTGTTCAATGGGGATGAGATGTGGTGATGTGAAGGTCATATAATATATTTATCAACCCCTTCAGTGTGCCCTGTATGGAATCATCATTCATTAAGTTTCTCTACTTATTCATTATTCACTTTTTCCTTTAAATTGTCACCTGCTTATACCTTTTGCTCCACATCTATTATTATGAAATTTCAAGTCTAGTGTGTTAACATCAGCCTAAGATATTCACTATGCCTTTTCAGGGACCAGACCTATCTGGACTGACGGATGAAGACGTATCCAGCCTTGGACAGCTGAAATGTGAGCTTCAGCCTTCCCAACTGCTCTCCATGGCCCCTGATGTCCTGAACTCCAGCCTCCAGCAAATGGCTTCCTGCCAGCACATTCCTCAACGCCACAGGGCAGATATAATTCAGCTGGTCACACAGACTTTTGGGTAGGACACTCTCCCTGTGGGTGTTTGAGTTACTGCAGAGAAAGCAGGAGACTGTAGCATCTTTTTTTTAATCCTTTGCAGGGATCCGTCTTATTGGTCAGCTGAGACTATGGAAGCACTGGGTCCTTTGCTCCTTTTGGATGACAATGCCATATCTGCTCTGCCCTATAAGGTGTTTATCTTTTGACTTAACCATCACATGTCATCTGAACAGTGATGCAACTGATAATGTTCCACATTTTTATCAATAATTCTCTCAAAATCAAGAGGGAGTTGAGCGCTGCATGTATTTGTTCATGTATTTGCTCATAATACCGTTTTCTTTATTTTCCCCCTCTCTGTCTCTGTAAGTCCTGGATGAAGGACGTTCTCTATTCCCTGCAGTCGGGCCTGCGCCGCACCTCCAAAGCCCTGAGAAAGAAATTATTCGACCTCACCACCACCACATCAAATGCAGCGTGTAAAAAGAGAGCTATTGATACTGTGCAAAACATTGGTGATGCCTTGCTACACTGTACTTTTCTTTTCCTCACCTGCTGTGTGTTTCTCTCTTTTCTCTCTCAGCCAAAAGTAACAATAATAAAGAAATCACTGTGGAGTTGATTGAAGAGCTGGGAATGGCCAACGTCTACTGGACACATTCACAGCTTTCTCAGATGTCAGACGAAACCTTCCTCACTACTTTAGAAACACTTGGGGCTGTCCCTGACTATGGGGCAGATCAACTGGCCGTGCTCAGTAAAAAAGCAACTGAGGTACAATGGAAGCACTGATCCTGGTTCTGTTCGTTCAGTGAGCAGAGGTTTCCTCTGGTGCACTGATAAAGGGGGATAGTCAATTTATAATTTTCTATTGTTCTAACATTTCTAAGGGTTTTTGTTCTTTTGGTTTCATTGTGGTGGTTGATGGTGAAGTCAACGCAATGAGGGACTGCAGGAACATTATTTTGGAGGGCAACTGAACCTTCACTTTTTAACAAAATGTTGAATGTATCCTCCCTTTTGAAAAATATCTCTCCCACACTCTCCCTCTAAATATGTAAAAAATATTTTTGAGTTTAATCATAAAACTGAAAGTGCATTAATAATTTAAAATGATGTACTACTTAACATAACAACTTATGTATAGATAGAACAATAATTCTCACAATATCAACCAAATTTCACACCAGAAATGTTTCGCCAATATAGAAAAGCAAACATTCACTCTATTTTGAAACCAAGAGTCCCTAACTGAACAGTTATTACCACTGTCAAAAGTAATTCATTGAACCAGGCACATGCTATAACTCAAGGGGCTTCTGAAATATTTCATGAATTGAGTTTAAAGAAAATGTAAAAGAAAAACCAAACATTTCAAACTTCCCTCCCTTCAGCAAAAAGAAAAAAACAGAACACAGTCCCTAAGTTAAAAACAGTATTCGATGATTAAAAGACATCAAAATCAATCAAGAACTTTTTTTATGTTGTCATTGAATGCATTGACATATATATCCAGCATTTTGCGCTCATCACAATTAATTTCTGATTAAAAGCTTGATTCATTTAACTGTTTCTGTGTGTTTCTGCAGGTCTTGGGCCCAGTGTCCCAGATGAATGAGAGTGTGGTGATGCAAATGGGATGCGTAACTCGGGGCTTCTCCAGTGCAGACCTGGAGAGGCTCCCCTTCTCACTGGACTCTCTGGAGGAAATTGCCAAATGTGGCTGGAATGAGTCACAGGTGAGGAATAAAACCAGCTTCATATGCTCATGACTTCTACTCATGAATGTATGAAGAGAACTGGGAACAGCGTTGTATCCCGGATCTCACAGCAATTTTCATCCTTCTTCCACATCCATGGGGCCCATAGAGCATGCACACTAGCAATCCCTTTAAATCCGCCTTTCAGCTCCCAGTCAAACTTTGTTCACATGCTCATTCACATGAACTGATGGAGGGTTTTTTTATCTAATTATTTTAAAAAAGGGCTTTTCAAGTGTTCTTACTGGATAGCTGATTCATCCCCCAAAACATATATATGTTTAGTAGAAAAAGTATTTTTTTGGACCCATGGCATCATGTGACTGACCTAGAAGTTGTAATTCCACCATTTTGCCACAATGTAAAATTTGCTTCAAACCCTGGTGCTCTTCCTGGGGGCTTGCTACTACTCATATACTGATTACCATGATGTTCACTAACCAAGATAACCTGTCTCAATAGGTGGAGCTGGTGTGGAAGGCTGTTGCTGTTTATAACAACCTGACAGCGCAGCAGCTGGGACCTACAGACATGGTAGCACTGAGCCAGTTCATCTGTGGCCTAAACTCCAGCGAGTTCGCACAGCTCAACGTGAACGCCTTCAGGTTTGTGCACCATACAGAACTCACTACTCATTTTAGATCAGTCAAGAGAGGGAGAAAAAAAAACATGATTTTATACAGACTCTGCTTTTGTCTCATGCAGATACAAGTGTTCACTTAACCTCCACCATAGTTAATCTCTGGTCTTAATGTCCTATTATAGATTTATACTAACAAACCAAAAAATCTGGAAGCTTAAAAAGTTTTGAATCAAATATCGTTTTACAATCAAGTTCACAGAGTATGCATTCTTTAGAGCAGAATCAGATATTTCTATAATGTTATAATGTGTCTGTGTGTGACACAGGGACGCTGTGGGCTCAATGGATGGTGTTCAATGCTCCTCCAAGGTTGCACAGCAGTTGAAAAGTATTGCTGTGTCTGCTTTTGGAAACCCCAACACCTGGACTGAAGCACAAGTGTCTGAGCTGGGCAACATCATTGGTTAGACAACCACCTCTACTCTGTGTACTCTGCATACAAAACCCAAGTGTATTATTCCACAGAAGTACTGTATATTGTTGGGTGGTAAAGAAACTATTTTTTCCTCGTTCTGTGTCGAACAAATTTACACAATTATACTGACCAGCTGTTTCTCCCTCAGCTGGGTTGAATTCAACTGAGTTGGCTTCTTTAGACCCGGCTGTCTTCTCATTTCTCAGCAAGTCCTGCATCCCGCTCATTACACAATTTGCTGTAAGTAACTTCCTCAAACCTTTGTTCTTAATTTCCAATGTCTTTCAGCTTGGAGCCAAATCTAGTTATTGAGTACATTTTATCAAGTACTGTACTTAAGTTGAGGTATTTGTACTTAACTTGAGTATTCTTAACTTGATTAACTTATTACTTATTTAGTTAATTTGTATGACTATTTGTGACATTATATATTTTACGACGTACTACAATTATTTTTTTTATGAAATACAATACTATGAATTTTTCACACTTAGGCTACATTTTTTCACTTTTTCATGACATACTTTACTTTGTCTTTTTAGACATTTCTAGAACATACAATGCTACTACTTTATGACTTGTATTTTGATAACTTATTATATGTTTATTTTTCCAATGATATACTGTACACTTTTTCAAATAATTATTCAATGACACAATATACCTTGACTTTTTTTTATGACTATCCTATGATAAACTATACCTTGAACTTTTTGTGAAAGACTAACATTTTTATGAGATACCATGCTGGACTTTTTAAAAATTATTTTTTAACAAATTACTTTTTTGACATGTTACGACATATTATACTGAGAATTATTTATAAGCATTTGAATTACCTTATTTTACTATACATTTTTTGATCTTCTAAATACATAATATACTATGACTTTTCTTTTTTTTTTTTATAACATACTTAGACTTTTTGACATGCGAAGACTTTTTCATTACTTTTTTTCATTGAGAATAACTATAAACTTTTCATGTTTTTTTTTGAAGCACCAAACTATGACTTTTTCAGGACTTTTTTGGACATACTGTAAAATGATTTTTATGCCTTTTCTTGATATACTATACTATGACTTTTTATGCCTTTTTTTGATATACTATACTGTTACTTTTTATGCCTTTTCTTGATATACAATACTAGGACTTTGTTATACATACTATACAATTACTTTTTTCGGCATACTATACTATTATTTTTTTCGGTCATGACTTTTCATGACTTTTTTTCTGACTTACTAAACTATTGCTTTTTTCGACATACTATACTATTATTTTTTTTCGATAAACAATACTACAGGCTTTTCATGTTGTTTTTTTTAAGCACCAAACTGATTTTTTTAGGATGTTTTTTCGACATACTATACTATGACTTTTTCAGGACTTTTTTTGTGACTTACTAAACTATTACCTTTTTACATACTATACCATTACTTTTGAATGACTTGTTCTGACATACTATACTATGACTTGTTCATGACTATTTTTGACAGACCATACTATTACTTTTTATGCCTTTTTTGACATACCATACTATTACTTTTTTTCGACATACTATACTATGACTTTTTTTAACATACTTTACTATGTTTTTTTTGTGACATACTAAATTATGACTAATGACTTACTATACACTGACCTTTCAGAGTTTTTTACGACACAATACTAGAACTTTTTTTTAATTTTTGTGTATCATTTTTAGTACAAAATATTCAGCTTCAAGAAAAAGGGTTGCGTTGTTTACCAAGGAAAACAAATCTTAGTAGTTTTAATGGAGGGATTGTATTTCTATGATATTAAAGTGATTTTTATTCTATTTTCCTTCCAGGCACTTTCTGTTGCTCAGCTTGAGGCTCTTGGACCTGACAACGCTGCCATGGTAACCATTGAACAGCTAGCTTCCCTGAGTGACGAGCAGATGGCTGCTTTTGAAAGGGCTGTGACCGGGTCACCTGACCAAACACAGAAATATAGCCAGTCAGGTAAGAATTTACATGTCCACTGCTGCAAATTCACTCAGTGGTAGAAAAGAGTGTGTTTATGTAAGACCCCATCCTTCATAGTAAGAAAATGATTAAGAACATGGACTTTTAAGGTTCAGTGAGGAAATCTTTGCATTCAGTCTTTATCACTCTTCTTCAGGTACTCCATCGCTGAATGTTGAGGGGATCTCAGCTTTCATGAAGCCCTTTCTGTTGCTCTTCATGGGGTTCCTGCTGCTGTGAGAATAGAGAGCCACCACATCCAAATGCAAAACTCACAAGTGCTTTAAGCTAACAAGACACCCAGCTTCATTAACATTAGGTGCACTTGTGACATGTAATTCTCAGATCAAGTTTGTTATTTGTGATGAAGACATGTTTTTCATAGATAATATATAATATAATCTCATAGATCTGAGATCATTTGTGTGAACGTAGGAGTGTGCCTATTCTAAACATTAAGTATACAACATAATCATCTGAACTGATAATCTGTGTAAGGAATCTCTATAACTGCTTTTTAATATCCTGTCTCTAGAAGTAAGAGGAATATTTGTTTGTCTACCATGTGGGATGTCTGTATTTGACACTGCACTGACAAAATGGAAAATGACAAATGATAAAATTCAAATAAAGATTAACATACGTATGCAGTAACTGTTGGAGTTGTATTTGAAGACAAAAACAAACTAGTTCGAATAAGACAATGTGCTAGATTTTTATTAATCTTTTTTTTTTACTTTTGGATATAAATCGTCTTTGTCAATGCAATAACAGAAAATTTAAATGGAACAGTGAGTGTTCAAGCATTGGATAATCTCCTGAGAAAGTAAGCACAAACAGGTCACTGATGACAACAGGGCAGTTATTAAAAACAAATCTCAGATGCGGATGCATGGGCATAGGCTCAGTCAATCAATCCTGTGGTTGGAGATGTTTCAGCCGGACACGAACAGCATAAAAAAAGTGCCACTTAATCAAAATACATCCCTCTAAATCTTCCAAGCACCAATTACAGAAGAAGGTATTTCTACCTAACTTTAAACACTTGTTTTTCCTCTCAGATCTCTTTATATCAAGCAACAATTACTATTCTGAAATGAAACACATTTCATGTCCTTCTGTGTTTATATCAAAGCTAAGTTGACAACTGCCCATCAACAACACAATCTGCTGACAGTCACCGAGCCATGCTGCAACATCTGATTTTTTGCAGTGCAAAGACTGAAGACTAATAAAAGATACAGGGTTCAACATGTTCTTATCATCCTACATCAGAAAAGCATAAGAAATAGACATTATCACATACATACTGATCTTATGTTTACAGCAATCTCGCAAAATAAGATTTAGAAAACGCATCACAAAAGCCCAAATATTTCATAATTTTACTTCAATCTCTTACTCACTGAGAAGGAATACATCAGTCAATCTAATGTCAAAACAGTAAAAGTCATTCCAGTTTTACTCCATTAACTAAAAATCTTAAACATTTCAGACTACTGCTAACCATTTCCCAAAGCAAAGTTTTTAAATATAAACATACAGGGACTTCAAACTTGCTGAGACATGTTATCAATTCTGGTAAACATTTAAAGGATAGGTTAGGTTCACTTTTTTTTTTTTAAATTCTGTCTTGAAACAATACCAACATCCCACTATGTGCATTGAAAGTTATTAGTCACTGTAATACTGGCAGTGAAGACTTTTCTTTCCCAAGATAATGTACAGGGGACAAAATCCAGTGATCATTCGGTGCAAAAATATATTTCAAAATTTAGTTTCAGCAGTTTAAGTTAGACGAATAAAGTGGGTCCAAAATCTTTTTGGTACCAAATTTCATCTTTGTGTAAGTACTCGGCTATTGTAGCTCAGCAAGAAAGCATAAAAAGGAAATTTGATTGGTTATTTATTATAAGAAAGTTTTTTTGAATTAGTTTTCATACATACACTTAAATGTAAAGAAACCAATGACTGCTTTTAGAGGTGGGAGTCAATATAACTTGTTATTGTAAGTTTCTGAAAATGGCATTAATAAAATTATACACATTTAATAGTAACCAACCTAACATTCTAAACCGCTGCAATCATTATTTAAAAAAAAAAAAAAAGTACTTAGCAGAAAAATACCTCTGTTGCCATTCATACATCTCCTCAGTTAGATGAATATATTGAAATCAAAACAGAAACAATCGATCGCTGACTTATCAACATTCAATGAAACAGACATCATAATCACAGTAGGATCACGATTCTCTACGGGCACATTATGTGAACGGGTCACAGCAATAAACTAGTCAGAATAACTGTTCACTTACAAAGAAGTAGCTCTAATCTAAAAATGCAGCATTAGATCCTGAGTAAAAGGTTAATTTTATCCTCACCAGTGAAAATCACGTGATTGTTTTACAATCTATTCACATGGAAACTCTGTTATATTACTTTTCTTTGGTTAAATTCTTGCAAAAGTGTGCAAACCCACTCTTTGATAATAAGTTGACAGTATTAAGGCACTTGCAAATCACCTGTCAACACCAATCGACAGTGCTCTTACCCGCTTATTTAGGGAGTTTTTCCGGCGTTCCTTGCATTGATAAAAGCCATACCATGAGTTCTGAAGTGCGTAGTCAGATCTGTTGCCTTTTCAAATTGTTTATCACACACCCTACAGGCCAGTGTGCCCTCCTCTTCCTTCCCCAGAGCTATGGAGGATTGAGAGGAGGGGGAGGCTGGTGCAGAACCGTCCAGAGAACTCTTATCCTCATGGTTCCTGTTGGCACCAGGGGAAGGTGCTGGGTGCATACTGACGGATTGCTGGTTGTCAGTCGATGCATCTCTCACTTTGTGGGTGATGAAGCGATGGCGTGACAGGGCGGATATGGATGTGAAGCAGGCCCCACACTGTAGACACTGCTGACCACCGTTGCCGCCCTCCATCCCTCCTCGCCGGTGCTGGCTGATATGCTCGAGGAACAATGCCTGGTCTTCTGTGGTGAAGCCACAGGGGGCGCAGCGGAACCCAGACTCAGCAAGGGAGGGGGGGCCAGAGGAGGAGGACCGCATCTTCTTCACTGAACTCGCTCCATCTGTGGACTCTTCGTCCTGCTCCATCCTCACAGCTCCTTTCCGTCTACGGCAAGCCCCCAAACTGCCGTCCTGTTCTGAGGAACTATCGGCCTCATCTCCGCCTCCCTGCGACCAGAGGAAAATCAAGGCAACTGCAGTTAACGACACCTTCGTAAAAAATGTTTCCTGTTTGACTTCTTGAAAAAAGAAGAGTGGCTTACTGTCAGTGTGTTCTGGCTCCCTGGGTCCATGCTGTGTTTTTGCTGAACATGTCTCTCCAACATCGCTCTGCTGCTGAAAGTTTTCTTACCCTCACTACAGAACCTACACACACACAATCGTACTCTGTTATGATTAAGTGACTGCAGTGAAGGTTTGGTGTAGGCATCATTTTAAACCATCACCTATTTCAAGAAACCCAGTTACAGCGGAAGTAAGGCTGACCCGATGCTTCAACATTTCGCCAGTATAAATACGGTCTTGTTTTAGGTTTTCCTATTCTTACATTTTTATTATTATATATGCATAACCCCTAAAATCCCAAATAGTCCATGTGATACGGAATAATTAAGAGTATCATTAATAAAGTCATAGTATAATCTTTTGTATAAAAAAAAAAAAAAAGCATAAAAAGTTGTATTGTAGAGTAAATTGCATTTATTTGTTTTCCAAATAAATGCAATTTAGTAATATATGCAAAAAAATGTCATAAAGAATTGATGGAATCATATTCCATTAATTGGCAGTATAGTTTTGTATGTCATACAAATGTCACAAAGTCAAAGCATACTATGTAATAAAAAATATCACAAGTCATAATATAGAATTCCCATCCCCAAATGTAATACAGAAGTCATAGTATAGTATGCCATAAAATGTAATAAAAAAAAGGCATAGTTTAGTGGGTAATAGAAAATCATAGTATTGAATGCCACACTTACCCAAGATGTGATTACAAAATTCATAGTAGAGTATGTCATAAAAAGTCTTATTATAGTATGCCATAAAAATTGCATTAAAAACGTCATATTATAGATTGCCATAAAAAGGCCATAAATAAATCATATTATGCCAAAGAGTCATAAACAAGTCAGAGTATTCCATAAAATGTCGTAATGTGGTATATAATATAAAAGGCCCTAAAAAAGGCATAGTGTAGTATGCCATAAAAACGCCATTAAAAAGTCATAGTATAGTAGGCCATAAAAATGTCAAAGATAAATCATAGTATAGTATGCCAAAATATTTAATAAAGAGGTTTAGTGTGTAATAAAAAGCATGGTACTGTATGCCAAATTTATGCAAAAAAAAAAGCATTATAGTATAGTATGCCAAAATGTCACAAAAAGTGTATTATGCCAAAAAGTCATAACCAAGTCAGAGTATTCCATAAAATGTCATATGGAAGTATGTCATATAAAAAGGTACTTAAAAGTCTAAGTGTAATATGCCATAAAATATATTACAAAATCTTAGTATTGTTTGCCACTTTTATGTAATAAAATGACATCGTATAGTTTGCCATAAAAAGTTCAAATATAGTATGCCATACAATTTCATGAAATGTCAGAGTAGTAGAAAATTTGTGATACTCACTGGCAGCGAAAGCAACGGTTCATGACTTTGTGTTTGTCTCTGATGTGACGTCTCAGACTGGAGGTGGTGGTGAAGGAGCTCTCACACTTGTTACAAGGAAACTTCTTCAGATTCTACATAACACAGAGACAAACACATTTGGTTACAACTATTCAGTTATAGCTGGATTAAAAACTAAATCAATTTAGTCATATTATACATCATAGGCAGCAGGGGGTATGGTGGACTTCCAGACCTTGCTATGTTGTTCAGCCATATGGGTAATGTAGTCCTCCCGGTCTGTGTAGCGTGCATGGCAAGGTGCACACTTCCATCCTGAGGGAGTCTTCATCCTCTCCGGCTTCACTTTCTCTTCATCCATACGCTCTTCTCCATCTGAGCTCTCCAATTTCACTGAAGGTCGTGAACGAGAAGAAGCAGCTGGAGGTGAAGGCAACTCTTGTTTTAACGTGGCAGTCTTATGGGTCTGAGGAACAGGAAAAAAATGAGCGAAATTATCCGGCTGTCTTAACACCAACTGATCTAAATTAGACACTATGTAAGCATATATGTACCTTGAAATGATCCAGAAGGGAATTCCTCTGAGAAAACAACTTGGTGCACTCAGGGCATTTGAACACATGCACCTTTTGATTTGTTAAATGAGTGTCAAAGTGGACGTACAGCAGAGACTTGTTTGTAAAAACAGTGTCACACATGACACATTTATATATTGCCCTGTAAAAGAATAGAAACTGTGTTAATTAATTGAGAGGAAACATTTATTTTCATGAGTAAAAGCACGTGTGTTTGTGTCTGTATTGTAATATATACATAGTCTTTTTTTCAGTGAGCGTTGGATGTTGGGCACTGATGTGGTTCTGGATGCTGGGAGCAGATTTAAAAGCCATAGGACAGCTGGGGCATTTGTGGAACATATCACAATGAGCCTGCTGAATGTGAGACTTCACTGAGTTAAGCCCCCCAAACACCACCAGGCAACTGGAACATCTGCAGAGAGAGAAAGAGTTGTTAAATGGCAGAGGAAAGAGGGGAAACGTGGGCATATAAACAGAATTCATGTGCGTATAACGACAATAGCACACCTGTATCCAATGCGTCGTGCAAAGTGTAAACAGGTCTCGTCAAGGTGTGTTTGAAATAGCGGCTGCTTGGCCGTGCCCCCACACTCTGGGCAGACGTGTGGTGGACAGCCTTGGTGGATGCGTTGATGAGCTGCTGCACTGCAGCTGTTGGGCAGAAGCATGGGAGGAGAACACTCTGTGCATGACTAGAGGACAACAGAAAGACAAAGGAATTAAGTTAATTTTCCTATCATTGGAAAAGATAATAATAATAAACATTTTAAAAATGTCCTCACACTAAACTGACTCACAGAGGTTTGTGTTGGTTTGATTTCTTGGAAATGCTCAGCCACCTCTTCTTTGCTATGAAACTGAACCTGACACTCAGAACATTTGTTACTGATGTACTGCACTGCCTCTGCTTTCTTCTTGGATGCTGCTTGATGTGGCATGGGTGTTGGGGTGGCCTGGCCTAAAGAGGATGATGATGGTCCTGAAAATAATGACAAAAGAGGAGGCCAAGCCTGAGGAATTAATAAGGAGTATAAAAAAGACAGACTTAATCAAACATATGGATAACATCCCAACAAAAAGATATAGTTAAGCAACAGTGCTGAGACAGAACTATGATAACCAACCAGTTGCCGTCGGTTCCTGGTGGCCAATCATCTGCTCAACCGGAACAGGTTTCATGACCAGGTGTGAACACTGCATGATCAGGCCTCTCTCCTTGTGTTCTCTGGCGTGTAACAGCAGGCTGCACTTGTTGTAGAAGGCTAACCGTTTGGCGCAGTGATTACAGGTCACCTCAATCCTCAGCGAGCGGCGGTCGTAGTGCCGCGCCAAGCTCTGCTTCAAGGCAAAAGCATCACCGCACTCCAAACAGCGGTAACCCTGCACGGGATCAGACATTCAACTTCTTATATATTGACATTATTATTGAATAGAGCTCTGTGAAACAACAGTGTGAGCTTGTCATGAAATCTGTTGTAGGATTTCAGTCTGCAAGGAACATTATACGTTACAATGAAAACGTATTACCCACGACGCTGTTCATAATGCAATATCAGATGTGTTTTACAGCACACATTCTCTTCCCATATGTGTTTTTTTTTTTATAAATGAATTTTTTTATAATGCTAAGTAAAACAGCTTGATTGACCTTGATAGAATGTTAGGGTTGCAACTAAAAGTTATTTTGAATACCGATTTTACTGCAATTTTTAATTTTATTAATTTACTTGTTTTGTCACTAAAATGTCAGAAAAAGGGAAAATGTCCATACAATTTGCCAGAGCTAAATGTGACAAATTAAAAATGCTTGTTTGTTCAGACAAACAGTCCAAAATCCAGTTAACGAACATATCGTATGATGATTAAAAAAAAAAATCAACTAACTGTTTTATAACTGTTCACAATGACAGCTTACCTGTGCAGGTAGAGGAAGGCCCCACTCTGCAGGAAGAGGTGAGCTCAGATCTGGTTTATAACTGGGCAGGAGGTTTTTGTTGTTTAGGATCTTGTTAAAAGCTTCAACCAGGTTGGTCTGAGTCTTGGATATGATCGCCCCGGTGCTGTTAACGATGGAGGCTGGTCTGCTGCTACCTTGAGGCGTAAGCAAAGGCGAAGGTGCCATCCCACTGTTCAGAGTTTTATGAGCCAGGCCGCGAGGGTTCATCCCACCCGGGCTGACTCTTGGAATGGAGACAGAGATGGTGGGCAGGGCTGCAGTTTTAGTGATGCTAACAGCTGTCGGGGAAACTTTCGGCTTGGTGTCCACTGCGGTTTTGTCTTTGACCGTACTGGCACTTTCCAGCGTTGCAGCACAGGCGTCCTGGAGCATTGCCATTGCAGGCAACTGGGATTGCTGTGACAACTCCCTCTTGGATCTTGTGTTATGATGCTCTGCTGAAGGTTTTGAACTATTCACACCCTTGGGAGTGGCTCTTTTTTTAGGGGCAACACCAGTCACAGTCCTTGTGATGCTACCCTTAGGCATTTTGATTTTAACTTTGAGGGGACGCAATGTAGATGAAAATGTGTCTGCAGGGCTAGCAGAAACAGGATCCTTAGTGCCAGCACCACAGCTCTCCTTGTTTAAATTTTCCCCATCTCCAGCCACCTTCTCACTCGGCTCCTCAGTGTCACCTGGCCTTTCCTCTTCTCTGGGCTCACCTTCCATGAGCTCCTCTTCCTGATCTAAGTCCTTCTGGTTATCTGTATCTTGGGCCGAATCAGGGCTGCTGCATCTCTTAGGGACTACAAGACCTGTCTCACTGGGTGGTGGGCTCTCAGGTGAGTCCCTTTCATCAATCACATGCTCTGGGTATTTCTCCTCTTGGACTGATGCAGGGCCCGTGCTAAGAGAGGGGAGGCAGTCCTGGGATCTCTGTGGTTGAGGAGCTGTGGAGGAACAACTGGGGCTGGTAGGTTGCCCCTTCTCTTCAACTTTGGGTTTAGGTTTTGCAGGCGCCAGAGAAGGCAGAGGACGATGAGAAACAAGGCAGGGATGGGATTCAGGAGACCCAAGAAGCTCAGACTGTAGTTTTGCTCTGTGTCTAAATTTGGGAGGGGAGGACATTACAGATTCTGGGCTCTCCTGGATCACCAGCGGACTTCCTAAGTCAGGCTCTGAGTCCTCTTCATCTGAGTGCATAAAATACTTAATTCCAGCCTTAACACTCCCATTTTGTGGTAAAGGGGAGGATGGTGGATTACTGAGAAGACAGGTTTCCTCCTTTTCGGGGGAGTGACAAGGAAGGTGTGGGGAGGGGGGAGTTGAGGAGTTGGGACATAACCTACTCGAAGACTGGAGGTAGGGGAGGGGTTTCGAACTTTTCATGACATCAGTCGCGTGTTGGACCGATCCAACCTCAGCAACTCTAACGCTTTTACCCTCAGAAACATTCAGTGTAGACCTCAATGGTGAACAAGGGTGCCATGGCTCCGTGTTGGACTGTCCGTGATCCCTGGGGACAGATCCCTCAAAGCCATTGGCAATCTGTGGCTCCACGGGGGCATCAGCAGGCATTTTTGGACCAAGCTGTGAGGCGAGGTCCCCCACCGTGACTGTTATGTCGCTGTGAGACTTCTCCTCCTCTTCCAAAGACTCAGATCGTACTGTGTTCTTCACAATAACACTGACCACAGGGAGGTCGCCGTGTGAGGCAGGAGGGCAGGGAAAGCAAGAAGGAGACCCGCTCTCTCCCTCATCTGAATTAGTCCCCACCTCATCCCGCTCCTCCTCTGGACTTGATTGAATGGCCTCTTTGGCATCAATGTCAGGGATGTCAAAAGCCGCCAGCAAATCATCAAAATCAGGGGTCTTCATGTCCCCCATTGCCAGCACAAGGCTCGAGACCTAACGGGACAACACAACAGGGAGGACAATAACATTGCATATTAGCTAACGTTAATTTAACCATGACACAGTTGGACTACGACAGTTATACTTGTATCTGATTAAAATAAAATATGTGACAGATGGTATCACAAAAAGCGCCTTGTTAAATCAAAAAAATTATAATAATGCGTGTTGTTATTCCACAACAGACTACAGATAAACAGGCCTACAGAATCAAGAAAGTCAAACGTAACTGTGGTGCTGCAACAAGTGGGTCCTTCTGCTAGCAGCTAGCGTTAGCTCAACGTTAGCATGTACCTAAGCTAGCTGGAAGTGCTAACGATAAGCGGCCAACTTTCCTCCCGTAACGCTGGTCAAAAACTAGAACGAGCAGGATCAGTGTAGCACTCACGTGAAGGTGCTAATGTGTAATAGTCGATGCGTGTTGTGTTTGCTCTGGCTGAAGCTATCATTACCCCACGCTTGCATTTAACTTGAATTACCTGCTAACGTTAGTTTGCGAAGTTGGTTCCTGACTTTCTTCTCGGACGCATAAATTCTACGTCATCAAATTGTGCGACAGTGACTTCCCAGATGCCCCGAAGAGGTTGTTTAGAACAGGAAAGAGGTTTCATGCAAAAACATTCGTAAACATAACCATTTCACTATTTCATAAAAAACTAATACGAACTGAACATTCTGCAATTTTCTCTACAATCTGTGACTTTTTGACTCATTTAGTAGAATTGCACATTTTATATATTGCATTGTTTTGTGATAATTGATGTATTGACATATGCTTATGATATGTATGTCACTACTGGCTCATTTTAATTCTTATTGATATATTATTTACTTGACCATTATATGTTGCAATCTGAACCTGGAAAGTAACAGGTACTTTTAGTTATCAAACTAATTTAATTGAGTAAAAAGTACAATAGTTGCCCCTGAGATGCAGTGACTACAAGTATAAAGTCACATAAAATGTAAATATTGAATTACAGGTACCTAAAAATCGCACTTAAGTACAGAACTTGTGGAAATGTTCTTACCACTACTGGTTTTGTTATTATAAAAAGATAAGTCCAGAAATATATATGTAGATTTTAGTACTTGCTGACAGGCTGTTCTCATAAAATATGGTTTGTGGTCCCACACACTTTAACTGCAGAATATTATTCTTAATGAGTATTCTGCAAGAAAAGTACTGACATAAAAACACATTAATAAAACTGTATCCATCTGTTTTTTGTTTTTTTAAATTGCATGAAGTTATACACTGATGAAACTTCTGAGTCTCATTAGAATAATATTAAAACAGATCAGCGTTAAAAGCCAAAGGTCTTATTAACATGTCTGTATGTCTCTCCTCTACTTAGCTTGTATATATATATAATGCATCATGTTTTCCTAGCATAAAGAACATCCAGTCATATTAATAATAATCTAAAATAAATCCCTGTGATGTTTGTAAATTTTAATGCAACATCCATTGAAATTTAACTGATTGATAAGTAGGTGTAAAAATGTAACTGTAAATAAATGTTCAAGTACCACCTTGTATTATGTAAATTTATTGAGGAAATGTGCCTCTCTTACTGAGTAGTTATATTACAAAAGATTCAAAAGAAAGCATTTCTGCTTGACACAAGACAATGAAATCAGAATAGGCCTTTAACCTAAAGTTGAAAAAAGGCAAAAGTTGTTTACAGTTTACACAGCTTTACACAGCCACATTAAAAAAAAAAAGATTTGAACAAAATGGTACCTGTATGGAGGGTAATAAAGTTACTGTGAATAACACATGCGGTGGAATTCTCTGGTCTTTTTTTATTTTTCATATATTAAGTTCATCTTTTGGTGTTTATTTCTTTTTCTCCTCGTCCTTCTTGTTGTCGGGTTTAGAGCTCGTCTGAGAAGCCAGAGAGCCCATGGCGTTACGGATTGCCTCGTTGTTAGGGTCGACTCCAGGAAGGTTTTCCAGGACGCTCTGAAGAAACTCTGGATCCTGCATAACATCGTAGTCCTCTTCATCCTGGACAATGAAAATTACATATTGTAACGTTTACTTTAAAAAAACGTCAATCTGGTGAAAAAGACCAATGAGAACTAATAAAGGCTTGTTCTTACCTTAGCCTTACTGGAGTCCATGTCAGCTCCTGTGTCCATGTCTTCAGCACCAAACTCTGCCAGAATGGAACAGAAATGTTGTTTGAGTAGGAAAAATGGGGTTTATGGACAATTTCAGTCATTTTTAACCTGGATTTATGTTGTGCTGATGTGCAAAAAAAACCCATATCTGGACACATTGAACTGCATCCAATATCTAATTATTGCCAGAAGCAATGCCTACTTATTTGTGTTATCTTAAGTAACAAGAGCAATACCATGCTTGTACTTTCATGCTGCATTTAGTTTAAATAGAGTACTTAGTAAATATGGACCTGCTCTTGCCAACTGTAAAGTCATTAATCACAAGTAGAAAAATGTGGTAATGTTTTCCAAGGTCCAAAGTGGCACTTTGATACATTTTCTTAGCCAATAAACCTAATAGTAGCATCTCCCGGTAATCATTATCCAAATTGGCTGCTAGATATACACACAATCAATGGATCATACCTTTTGTAATAAAAGACAGACATACTCTGCATTCTGGAGATGAACCATGGCTTATTTAAGATTAAAAAATACAAATAGTACAAGTATAACACATAAAGGAAACCCACCACCCACAAAAAAAACATTCTGCTTCCTCTAACATGCAGTGAACATGATTTTATATTGTTGATGTGATGCATCCTGAATCTCAGCTTGTATTTGAGGTTATCAATTCTCCTAGTCAGGGAAATTCCAAAAAGTAGAAAAATCCATGTTTGACCTGCTCCTTCTCCCTGCATGGACATCTGCAGAGCATAGGCAATCTGTTCATCCTCTGTCATGCGGCTGAAGTCTGGTAGAACAGGTGTGGATGACTCGGTACTGGGAACAGACATCTTAACCAGAGCATCATCAGTCTCTGCAACAGAAAGAGAGAAAAAACACAATGTGAACACACATAAAATGTGGAGCAATATATCCTCTACTGAAGTAAAATGGGCAGAAATTGGCTTCTATGATGGCAAATCAAGTTGTTGGACATTTTTCTCACCATCTGCAGCAGGAGAAGAAATACCAGCTTCAGCAGCTGATGTGACAGCGGCTCTGCGAGATTCCTCCTCCTGTCGTTGTCTCTGTTCCTCCATAGACACTCTCAGAGCCTAGGGAGGGGAGAATAAGAAAATCAGCAAGTAGCATAATGCCACATACACAAGCTAAAGAAGAGAGATTACAAATGTGAAAAAAACAGCAATATGGATGAATAATCCAGAAGATTTTAGAGTCAAAAGACAAGAGAAATTGTAAATTAAATGAACAACACAAACGACACACCACAGAGGCCTATCGACCCACTTTCCCCTGCTTTCTTACCAAGGCCAGCTCTGGGTCTGCACTGGGATCCACTCCAAACTCAAAGTCACCGGCACCCAGGCCCAACACTGCACCTCCCTCTCCAGCCAGGATGGGTGAGGACAGCAGGGCATCAGCCAGACTGGGGCCTGGAGGAACAGTGACCAAGTGGGAGCCTGCTCCCTCTTTGCCATTCAGTGTGTTGATGAAGGCCGTCAACTTCTCTGTGTTCATCTCCTGCAAAGGTGAGAAATAACGAGAGTAAGCACGTGGACCAGACACCAGCTTGGAGATACGCACAACAGAACATTCAATTTCAAGATGAGTGTGTAGAGCCTTGATGGAAAAATACCTCCTCTCCAAAGTTAATGATATCCACATTGACCTTTTCCTTCTTTAGGCGCTTTGCCATTTTGACCAGCTACAAGAAAATAAAAATACTTCAGTGACACAAACATATTTTATCAGAAGGCTGTACTGAAAAAAAAAAAAAAAAAAACTAACTAAGCCGGACAACAACACAGTTAACAACACAACTCCCCATTTCCAAAGATGATGTATTGGTACAATATGCAGGGGGGAAATTTGTGTACTGGTAATAGTTCCTGTTTAACTTCTTCAAAGATATTGATGTTTGCTGTGGAGTTTGTTTACTCCGTACATAACGCAGGGAGACTTTTGTTAGTTTACTTTACTGGCTTAATCAGTCAATTCTTTAGATAAACCAAGTGTGAATATTATGTGTTAATATAAATCTGTTGTATACAGGTAGCAGTGTTTTTTAGTTCACTCAGTAAGAGTGTGATGAGCAGCATGCTTTGCCAATATGTCTACCATCCCATCCAAAGACAATCTTAATTCTGATATTTTTGAAAGTGTCCTCCCTGGTTATCAATAACAAAACTACAAATACATAAACACTAATAACATGTAGAACACATTGACTTTTGCCGTAACGTAGCTCACTTCTTTTTCGTTGTCCTCCACTGGGCTGCCAACAAATGCAATTATGCGCATCTTGTGGTTTTTGCCCTGTCTGTGCTTCAGTGCCAACTAGAGAGAAAAAAAAATACAAAATAAATTATGAACTGAAAAAAGGTTTTATGTGACAATAGGACAAGAGATCTTTTCACCACAGACATTTTGGCATGTAAAATACAGATGTAATTAATCACATGCATTACATTTAGATGAGGCAGTTCTTTAACTGACTCAATATGTCCTCTTGTTCCTGAATTTCACTTGACATATCTTGCCCAGCTCCTCTATTGCTTTTCATGCAGGAGGAACAGACTCACTGTGTAATGAAAGTCACAAACTCACATGTGCAACCCTGATGCCGGTGCAGAAGCTGATATTTCCAATAGGCTGCACAGCATGCAGCTTGGACAGTATCCTGCCTGTGTCTGGAGTCAGTGTGGTCAGCACCTCACAGTTGCTGCACAGGGACACAACACTTGTGTTATTATATTAAAATATTTTAGATGTCAGTGCTCTCATTCAAACACATTGACCTCTGGAGCTTGTCCAGAAAGCTGCAGCCCGTCTGGTGTTCAATCGCCCCAAGTTCTCCCACGCAACTTCCCTTCTCCGTTCTCTACACTGGCTCCCTGTAAGAGCTCGCATCCAGTTTAAGACTCTGGTGCTAGCCTACAGGGCAGTGAAAGGAACAGCTCCTTCCTATCTCCAGGCCATGGTCAAGTCCTACACCCCCGCCCGACCACTTCGCTCTGCTGCCTCGGGGCGACTGGTTGCCCCGTCGCTCAGAGGTCCCTGCGGCCGATCCACCCGGTCACAGCTTTTTTCTGTCCTGGCCCCTCAGTGGTGGAATGAACTCCCCACTGACGTCAGGACAGCAGAGTCGCTGCTCATCTTCCAGCGCAGGCTGAAAACTCACCTCTTCAAGAAGTACTACCCTGAGCCTTCCTCTTAGCACCTATTGTATCCGTATTAGTTTGTTGCACTTATTCTATTCATAGTAGTTTGTTTCTGCACTGTACTTTTGCTCTGGTTTATGCTCTTAGATGCTTGTTTAAAAAAGGAGATGCATTTTTTACTTCTGGTGACTAGTGGTTCTCTTGAATACCTATGTTGAATACACTTATTGTAAGTCGCTTTGGTTAAAAGCGTCTGCTAAATGACTGTAATGTAATGTAATGTAATTGCCTCTTACTTTGCCATGGTGATGAGGCCCACGTTGTTTTCAGGGTTGGTGCGAGTTTTGGAGTGACAAACAATATTAACTGCGTCCTGCTGAGCCTGCAGCCTGGTGGGCAGAAAGTCTCCATTGCGCATGTATTCACTATTGTCCACACTAAGAAAAATGAAAGATAGTGTTAAGAACGTAAACAACGTAAATACACTGATTGGACAAATTAAGTATGGTCAATGTGCATCTCCAACAGGTACTCTGTATAACATGTAAAGGATGGACACTGACACAATTAGTTAATTAATCAATTCAATGATCAGAATTACTGCCAACAGTATTCATAAATGATTAATTGCTTAAGTAATTACAGCTTCTCAAAAGTGAGGATTTGCTGCTTTACATATAAGAGTCTTAAACTGCTGGTTGAAACAAAACAAGCACTATAAAACGTTGCTTTGGGGAAAACGTGATAAGCAGCCCTCCCTTTTTTTCTGACATATAACAGACAAAATGATGAATGAAAAAACTATCAACATATTACACATGACAATGATTGCTGTAGCCCAAGTGAACACAATAACATGATCTCATACAATGTAAGGTTAATGGAAACCAATGCAAGAGCCCTGCAGTCCTGCTACCTACGAGACACCATGATATTGTTTAAACACAACACAAGGTTTTACATGTTGTGTTCTCTCTCTGAATGGATGCACAATTGAAAGACAGCGTCTCTTTGGGATAGGTGACTTTTTGTTTGCTAGCTAATGCTAACGTGTAAAACAGAGACATTTAAACTCAACTTGGACTTAACAGCTAATTCTTTCAAAAGGTAAAAGAGCAGCACCACATCTGCCAGCCTTAGTAATCATAGAAGTTGTTAAATGTCCATAAGGTGACTGTAAAGCCCTTTGTTAGCCGTGTGCTGGAAGCTCCTACTGGCTACAGTGGGCTAGGTTATGCAGTGACTCAGGATAAGGCTTGAGCATCTTAAATCCTAACAAAACAAAAGAAAGCTGTGACGAAAGGTTCAGCCGAGCGACGTGATGTTTAGTTTATTAAATCATAGCTTATTTTGAATACAGATACACTTCTCCATTCAAAGCTTTAAACATATTTCTAGTTTCTTACCAGACCATAGTACTTTCAAGCACCATCTTGATGTCCGTGGTTCACAACGTCATCGTGAGGGCTTGTGGGTAATGGTGTTTCTAAAATCCCTTACAATGTTATGATAAAATGCTAGGTTAATGAACTATTTAAAAAATAGTGGGTTACAATAAGCTGCAAAAGTTTGCTCTAATGCTCAAATATGACGACTAGCCTTTAATAAACATATCCTCCTCCTGTCTGTATTTATAAGATTTTTTTATTTTTATTTTTATTTTTAGTTATTGTGGATTTTTATTTTTCTTACTTACTCATTTAAAATACTTTTTTTTTTTTTTTTTTTACTATGTACCTTGTTTGCACTATATCTATGCTGCTGTAATCCTGTAAATTTCCCCGCTGCGGGACTAATAAAGGATTATCTTATCTTATCTTATTTTATCTTATCTATCTATTTCCCTTGCTCTGCGAACCAGTGGCATGCCCACTGTCAAAGGCCAGGGGCAACAATGTTAAAAGGGGTACCTCCTGGGTTGTTCATGCAACAACAGATATCAATGAGAATAATAAATAACAGAGGACACATTTGCACATGTATACAAAGTGCTATCACAGGTGTGCACATGTGAGCAGTACTGTAAGGGCCCTGGGATAGAAAAAAATGTATTTCTTTGTAGGGCAAAAAAATATGAATGCAAGTGTCACATTAAGACTTAGTATGCACCTACATACCCCCAAAAGTTCCATCCTTGATTCATCCTACGCTTGGGAAATAGTCCACAGTCTTCCATGATAAAAGCACATCAAACAACCTGTCTGACAGATAAAAGTAGGTCAGACATCCTGTAACTGGGGCATCCATGACAAGAAGCTGACACGTCCAGGTCACAAGGTAAAGGATACTCTAAACATCTCAGACCTAATAGTTCCCCGTTCTGCACAATAATTGTTTAACTGATGCTATACGTTCTTTTTTCTTCAAACCTAATATTTTTCTAATTCATTTTCAAGTTATTTTTTATTTTCTGCATGTTATTCTTTGTTTTGTTGATTTGTTTGAATTCAGTCATAATACAAAAAAACTATTTATTGAAGAGATATTTACTGATTGGTTGCTGGAAAAACATTGTCTAAATTCACTTTACTTTGTAAAAAAGAAGAAATAAAATACAACATACAGTAATTGGAACTTGCAGATGCTGCAAAACAGTTAACTATTTTAACTAATAGGCCTACTAAAATATTGTCTTTTTGAAATATCAGATGGAGAAACTCTTACTTTTGATGCTGATGTTTGCAACATGTTGGGTAGTATGTCAACCTTTTGTCAAACAACAAAGCTTTGTGCAGATGTTTGTGTTCACACATAGCAGTTAAATGACATATCTTAAATACTTCTGTTGTTCTAAATCACAGAACATTTTAGTTCATGTAGTCAGTATTCTTGCTCACTCACCTCCTAAAGCTAATTTCTTGGTTAGCTTTTCAACCTGTGCAGATCTATTAGGCAAAGTCTTCGTCTTCCCCAAACAGAGAAACATAGATCACATGAAACTCCAGACATCTCAAACCAAATTCAGCACTGTGACCCACTGTCTCTGCTCACTGGTTTTGTCAGAAGAAAGCTTCTATATTCATGTTAATGATTGGAGAACTTTTTGCCCCATGCCGTTTCTCACATCTGGCACATCCAAACAGATCTCACCAGGAGCAACAGGTTCTTCTGTTTGTCTAGTCCTAGCACAGCAATGACTTTGTGCTCTTTGAGATCAGTTCCAAGAATGTCATCAGAATGCATGTCTGGGAAGGGGGCACAGACACGCTGGCACTGCCATTTGCTCCAAACACCAAGCACTCTGACAATATGTTGGCTCAGCTGTGGGTGGAACGCAAGGCGACCATCGAAAGAGTCATCAAATCTGGGCTCAATACTGGAGCGCCCATCACCCCCCTGGGCCATGAGCAGGACTTGCACTTGACAACTTGACACTTAACACAATGTGTTAAACTGGAGAGCTCTGGAGAATGACATCAAGGCAGGTTGTTGTGGATGGGGAGGCTGAAGTTATGTAACAGAGCCTGAAACATTGAATTAGTCTCAAGTTGAAACGCAAATCAAACACATTATTCTCTATGATAAAATCTCTTCAGATACTTAAAAGATGGTAGTCCTTGTTGTAAGCATGCACGATTATTATTTACAAACACCTAGTAACAGGTAGTTGGATAACACATTAACAAACGGACCAAAACCAAGATTTAGAAAATATGTTTAATCCTTTAAAATCAGACATGAAAACATCACCACCACTTAAATGAAACATGGCAGGAGGGACAGGCAGCACATATTGCATGAGAAGGCATTTCCGTGACTCCTATGTACATATACACATTTTATACACAGTAAAAATATAGTAATTGAAGCATTATAGGACAACCAGCAATGTTGGCTTGTAAGCCATTGAGAAACATTCATGTAGAAAAAGCGTGGGAGATTAACAACCCAGAATCATGGTGGAGCGAAATATATCCATCCTATCACAATCTGAACCTTCAAATATAAAAAGTGAAATTGTCAATAGTCCCCCTTCATAGGCAATACACGCTATAAAGTTTCAGACATCCTTCTGTCAGTATACAGTTATACGTACAATCATCTAAAAAGGTACATAATACAACTTTTATCATTCCAGCCTGCAGCACTCATATTAATAAATATACTTCTTAGAACTGAAATGTGGCAGAGTTTGTGGTTTTTATATATATTGCATTACTTCAAATATATTGTAGTGTCTACACTGAGTGCATCGCCCTTTAAGCACCATAAGATGTTTCTATTGTGCCATGGTGTAGTACATAACAACTGCGACAGAACTGGTCTGCATCCGCCAATTACATGGTACCACCCATTAAAAAAAAAGTTACAACATAAATCCTCAAAATTGAGGTGTCACAAAACATAAACTGGATTTTTCTAATGAGATAGAATTTCCTGGAGTTTTTTTCTTTGGTGGCTGTTTGACTCTCAACCAACTAAATACAACTTGAAATTGATCCGTTTGAAATAATCAACATATTACATTTCAGCATAGTATCAGAGACCACACATTTCAAGTACACCATCCTAATAACACAAAGGGTTACTACAATTGCAGTAAATTTAAACAGAATTTCACAGGAATGTGGAGTTAAATCTTGAAATGTCTCAGACCAAAAAGTAAACTGATTCTTTGATAAAGAAACAATAAATTGATGTCAGATACAGCTTATCAGACAAGAAATTATTTAGCAAAAAACAAACAAACATCCAGTTAAAAAATAGAGCCTTAAAACACAGGTCAACCCAGTGTTATACCATTTGCAATTCATCAGTCCATGCAGGTATCAAGGAGTGTCTGATATCATTTTCATGTTAACTGAACCTGCTCCTGAACAAGTGCAGGAACTCCCCAATCATTTCTTTGGTGCCACAACTGTCTTATGATACAAAAGACTCTTAAATCCTCAACTGAACATGGGTAGTTTTCCTTTCTTCTATATTCCCAACTCACATTTCCCCTTCTCCCTCTCTGCTGCATAGACCAAATGTGCCTACAAAACATAAATAGTAATACCTTAAATGAGATGATGTCTAAGATCTTGAGTGTTGCTACAGTCACTTTGTAGTGATTCGAATTTCTGTATTAGAAATTTCTTGTGGGGTAAAAAGCTCTCTGCAGCTTGTTTAGTGCCCTAAACAACAACATAAACACAAAAAACATTTTGCGAAAAACAAAGCACAACTGTTATGACTAGCCAAGTTAAAGCGGAGTTAGACTACATACAAAAAAAAATACAAATATTAGTTATACACATGGTTATTAATATTGGTCCAAGAGTGGATGTGGGCGGGAGTAATTTCTGTAACCAGCAGAAATGGATAATAAGAGATAGACATCCTTACTCTCCGACATTAGAAGAGTTAACAGGATTAGTTGAGCTAATGAAACACAGTGACTGAGCACTCAGCATAAACATAACCAAAATAGATTGTACTAGTGTTTGCATTAAAATCTGAAATTCTTTTTAAGCCCTGATTGTTGGTCCAGACATACAAATGGCAGTTTGACAACTTGAGCTGTAGTGATAAGGCAGGTTTCTCTGTGTGACTACAACACTTACCTAAAAAAATGTCAGTTATACATCACATGTTAGGGAAGGGAAAAACATGTAAAGGCACAGACATGACATACAAATGACCGTAGCTAGAAGTTCTTACTATTCTACCAGCTTAATACCATGACTTCATTTAATAGCATCTGCTGGTCAGCAATGCTGTTGACGGCTCTTCTCTTTGTATTTATTTATAGCACATATGGTCACATCAGAGGGGGAGATCTTCAGGGTTGTATAAATGTGGTCTGCTATGTTAATAAGACACATTCTATATAAGAAAAACATTGTAATGCACATTCAGCAGTGGCACGATCCAGCTGGATCTTTTGCAGCACCACTGTGGCTTCCAGCAGAATAACTTAGAACAAAACGTGAAACAAAATGACCGCATAGGTCTGGTTGAACCCATTCCTCCGCTGTTTCAAAATCCAATTTCAAACAAATACTGTACATCCGCAACCAGTAAAAAGAAATGCATACATGATTGCAGAATCAACAGCAGCAAGTGTTGATTTGAACAAGGACTGCTGATAGGTCAAAGTGCCCCTGCTCAGGAGGAGTGAAGAGGGGGGAATGGAAGTCCGGTAACGGGAGCACTTCAGTGTGAATCACGGAAATGTCAACCCACTTAGACTCCGCATGAACACAGAGGCAAATCTTCACTCCTACAAATGCAGGCCATGCCCTTTATGTGCTCTTAAGGGGGTGCGTTTCCGCTGAAATGCTGTCTGTGCCGTCTCACATTCGCTTCATGCTGCGAAAAGGGGACACATTGACAGTCTCTTCATGGACAATTTGATTGCCTTCAACATCCAGTGGGGCATGGGCTTTTAACAATATACAACTAATTATTTTGTCTATTATTTCATTGAAGCATCCTTCAATTTGTGAACGTGAAGTAAAATCTTTTTTTAGAGTTTAGAGAAGAGCTGCAAATTCAGGCTCATGAGCCTTTTTTCGTCCAGGTGTATGTAAAGACAGTTTGGCTTTGGGATGTTGTTGGCTGGGAAAGCAAAGCCTGCCGCATATTGTCTTCTTCTTGATGTTTCCCGTGCCTTTTTTCTCTATTGTCACAACCTCTTTATCCTTACTTCCGCCCGACTCGGCTCGTCCAGTCCAGAAACGCCTTGTCTTCAAAGATCTGTTTTTTTACTGTGAAGATGAAACTAATGTCAATACCAAGAAATGTACAACTAATACATCCTGGTTTAAAATAAGGTCATAAAGAATCTGCATTATCGGATGTAACTGTTCATCGCTTAGACTTACAAAACAGATGTTGGTTTCAGGGATGATGTCTGAGAGTGAAATTACATCTTCGTTTCCAGACAGGTTGCCTGAATTATCCACAGCCCCTTCTGCCTCCAAACTGGAACAGAGAGAAAAGGGAATTAATGCAAAACTAACACAAGCAAGACATTTTTTTTATTTTTTTTTAGATATTTTGCAGTGTGTAGGGCTGTCATTTTATGACCTATCATTGCCTACTGTACCTGTGATATTCGAGCTCTGTGTTTGCTGATTTGTGCACCTCCACCCCTACAGACCTACGGGGAAAGGTCAGAGCAAAGACAATCAAAACAGAGCGTGAAAGGAAAGTGGAAGAATGAAGTCATGCATTGTTATCTTGGTGATGCTTTACCGTAGGGGAGGAGATGTTGAGGCGACCCCTGTGCTGCCTAGTGACGAGGTGGACAGGTTGGCCTCATAGTCAGAAGGGTTTTCTCCCAGCGGAGGGGTCCTCGGAACAAGATCTGGTCTGCCCGACTGCACACCTGAGAACAAAGTACCATTAAGAAACCAAATGTCAACCCCAGTATCTTTAATCGGAGTACAGCTATGACAATAGATCTACTTGATGTTCTTGTCGCATTGCTTGGGACGTCTCGGTTCTCACCACTGTCTGCCTCTGAATCTGTGCTTTTGAAGTGACTGTGGTAGACTAGTCTGCTGTCAACAGCTGACTGTCCCGTTGAGTGGGAGAGCGGGGTGGGAGCTCCCAGGGTGGGGGCCCTCCTAAGACCTCCCTGACCTCCACCACGACTCTTCTTAGACGGAGATGGTTTCACTGCAGAAGATGGAAATGATCAATACGGGCACCTAGAGTTTTCATCCCTGGGATTTCTATGCTGTTAATGCACCGGGCGATTAACTTTCGTGCATTTAAAAACACACACGTATGCATACTTACGTGGAATTTTCTTGAACGCTGTGTTGCACATGAATTGCTGGAAACGATCTGCATAGAAGCCCGGTCTGTGAACTGAAACTGTGTCCTAAAGTGGTAAAACAGAAACAGAGCCATGAGATACTCAAGTCTAAATGCAATCAAAATTGTCCAACAAACAGCAGTATCTACTACTCATTTTTAGTTGTTTGTTTGTTCACGATTACCGATAAGTCTGTCTGTCTTTTCAATTTTATTATACAAGAAAACTAGTTAAAACTATAATGAAATTGTATAATTTCTTGACGCCCAAGGTAACTTCTTTAAAAAGGTCTCGAATGGTCAATTAGAAAAATTGTGGCCAATTCATTTTCTGTCAATCAATTATCGATTAATTGACTAACCGTTCCAGTTCTGCATTGTTTTTGCAATTATAGCCATGAATGATATACAGTACTCTTTGCCATTCTGCTAAGGTTTCTCTTCTTAACAACACTTTGTTTAGCTCTGTAGAACATTTAGTGTGTACACACTTACCCCATCATGGACCAAGGCCTTCCAGGAGTGCTCCAATTTCTTAATAAACCTAAATTATAAGACATGATAAAACTAATTACTGGAATATACATAAATGGGGGATGCAGGTGGGAAGCTTGTTCATGAATTAGGAACAAATGTTAAAACAAGGAAATGAATTGGCCGCTGTGAACAAACCTGTAGGACTGGAGAATGTCAATGATGCCGATGTAGATCAGCAGCCTCTCTCCTTTATTATTACGAGATGGAATACCGCCCATGCTGAAAGGAGAAGGCCAGAGAAACAACAGTGGATCATTTAATTGTCAGACAAACTCTAGTTTAAATTCAGCTAAGCATTAGGACTCACTGATCTTCTGAATCCAAAGCCCCCTTCCCTCGAGCCTCCCCCTGAATGGACTCCATGGCTGTACAGTACAGACTTTTCTGAGCTTGTGGCCGGCGCTGATCTGGGGTCACCGCTCCCTCTGACCCCCCACTGTCACCCGAGTTTCCCCCGCTGCGTTCACGGTCTCGACTGGCCTGGTCCATGTTGTGGATGCCCATCAGCAGACTGTAATCCATGATCTTGAAACTCTGCAAGAGCTACGTAAAACAGAGAAATACAATAAATGGAGTTGACTTGACCATCAATAGGAGCAAGCACTTGTGTCTTAACATTCACTCGACCATTTTCATAAACAAAACCACAGACTCTGTTAAACAGTGACAGAGAAGTGGAGTTGAAAGTGGGCTTTGAAGGTACAATTGTAGAGAAACTGCAGCAAATTTTCACACTCAAAATATTCACAATATTTTTGTCACTGTCTAGACCTAGATGCCGAATCATTCATGAGCGTTTTTTTGTGTTTTCATTACAAAGACCTATACTTACTGATTTTGGTTTGGCAGTAAATAGGTTTATTCATATTATTATTTTTTTGATTTGGCTAGTATCTCTATTTGACAATGGCATAAAATAATAAAAACAGTGGTCGTGGCTGACGTTGCCGCCTGCACATTTTTGATACACCCACTTGGATTCATGTCAGTGAAACACTTATTTATAAGTAATCAACAAAATAAGGGTGAGATAAAAACAAGTAAAACCAAGAGTTAGCTTGCACAGTTGTAGACATAAAAAATCTACACAAAATAAAAATCTACACAGAGTGGACATGGTAATGAAGATACCAGAGAAGAAAATAAATAAGTGGTGAGCAGTCAATTTATACCACTGTAGCGTAAATTTAAGTGGGCTGGAGAAGCAAGGTAACAGTGAGCACAAGGCAACCACAAAAACAGATTATATGCAAATAATATTTTGATAGCCTGACGCCCATTAAACCGCTGCTTAGTCTGTTGAACTGTGCGTGTTTTATAACCTCAGTTGGTACACCACAGGATAAAACATATCCACTATGTCATTCATAAAATATCTGGATCTAAAATGGCTTTGTTTTGTGAGTTGATAATGAAAACCCTGGTGTTCAGAAAGTCCGATTTTAAACATCTATTTGACAAAAAATAAAGTATTTTTAACGTGAAGGCTCAATGATAATGTATTCTGCTGTTGTACAATCTGAGCTTGTTTTGAATTTACACTTAAGCATATTGTTAGGATGCACACAAATATGTCCTGTAATCCCATGTGGGCTGAGAGGCTTGAATAAAAAATCACGTCAATGAGAAACAAGTGTCTCTGTGACTCACCAAACAGTCCCTCTGAATAGTCTTGCACAGGGCATTGTAGTTGTCTGCTTCCAGCAGCAGACCGTCAGGCAAGTCCTGGATAAAGTCCAGGTCTTTGTGAATGGGAACGGCCTTTTCTCTCTCCTTAGGGGAAGCTCGTCTCTTGTAGGTGGAGCCCTTGAGGTCGTATTTGAGGTGCATGGGGATGATCCGAGGCAAAAGATTGTTCATCACTACAATACGGATATTCTTGCCCCCTGCCTGAACGCAATACAGTCCGTAGAACTTGGGCAGCAGGGTGCGCTTATTTTGGTTTATGTTCTGAAAGGGAGGAGAAATATGGAAACAGATATACGACACATTTTAATTAAATATAAATGATTAGTATAATCTCACTCTCATGATAACTATAGTTAATGCAATGAAATTCACTCATATTAAACATGCATACTGATCACATTGATTTATATGCATGAAGGCTCACCATGAAGTATCCGGGCAGGAGTTTCTGGAGAAACTCTGCCTCTTTGTGTTGAACAGTCTTGATGATGAACTCGTCATCACTGGATACATAAAAGAGGGACCCGCTGGCTCCGGGGTTGGACAACTCGATCAGTGGCTCGTTACACAGAGAATACTTCAAGAAGAAGCGGAGTCTGCATTAGTATCCAATTGAAACAAAGCAAATATGTTGGCACATCCAGAGCTCTAATTTAACTAAACCAGTGGTTCTTGACAAGGGGTTGCGATGAGGAAGAGTTTTTTTGTATAAAATACTTTTAATCGTACCAGACGATTAACAGACTTCTGACAGCAACTCTTGATTGCTTATGTTACTTTGTTGGCATTGTTAGACTACAGAGAAATGGAGTGATTTCTAATCAGAGGGGGTGTGAAATTCCAAAGTGCTGATCTTGCAAAACACCAAGCTTTGAAAGAATCAAGAGAAAAAAACCCAAAAGCAGGAAATATGACAAAAAAGTATTCAGTTTAAGGCTATACTCAAACCAGTGATGGCAGGGATCTATCGCAGTGTCAATCATTTTTGGTCATGTGTGGGCGAAAGAACACCTTAAACTGTCCAAGCTGCTGGGGCATTTGATTAAAAACAAATAAATAAATAAATATAGTGAGCCATATTGGTATAGGAAATGTACATCACGTCATGAGAATACTATGAGTTGATTAAAACTGAATCGAATCAAATCCTAACTGAATTGGATCGTGACGAAGCTATAGCGAGTTTTCGTTTTTGTATCGCAGATCAAATATCAAGATACATATTGATTCATTTTGAAAGGGATAGATGCACACGCCTAATTGCAGGCATTATTGGATTGGCAAAATTGGGAGTCTCACAATTTACGGGACACTGTTCATCCTCAGAAGGGGCCAGAGATTTAAACCTCTGAACTAAACCATTCTACAAAAGAGAGATTGGAACAGTGATTAAAGACATCAAAAACATAGTAAACATGGCAGTGTGTGTTTGATGTAAGTACTGACCAGGTAGTCATCTGGCCGAATGCCAAAGAGTTCTCTGAAGTAACGAAAGGCAATAGGAGCGTAGGTCTTAAAGCGAAAGTCACTGTAGTGGTGAGCAGGAGTCAGGTTACTGCCTTCACTGAAAACACATGAGAGACGAAGGCATTAAAAATACATGAAATAAAAAAAAAAAACACAAATACATATTGTTTATTCAACTACAACTTCAGTTATCCACCTGGGGAAGAAGATGCTTTCGACCACAACAAAGTCCTGCATGAGAACATCCCTCTCCGCCTTTTGGCTTAAGCTGCCAACTGTGTGAGTGATGCCCAACTGGATGGCACCTTTTAGGGCAGATGACGTGGTCTAGAGCGGTCAGAGAGGAAAAGACAGTAAGCGCAGGAACAAACAATATTTTACCATGCCGTTTCTTTTTTGGGATACCTAGTGAGAGGAATCCCAAAACAAATCATAGGCTATAAACAACAAACTTTTTTTTATTTTTACTTTTCACCACTGCTGCTTAGTGCTGTGGGTGTCAAAAGACCCTGGTGTCACCGACCCATACCCTGTCCTAACCTTTTTATAGGTGGTCTCTCCTGTGGTGGTCTCAACCCCCCGGTGTCCGATGGTCTTCTTCATACTCTGATGAGTGCCTGAAGAGCCAGGCATCTGAGGAGAGGGACAGAGAGAACAAATTTAAATATGGTCTGGCGTGTGTGTTTGTGCTTGTGAATAGAGAAGACAGAGAGCAAGCTGTCTGTAAACATCTTCACATGACAACATTATCCTGAGAAGTTGATGAACTCTCAACCTGTGTGGAGGAAGTAGGGAGTGAAAGCGATGTCAGTTGGTCTGGCTCCATCTATGTGTGACTGATACCTTTATGTCTACTGCAATTAAATTAAAAAGTACCGAAGAAATTTTGTATTTTTGTCTCCCTCTGTCTTTTATGGAAAAAGATTCTGACATTCTTACCTCTGAAGGGCCCATTTTTCGGATGCCACTGGTCCCTTAAGAAAGAAAAAACAAGTTAAAGTACGATTTACAATGTGAGAAAGACACGGAATCTTGCGAACTTCAAAGGAAAGACACAAAAGCCTTAAGGAATCGCTACTTCTGTTGTTCAGGCACATCCTCATGAAACCCATGTACGCCTAAATGTCAACCCATGCAATCAGTTTCAATTTGATGTTTTCAATTATTTTAAAAGACTTTGCGTTCACAGCTATTAACATGGAAGAATTTGTTAATGTTTAAGAAACCCTCTGCTGGTCAATTAGCAGGGCTATTTCCAGTACTGGCTGATGACTATGAGGCCGAGGATGAGCCCTGACCTAAATGTGGCCACAGTTACTTGCCTAACTGCTGCCCTCAATACACCGCCTCTATGTGAACTGGAACTACTTCTCCCATGAGCTGGCCGCTCCAGATTCATCTGGTCCCTGAAGATGTGCGTCTTCAATCACAACCTCCTTCCACAAAACTAAAATGTATAGCTCTTTTCGTAACAGCCTACTTTGCATCTCGCAGTCACTTTGCATTTATCATTTTGTTAAACTCCAATGAGGTAGATTGAGGAAACTTTGAGCCATAACCCAGCAAAGACCTCTGGGTGTGTTTAAAATTGACTGGCTTGATAACCAAAGATAAGAAGTGAAATTGCAATACATGACCCAGACATATGGATCTATCCTCCTGGGTAAGCATGATAACAACCACAGCACACAGTAGTTTTCTAAGAAATGCAAACAGTTGAAATAAAAAAAACAGTCAACATGATTTCCCTTATATAAACTTGCTGTTTAAACTCGCCCACTCTGCAAGCACCTCTAGCCTGTAACCAATGGCAACATGTATTTCGATGCTGCAATGCCATAGGTCAACATACACAAAAAGGATGTTGGGAAGATTATACACCTGTAGTAACAATCCTGTGTTTGGAAATTGAACTACGCCAATCAAATTCATTCCAGAAGATGCACAATAGAAGACACTTGAAAAGTTGAAGTATTAATAATAAGGCAGACTCACTGAATGCCATGCATCTCTTCTCAGTTAACAAAGACACACGGCAATACTCCGGGGAAACAATGAGCATCATTCTGCCCACATTCCCTCTCATTATGTACAACAACAAACTATATCATCACTACTCATGCAGTTTATGCTCACTCACAAAGAAACACTCACGCACACCCATGCGAGTACCTCGCTGAAATGCTCTCCAGAACTGAGTCCTAATATCTGTGGAGTAGGAAATGGGTCAGCCTAAATTGCTTAACCTAGTAAAGAAACAACACTGAACACATTTACTGTGTATACTCATATTTCTTTCATCATTTTTGCAAGAAAAATATCTAACATTTTCTGGTTCAAGCTTCATAAATCTGAGAATTCATATCTTTGGGTTTTGTCGTGATAGTCCAAAAACAAAACGCTGCCTTGGGCTCTGGAAAAAAATTGTAATGGATAGGCTATCTTTTTCTATTTTCTGCCATCTTAAAGACAAAAAAGTTTATTCAATAATAAAGAAAATAATTAGCAGATTAATCAATAATGAGATTAATCATCAACGGCATTACTCATTTCAGCACATTGAAATTTTTATCAAAAGTCAAAGTAGAACTAGATAATAACACACAAACTGTGAAGCAGATTCTGGGCATTACCGAACTAAACCCAAATGACTTTAGCTTGTCAGAGCCAGGCCTTAGAACAATAGGCAAACCATCTGTTCCTCTCTGTATACTAAACAACTCCCTGCCAGCCCCCAGTCACTTTTAGCCTGCAGCCTACACAAGGCAATAATATGGGTCACGTACACTCTCCTAACATGGTTTTCTGCCTATGAAGACTCCATAAATATACTGGTTCCTGCCCCGAGGAGAAAACAGGGCCAATACTGGCTAGTATTCCGGATACCACAATATGTTACCGTCACTCAACTGTATGAGTGTGTGTGTGTGTGTGTGTGTTTGACTCTATCTTGTATTAGTACACTCTCAGGCTCTCAGCCATGTGAGAGCCACTTTGAAGTCACTATTTTTATTCACTGATTCAGACTGGGTGGATACCACGGGGCAGTTCAGCAACTCCTCTGCACACAGAGAAGCTAATGAGTGGCACACAACTAAATGGATTAGCACGATGCAACCTCCCCAGTATCTGTCCTGTCCAGAGTATAAGACAGATCTGAAAGTGCTTGAACTGCCCACCACCCATCTGTATCTGTGTGGGCACTGAAAACTGAGAAAAGACCAGTTCATGAGCAATGTAGAGATCCCTTGGGTTAACCTTTCATGAGCTGAACAGGGACAGTGTAAGGGTTCAAGCCTGGTTATAACTAGACACAGATGACAAGCCTGTGTAATTGTTAAATAAAGTAAGAAATCAATATTTACTTTGATAATACATCACCTCGACTGTGAAGCTTTGAAAAGTACAAAATGGAAAATGGATTTGTGTGCCAGCTCTACAACAAACCTGATAGAGTTAAAGGGGGGGGGTAACAGGCGAGGACGACTAGGGGATAACATAGATGTACAGACCCACTTCAATCAGCAGCCACTTAAAACTACCAAACAACAGACCGATATTTACTACAGCTGCTCTCCCCCTCCGGCGTCCAGCTAACTCATTAGCATACAAACAACAACGACCATACCGGTGAGCCAACGTGGTCCGGGGATTATTCCTTTACATGCTATTCATCCAGATATATAAATATATGTAAATGTTGGCTGTCAAGCTAACTAAAAGCTCCGTGTTATCAAAAGCAACACCAGCTAAGGTTTGTCAACAACACAGCTAAACAAGCTAGTTAGCCATCGCCTGATTCATTTGTTAGGTTGGGAGCCTCGATGCTAATTAGCTAACTAGCTAACCGGGGACGTGAGGACGCCTCAGTCACCGCGTCGGCCCTTATCACCGCCGGGTAATGTTACATAGCTCAGTTTGTACGTTCGTTTTAAGACAACAAAGGAGGGATATCTATCGATTAGATACCTGTCGGGACTGTTGATCCACAGTCTGCTGTTCCAGCAGTCGCCATTACGATCTGACTGTTCTCATCACAGACACTTGAGTTCTGGTGCTGGAGCCGCAGCAGCGCCAGAGCGCCCCCAGCGGCCGGACGTGGAACAGTTTCATTGTCAGTTTTACTGTAATACTACAAAAACAATGTATTTACATCAAGCTTTTAAGTATAGAATAACTGGCATAAAAAAACAGGCGATGTTTTTTCCAGTAGTTTTGAATATATATTTTACAATGTGATATGTTTAAATTATTTTATTGATAGTCTTACAAAAGTTTTATTGATAATCTTACAAAAGTCTGGACAGTCTGGAGTCAGTGGGTGAGAGGAGGATGAAGGCCAAACTCAGAGCCATCCTGGACAATCCCTCTCACCCTCTCCATGAGGAACTGTGGCAGCTGGGCAGCTCATTCAGCCATCGGCTCATTCAACCAAAGAGCAGGACGGAGCGCTTCAGACGCTCATTTGTGCCCACTGCCATCAGACTGTACAACAGCGGAGACCACAGTCTGTCATCATGCCCCCGCCTCCCCGATGTGGATATACTGTACATTTTTATTTTTATTTAATTTAATTTTTTATTGTATAATATGTTTTATTTATTATCTGTTTCAATGTAGTTGAGCTGCTGCAACACCCGAATTTCCCCCTTGGGGATCAATAAAGGAATATAATAATAATAAAAGAAGCTGCACTATGATTTCAAATGTGTTTATTCTGTGTTGTACATTAGTTTTATGCATAATACCTTGTTTGTGTTACTTGTTATGTATAGTTTGTATCTTTGCATGTCATTGTCCTATACTTATTGAATCATTGTTAGCTGTATGTTGTTTATGTGAAATATCATCAAACCAAATAACTTTTATATAGTTTTCACCTAATGTCAGACGTTCAAAATCATGAGTTGCAAAGTTAAGAACAAAATCTTAAAACATACAGTATGAATGACAATTAGAAAATGTACATATAGCAGAACACAAATCATGGCTTGTTATTTTTCGAAAATTTGTCCAAGTGATATTTTGACTTTTTTTTTATTAAAACTGTTGTAGATATGATTATCACAAAACAATATACAAAGAAGAGAACTGATCTGGCAGCTCCAAATGAATCAATAAAATTCTTTAATAATCAAATATGTACGGCAGCCTATAACAAGTAGTGGTAAAGTGACACAGACAGAGGTCTGTATTACAAACTAAGCATTTAACTGTATGTTTGTTTCATTATAAATGTATTATTGTGATAAAAATGCTTCTAATGTGATCTGAGATGAAAAAAAGCAAGTAACATTGGCAGTTAGAATCTTAGAAAGCTAGAATTTGGACCATATTCTTCCAGACCTCTAATTGTTGCTGTTCAGTGATCGGATGTCAACTATGCCGCTTGCTTGCCATTTCCCCGAATGGCCCAGTGCCAGTAGGGTCAGCAGCAAAAGGTCATAATGGTTTAGGAGAGTGGGCACTTCTTCCTCTTCTTTTGGCGTGAGACGTTGTTTGCTTTGGAGATGGCGTCCATGAGAATTTTGGACATACACTGTGCAGGCCGTTGTGATGACATGCGGCAACAGCGACGGACAGCTGGAGGAGAGGTCTTCTTTGCTGAACATATCTGTGATAGTTCCTCAAGCTGATTTCATGGAGAAAGAACAACATGACAAACAAATGAGTAATACCATTAGAAAATCTGAAAGTTGGGTTAAAAGCAATAGCTCCTAAAGTTTGAATTTGAATATTTCCCCAACCCAAACTTTGTCTATTGATTTGTCCACCTAGATTTTTGTACAGACTCACTTGCTCTTTAACCCACCTTCTGCTCAAAACAAGCAGTCTTTAATTCTTCAGGCAGGGGGCAGCACTGGTCCACTAAGTGCTTGACAGGAAAACCAACAGGGAACCTAAAGCACAGTGACATTGAACTGTAAAAGAGGAACTGTACCAATGCCAACCAAAAAAAAAGGAAAGGAATTAATGAAAAACACGGCCAGATTTAGGAGGTTCAGTCTTACTTTTTCTTGATGATCTTGTGAGTGTCACAGATCTTGTGAAGTGAGAGCTCTTCAGTGGCAGAGGTCATGTCATAATGTGGGTCGTCGGAAACATTTCGGAAACAGCTGTATCGATCATTTGACTCGCCGACCAAACAACAGGGGAAATCCACCTTTTCACCGTTTTCGTCAACACAATACTTGTTAAGCTCCTCACGCCACTAAAAAAACAAAAGGACAAAGGACATGGGAAGGCAGCAAAAATGACTAAGTTAAGCAAAATATCAAGTTGTAGGTTTTTTACTTTACCTTCTGATCAGCACAGTTGAGCACACCATGCTTCTTTTTGCAGCACTGTTTGAATCCCTTTTCTATACGATTAATGGTCTTTGCCTGACGAGCCAGCCATGCGTACTCTTCACCTGCCAGGCAATTGATTTTATAGAGGGGGCGCTGTTTCTGGTTGCGACACAGTGTCTCAATTGTGTCAGCTGTGGGTTGTCCAGGAGGAAAGCTAATGTCAACTTTCCGGGGAGCATCTCCGTTTCCTCTGAGACTTTGTGGAATCATCTCTGTCCTGTAAAGTATGAGCATAAGGTCAGAACCTGACCTGCTTCAGCCTCTAGGGTGCATTTACTGTAAATCACAGGAAGTGTGTTTTGCAAAGTGATGTTCTCTATGATTTGTTTCATTAAAAGGTTATGGTTGGCCTTACATTTGCCTTATTGTCATCAAATCCAACTGACGCAGCTGGCTCAATGCAGATGGCTCCAGCTAAAAACATTATTCAAGGGCATCCAGCAAAGTTGAAACTAGCTCAACTGTTGCCAGCCTACAATGCAGTGTCATCCAGCAATGCGCTGTCATATTAACTTTAGAGAGCAGTCAAATCGTTCCTCATAATATCATAATATATATTTTGTGTTCTTGTGTCTGATAAGCCAAACTTATGGGTCAGTCAACTGGACTTCCTGAATCACATTTCATTGTCTAACTGGTAACTGTAGAACCACAATACTTTCTGATTTCCCAACCCTATTTCTTTTCTTCCCAGGCCCAACTGAAGATGTAAATCTTTAAACACGGCTCACAAATATACAGATTGGTAAAGAAGACATGGTAATAAAGGCTGGGCACAGCAGGTTTTAGCAAAGAGGGGTATATATTGTGCATTTATTGGGTTATATTTTTAGCAGTGGATTTATACACATTTGGTGCTCTAGTGAGTATTTATAGCACCAGGACAATGTATGTGTATGTATCTCTTTATGGCATTTAATGACCATAAGAAAGGTATTGAATTTTTGCAGGGCATATTCTTCAACGTGTTAAAGAAACTGATTTCTGCTTTTCTCCTCTGAATAAAAGCATAAATGTTAAGTTGCATTTGGCAACTGTTAGGTAGAAATGTAAAACCCATATAATTTACTCCTGAATTTCATTGATCTTAAATATCATAGTAACTTTGTGAGTCTTTTAAACCAAGACTTGATGCCGATATCAACATTTGTTTTTAATGCTCGTTTGATCTATTTCTATGCATAGACTACCTCTGGCAAGTGCTGGGGTCAAAGCTGAAGTTGACTGTAGAGGGAAGCGGTGGTACCAGTAGCTCCTCTGTGGCCTCGTAGTTTGGGTTTGGAGCGTCATTTTGGAAACAGTTCAGCTTGTCGTTGCCTCTCAGTCTGCAGCAGTGATAAAGAGGAGCCTTTATAGATGAGGCCTCCTCACAGAATAATTGGACTGACAGCTCCCACTGTAGTTGGAACAAAACAATAACACAGACACAGGGTGTTTGCTTTATATCCTTTGGTACTGATATGAAGTCTGCATGACTGAGGCTGTATGTTGAGTGATTTGCCACCTGCAACTATGTAGAATATCTTGAGACACACTTAACCCAAACTGAAAAAACCCCACATTGCAGTAAGATTAAGATAATGCTTAAAATCTGAAGAATTTGAGACAGTTTGGTTGGTTGCCTTCAGACAGCTCCACCGGTGTTCATGCCAAGGCCTGTCTGATATGACACGCTGGGCTGCATTTAATGGGCTTATCAACTTGAAGCGCCAAAGGCCTTCAACTTTGTTTCAAAATATGCAAGTACCATCAACTCAGCAATGGGAAGAATGTTTCATGCCCTTTTCATGTTTGGGGTAATACAAAACATGCACAAAAAATACAGTGTTTGACATAAGGCCTGCTACTTTACAGCATGATAAATTAAGTTAATATGAATGTAAAGTTACAAAAGTTGTATCTCCACAGAGCATACTGTCATTATGTCTCCGATCATGCTTCTTGAGAAAGTAATCACGTTGAGACTAATGAGAAGAGGTTGCAAATCCATAATCAACAAAGTGGAATGAACCAAGAGGAGCAGAAATTGAGCCAGAAGATAAATGAGGTCATATCATCATTTTACATTTCTACAGAGTAAGAAAGGGCTGAATCGGCTATAGGAGCTGTTGTGAAAACTTACTGCCTGTGTGGCGCAACACAGCGTCACTTCCCTCTCCCAAGTCTGGTTCCCTTTGCAGCATGTGCTAAACCAGGACTCGGCCATATTGACAGCACTGCCCATCCGCTTGTGCTGGCCATAGCTAGAAACAGGAAAGTAAGAGGCCGGGTAGTTGGGACGATGTTCTCCATGGAGACAGATGGCTTGGAGATTGTCGGATGTCGGTCGCCCGACGGGGAACTGAACTGGGTACTCCAAAAAATAAGGACCACGAAAGGAACGGGGCCGAGGACGACCTAAGACAGAAAAACAATAATCATACTATACTGTTAATTGAGACTTTTACAACCGTAGTGCAGATGAAGTTAATGAAAACTCAAAAGAAAGAGAGGAAAATAGATACGAACCTCCTCTAGGTGTCAAGACTCCTGGTTTGGAACCCTCTGACAGAATAAAGATAGTATTACTAAACAGTACTTTTCAAGTGTTTTCTTTATATAATTGCTGCTTTATTTTACAGGATTTAGGTGACTTAGACAGAAAAAGGATGGATGGATGGGGACACTATTCCCATCTCTAGGAACTCTATGTAAAAGGCAAAACAGTATGTGACAAATGTTTCAAGTGGACATGTAGCTATGTCGCTTTGTCAAAACAAGAACATGATAACAGGTAAGAAGATGAACAGTACCCTTCATAACATAATCTCGCAAGTCCACCTCTTTCTGGAAAATGAAGGAATCTGAGTCTTCCATCGCTGAAAGACACATGGATTATTAAAACAATTATTTTTAAAAATCAGAGACGGAAATAATTCCGTTTTATATTTTATATACTTAAACCTGACCTCAGGTACATTAAATATAGTCATGCATAACCTACAATCTTATCCTAACCTTTAGTGAGTCACTCAAGAGCCACAGAAGACATTACACAGCCATTTAAAAAATCTAAGTAGTACTCCTCCTGACAAGCAAACTGAACTTCATGCATAAAACTAGTGGATAGCTCCTTAAACCTCAAACCCTTAAAATAGCTTTAAGTAGAGAAAGAGGTCAAACGCCACTCTGAACCACTGATACTCTAATTGGTCCATGCAGAGATACTGCACTAGCATGTGAACACACGCACCTTGAATGATTTTGTCAAAGGTGACCTCACGCTGCTCGAAGATGTGCTCATCTGGAAAATCTTAAACACAAAGAGAGAAACGTAGAAGGACAGGCCAAGTTATACAAGTCTTAATACATTAAGTATACTGAGAGACAGCCTGTGGTGTAATAAGTATTACTTTACTTAAGTACCAGCAGCAATATTGGTGTATAAATACATGGAAGTATTATAAGAAAAAAAGGACTCACCGTTTTAAAAGTAAGTGAGTACTCATTAAACCGTCAATGTTGCATCATTCAATATTACAAAATATATAACTATTTTTAGTAATTTTATTGTTGATGGTTGGGGTGGAGCTAATTTGTAACAATACATCATACAGCATCACCATAACATAGAAATATATTTAAGTTCAGCATAAGTAAGCTACCTGAAAGTTAGATTTCACCACCAGACATCAGAACAGACATGCAATGTAGAAGGTAATAAAAGTCTTTTAAAGTTAGTTTGCTATGGGATTAATGTCACTGGGTCCACAGGCGAAATAAACGCACTTAGAGCAGCCTCAGGCGAACAAAAATGGAGTCAGCCAAGAAGCAAACACAACAAAATTTCTGAAGTGAGAACAACAAAAAGAAGTGGGGAAATAACAATACTAACCGTGAGATGCTGAGCTGAGTAAAATCAAGACAAATGCGGTGCAGCAGACCAGAGCCCCAGACGACCCCATTATAAACTCGGTAGTGTCTGTCCTGAACCGTTTGTCCCGCTGCTGTTGCTTCTTACTCTCCTGGCGCAGTGAACAGAGTGCCGCCTAGAAAAACACGCTCGGCGGGGCAGCGCACAGACGGGCCCGGTAATTGGTCCAACAGAGGCTGCTGTGCTGTCCGTCTGTGAGAGCGAAACCACGCACAAACAGATTTTATGGTTGTTGTGGGATTTGAGGGGGGGGGTATGAGGCGGAGTGAGGAAAAGAGGGAGTGGAGGAAGTTTTTTGAACATGACTCATAGGTGATCCGTTGGGATTCTGGGTGCTGTTATGTGGGAAATGATGACTTCGTCTGTAGTGAAAGGTCGCTGTGTCTGAGCGCATGTTTCAAGACGAATCTTAATTCAATCTTTTTTTATTCAGACACTTTGGCTTTAAAGCAATTATCTCGTCAATCATTGCTCTGCCAATAAGCCCAATTATCATCTGTTGGACTAATTGCACGATTTTGTCACATGTGGGATTGAAAGTGAGTTGTTATTATTAGTAGTAGTAGTATTATAAGTAGAAGTAGTAGAAGTGGTGTAGTAGTAGAAGTAGTAGTAGTACAAATATTCCTTATAAGATAGTTTACAGTCCTCTACAAACAGTTTGTATTAAGTAAGTGAGCAATATCCAAGCTGGGGAAAAAAATAGATATAAATGTCTATTAACAATCTAATTTTATTCCAAATGTTGGAATTCCCCTTAACAAAAAACACTGAAAAATGTATCAATATAAAGATAATGCTGCTGTGTTACCTCGATCTGAATTTTCTCCATCTCACCCACTGTGTTGGTGTGTTATTGTTTGCTTTTCAAGAGAGAGAGAGATTAATGTCCTTAAATTCCTTTGGTTATCTTACACTGAGTTTGAGTCCAGGGTTATTGTGGCCTCGAAGACTGTCAGTAAACGCTTCACTATCCCTCCCACCATGTTCTCAGAAACAAAAAACAAAAAAAGCCAAAACAGAACAGAGAAGAACTCCCTGTGCAGCTGTGGACTTTAATGTAACTAGTTTCCACAGTTTTTTCTCTATAGGCCACAGTTTAGACTGGGAGGATTATCCTTCATTTGCTGCTCTCCCCACAGCTCTTTCCTCTCACATCATAAACAGTACATTTTAGGATCAAAGTTTTCAGTTGGAGATGGTGAGTCCGGATACGGTACAGAAGTGTTTGTCCCGGGTAAAAATTCCCCTGAGAGGTTGGAGAGCAAAAAAAAAAACAGACTCTCATACTCACGCTGCAAAGAGAGTTCTGTGTTTTAATACAGCAGATGAAATTGAAGTGGGATTAGTGTGGGTGAAATAGCTGCCACGAGTGGGAAACTGGTAATTAAATAAACATAAAGTTGTGCTGTGGTTTACCAGCATGAGAGAGATAACATCACAACAAGTAGAGTTTACCTGATGCCTTTCAAAACCAAACTGAAATATGAAAAATAATTTATAAAAGTTGCTTTTCAGAAAACAAGGAGATAAAAACACAACTAACTTTCTAGCATGAGTACATTTGGCATAAAATCTTGTGACTTTCCATATAAAAATTACATATTTAGCAGATTGACTCAGTCTTCTAATTTCCTTCCTCTTAACTTGGTTAGCAACAGTTTTTATCTATGACAACCTGATAACTTTCCACTGTCAGCATCTGGTGAAGGGTCAGCCGCAATGACTAATATTTCCTTTGTGTTGAATGCAACAGCAACAACTCCACAATTTGGTGGAGGGACTATGGTAGCATCTTCTTATATGCTACCGAGAATGATAAATCCTGCTCATCACTTCTGAGCTATGTCTGCTACAAATAAACTGTGTTTTGTTGAGTTACCATAACAGGCTCTTTCTTTCTATCATGCATGTCTCAGTCTTACACAACTGTTTATATTACAAATCAAATCAAATAAAGTTTAAACACATCTGCTTGGTATCACAGCCTCAGCCGTTTATTAGCAGATTTACATGGAATTATCTTCATTATAATCTCATCCCATTCCAGCAAAAGAGAGGACTACATTGGGACATACAGTACTTAATGCTGAAACATCTCATCATTTCCACTTTACTCATGGCTTTAATCAAAGATATGTTAAGAAAGCAAAACATATGCAAGTTAATCTGGGGAAAAAAAGGAAAAGTTTGCACACAGAGGAAGAGACTTCTACTGTATCTCTCACATTTTAATTACATTTCTACATTTAATGCAACATATTTTTAAAGCTCAAAAGATATAAAATGCCTGTGAGGATATATTCAAACACAGAGGATAACATTTATGAGGTACTGCTTCTTTGTAGGACTTTATTAGTCAATCTGACAACATCAACCTGAGGAGAGACATTTCTCGACAGACATACAGATACAAAGGAGCAGGTTGTCTATTGCTTTCTGGATGTGTTTAATTGATACACATCAATATTTAATGTTTTGTAAGGAAAACTTGTTTTGCAACATATTAAAGAGATGCTGCACGCTCACATGCGTTTGTGAGCTGTAAACTTAATGTATGGGGATGAAGCACAAAACGCCATCTAATGTTTTAGATCAGCCCTGAACCACAGGGAATGTCAATGAGCAACTCCTGCAACACCCAGCTTCCGGAATGTGATGATAAGCTGATTACTTTTTGGCTTTTTATATCTTATTTTTCTATCTAGCTTGTCCTGGACAGGCTGCAAAGTCACCTTTTAAATCTGCAGAAGGTCAGTGCCTTAAACTCTAAAGACAGATTTTGGGAGGACTACCATTTTAAGTTTCAGTTGAAAACGATCAGTATCCTGCCTCTTTGAATTTCTTCGTGACACAGATTTACTGTGACTCACAATAGCACGTATCCTGAGAAAATGAAAGCTGTACCTCACTGACAAGAAGCTGTCAAACAACAACAAAATGCATGTTTCCCTGGAATAATCAAAATAGATTTAAGCTATCAAACAATTTAAATTTTTGTTTGACACAATCTACGAATAAAGCTCAGCTGGAATTAATGTAATACTTAACACGCTATGATAACTGTGCTTTTTGTCATTTATTTTAATTATTAGAAAAATAGATTCTGTCAGGAAATTATGAAGAGACTTAAAATAATATTTTTGTGTGTACGACTTTGCGTGTACTGGTAAATCATCATTGAGTGGTCCCCGGCAGCAGCTCTGCCTCAGAGCCGAACAGCTCCTTGTAGAGTGGAGGGAACAGAGAGTGAGCTGTGAGCGGGTAACGCTGACTGAACCAGTGCAGCTTCTCCATGTGCAGCCTGCACAGTGAACGCAACACTGACATCCTCTGGTACAGCTGCAGGGAGAACACAAACAACGTCAGAAATCCGCTGTCTATTACATCGAGGAACATGCAGGTCAAAGAATAATGTGTTTGGATAGAGTAAATAAAGAGAAAGTATCTGCTCTGTACTGAGACATGTACCTTGTGCATTAGACTTTCTTGGTTGTCTCGGTGTAGAATGTGTGTGAGTCCAAACTCCACGCTTCTTTGCACTCGCTGAACTCTGCCTCTGTCCTCCAGACAAGGACGATCTGCACAGAAAGGCAAAAAAAAAAAAAAAGGAAATTTGTCTTAAAACCTATTACTCAAGCTATTAGTCAACTATTGACTCAAATAATTCTACATTTATGTGAGTAGTCCCGGTTCACTTTGTGGCCTGTTATACTACGTTGTCTGCCACTGGGGGGCAGATAGGCTAATGGTGTGGGAATGATTGAATGAAAAAAATCTGATGGAACATGTTATAGTTGTGATTCAAATGCAAAGCTGAGAAGCTTCTTTAAAAAAGAAGTTAATATCTAAATTTGGACCAAAATGAAAAAACTATATTTTCATTATGTTAACTTGTTGGTCTGGAAGATTTTAATGACACTGACACAGACTAGATATAGCTATAAATAACCATCAAAATACATGTGAACATGTAGACCAGGGTAAAGAAAAATATGCTTTGTGAAGTTAAACAAAATAAAATAGATATTGCCTGATTGAGATTTTAAAGCCTGTAACATGTTGCTTATCCTGATGGTAATCAAGTCTTGCTAATATAGTGTCTTCCCACTTTTCTATGTAAATGAATAACAGTCAACATAATTGAGGTACAGGTGAGTTGATCTTACCTGTGTTGATCAGCACGAGAGCACTGAAGAGAGCAATCTGCTGCTCCGTGAGCTTTAGAGCACACATACCGTGAGCAAAGTCAAACACTGCTGTAATTAAATCACCACATTCTGCAAGAAAACATACCACAGAGCATTGATAAACCACAATATCTTTATATTCTGCTCACTGTATGAATGGTTTCAGAACTGCCTTTGCGTGTAAAGAAATCCTCACCCAAAGACTTGAATACTTCAGCTCCAGCATATTTCCCATCGAAGAAGACGGTGTTGTTCTCTGTGTTGAAGAAGCGACTCATCCTGACCAGAACCACCTCCATGGAGCCTGAGAGAGGAGGGAAGAAAAATATATGTTAAGAGAAGGCAAAACAGAGAATAAAAGATTCTTTAGATTGTGTTTGGAACTTTTTGTAAATGACAGGTAAACAAACCAGTCTTCAGAAGAGCAATCTGGTCATTCTGGCTGAGCAAACGGAAACCTGGGATGTGTTTTGCAAACTCCACCACATACTGCACGGCATCAGTCAGTCGAATGGCGCAGTGCTGCCACATCTCATCCACGGACTGGGTGAGAGAGTAAGACAGATTATTTGAACATAACATTAAAATCAACCAAAATAGACTATCAATGTTTAACTCATCACACATAAACTCATCCTCACTGTCCAGCCTACTGATCTTTGCTTGGAGTTACCATAGTATGTTTCTATAGTGTATCTCTTTTTACCAAATGTAATAAAATGTATAACATATGTGCTACTGAAAGGATTAGTTGCATATGTGATCAAAGAGGAGGAAGAAGAGCAGAGGGGAAAATGATAGTTTTTCTGTTTGATAAAGCAAAAGTAGCCTCAAGATCATTTGAAATGTCATGTTTTGTTTTGAGACTGCCTGAGTAGAGTGACAAAAATGTGACAGGGAGTCTGAGAATCAAAAAACAATCGTCAGGTTGGTATACTTTGCTCTGGAAGGCTTGGATCTCCTCTCTGTTGAGCATTTTCCATCTGAGAGCCTGCAGCTCCTCCACTCTGTACTGGCTGGTCTCTCTGTGGGAACGCACAATGCTGGCACACAACTCATCTGAAAATTAAAAAATAAACACACTGTTAAATATTAAAATACAACACACCTTTATTCACGTTAGCCCACTGCTTTTTGCTCACCTATATTCCTCAGAGAGTGAGGATAAAGGTAAGGATCCTCCAGAGGGTTGTAGGGATGAATCCCCACCAGATCATGAGATGGCTGTCTGGAGTCAAATCCTGGCATGAGGAATAAAAGGAGACAAATGAGAAATAAGCAGAAAGAGACAACGTACACAATTGTGATATGTGCACACACGAGAGCTTTACCTCTTATGTCAGGGTGTCCGCTGTTGTCCCCCCTCACCTGGGATCTCGATGTGGGAGACACAACGGAGCCTCGGTAGATCATACCCGACACCTGCGACTCGTTTGGGGAGCAAACCAGGTAAGGGTGAACATCAGCGGTGTAGGACAGCAGCTCGGCCTCTCCGGTGAAAGAGTAGGCTGCGGCCATGGGCTGGAGGAGCTGTGGGGAGCGGTCTTGACGGGCCTTGGTGGGGAAGGACAAGAGAGACTGGGCCTCACCCTGAAGCTGCTGCTGCTGCTGCTGCTGTCGATGTCGCTCCACTTCAGCAATCAGAGAGTCACGCTGACGTTTGGACATCCGTCCGAACTTCACAGCTGAGGAGGACAAAAACATGAATGCTGTGAGTGGAATATATATTTTGTCCGTCGGTCTGCATGTCGGTGTGTTTGTGTCTCACCATCTCGGCTCATGCCCTTTGCTAAGCACTTCTGCAGACGGCAGTGTTGGCAGCGGTTGCGGCTGGCCCGGTCGATCTGACAGTTGTTCTGCCTGGAGCAGGAGTAGGACACAGTAGGCAGCTGGCTACGCCGGAAAAATCCCTGAGGGTTGGTTAGTGTGGCATGGTTAACAGAGCCAAACAGAAACTGGAAGTTTAAGGCAAATACCAATAATGCTATTTAAGATTAACAAACGTAAAAATCTATAGTGTTGCAGTACTCAAGATCGGTCTTGGTCTTGCGACTGGACTCAAGACCACCTTTTGAATGTTTCTGTTTCTTTTCAACCGCATTTTTACTCTCGGTCTCCGTCTCAGACAAAGAGGACTTAATATCAAGACTATGGGGATATCTATAAATTGCCTATGCATTGTCTAATATATTTGGCAACATCATTACTGTGATTGCTCAAAAGAAAACTAAGGAAAATTCACCTCTGCAATGCATTCTGATTATTTTACAAAGATATTTCTCATTGTATACTTATACACACACTGAGTGAAGACCAAGATCGGAGCAGTGTGAGTCCCACACTGCATGACTGCATACTAACAATAAAATGTGGAACATGCAAAGCATAGGGACTGCTCCAATTGGCCTGAAATATGTATATATTATATCTTGAGTGTGTGTGTGTGTGTGTGTGTGTTTGTACAGTTCATGTCGGATGCTGTCTTCTCACCTTGCAGCCCTCACAAGTGATGACTCCATAATGCACTCCAGAGGACTTATCACCACAGATCTTACATGGGATAACTTCAATCTGGGCTGAACAAACACAGGAGTAAAAACAGTGTTAACATTTTCAAGTGCATTCCACGACTACTTTCCTTCCCGCTGGTACCACTTCACAGTCACTCAGAAAGCACACCATGAGGGTGTCAATCTAAACTTCTATAGCGCACAGCTTCTCACTGTCAAAATAACTTAAGCCAACATGCATCATAATGACTTGGTATATTTTTTACCCAAAGAAGTCATCTGAGCAATTCCCACCGTCTGAACTTATGCTGTACTTCCCCCTTAAACATGTATCAATTGCTGTGTGACCAGAGTGAACCATATTTTCCTCTCAAACACCTCCTGCCTTAATAATAATGAACAAAATAACATCAAATACGGCGAGGAGAGGAGTCTTCTGAGGACGTGGAATATTTTCAAATGGAGAAAGGCGAAGAATACGAAGGTGTCAACCTCAGAGTCCTTTCAAGTGGTTGACTGGCTTCTTTTTCACTCTGACTGTCCCTCTTTCATGTCAATTCTTTCTTTGTGAATCCATCTCTGTCTCGCTCATAAAGGACACAGCTGCCAGTAATGCATCCTCTCTCTACCTTCATCACTGCCAGTAACGGCCCACCCCCCCTCTCACCTCCCCCTCCGTGCCCCTGATCTCTTGGAGCTCTCACGCCCCTCAATCTTAGTGGCGATTTTTGTCAGAATCAGATGTTATTTCATGCATTAAAGTACCAGAGATGTCTAAAAGTCTGTGTTGGTGACAGGTGCGAAAAGTTTTATAGTATGTCCTAACAAACATATCTCCAATAAAATAATAAAGTACTATGTATAGTTACTTAATATAATGAATTTATAGTTATATAAAACACAACCAGGAAGCACAGCATATAGCATTGTCATTTTTACTAGATAATCTGCTTTAATCTCTTCCTGTCATCTCCTCTCTTCCTTCCACAAATGCACTGAAGGTGTGTGATTATTTTCTGCAAGCTCTTACGTCTGATGCTTATACACAGAAGTATTTGCGTTTCCGTGCATAACTGTGTCAGATTTTTTCACAAGTGTGTGTTAGTGTGTCAGTGTGTCCCTCTTTATCTGGTGCCACAGGGATTACAGGGACGGTCACTCTGAGGTTAACAAAGCAGAAAACACTCATAATAGGAGTTTTCTGCTTCTACCAATAGAGCTGATTAATTGACCTCAAGATTAACCATGATAAGGATTAGAGTATTTCACAAATACAACAAGTTACTGACACTCCAAAATGACTGGATGATTTGGTTCAAATATCATTTAAAGTTACTGAGCTGTGACTACGGTTGTATTTCTATCTGAAGTGCAGGACAGGCGAGGTAAACATGAGTGGGCTCTGTTTTTTTCTCTCACTATTTCACTTCTGATTGTCAACCTCAAACAACAGGAAATCCACCATGACCCACAACCTTTCACTGATCACACACACACACACACACACACACACACACACACACACACACACACACACACACACACACACACACACACACACACACATCGCATATGCTACTCCTCCATAGCTCTAATAATTTTTAACATGTCAACCTAACCACACAGAACGGCATTTAAAGCAGGACCAAGTTAAATCATGACTTATTTTTTTAGACTTTTTCTACTTGAAAAAAAAAACATCTGCAAAACAGGGATTCTGCATCAAGACACCAGTTTCTGAGAGTGGAAATGAACTTATGAGCGGACAACACTGAAGCTCCTGTGAGCATTTTTTTTATGTCTCACCTTGTTATGTCCAGCCACAGGCTTAGATAAATCACACCCAGCATCTCATGGTGTGTGTGCATATGTGTGTGAGATAGATATATAAAATACTGAAAAAAAACTAATCCTCCTTTATTTCTTCCATTAGTGTCTTTTTCAGTGACAGAGAAGGGTTGTTGTGTCTAGCAGCCAATATAGATGAAAAACATATTTTATAAATACATGTTGGATTAGTATAAATTAGCATTTTTTTAAATCTTACTGGCAAATGCCTAAAAAGCTGATAATGGTTTACCCTCATGTGGCAGCTCTGCTCAACTGCTCAGCATGACCCAATTAATGAGGTTAAAAATATATGTTAATTATAGATCTTATGTGCTTATGTACTCAATCACTGATGAAGATCAATTCTGCTTTCCAGTATACTCTATCCAAGCAATGCTGTTTACTTTTTTTGCATCATGGCTTACAATATGTCTTCACAAACATTCAACGTTTTATATTTCCTTTGCGTTCCAGTAACAACGTACTGTATGAAACCAACCATAAACACACCACACAAAGCTATATTTACATATTCATACTGAAGGGAGCTCATTTAAATAAAACAACAACTTCAATCAATTTAAATCATAAAATTGATTATGTGTGAGATGATGATAGGTATTGAAGATGTTTGAGTACAGTAAATGAGCAGTGGTGGAAATGTTCTGGTTTGTCTCTCAAAATAAAAGAGTGCCACCTCCCACGCTTCTGCATACGAGACGCTGCGGACTGATTTACGTCTTTTGATCAGGATTTAGAGTTGTAATGGCTTAAAAAGTACATTTATCAGAGTCATCGTACATACAACGGAAGCTTCCGTGTATAACAGAAAATAAACGTTAAGAAACATTCACAGGTTTCTTGTGAGTATAATGACTTCCTGCTGAACGTGGACAATAAGTTAGGTTCTCAATTTTTGTGATTCTTAAACTTGTTGGCAAGATGAAGTAAACCTACCTCCTAATATGTTAAATCACACCGAACAAGCCTGAAAAGGCAAAAAAGCCATCAATATATATCACCTTTAATATACTTAAACGTAAGGAACGTTTTGATTTCAACCTAGAAAGAGTTTACTTAAGTACTCTACGGTGTGTGTGTGGTGTGTGTGTGTGTGTGTGTGTGTGTGTGTGTGTGTGTGTGTGTGTGTGTGTGTGTGTGTGTGTGTGTGTGTGTGTGTGTGTGTGTGTGTGTGTGTGTGTGTGTGTGTGTGTGTGTGTGTGTGTGTGGGTGGTGGGGTGATGGGTGGACGTTACAGATTGACACACTCAACTCTTCAGCCTAAAATCAACCGTCAGCAGTCTGTTCTTAGACTGTAAAAGGACAAAAAACTAAAAACTTTCCTCTCACGGAAGCTTTGGTACATGCGCAATCAAGAGTGCAATCAAAGCTTGTATACACACATTACAACCTCACACACACACACACACACACGCACGCACGCACGCACGCACACACACACACACACACACACACACACACACACCAACTAACACACTGATTGTGTGTTCGTGAGAGATTAACAGACTGTTGAAGTTTTAAAACAACACGTTAATAAACCCAGGTTAGGAGGATTAAAATTGTATTTATTTACAACACTACTTTAAGTTAAATGTTTTAATAACTTGCTTACCATGATTTAAAATTGTTTAGATAATTATTGTACTCATTATTATCAATACTAAAGAAACAAGTTAGTAATTCATATATATTATACTTTAAAGATTTTAATTTAAAATCTTGCTGATGCATCATTTGGGTAACAACCACACTTTATTTTATAATGTAATAAAATATATACGGGGGGAGTAAATTACGTAATTTTCTTAGTTAACAAAATAAAATAGCATACACAATGCTCATATCTAAAATGCATACTTTTCTCATTCAAAAATAACATCATACCAAAATCCAACTTTATATTCATTGGCCCTGCCTTGTTAAGAAGGATCTCTCTGACTTACTGACAGAAAATGACAATATGCCTTTCACAATTAATTTATTTTTAAAACCATGATTTATGAATTTCTAACCGTAATTTGTATTTAATGATCTTTAACAAAAAAAAAAATTCATGACAAAACTGGGGTATTTTGAGAAGAAGTATTTCTTCCCATTCTGTATTGCATATTTTGTTACTTAACATTTCTGGTTACATTTAGTGCAATGCTGACCGCGGATCTATAGGTGTTAAATATCTTTATGCTTCAGACTTTGTTGGTTGTGTGAGAACTACTGAGTTTCATTCATTATTTGACAACAACAAAGTGAGAACTACTACCCACAGTACCTTGTCTGAGAAAAAGGGAATTATCAAAGCTAATCTGAACACCAATTAGATTCAGATTTACCATATTTTACTTTGAAGTGCAGGCTGAGTTTGAGGGTTTGAAAGGGTACAGGTTTGACAGTAGCAAAGTGTATGAATCAGCTCAAGTGTTGTATTTCTCTTACCATATTTCGGGGGGAATGTGTCACCTGCGATTTTGATGTTAGCTTTGATCTCAAGCCAACCGCTTTTGCCGCTTTGGAAGCGCTGTACAGAGGCACAAGGAAATCCTTTCTGATAAAGAAACTGTATGAGACATAATCCAGGAATCCCCCGAATACAACAAAAAAGCCATATAAAATGTGTATGTGCGTAAATTCTGACGGCATCAAGCCCACTGTGAGTGTGTAACACCAGGGAATTAGAAGTATAAATGTTTATTGACGAAGTGAAGACACAAAAAGTTCTGTTTTTGGCAATGAGAGCCTCCTTCTCTCTCTCTTTCATGCACACAATATCCACACACAGCTGCAGGGCTAAGATATGCTATATCTAGGCGCCATCTAAAAAGCAGCTGCGGATCTGTGTGCTTGTGCATCTATATGTGTGTGTGTGTGTGTGTGTGTGTGTGTGTGTGTGTGTTTGCATGTTGCAAGAGAGAACAAGCGTGTAAGCAACTTGCACAGAGAGGATTATTAATTTCCTTATTGTTTCTTCCCCTCTGCCTGTTTTTGAATTACTTTGTTAAAGAAATCCCATTTTTCTTTTACCTATTTCATTATCACATTTTCACAGTAATATCAGCATTTCCTCTGCAACCTGTCTACTGTACGTGTGTGAAGTTAGTCCATTCAAACTGATGCACTGCGGTTGTGAAGCATCCTGTTTTCCTGTCTCTTTCGTTATTGCTTTGGTTACAATTCGGTGGAAGTGTTTGCAAACGGGTTTGTAACATTTCAAAAGTAATTTTAGAACCTGGTCCCTTGGGCCTTCATTAGTTTCATTTGTTTATTATATTACTTATAATAAAATATGATGAGTCTAAACAAAGGGTGTTTTGCAGTTAACTCAAACGTATAGAATTTGTTTAAAAAAGTATCAATTTTAACTTGTGCACTCTCATTCTCAACATCTTAAGTCAGCTCAGCTTCGTGTCTGAGGCGTATGTGGGAGGGAAAGAGGGAAGAAATATCCGAGACATGACTCAAATCTTAAATCAATCGAAGGGAGCTCAATATTGAGTCATGTTACCAAATCCTAAAACTGAAACACATATATATCGATTGGTACGTACATAACAGTGAAGAACTTTGGTGGGACCCAAATAAGCTTCAAAACAAAATAGAACATCTGCCTTCATTAGGGGAACGTTAAACAAGCCGAAACATAACATTTAACATAAAATTTAGTTTGCTGTAACAGCGCAAAATTGTCAATATTAGAGCCACTTTGAACATTTTGTTTCACTGTACGACCTAGTGTTACATCAAATATTAAAAGTGGAAACCTGAACAAAAATGACTTAAACCTAAAAGTATTAACTGTCTGTATAACAACACGATGCATCAGAAGCATCACGTCAGTCGTATATTTACTTTAAATAAACTCTAAAATCAGGGTTGATGGTGAGAAACTTTGAACAAATAGCATGTAATTGATCAAATCCATAAAATATCTTTGATCAGACTGCCCACACACACACACATACACACACACACACACACACACACACAGACAGACACACCAAAAAACTTCATCCCTACCTCGCATCATCCTCACTCCTCCACTTGTCTCAGACGTTTGTCCCACTTTCACAGACTCAATTGTCCTCTCACTTTGTCTCACAAAACTCTTCCTTTTGACACACTTTTTTTCATCTAGTCTTTCAATCTTTCTTCTTTCTTTTTGTTCTTCCTTCAGCGAGCCATGTCAGGTGCTAACTGCAGCTTCAGCGTACTTATTTAGACTTTTGAGTGACAGTCGCCGCCTCACCTTCCTTGTTAGCATTTGCGTGTGTTCGTGTGTGTGTGAGAGAGAGAGAGGAGACAGAGAAAGAAAGGGGGGGGACTGTCCCCTGCCCTGGCTTCTTTCTCAAGGTACTTTTTCCTTATACCTTTGTTGTTATCCTTCACCCCCTCACTCTACATCACACGTTAGAAAAAAATCTGCTTTATAGTGTCTGGCACCTTTATGCCTCTCCCTGGGAATTTAAACTAAACCATTTTCAACAAGAATAAACAATATAAGTTACAAAAATATTTCAGTCAACCTAAGATTTTAAATACTCTAACTCACACGTGGGGTTTGGTTAAACATTTTTTTAAGTTTTCTTGTTGATGCTTATGATGCACATGGTTGTTTATTTACCCTGGCATACAATAAAAGCATTGAGATAAGCAGAAATATCATTATTTTGCATTACTCTCTTATAAGTGAATAAAAAAAAAGTTTTATCAGCAAAATATACTTAAAGTGTCTAAAGTAAAGAAATGGCCCCCATCAGAGCGTTACATCATATAACTGGACATATTAATGCTGCATTAAGATGTGAGCAGTATTAAAATGTTAACTACTTGAATACTGTTGGGTAGTTTAATCTATGGCAACGCACTATTTTGTAAGGGGAACATATGTTTGTATATTAACGCTTCAAAAATAGATTAATGGAGAACAATGTTTCACTGTTGAATGTACTGGAGTAGAAGAAGAAAGTATCAGCAAATGGAAATTCTCAGTTGCAGTTCAAGAGCCTCAAAGTGCAGTACTTGAGAATGTATACATATCACCTGACTGATGCACCGAACAACACAAGACTACCATGGCTGTCTTCAGTCACAAGCAACAATCAATAGAATCAAAATTGTTTATGATCAATATGGTTATAATCATATCACTTAACACAAGGTTGGTGTGTGTTAACAGCATCTCAATGCTTGCTAACACACCCAGGTGTGTTAAAGTTGTGGCAGAAAGTGTTAAACCAAAGAAGTTAAAAAAAGACGAGACGTTATCTCAGTCATCCGCATTCAGATGCCAAAGCCCTAGTAGTTGGTATTTTCATCACTTTCTGTATGCAGTGTGTGTGTGGTTTTGTGTGTGTGTCCATGTGTGTGTGTGTGTGTGTGTGTGTGTGTGTGTGTGAGGGGCAGCACAGGTGCAACACACAGCACACACACTGTGTTGCTAATGCAACGACACTACAGTGTGTTTGTGTGTGTGTGTGTGTGTGTGTGTGTGTGTGTGTGTGTGTGTGTGTGTGTGTGTGTGTGTGTGTGTGTGTGTGTGTGTGTGTTTGTGTGTCTTGCTGTACAGGTGCAATGTTGTATGTTCATGAACTATGAAGTTAACCACAATGCATGCACAAATATCTAGCACAACACAAGCAATGTCATTACCACACTCATACACACATAGATGCTAACACACCATATTTTATAAAGAACTTACTCAAATGAGTCTTCTTTGACACGGCTCCTCCTGAGGAAGAAGACATGTTGTTAATAAACTACACACCACTTACTGTAAATCCAAGTTTCACTACAAGCTTTACTACATATGAGCATTTGGGTAAATATTCAGAAACAGTAACAAAACATGTAGTTTATTCATGAGCTTTACAGACACTTAAACTCAGGCTAAACCCCAAATTTAACCGAGGACTAAACAGCACACTGGTACTTTTTAAAAAGGGTTCGATCTTCGATTTTTGAAATCCTGCCAATGTGAGAAAATAGCTTAGTACATTAATGAAGTACAGTACTCAATTACAGTTTTTACACTTCAACTTCACCACATTTAGATAAATGTACCAAACAACCACAATACCACTAACTACAACATGAAAGTACTGCTTACATGTTGATGCACCAATATATTGGTTCTCTAATAACACTGACAGTTTGGTTTCTGCATAATGAGTACTTTTATTCTTGAAGTACATTTTGTTGTCAATACTTGAAAGTAAAATGTGAAATAAAACTTTTACTTCTACAAAACATTGTCTTTCTAAATTATCTGAATACTTCTTCCATCACTTAAACCTGAACTGTAGCAGTGTTTGGCAGTGAAATATCAAGTTTACATTTTTTTTTTTTTAAATCATTGTGATGCTTGAATGTAACAAAACATTTAAAATATGCAAATGAGCATATAACTATGTGAAATCATGAATATTATACACTCAAGGTTGGCTTTTAATCAGTGGAATAAATACAATTAGTATCAAATGTGACAGAAACTAACCCAGGCCTTAAGTTACAAATTTCAGCTGTGAGAAACTCCTTGTTGTCAAGTGGCAGTTTGATACAGGGTTTTCAGAATGCACTACTTTTTTCAGTATTTTTTCCAATGTACAAAGACCTGTGGTCAGATAAGAAGCCTGACTGATAGGTGAAATTAGAGGATTCCTATTTACAATGCTGTGTGTCTATGTTATGTTTATGGGACTCTTCAGCACCCATACCCGCACGCACACACACAGGAGATAAAGGCAGAGGAAGGTGGGTGTCTGTGAAGCAATAGGTCCTCTTTTTCTGCCTGTTTGACCGCAATTGTGAGAAAGTCTGAATTGCAGTGAGTGTAAGAAAATGCGCGGAGGGACGATTCTGAAACAAGGGGCTTATTTCTGGAGTTGTATGTATGTGTGCTTGTGGGTGGGGTGGGGGGGGTGAGACAGAGAGGTTTGAAGGCAGGGAAGATAAGTATCAATGGAAGATGTAGAGCTAGCCGGTCTTTGTCTGACACTAGATCAGGCCCTCTGTGGTTTCCACTGTTTTCCTCCCCTCATCAAATCATTTTTGCTTCATAAGCAGAAAGCATGGAATGAGAGCAGAGCGGCGCACACACAGGCGGAAAATGTAATGAAATTGTAACACTAAATGTTTGAAGGGGACTGCTAAATAAAATGTATAAGATTTATGTTAAATTAAATCATACTTTAAAAGGAGCTTCATTAGGTAAATATAAGCATAATTTCAAAAATCTAAAGCAATACATTTTTGTTTATTATTTGATGGGTTTTAAATGTTTCCAAAGTTGATATAATAATTACATAAGCATTGTATTAATATGGTTTCAAAAGAGCGTGATTGTCCTTCTTTTCATTTGACAGATTTAGAAATGCAAGAATCTAAATCATCATCTGATTACCAAATAACTTAACCAACACTTAAAACAACCTGTGGATATCCCGATATATGTATTTCTGTAGTGTTGTGTGCGTGTAGATATATACATATTGTATTATTATTCTTGTTTAAATGTTTCTAATTGTGTATATAGTTTATTTTGTATAGTTAGAGAAATAGTATAGTATAGTTTGATGTTTTGTTTCTTTACAGTTTTATTCAAATTTTCTCTTGTCTACAATTACTTGCTTATTTATATTTATTGTTATGTTTGTTAAGATTGTTTTTTGGGGTTGGAGGGATGTTATTTGTTCTGTTTATTAAAAATGAAAGCCAATGAACATTATGTGAGAAAAAAACCTGTTCATTGGTAGTTGTTTATATTTTTTATGAGTCATGTAGGTATCAATGAGATGAGCCAGGGTAAATAATTTAAAGTAACCTGCAATATACTGAATTTCGGGCTAAAACCGTGTCATTTTTAAAATTTGTTACTAAAAATTTTAACTTAATAAAGTTGATCTCTACGCTGAATGGAATTAACAGTTTGCAGTGTGTGGCTTGTGGTGGGAAAAGAATCTAATGCGATCACCAACATCGGTCTCTGTACAAACTAAATGTGACACAGCATGTACACATTAAGAGAGACACACCTGTCAGCCAGGCCATAAACCCATGATTACATGATTACAGAGACACAAACATCAACACCACTCATCAGTCAAAATCTCACTAACGTTCCTACACTGACATCTAAGCTGACTGCTCAAGTGGCAGTTGCTGCGTTACATAACAGCAATGAAGACCACTGAACCCAGAGAGTAGGTCGACAACTTTGCCTGAATACAAAACCATGAAACATAGAGCTCAGAATAAAACCAAAATGTAAATATATTAAAGTCAGAATAGCTATTGTATTACTTTCTCAATACTCTTCAACCATCATGCCAATGTAAAATAATATAAAATAACTTAAAAACGCAGATAGTGTTTGAAGTCTATGACAATTGTTATTATTAGTTAAATAAATAAGTAAGTAAATCCCGAAAAAACGAAACTTATTTACAATATAGCAAAATTAGTCAATATATGATTCCATACTGAATGACTAAAACAAAAATACGTGTGTAAACTCAATTAAAGCAGGCTGGTTTGGATTTTTGGCCTTTCAGATTAGGTTGTTGACTAAAAAGTGCAGTAGAGTGCTGCAGGGTACGCATATTTTTGAAGGCAAAACCTAGAAGTTAGCATTTCAACCCAACATGATTTTTCCAAAGGATTTTGGATTACCTGGAGAGGTTGGAAGGAGATATACGTTTCTAAAACATTATGTTTCTTTGCCTTATAATGATTGTAACAGAAAATATACCTACCCGGCTTTAAACGAATAGTGTGGTTGAATCATTTTATTGACTTCTGTCTCGATCGCCAAGTGATGTGGTTGTTCACTTGTACACTGTGACCTGCAGGCTTCAGTGTCCATTTTTCAAACATATTTTGCTGCTGTATCAGTTGGACATCCTGGATATATCCTTCGAATGCATATTGCAGACCCTTTTGTCTGCTTCTCTGTGAAATTGCTTTTTTGATTTTTCCAAATGTTAATATATATTATAATATATTCAGCGAGTGCAGTTAGTGACAGTTTGGACCCTTTAGTTACTGTGACACCTTGACAACGAGCTGTCGGGGCGGAGTTTAGCTAAAGGTCAATTCACCTTAAATCTTTTGTACTGTCTGAGGGTGTTTCGTTCAGGAATCCTGAAGAAGTCCCAAATGTAGCTCAGCACTGACTAAGGTGAATTCAAAGTAAAAATTACTTTTTTTAAAGAAAACAATTCATTTCTGTATGATGTTAAAATGTTGGCCTATTATTGACTGGCTTATAGTATAAAAATGATAGAAAGATACTACTGGCTGACACTATTGTGACAACAAACACCACTATTACATTCACAAATGACGGCAGAATAACATATAAAGTATATAGAGAAGAGGACGGGACCCACAATAGATCCCTGAGGGACACCACAGACAGCTTTTTATCCAATAATAAACAGCAGCACAGTTTTACCCTACAGACAGGAGGAAATGCAATGTGGAGCAGTACCAGAGACTCAAACTCAGCACTCAAGAAAAATGACAAGACACCCACAACAGCCACCAAAACCAAGACATTCGTCACATTAAGAATAGCCATATCAGCAAAAACTGTACAACCACACTGAAACTCCACATAAACCAGATTGAAATGACATTACAGCAGTTCTAGTATCTGATAAGTTAACTGATGCTGCTCTTTTACAAAAACCTTTAATCACTAAACCTTTACCCCTGAAGCTTAAGGTTGTTAAAATTGTCTTTTTCACTCAGTCTGACAATATTGTGTAGTGTTTTTCTGTATTAGTAGCAATTAAACATATGATAAAATTTCATACATGATAACATTTCAATTTAAATTGAACTTAAGTTGAACAATAGAAAAAAGGGATTTTGGACCATATTTATGTATATTTAAGTTACACATATTAGGTAAATAATTGATGTTTGTTAATGCTTGTGTCAGATATTTTAATATGTGTACTATAATACCACTAAATCACTCTATTAATGGCTAAATAAATCACTTACTATAAACAAATGTGTTGCGCAATGCCAAAACTGTCTGTATGGCTAGATATTGATGACCTTGGTAAACTGTACATTTTTGTAAAGATAAAATGCAGGACTTTGACTTCTAATGGAGTATTATTCAACTGTGCTCCTACTATGTTTACTTGAATAGAGGGTATAGATGCTGTTCCACCGCTGCAAAAAAACTTTATTTTCTTCACTCTGCACATTACATCCATTTGTGTAGCAGCGCATGTACATTTTAGCAAAAGGTGTCGAATTAGGGAATGAAGGGTGTGCAGTGGGTCTCTGAGGCAGAAGGACAAGGTGTCTTATCTCAAGTGAGGGCCAACAGTTTGATTTTAGCCTGGAAGAGGCTTTGAATAGTAAAGCATTGACCAAAAACAGAAGCAAAAATAAGAACTAATCCCCAAGGATTACTCCGGCTTACTGCCATTCTTACCCACTCACAGCACCTTAACCACACTCCATGAAAGGGATGAGGGGGGTTAATAGAGTAAAGATGGATGAGAGTGGAGGGAAATGACATAATAGTGAACACTGTGACAGGAAAGACAGAAACAGAGTCAGCCAGTGAAGGAAAGGTGAGCAGTATGAGATAAAGAGTGGGAAGGAGGAGATACATGTGGGTGGGAGTGGGCAAAGCGTGGCATGCTGGGAGATAAGGCTTGCTTTGTGTTAAAGAGGGAAGGACATAAAGACAAAGAGAGAACACTATATAATGTAAATATGAGACTAAAAATAAACTATATGTAGCTAAAGAAAGTTGCATGCTACTTGCAGAGTCACAACAGTTCAAATAGCCCAAACAAGCTGCAGAATAAAACCCCAGTGATGGATCCTCTTACCTCTTTTGATGGGGCTGTCAGCGGGGGGCACGTCGGGCTCCTCATATTCCATTACTCTCCTGTCAAAACACTGGGCGGCCCTACACACTCACCTCACACACACACACACACACACACACACACACACACACACACACACACACACACACACACACACACACACACACACACACACACACACACACACACACACACACAAACGACAGTCGCTTTTGAAACTCCACCTGCCGCCCTACGACTCGGACGTTAACGTGACAAAACTCGAGCTCATACTACCTGTTGGTTGTTCTAGCGCCCAGGCCGGCGCAGGCATTTGAAAACATGGACTGCCATCTCGCCTGATTCCTGTCCTTATAGCGTTTCCCAAAACTCGGTCGTCATCTTATACCCCCTCTCTGTCTGCCTCCTTTTGTCAAACAGCACACCTCCTCTTGTGGGGTTGTTTTGAATTAATTGAATTCCCCCCCCGAGGCAGCAGCAGCAGAGAGGAGAGAGTGCAGCTGGACCGGCCGGCCGTTCACAAGCCGTGCGCCCGGTTCTCCCCCTCCCCTGCGCTCTCTGTGCGCCCTGACCGTCCCGGGCTGGAGAGAGTTATGTCACCGGCCGTTACGTAATAGCAGCTGATCGGGTTTTGCTTTGTAGTGCTCGGTTGACAAATGTAATCCCATTTTGCTGCCACAAATTACCGCCACACTAGTCGAGAGAATGCATTTCATAGGAGGAGACATTAAATTCCAATGCAGGTTTTTGGCCTTTTACTTCATATCCAACAAACCTACTTCCACAAATCTCTCTTCAGATGGCTGGTATAATTCTTTTGACTTGTTAAAACCACCTGCAGGGTTCTGTAAATGCAACTGGAGGGGGATTGTTTTAATAATGGTATGCAATACCTCATTTTATCAGAGGTAGGAAAACAAGTGCAGACACAAAGAAAACGATGAATAATCGATATGTCTTCTCGGTTTACATCATTGTGGTAAATGCTCCTCTAAGACATGGTGCTTACATCGGGTCCAGACTCAAATGCTGAATAGTCACTGGTGGAATATAACTAAGTACATTTACTCAAGTGTTGTGAGCCTACTTAGTACAATGTTGAGGTATTCTTAGTTTACTTTATACTTCTACCCTTAGTACAATTCTGAAGGAAATGTCATACTTTTTAGTAACCAGTTACTAAAACAAAACCTCTTAAAATATCGATCAATTTAAAGTAGTTCAAATCTATTCCACCTCAACATTAAAATGGTTACACTTTTATGCATTAATAATGCTACAGTATGTAATGCATGAGATACTGCTACATACTTTTAATTAAGTAAGATTTTGAATAAAGGACTTTTAATTGCAAGTATTTTTACCGTGTGGTAATGCTAGTTTTAGTAAAGGATCTAATACTTATACCTCTTCAAGCACTGCAACACACTAAGAGTCAATAAAGTAATCCACAGCTAGTGTATGCAATAACCAGCAATGCCTGTTTTGTGTGAAAACTGTTGTGTGAATGACTGTATCGGCCCACAGGTGAAGAGGGCCCAAAATGATCCAGTATGGTCATGCAATATTTTTTCCATTACTAATTAAATAGAAAAAGAAAATACTTAAAACAATATTACCATTACATGTTATCGGAGCCCAGTCATTTCTCTAAGCTGCTCACGAGTCACCAAATCCTCCCAAGAGAGCGGTAAAGATGACATTTTTAGTATTTTCTACTTGATTGACATTCACAGATGTCTTTGATAAATTTTCAGTCAGATGACTAATTGATAGCTGTTTCGATACTATATATCCTATTGTTAAAGACATGGACCCATAGTAATATTTATTTCTGGGTGCCCATACTTTTCTGGAAAGGGGAAACTCAAAAAGATAACAGCTCTCTGTCAAGTCGACACTACATCACTATTCTGTCAGGTGATTGCTCTTTTAGCAAGGTCAAATGACACTTTCCAAGCACTATCATAAGTAAAATCAGTTCTGGAAGTGTTACAGTGGACAGAGCTTACTGCAGGTGGTTTTAACTGAAAGTTGAAAACAACAACCCCCACCTACTTCCTTAAACCAAACTTGACCACGAGTGTTCATGGGAGAAGAAAAAACTGCTGGTGTTCGTTTGTCCTGCATCCGCCACTAGACACACACTAACCGACACACACACGCACACACTAACACACACATTAGAAACTAAGGTAGTTTTTTCATCTGCACTTGTACTGAGGTTAAAGGTGTGAGGGGCCCTCAGAAGACCACCAGGTGTGTACTGTGATGAGACCACACACTCAAAAACCACACATCAGACCAAATGGTGTGAGAATTTAAGTTAATGTGTGCAGGGTTTAGTACACGTAACCACTGATTTACTGCAAAACAAAAACTCACACAGCAGCTCCGACTAATAAGCAACACTTTTCTGTATTTTAAATGGATGCAAAAGGAATTGAATTTGTAAAAGTATAAAAGAATAATATTAAGAAATACAGAGACTATTATAAGCTGCATGTATAAACCTCAGTGGGTTTTATCAGAGATAATTCACAGATATAACAAGCAGTGACTGAACAGAACAGGAAACATTCATATAACAGATACATTTCAAGCTACTTTTTACATATTACTAGAATCCAGCGAAATTAATTGTCAAGCTTGATGAACATCAACATTAGACGCTACCGTCTATGCATTGCAATTTTCACAAACAGTCATCTGACAGTTTATGAAAAATCAAGAGAGAGAGGGCTTTGCTCTCTCTGAGTGAGTAGTTTCTGGCTCTGTGTTGAGGTGACAAAATATAGTTAAAAAATGGTCAGATAATTAAAAACACATTGTGATGTTAAATTTACTGAATGAAACAACTCCCTCTTAAAGAAAAATATAAACTAGCCTATTTTCTCTTTGTCATTTAATGTTTTTGTTCCACAGCTGCAGTGTGCCAGCACAATGTAAAGCGATATTAACAGCATTCACATTCAGATGTTTCATAGTCCAATATAAAAATCAAAGAATGCAATGTCTTTAACACACAGGCAGTACAGTATATGTATACCCCAAAATAGTGTTATAAGCACACTTTTTCAGGTCTGCAGTAACTACCTGAGCAGCACTGATCTCTGTGATGTGGACAGATGTACTTTTTAAATGGCATATCGTGGGACGACTCAGTCATTTCTGATTGTAGAAAATGTTCAAAGTGTCAGAGTGAGTGAGCCAAACCAGCCTGTGAACAAGATGACATCTGCTATGAATTTGGGTTTGGAACCACTTGTGATATTCTCATGGCATGTAAATTCACACCCCGTATTAAAATATAACCACATCGCCACATGGTGGGGTAACAGTTAACAACCCACACCTGAAAATCTAAATTAAGACTACTAAGCAAGAAACCTGAAAATCTTGTTAGCTAAAAAGTAGATATCCTTGTTTGCACCAATTTATCAAAGTGACAGCTAAAATTGAGTCTAAAATACTTTAAACATTCTTAATCCTCTCTGTGCATTGCTTACAGACAGATAAAAAAGCACATAAAATCCAGCATTCATCTGTGTTTTTCAGGATCATTTTTTACAAAATCCTGACTTTAATCAAATATAGCAATATTTGTGTCAATTAAACCTTACAGTTGAATGATGTTGGTTATATTTGCCGCCAAACTAACACGTTTGATCAGGGGATTATTAAAAAAAACAAAAAAATACATTATTTACAATAATGTTCAAATTTTAAAAAAAACGTATCACACAAAGAAAACTTTAAATGTAGGTGCAACACATCAGACTCAAGTCTTTTTCTTTTTAATTTTTCAGAAGCAAAGACCTCAGCACATTAACCAAAAAAGAAAAACACTGCAACTTTTATTTCCTGTTGCAAACAATTTAAGATGTTGACAAATAAATAAACACATGCTTTGCTTATGTCATATAATACCAATAGGTAAGGCTTTATTGGAGGAAATAAAATATTCACTTTAGTACACTTTGAGCAATAATCTCACATCCAAAGGCACAGGTGTTACTTAAAAACCACAAATATTGTATAAGTTCACTTCCTGTAAGTCGCTTTGGATAAAAGCGTCTGCTAAATGACTGTAATGTAATGTAATGTAAGTTACAATAAATAAACCCAAACATTTACTTCAATAAATAATGCTTAGATATGTACTGTCGATGTGTTAGTAACACTAAGCAGAGGTAGTCAAGTAAAGGTAATTCATGAAATAATAGTTTGTTACTGGGGTGGAGTGAGCGCAAAAATATTAAGATATGAAGTATCTCTGATATCGCCTGGCAAATAAGTGCACACACACTCCCCCAAAAATACTGCAAACCAATGACACACACAAACACTTACTTCCCCACGCACGCGCACGCACACACACACACGTTGTGGCCTCAGGTTGCTAACAGTGTTTGGGTAGGTGGTAGTCTGGTGTGTTTGTCATGATCCCAGTAGTAGGTGGCTGACACCGATTGACACGAACAGCGCTGTATAAGAGGCATGGAAAAAAAACAGGACAGTAACACATCAGAAGGTTGACAAGCAGAAACGTGACCAACCAAAATTTTAACACCGACATGTTCCGTCACACATGTTATAAGTGTAAAACTGTACCTGTTGTGTCTGTGTGCACTTTGGAGCCGTCGCTACTGGTCACTTTGCATGTAATAAATATTTTTTTGCCTTCCTTCTTATCCAGAGAGGATTCAATCAACACTGTGCTTCCCAGTGGGATAGGCCTGGGAACAAGACAAGTGTATGTCAAGGCAAACTGAGAATATGTGATAATTGTCAATCAGTACAAAATAAAAAATATGCATAAGACGGACACAAAGACCCTGACTGCTCATCCCAGGTATACAGTAATACTGGAGTAAGACGATCGGGTTATAATACCAAGTAGAGGGTGTTACAGACGCAAGAGTCTTCAAAATCTACATAAAACTATTATCTGTCATTATACTCACCAATGAAAAGGTACTATATTCAGGGAGGTATTTTACTTTTTGGTGCTGAGTTAACCTGCAAACATTAATTCTGCTAGACCATAAATGGTAAATATTCCATTTACCATTAAATTGTACAGCGCTTTTCTAGCTTTCCGACCATTCAAAGTGCTTCAACACTACATGTCATCATTTACCCATTCACACACATTCATACACTGATGGCAGGGGCTACCATGCAAAATGCTGTAACTAACCATTCAGCCCGGAATCGAACCCCCGATCCTCTGATTAAAGGACGACCCTGCTCTACCACTGATCCACAATCGCCCCATGTATGACAAAAAAAAACAACTTAATCTACTTGCACAACTTAATTAACTTTTGCATGTGTCTAAAAATATGTTCTTTCTGTACCTGCGGTAGTTAATGTTGAGGTTGGCAGTCACAACAGGTCCAGACAGTATGGTAGCGTGAGCCCCTGTCACGGTGTCAATCATAGTGGCTATTGCCCCCCCGTGGACATGTCTGGAAATACACATATTTTCTATTAGACATCAGATACAGTCTAAAAAGGAGCAGATTTGTAAGGTTTGAAAATGTTTAATCTCTCTTGTGAGGTAATTTTTTTTTTTTACATTTGTTGAGGTATTGTGGGCGGCTGTGGCACATGAGGCTGTGGCACATGAGGTAGAGCGCTTGTCCCGTAACCACAAGGTTGGTGGTTCAAACCCCTCTACCGGCAACATGCCGAGGTGTCCTTGAGCGAGACACCTAACCCCAAGTTGCTCCCCGGGCGCTTCATTGCAGCCCACTGCTCCTCCGGGATGGGTTAAATGCAGAGAAATAATTTCCCCATTGTGGGACTAATAAAGGATTGATTATTATTATTATTATTATTGTGCCTTTATTGTAAAGCTGATAATTTCAGACCAAGATTTTATATATATAAAAAAATATTGCAAATATGTTCAAGGTAATATTACTGTGTTGTATGGAGTACAGTTAAGTATGAACAGTATGTAAAATACAACAAACATTAATTTATACACAAACAACATGAATGGTTATCTCACCCTGGTGGCCCCTCCAGTAGGTGTCCAGCCTGGAAAATACCCACACACTTCTGCTCCTCACTATTAAAATATAAAGCATACTCAAATGTTGCCCCCGGGTCTCTGCAGTTCCTGGTAAAAAGACGAGCTTTTGACTGGATTATCTTACTAAGATAAACTCCACCTGATGGGAAAACACACAAGTGAACGGTCAACAGCTTACAGCGCATTCCAGGGGGAAAACCCATAATAAGTACAGGTTGATTTAGAGATTTATATATTGTATGATCTTATTTATGATTGAGGTGTTCATATCGGCACATTCCTAGTTCCAATCTTTATTGTGGTTTAAAATATACTATATACCATAATTCTCTGATACCTGGACAGACATGGAAGTTTTATCATTCCACCTTCATCAGTTCATGTCCAGTCATATTGCTTCACTGGTCATACATAGCTGGTTTCACTTGCAGGGCAGATAGTAGTAGCATGTGCAGTAATATGTGTGTACTGTTTAAAGTTCCATCATATTTATGCCTTCAATTCACCACCACCATCATGGCGTTTTGCTCAAACCAGCAATAACTATTATTTTTGGCACATTGGGAGCAGCCGAAACAACATGTGCACACAACGTCGACATTTCCTCATATCTTTTAGTTGACGTGTCTAACATGTTAGTAGTCGCTTATTTAAAGACCCAACAGTTGAAGAGCAAACATTTATTTAGAGTCATTTTTTTGGCGCCACCTGAATGTCCAATATTCCCTCAAGCTTCTTTTCATTGAAAACAGCTGCATGCTGCAGCTTAAAATGACGCAATGAGAGTAAAGAGAGTGTACCAAATAGACTATTTGCTATTTAATACTTGGTGTTATAAAATAATTGCTTATAGCCTCTGACAAGTTTTTCAAGTACAAAAAATGTTTAAATCGAGTATGGAATATTATTGAGTGATGAGTCACGTTCACTCAATCAGACATGACAAAACTGTTCCCTGGAACATCATTAAAACAATAAATGTATATTTTGTTAAAATACATCAGTCAGACACAGAAACAATGCTTAAATATTGGTAAAAACTTTTGTCCCATCATTTTGCTTATTCTATTTCATGAACAAAACAAACAAGCAGAAAGACAGACAATGAAACGTCACAGTGTGCACTTTTACCTGGAGCATACTTGAGGAAGCGATTGTAGCTTGGCAGTCTCTGCCACGGACCTTCCCGTGTCTCTCCTCCTTCCATCTCCACCTCACACTGGCTGTTATAGTGTTTGTACAACCGCATCATTTCTGAGCCCCATGAAGAGTTAGGCAGGCTGAAGTCCCGGGGCTTGAGGAAGAAAGAGGATGGCAGCCCCTGCTGAAATGGGAAATGCTTTACAACCATAGTATACAACTGTATCTGTTTCTAGTAAGCTTTGGGCAAAGTTAGTGGTGGGACTGTGTGGGTCATACGATTCACATCATACACTGGTTTGAAACAATTATCTTGTAAATATGGCCTAAAATCCTTGTAGTTTTGCTTTTAAGTTACTTAGGTTATTTAAATTAGGTTTACCTACTTGTTTTGAACGTTACATTTTTTTTTTTTTAATTAACAAAATTCGTAGTTTATACAAAGACTTGCTTTATCTTCATATTAATACCGCAGGTAAAATAAGTATTGAACACGTCACCATTTTTCTCAGTAAATATATTTCTAAAGGTGCTATTGACATGAAAATTTCACCAGATGTCGGTAACAACCCAAGTAACCCATACATACAAAGACAACAAAAAAAATACGTTCAGAAATACTGAAATTTACTTAATACTTCGTACAAAAGCCTTTGTTGGTAATGACAGCTTCAAGACGCCTCCTGTATGGAGAAACTAGTCGCATGCATTGCTCAGGTGTGATTTTGGCCCATTCTTCCACACAAACAAGCTTCAAATATTGAAGGTTCTGTGGGCCTCTTCTATGAACTCTGATCTTTAGTTATTTCCGTAGATTTTCTATTGGATTCAAGTCAGGTGATTGGCTGGGCCATTCTAGCAGCTTTATTTTCTTTCTCTGAAACCAATTGAGAGTTTCCTTGGCTGTGTGTTTGGGATCATTGTCTTGCTGAAATGTCCACCCTCGTTTCATCTTAATCATCCTGGTAGATGGCAGCAGATTTTTATCAAGAATGTCTCGGTACATTTTTCCATTCATCCTTCCTTCAATTATATGAAGTTTGCCAGTGCCGTATGCTGAAAAACAGCCCAACACCATGATGTTCCCACCTCCAAACTTCACTGTTGGTACGGTGTTTTTGGGGTGATGTGCAGTGCCATTTGACCTCCAAACATGGTCTGTATTATGGCATCCAAAGAGTTCAATTTTGGTCTCATCCGACCAGACTATATTCTCCCAGTATTTCACAGGCTTGTCTAAATGTTGTGCAGCTAACTTTAAACGAGCTTCAACATGCTTTTTCTTCAGCAAAGGAGTCTTGCGTGGTGAGCGTGCATACAGGCCACGGCGGTTGAGTGCATTACTTATTGTTTTCTTTGAAACAACTGTACCTGCTAATTCCAGGTCTTTCTGAAGCTCTCCACAAGTGGTCCTTGGCTCTTGGACAACTCTTCTGATAATTATTTTCAATCCTCTGTCAGAAATCTTGCGAGGAGCACCTGGTCGTGGCCGGTTTATGGTGAAATTATGTTCTTTCCACTTCCGGATTATGGCCCCAACAGTGCTCACTGGAACATTCAGAAGTTTAGAAATCCTTCTGTAACCAATGCCATCAGTATGTTTTGCAACAATAAGGTTGCGAAGGTCTTGAGAGAGCGCTTTGCTTTTTCCCCCCATCAAGAGATGTTTCTTGTGTGACACCTTGGTAATGAGACACCTTTTTATAGGCCATCAGTTGGGACTGAACCAGCTGATATTAATTTGCACTGACAAGGGGCAGGATTGCTTTCTAATTACTGATAGATTTCAGCTGGTGCCTTGGCTTTCCATGCCTTTTTGCACCATGTGTTCAATACTTTATCAGTGTGTCATTCCATTTTATTACACATAACTTAATTTCGGAACTTATTTGTTTGGTTTTCTTTGTATGTATGGATTATTTGGGTTGTTACCGACACCTGGTGAAAATGTCCTGTCAAATAGCACCTTTAGAAATACATTTACTGAGAAAAATGGTGACGTGTTCAATACTTATTTTACCCGCTGTATGCTGTAAAAAAGGTGTCTACATTTATTTCAAGTAGTACATTTTTTATCAATGTACAATTTCCTGCTGAACTGTGTATTGCATTTCATTAGGTGTTTCCCAGGTGTACCACAAACCCCAATATATCTAAATTGACATTTAAGATTTTTATATATTTATAGTACTCTAATATCCCGAGTGTTTGTACAAGAATGCATTTAACACGCCAGTGCTTTATACTGAATAAGAGGCTCACTGAACCCGTCACAGCAATGAGAAACATCTGGGAGGAGTGAGAGGAGGAGGTCATTCTACTACTTACCAACATGGTCCGTGCAAAGGTGGCCCTGACTGACACGCTGGCGGACGGGTGGATGAGTGAGCCGAGGCGTTTCAAGCCCTTGCATATCCGACCAAGGCTCCCTGCCATTGGTACACTTTAAAAAAAACCTAATAAACAGACTCTGACGGAGCTGCCTGTATTCTGAGGTGACGTCAGCCCAACGCTGCTGCTAGCTAACGATGCTAGCAGCGTAACAACGTGTTCTCGTTTTAATAAACACTGATGTACAGTCAGAGCACATGGTATATCATTCACCTTGATGATGTTTAACACGTGTTACTGTTTAGCTACCTCGATACGCCTTGCAACGACAGGGCACCCTGTGATGTTTTACCGGTGACTTTCATGTGTCATCTGATCAGGAGCTTACAGGATGCCAACTTCCGGCTCGAGAGTTTCGGTGCGTGAATTGAGTCACGTGGTTTACACCTTGCACTGTGATTGGTTTAAAAATCTAACTGTTCTTCATGGCAAGTACCTTCTTTACAAGTGAAAGCCTGCATTGCATCCCTTTGTAACTATATGGGTTCTTACATAAAGAGTGTTAAAAGTTCTGACGACTTATGAACAACCTCAGCAATATAGTGTTTTAGTTGAGATGCATCATTTTATGTTATGATTTTACTTTTGTTGTATTTATTTTATTTGACTTCTAAATCTGGTAATGTTCAACTGGCAATGTTCAGCTTTCTGTTGTAATGTACTGTAAGTTTACTTTGCGTTCTTATGCTCCTTATTGTTAATCTATAATGCACAGAAAAAAAGATTGGCTTTGGAAAAGAGAGCCGGGCTCACATGGCAACCAACAATTACTTTCTTTATTACAGTTTTTATATTAAATGCATTCTTGAAAGCAGATTAACTTCACACAGGCATCACAACTGCAGCCATTGTATACTCACCTGTGGATACATCTCAATTCTTTGACACAAAATGCATTTACTGACCACATATTTCATGAGGAAATATTTATTTCAACACCAGTTAAATTAAATGTGTCTACGGAAGACAGGGCTAAATATTTTATTCCCCGGTTAACTTCAGTACATTGGCCATTTTGAGGAGGTGTTAAATTGATCACAACAGATGCAACCAGTCTCTCGGTTTATTGTTCATCAAAAGTGTCACCTATTCCAGAAACGGTCACTTTGTTACAATACGCTATTTCCAAGAAAGGTATACATTTGGTAGAACGCTGAAGGCCTCCTTTAAGTGCTCAGAACGGCTGCACCAAGACTAAATGTAGTATTTATAAATTGAGCTGAAGCGGTAGGACAGAAAGTGGGAGATAAACTATTCATATTACATAAATATCTTAATCATGACTCAAAATTGCAGTGAGACTGTCAGTATGATCCTTTGTTCTACACTAGGGGGAGGTAGAGGAACATGCCATTAAAATGCTATTATCTTTTATATTTTGGTTTCTGATGAATATAAGAACATAATGTGTCATGAACTTGTGAACATAACATTTATTTTCAAATTTCCCAACACCATATAACATTTTAAAATGACTTTAAGCTAGGCTTTTAATCGACTGACAGTGTTCACATTCAAACATGTGCTGTGATATTTGCTTAACAAATTCTTACACACAAAAACAAGGCCTTGGAAATGAAGCAGATGCCCATTAACTTTTGCAGTTCTGTTAATAAAGTTAAATGCACAAACTCTGGGGTTTATATTGTATTATGAGAAGAATATCTGATTTATTATCAGAAAAGCATCCTGTTGAATCCGCACAGATTCACATTTAAGATACACAGTGGTGTTTTTTATTTTATTTTTAAAGTTACTAATGTTTTATCAGGGGGCAGGGCACCAAAAAAATACCATACGCCTCAGACTGGCTGGTTCAGGTGATACACAATGTAGCTTTACCGACACAATCACGGGAATCTGACATCTACATGACAAAGTTAATTTATTTGTAAATGACTGTGAATGAATGAATCTTTTATTAAAAGTTCACAGTCAATGTTGAGTGTAACAGAGTTAACTTTATTTTGGAGCTTCTTGGATTCCACACAGCTTCCTGCAAAATGGATAAAAGGAAAACAAATGATGATACTTTGTCCATATTCCTAATGAGATAAGGTTTCCTTACATCTTTAGTTTTACAGCCATGGCTCTACTATGTGGTAATACTCTGTAATGACATTGGTTTATACTGTGGAAACTCTTGTGTTCTGGACCACACTCTTATTCTGAAGATGCAAGTAGGTATTTCTGATCTCACCTTGCTTCCTCCTTGGTTGTATCCACAAAGACACAAATAGCTTGGTCTCTTTCCAGAATCTGTTTTTTCAAATTTTGAATGTCTCCTTCAGCATTCTCTTTAAAACTTGTGTGTTCCGCTGAGGAAATGCATATAGTATAAAAGAGAGAAACAATGTTATACATTTCTGTATTTAATACACAATAAATAAGTAAAATGGGAGCTGCTACTTTTGCTAGGTTCAGTGACTGAAAACAAGGACTGTATGCCTGGAGCCCTGTAGGTTAGTGCTGGCAAATCTAGTTCCACCAGTTTCTAATTGTCAGATTAAATAGATAAGGTTCACAGGTCCCAGGTGCTCCAATCCAAACATTTAAAAGGCTAATAAAAAGCCTGACTAACATGTGTTGAGACACATAATGTTTGTTCAAATTCTCTTCTCTGGCTCAATTTTGGATTGACCAATTTAAGTGTTCAGAAGCTCACTTTAACTATCTGCCCAGAGCTGATGCCAGACCAGAGGTGAAACAGAAAGCTGCCTTACTTGTGAGTTTAAGGATGGTCTCTCCCTCGTTTGCCTTCCTCTTCTGAACGTCTGCCTAAAAAAGGAAAGTATTTGTCAGCAGTTACACAATGTACAATGGCAAACTAAATCAAATATTTGGATTTATCGAACTACTGAGTGGATCCTGACACACAATCACCACACGGTCAAATATGATCATGTGCATCCTTAAGAGTGATACTTTTCTGTCAGTAATGGAATGGTTGTAGTGTATGCAGGGGCGCCGCTAGGGATTTTGGGCCCCATGAAAAGAATCTTTACAGGGCCCCCAACACAGCGGCAAAATTTTTTGATGCTATTTTACATACAATTATGCATTTTAATGGTATTTTTGACTATCATTACCATATTTGTGAAAGAAGAACAGCATGACAGTTGACATGTACAGTAGGGGAAGAACTGAGCACTCTGAATACAATGGAATTCATTTTGAGTCATTTATTTGCTGCACCACTGATTCTTAAATTATAATTTCATCATCATTAGGGGCCTCTCTGGGCCCCCCTCCATCATGGGCCCCTAGAATCCGTCTCCTTTACCCCCCCTTTTCGGCGCCCCTGAGTGTATGCATATTAAATCACTTCTGTTCTAAGTAAACCTGCAGATGCGCGCCTATTTGTCCCTTACCTTCTTCTTGATACAGGTCTGCAGAGTTGTAGTGTGCTCCTGTGCTGATATATCAATCGCTGTCTTACTTATCTTCAGCTTTTCTGTCATTGATTTGACGGACACCATCGTTGCCTTCATTTCCTGGAGTTTGACTCTCAAGTCGATAATGGACTGCTCTTTCCTCTTGACCTCTGTCGATTTCTCCGTAATACCGGTTTTCAGACTTCGCAGGTGGATCTCCTGGCGCACGGCCTGGAAAATCATCACGACCATCACAGCCAAACCGAGGCCGACCAAAACAACCGAGAACTTCATCCTGGTTGAAACGAGGGACTGACTGTAACTTTCAACCCGTCTCTCCTCCAGCTCAGTGAGACCGTATTTACTGCACCTGCTCTACCTGCTCAACAGGCTGGGCGTGGCGATACACGTATGCCCTCCCTTTGCGCAGACAGGAACACCTTGGATAGATTTAGTAGTATCAAAAGTATCAAAACATTTGTTCTCGTAGTCTTATTTAATGATTGAAGAGGGAAACTGAGTAAATAAACACAATTGTTATTTACTCAGTCTCCTCCTTAAATAATTACGATTGATAAGTGCTCTTTTGAAGTTCTATTATGACACCTTTCTGATGTGTTACAGTACACAAAATACTTAAAATTTGAAGTCAAAGTTAACACACTTTATTTATTTTAGTTTTGTAGTGTAGTGTATTCACTGTTAGAATGAGGTAGCCTATTACACAAATGCTTTGTCCTGTCAGCTCCAGCTTGTCCTCTCAACGGACGAACATTGAAAAAAACAACAACAACGTATAGGCTCACCTGGTTATTGAGCAGGTGAAAGCAGAGCCTACCTGTTGTCCTCAGGTGCCGTGCAGGAAGAGGGCGTGTTTCTAATGACACGCTGGGGGAGTGCTGCTCAGCTCAGACCCAGCGCACGTGAATAGCCAATCAAACAGCGCAGGTGAGTCAGGCTCCTTGGTTGATTGATTTTATTTTAGCAAACATAGAGAGGTGCAGTTAACCAGGGCGACACGGACAGCCTCCAGCATCCGTGTTCAGATTCAGCGCTCGCCGACATTAATTCGTCATCAAGGATAAACAGCTCGCACACAGAGGATTTCCACGGCTGTCGTAAAGCATGAAGGCCCTATGCGTTCTACCTTTGACAATAGTCGTGTCTGTCGCTTTGGTGGGGGTCATGAAAATACGGAAAAAGGACCAGGACAAAGACGAGAGACTGAACAAGTTTCAGGATGTCAAGCTGCGGGTGACCTACGATGTGCTGGGAGAGTTTCAGAATGAGAAGGTGGAACTGCAAAACCAGCAGGAGAACTCTCAAAAGGAGCAGACAGCACTGCAGGAAGAAGTGAACATACTCCAGGCCAAAGCAGATGGGGCGAAGTCTGAAGCACTAATCTGCTTGGATGGAAAGGTGGGGAGAATCTGAAAGACATATGCAAAGAGAGTGTGTGAATAGCCTTGTGATTCCTTACACAGAGGGCCAAACAGTAGACTGTGTCATTTTTTTAAAAAAGGAATTAGAAGCTCCACAGTTAAAAGAGGAATATGAACTTGATGGGTAAAATAAACTATACGAAACAAAATGCAAAGAGTTCTTAATAACCTTTGGAGATGTATCAATGTATTATTATTTGTAATGTTATTCAACTGATTTGGACTGGCCTAACCCGAAATGCATGCACTTCGGGTTAGGCCAGTCAAATCTAAAGAGAAAGCACACAACCTGTTTTCACCAGGAAAGGAAGGAATGCATCATCACCACTCAAGTCAGGCTTTTCTTGTACTATCAGAGCAGGGATTGACCTGCAGGCATGAGTAAACTCCTGCAATAGTTTTCTATTTCCTGCATTGTTGAAATTATTCAAATGAATCTACTGTCTCTGCTTTTATACATTACAGTCGACCACCGACCCTCTGATTGGAGAACTACCTTGCTCACCACTACGCCACAGGCCTCAACCTTTAGGCTTCCATAGTCCATTTTCCTTGTTTTACTAAGCAATTATTTTTGCTATAATACTACAAATCTAACAGTTGATGTTGTTTAAATACGTTTTTATTAATTATTTTAGAAAAAAACAACAATTATATTATCAAAGGGAAATATAATCTATCTATGTCTGTCCTGTCCTCCAGTACTGATATTTGGCTCCTTTGCAGAAATGTGGCATTTGCTCATGTTTCTAAACACAAAACCTTTTTTAAAGGGCAAAACATGCGTGAATATGTGTATCACATAAAATAGATGTTCATCTGCTGGGGTGTCTCACTTATCAAAAGGGCTTTCTCTGGAAGTAGGTCTGTGGTTTATTCAAGGGAAATCTGAATCTACATTTACATACATTTTACATAATTTCCATTTATTTTCTTCCTTTTATGAACCATCTCTGCAGAGTCAATCTAATGGCCTCAAAGTGGATTAAGGCAACTTCACAATACTTTATCGAGGCCTAAGGTATATCATTATAGGCTGCTTGATCATGTAACACTGAGGACTAATACCAAGACTGTGTTGTGTGCAGATCCGGTGTATGCTATGACAGAAGTGTTCAAATATTTACTCTCAAAGTCAGACGGATGTGGCCACATCAAAGTCAAAGATGTACACTATAAAAAATGCAGGATTTTTGTCTGTGTAGAGAAGATTTCTCCAACATACTCAAGTTTGTGTCGCTGACATTCTCGTTTACACTTGCAGAAATCGGTGATGGATGAGCTGGCAGTAGTAGAGACAGAATTAAAAAATACCAGAGGTAGGTGCTGATTTATGTGCCTCAATGTCAAAAGGTGGTCATGTATTCAATATCTGAGAGGAGACCAAGCAACCTTTCCCTTTTTAACTGAGCACGGGGGCTGATTCAAATGCATTTAAATGTATTTCTCTTCCAGTTGAAAAAAAAAAAAGGAACGTCAGGCGATGGTCCTAAGTCCTTATAATTTGTAAAACTTAAAATTCCCCTTGTCATATGATAATACCTACAGCTGAACTCGATAAGGAGAAGATCTACTTGAAAACAGAATTGGAAACACTGAAACAGCAACTAGAAAGACGGAGCGCAGTGTGTGGCTTTTTGAAAGAAGGATCACAACCAGCAAGGTATTCTTACTTGACTTATTATAACAGAAAATATTACAAAATAAAATGTATGTATTGAACATCCATATAGTTAACCACTGTATTCATTCACTGAATTTGTTATTGTTGAACTTTCTCTTAAAGCCAGCTGTGTGGCCCTGAAGGGTATGTAGAGGAACCAAAGGCCGAGGCCCCTAAACCAGAGGAACCAAAGGCCGAGGCCCCTAAACCAGAGGAACCAAAGGCAGAGGCCCCTAAACCGGAGGCACCAAAGGCAGAGGCCCCTCAACCGGAGGCACCAAAGGCAGAGGCCCCTCAACCGGAGGCACCAAAGGCAGAGGCCCCTAAACCGGAGGCACCAAAGGCAGAGGCCCCTCAACCGGAGGCACCAAAGGCAGAGGCCCCTAAACCAGAGGCGCCAAAGGCAGAGGCCCCTCAACCGGAGGCGCCAAAGGCAGAGGCCCCTCAACCGGAGGCGCCAAAGGCAGAGGCCCCTCAACCGGAGGCGCCGAAGGCAGAGGCCCCTCAACCGGAGGCACCGAAGGCAGAGGCCCCTAAGCCGGAGGCACCGAAGGCAGAGGCACCGAAGGCAGAGGCCCCTCAACCGGAGGCACCAAAGGCAGAGGCCCCTAAACTGGAGGCACCAAAGGCAGAGGCCCCTAAACCATAGGAGCCAACGGCAGAGGCCCCTAAACAGGAGGCAACTAAAGCAGATGCTCCTAAGAAGAGATGAGGTATTACAACATGTAACTTTACAACCAGATTCCAGCACATTGCATTACTGGGCCAGTACATGTAGGAGCCTCAAGTAGGACTACTTTGGTCCCTAATGGGGATGTTTTTTATGCAACAAAATGAAGATTTAAGTTGCATTTCAACATGGACATATGTTTGTTTGTTTGTTACATCAACAGATTGTGAGGTTGTCCACAAAGTACTCTAGTACTTTGTATTAGTACTAATATAAATATTTTGTACTCTCAAGGTTCTCTCTCATTTTTTGTAAATGAAAGGCAAGATGTCATCGACCAAATAGAGGATTGATTATTGGTGTTCTTTGCTTCATGTTGTCTGTCGCTTGATTTCTTGCTCAGCAGCAACAGTGTTTTTCTGCCTTAATTCAGTTTGGATTTATGACACAAATAAAATAAATACACAGCTGTGAGCCAATGTTGCTTAAAAAAGGGGAGTGATATGTCTACAGTAACTTGCCATTAATGTACATGCTTTGAGTTTAACTTGAATAAAAACTTGTGTTTATCTTTAAAAGAAATTGTCCATTGATTACTATTCAAAATACGTAGCATCTCTTGATTAACTTTGTAATTCATAGTGGCAGTAGTGGAAAAAATATTAAAATCTTCCTCATAGTTAAAAGTAGAAAGGCCAAGATTTAAAATGGACTCAATTGCAAAAGTACAGAATTACTATCAGCAAAATTGGCTCTCAGAATTAAAAGTGAATATACTCATTATGCAGATAAATCCATATGTTCTTGTATTACAATAATCTATAATCCCCATAAAAGTGTTGTAGTTGGTCAAAGTGGAGATATTATTCTCAATTTTATATATTTTTTGTGTAATTCTTCAATAAAAATCCATTATATTCTTTAAGATGATTATATAAATTGTATATAAAATGTGAAAAGTAACTATAACTATCAAAAAGTACAATATTTCCAAATATCTTTACATTATCACAATGTCGAAACACTCAAGTAAATATAAAAACCTTAGAATTGTACTCAAGTACAGTGCTTGAGTAAATATACTTTATATTCCATTACTGCATGCAATACATCCATATAATTATACTGTATCCATCCATGGTAATATCTTCTTAAAAATATAAAATTGTAAACTTTTATGCAATATTCATGTTGTGCCTTGGTTCTCAAAAAAGTACCACCACTATAGTACACAGTTGTGGTATTTATAAAATGGAACGCAAATAAGGGATTGAGCAAAATGAGTCATTTGCACGGTTCGTTGTCTCATAAGCCATCACAAAAATAAGCTTTAGGGCACTTTCCTAGACCGTTCTTTGAAGATTGCATTAAAATGCAATCAAACAGGAACTCTTAACTCTTAAGGAACATACTGGTAAGGTTATGTGTTTGCTGTGTAATATGTCTACACTACCACTGCACATCCACCTTGTTTCAAGATCAGTAAGTCAGATTGCTCCCTGTCATACATAAACACACTGTCCACAAACGTGTGTGTGTGTGTGTGTGTGTGTGTGTGTGTGTGTGTGTGTGTGTGTGTGTGTGTGTGTGTGTGTGTGTGTGTGTGTGTGTGTGTGTGTGTGTGTGTGTGTGTGTGTGTGTGTGTGTGTGTGTGTGTGTGTGTGTGTGTGTGTGTGTGTGTGAGTGAGAGATAAAGAGAGACAAAATCTAAACACATCATATGGTTTAGTCAAGCACCTTTATCACCAAAAAAAACACTGAGATCTGTATGCTGAGCATCGATTTGACTGAATGTAAATAGCGGAAGCCGGCAAATACAAATGAGCAAAAGACAGTGACAAAATTCCCTTATGTCTATTAACTGGAACTCCAGCTGTACCTCTGATTCATATCTTTTGCTGCTGTGCTTTTATGCTTTTCTGGTCTTTTACGTTTTTTTCCCCACTGTTAGATAACTCCTCCAACGCTGAAAACACAGAAATAGGTATTGAATAATCGTTGTTAACCTTGTCTGCCTCTCTCTTTCTTAGTGACCCTGCCTCAGGGTGCGTGCGTGCGTGTGTGTATGTTGGTGTGTGTGTGAGAGAGAGAGAGAGAGAGAGAGAGACCAAAGCACTGACCAATCAGAGAACACAAAGCCTTTGTCTGTCTCTTCCTATGAACTTCACTCTGTTATCCCATTGAGGCTCTGGCTGTGCAGTTTGTATTCTGGCTGATCCTAAAGCTTCATCATGTACTTCTGTTGGAGCTTTCAATAAAATGTTGTGCCTGAGAAGTTTCTGTGTGAATTATATTTTAAACCTAACAATACAGAACAATCTTGATCCTAGAAAAAATACTCAAAATGCACCTTTGTTTAGTTGTGAATTCTGAATTCATTGATTAATGCTAGGACAGCAGCTTCGAATAGTGTTCCTGGTGGATCATTTATAATTTCGTGTTGCTAATGGCAGTTCCTGTGGACAAAAATGGTAGTGTTTCAGTCCTGGTGGTCCCGTACTTTCCTTCCTTCCAGCAGGTCCAGAAATTCGGCCTGGGCCTCCAGCATTGTGGTGGCAATGTTGGCTGAAGATCGAAGGCTGCTGCAATGCTGGATCTGGGTGTCCAGGGCAGGCTGGTTCGCTGCAGGAGGCTACACTGGAGTCTGAGCCAAAAGAGCTTCATGACTTCATCTGATTTCGCGTGGAATCTGACCCAGTGGCATCGATGACAAGCATGAAGAATAACTACAGTGGGTACGGAAAGTATTCAGACCCCTTTAAATTTTTCACTCTTTGTTTCATTGCAGCCATTTGCTAAAATCGAAAAAGTTCATTTTTTTTCGCATTAATGTACACTCAGCAACCCATCTTGACAGAAAAAAACAGAAATGTAGAAATTTTTGCAAATTTATTAAAAAAGAAAAACTGAAATATCACATGGTCATAAGTATTCAGACCCTTTGCTGTGACACTCATATTTAACTCACATGCTGTCCATTTCTTCTGATCCTCCTTGAGATGGTTCTACTCCTTCATTGGAGTCCAGCTGTGTTTAATTAAACTGATTGGACTTGATTAGGAAAGGCACACACCTGTCTATATAAGACCTTACAGCTCACAGTGCATGTCAGAACAAATGAGAATCATGAGGTCGAAGGAACTGCCCAAGGAGCTCAGAGACAGAATTGTGGCAAGGCACAGATCTGGCCAAGGTTACAAAAGAATTTCTGCAGCACTCAAGGTTCCTAAGAGCACAGTGGCCTCCATAATCCTTAAATGGAAGAAGTATGGGATGACCAGAACTCTTCCTAGACCTGGCCGTCCAGCCAAACTGAGCAATCGTGGGAGAAGAGCCTTGGTGAGAGAGGTAAAGAAGAACCCAAAGATCACTGTGGCTGAGCTCCAGAGATGCAGTAGGGAGATGGGAGAAAGTTCCACAAAGTCAACTATCACTGCAGCCCTCCACCAGTCGGGGCTTTATGGCAGAGTGGCCCGACGGAAGCCTCTCCTCAGTGCAAGACATATGAAAGCCTGCATAGAGTTTGCCAAAAAACACATGGAGGACTCCCAAACTATGAGAAATAAGATTCTCTGGTCTGATGAGACCAAGATTGAACTTTTTGGCGTTAATTCTAAGCGGTATGTGTGGAGAAAACCAGGCACTGCTCATCACCTGCCCAATACAATCCCAACAGTGAAACATGGTGGTGGCAGCATCATGCTATGGGGGTGTTTTTCAGCTGCAGGGACAGGACGACTGGTTGCAATTGAAGGAAAGATGAATGCGGCCAAGTACAGAGATATCCTGGAAGAAAACCTCCTCCAGAGTGCTCAGGACCTCAGACTGGGCCGAAGGTTCACCTTCCAACAAGACAATGACCCAAAGCACACAGCTAAAATAACAAAGGAGTGGCTTCGGAACAAGTCTGTGACCATTCTTGACTGGCCCAGCCAGAGCCCTGACCTAAACCCAATTGAGCATCTCTGGAGAGACCTGAAAATGGCTGTCCACCAACGTTCACCATCCAACCTGACAGAACTGGAGAGGATCTGCAAGGAAGAATGGCAGAGGATCCCCAAATCCAGGTGTGAGAAACTTGTTGCATCATTCCCAAGAAGACTCATGGCTGTACTAGCTCAAAAGGGTGCTTCTACTCAATACTGAGCAAAGGGTCTGAATACTTATGACCATGTGATATTTCAGTTTTTCTTTTTTAATAAATTTGCAAAAATTTCTACATTTCTGGTTTTTTTCTGTCAAGATGGGTTGCTGAGTGTACATTAATGCGAAAAAAAATTTTTTAGCAAATGGCTGCAATGAAACAAAGGGTGAAAAATTGAAAGGGGTCTGAATACTTTCCGTACCCACTGTATATAGAAATAACCAATCTTCTGGCCGATGGTCTCTTTTACTTACTTTACTTTACTTTACATGTAGGTCATATAGAGGCATCAGTAATAATTTGAGACTGTTTCTTAACCAATTAAAGTTCCTCATGGTAGTTTTAAATTAGTTTGCGTCGTAGGGAGATTGTATTCATTATAGGTTGAACAGGTTTTTATTTTATTCTGACCACCTGAATTGTTCCAGATCAATTACATTTGAGATATTTAAGCAGTTGCAAAATATTGGATTAACATATATTGTTACATCACTGTATCCTCATAATGGGCCTGCATGATCAATTTTTATATTGTCATTTATCTTCAATATTTTATATTATTCTGGTGAAGTGTCTTTTTGTATTTGTGCTCTTTTTGTTATGTGATCTAATGGCGTAATGATGTAATTCCCTGTTATCAGTCTGTTCTATCAAGAGCAAGGACTTTATCATACTTAAAAAAAAAAAGAAATCTGAACTTTCAAAAGCACCTTATGTGCCCTGGATTCACCACATGTAAAAAGGAATAACTACGCTGGACTATGAATCAAAAGTTGTCTTTATAGATATTTATATTTTATTTATGTGGATGTTTTATTGCTGTAGCCTTACAAGCAATTGGATGTCAAAATACATTAGTTAAATTGATAAATACATCAGCTGAATAGAGACTCACTTCAGATAAATCTACATGGAGTCATGCTTCAACAGCTTATATGTTCAAACTGAAAATAACTTTGACTTTCTTGAAGAGTTTGATCTTTGGACCTTTAACATGTGAGCCGAAAAGCATGATAACTTTGAAGCTTGGACTGAATCAGAAGTAAATGATTTTGCTCTGTGTATTTTAGAAGGGGTGGCTCTGACTGTTGAAAGACTTACAAGGGAATTGTTGGACTGTTTGTTATTTTCAATCCACATTTAGTTTCTTTTTTAATCCTTTTCCCTGGTCATCTCTCACTTTGCCTCACACTTGCCTTCCATCTGTTGGAGATTAAAATACTCCCCCTAGGCTCCCAATTAGGCAATCAGAGGGCTATCATTCCGCCCCAATAGGCTCACAAGGTCAGCTCATACCAGGAGAGGATACAGAGACGGCAGAGGAGGGACTGATGTCATAAACGAGGGCTGCTGTTCATGAAATGTACTGTCTGATCTTAAAACACAGCATACAATGTACAGTTGTGTTAAAAATAGTCTCATGCTGACGTTGTTTGATGTTTGTAAATGAACATGATGGTTATATATGACAGTTAAATACTGAAGGTCTCTGTGAACGACATACTGCATTCTGGATACACAATCAATTCCCATTCTCACAATGTTCTTTTTTTTTTCAGCTACACCTGTTCTACACCGGCATCATTTTGATTTAAAATAAAAATCCAGACTGACTTATAAGTGATAGTGTTGTATTCTTCATTAACCACCATATGTTACAGATGATGTGAAGTCAGCACATGTTACAGTCCCCCCCCCCCCCCACCAGAAACATACAGATGAAGTGATAATACGATCACCGGTCAACTTGACAACCAGAGGTCATCCTGACAGCCAGAGGTCACCTGCCCTGATTATAACGAAAATGTTCTTTTAACTTTTAATTGAGATTCTGAATATTAATATTTTGTCTATCCAGTTGGAGATACAGTTAATATGCAGAGCAAATCTTACATCTAGAAGAATGTAGCCTCACACACACAAAACACAACAGGCATGTGAAAAAATCACACACTTTCCTGCCAAAAAACAATGATGAAAGTAGTATTGCGACAATTTATTTAAGTGAAAGTACATAAATACTAGCAGCAAAATACACTTGAAGTGTCATATATAAATATATTTATACTTCTTCCACTTCCTCTAACAATAGTTCTTCTTGCCATATTGAATAGGGAATACAAGGGTACAGTTGTACAACCCCTACATGGAGATACTTTTTGTGATAATTCAGGTATAGTGAAGAAATATAAAGATGGCTGATGCTGAAACATGGGGGAATTCAAATTTACACATTTAATAAAATTTCAAATTAAATTAAAGAAAATGTCTAGGTTTTTGTTATGCTTATCTCTTCAACTCAAACTCTTTTTTTCTTTTATTTTTCTTTCAATAAATTGGTCTATAAACATCATTGTAAAGAATTACTATAAAAATGAATACACTGTAACTGCATTTGATGCATGTGTGCCTCCCTTTATTAAGGTTCTCTATTGAGATATCAGCCATATGTTATTAACGAGATACAACTATTGACAGAGGGGTGACCGTCATGTCCTCCCTACAGGCAATAACTGAAAGTTATTTGACTTTGCATCTGCGGTCATGTGTGTGTGTGTATGTGTGTGTTTGTGCGTTCGTGGGAGCTCACAGTAGGATGAACATCACATGTATTGATCAGGCTAATGTGGGGAGGAAAGGCTGCAGGCCATAGTAGCTGATCAATATACCTCTAATTACATGGGGCACTGAGTGTGTGTGTCTCACAGGGTTGTATATATAAATGCTGTCCCGCTGGGGAATAACTCATACTCACAGATCATAGCTCACATACACAGTTAGTTGTGAATCACTTTTTTAACATCTTTTTTTAAGGCACACACTCAAAGTAACCACATTTTTTACTTGTTTTACCAAGATCTTCTACTGACAGTACACAGGAACGCTGTGTATGGATATAGGAAATTGGTAAGTATCCTCATATTTTCATTTGTTTTAGATGTCTGAGTTTGCCTCTACTCTGTTTCCCTTCAACCCCGTCTTTCCTGAAGCCAATAGTCTTTCTAGAGTTTCTGACTCCCTCCCTCAAGGCCCTATCCCTCTTGTGTTGGACTGGTTCTTCAGGTCTTTGTTCATTATATTGTACTCATTGCATGCTTTCAAAGGGATTTTTGGTGACCTGCATTCAGTCTAAAACAAACAAACTGACTGTTTGGTGTAACCTGTATTTTTCTGTACCATTCCTTCTCACTGCATTGTCTCTTATCCACAGGTTTTTCCAGCTTGCTGATGCTCCTACTGGCTAGAAGCTGTGTGATATGTTTGATATTCGGTTGTTCTTGTGCTTCATTGTGTCAACTAAATATCAGACATATTCCTACAGAGTCTGGCATTGACTTCTGACCTGTGTTGTAACTCCGAAAAAAAGATCCATGAAGTGGAGATGTGCAGGTAAATGGTTTTAGATGGTAAACTTTGCAAAATATGTATTATTTTCTATGGCTATATATTTTTGAATATCATTGTTATGTCCACTTGTAGACCTTCAGTTTAATTGCAGTTTCTTAAATGAATATCTGTGAAGAAAGTGTTTTGTTGCTAAAAGCAAAAAAGTAAAACATTTAAATTAGTTATTCTATATTGAAATCTTTGTTATGTTCTCAATAAAAAAAAAAGTGAAAACAAATGTCTCTGAATATCAACGTCATTGTTTGCACATTCTTTCTTTGTCTCTTTCAAACACACCCATAAACACAACCATGGTGTCTCAGAAGTGGGATATAAATGTGCAAGTACATCCTGCTTTTGTGAGCAAACAGGTGTGTTAACTGGCAGCATACAGGTTTATGACATCGCATAATAACTAAGCCAAACTGATAACAGCCTTTCTTTTTCTTTAGCAGAAGTCAGTCATTTCAGTCCTACTTTATTCTGTCTACAACTAAAGTCTTTTATTGATAACAACAATTACATTTGTATTCCCTTGCTGCCCTTGATGAGAGTTTTCAGCTTCTTTCAGTAGGAATGAACAAGGACATTTTTTGTCATCATCTGTGTTGAGGATATAAATAAAGCTGAACTGCATGTTTATATTGTTTGCAGTGATTCATTACTGTCTCCACATCTCTGATTCCTGCCCTATTGCATCAGACAAGGCAAGCTTTATGCTTCAGATACTATTTTTATACCTAAATTAACTGTTTTTACATAGAGGGAATGTGCTTTTGGACTTTTGGCTAATGAAAGTGAATTCATCTAGGGCATCGATTTTTCTAAGGAAGCTTAATAAGTTACATTCTAATGTGCACAAACCTGAGCGAGCACTGGCTGGAAAAATCATTGGCTCTGAAATGAAAGAAAATATGCTTTTTGATCAAATGAGTTACTGCATAAGAGTACACTTTATGAAAACGAAGCAAATAAGCGAGTATCACATATTCACAGTTACATTGTAATGTGAATCCCAGGCCACTGAAGGATAGTCTCGACTGACTGACTGACTATTCTTAAAATCCCAACTATTTTGACAACAATGAGGAAACTGGATAGACAGGTTAGGGTGCAAAGAAATCATCTGAGGCAAAAAAAAATTGATACATCAGAACAGCACAGAGAGGGAAGATGTCAAGAAGATATTTTTGTTGCGACTCTAAAAAGCGTCTGGTTTGAGTACCTGAAGTCTGAGTTTGAGTGTCTGGTTTTGATTTTAAGCCTTTAGCTGCTGTTTTGAATGGTTTCAAAATTGTACCCTTGGTTTGGTTTCACTGCAGATAGGTTGAAGTTACAAAAAGCCCCGAGGCAAAGAAATCTCATAGTAACAAATAAACCTGTGTGTGTGTGTCTCTGTGAGAGAGAGAGAGCGTTCCCAGTTATGTCCACATGTTATCAAATAACTCAGAGTGGTTTGTTAAACAACGAAAAGCACAAAGACACTGAAACCAATCCTCCAACACATAATAGCCTCCAACTTAACCAAGAAATTCTTAAATATCATGCCCCCTCTCATGCTCCTGACAAAAACTCAAAAACATACTAAAAGCGAACCGTAAAAGGAAAATTTAACTTAAGTTCAGTGAATCCAATAAAGCCACATTTGATTGATGATTCATTAAAAACATGATATGAAATTGAATTAAGCAACTCATGTGCATCAATGAATTTGATCATCAGCCGGCTGTAAGAGAAAGACAATTATTAAGGAATACAATAGAAATAATACAATATTTTAACAATAAAAACAATAATTGGGCCTTTTTTTAAAATTAGCTTTTCAGTTATTTTCTTTTGATGTCACAATACAATCATATACATGTGCCTGGATGTTAAGCATGGGTCAAGAGGTCACACCGTGTGTAGGACAAAAGGCCACTGGCTGGTTGTCCTATGGATGGTGTCACCAGTGAGATCTCCTGATAAGGTCAAATGGCACCCCATGAGACAAATGTTATCTGAAAGAGTGCACACTGTATACTCTAGGGCAATTTCTGTAAGGCAGCACAAGAGGGAATGACGAACATTGTTATAACAATGTTTGTATTTGTGTGTTTATTTGTCAGCACACTATATGTGTGCGTGCAGATAGAAGGTAATTAATGAGTGGTGGGGGGGGGGGGGGGGGGGGGGCTGGGGGTTGACAAATAGCAATGAAAAAAGTAGAGATAAAGATGTGCTGGTTCAGTATAAATATCTGAGCCCACAGGGAGAGAGAGAGCATCAGTTCAAGAGTGGCACTGAATAAGAGAAGGAGAGAGCAAAAAGGGGAAAAGAGGGAGTAGAAAAACAAGAAGAAGGTGAATGAAAGCTAGAGGAACAGAAAGAGAAGAAAGGGAAGGTTTTTATATTACTTTGTGGAAACTTGCAAATTGGTAAGACTAACAATCTGGCATTTTTCTCATTGGGTTATTGTGTTTTTTGGTGTATTTTTTACGCTGTGCGCGGCTTCTTTTCAGAAATGGCAGACAAAGCAGGTGGAGTACTTTTGGCTGTGCTTTTGATCCTGAGTGCCAGTGTGCCGTGTTTTTCTGCGTACAACAGCGGCGAGTGCTTCTTCAACACTAAAGGTGCAGTATGTGTATGTAAATGTGTGTGTTTGTGGAGATAATGTTTCCTATAGGCTTAAATGTGTACATGTGTCCAGGTGGAAAGTAATTCATTCATATTTTTGAGGTACCTGTACTTTACTTTTTTGCTACTTTATACTTCTTCACTATATTTCAGAGGCAATTATTGTAATTTTTATATAATTTTGATAATAACTACCAATTTGCATATTCACTTTTTGCAAAACCTATGATCAGTCTATGAAATACAATGCATATTTATATAAATAACAACCCAACAATTAAGTAGTCAACATAAGCTTTACCCAGATATGCTGCAACATTGAAATGATGCTTAATGCAGCAGTAATAATAAAACTATAATATAACATATCATTATGTAACTTACCACTTTAAGTACATTTCCCTGATAATACTTATTGGTATTTATTTCTACTTAAAAAACGTTTTTAAATATAATTGAGTATATTTTACATAGCATTTCTACTTTTGCTCATGTAAATCCACTGCTGTATACATCAAAATAAGTGATATTTTTAATTTTCAGGGAGCTGTGAACACATGGGAAAGGTGTACGGGATAGGAGAGAGCTGGATAACCAGTGACTGTTACCAGTGTGTCTGCATGGAGCCTTTTGGAGTGGGATGCTGTGACCAGTGAGTTGGTTTTAAATTCACAATCACCCCCAAAAACTAATTTGAATGTGGCATACATATAACTCTGGTCTTCCCTACAGTGGAGCTGAACCCGTGGACTATCCAGACTGGTGTGAGGTCATCCGTAAACCTGACTCTTGCACTAGTGTTGTTGTGATGAGGGTCAATCACAAACTACCATGCCTCTGGGGAAGAGGCCGTCTAAGACCAGCCGCAGGCCAACCTTGGAAATCTGAAAACGATCCTTTATTTTGAGTTCAGCAATTAATAAAAAATAGCAATATAGCAATGTTTGATGTTGATTCAATAAATAAAGATCATGGGTTTTAGTTCATCTTAGGGTTTGTGAGAGACTAAAACATGGTTCATTTTATTACAAAATCTGCAAAAAACTACCATAGGAATTATCTGCTTACTCAGTTGAAGTTTAATTTCACATTTTAAAATAGTGTTGTGCATATTTATTGTTGATGACTCTGTCTGAATGTCTGGATGTTTCTAGTTCATGTTTTAAAATTTAATAAAAATGTACTGTATCTAATTTAAGCTGTGTCTAATTTCTGGTTTTGTTAAATGTGATTACATTTTTCAAATGTCATAATTTATACAGATAGCATCACCAGGACACAGGTATCTGTCTGCTGTTCAACTAAAAGAGTTTTGTTCAAAAGAAAACAGGGCAGTTTAATTTCAGAATAATGTACATTGGATAAAATGATTGATGCATGTATAGTAGCTTTTGAATGTCATACAGGGATTAATTAAATCTTATCTAAATCCAAATTAGAACATCAGAAGTTAATTGTTGATTGTATTTTGTAATATTGCCTGAATCTGCAAAGTAACTAAAGTTATCAGTTAAATGCAGAGGAGTAAAAAGTACAATATTTGCTTCTGAATTATGGTAAAGAAAAAGTATAAAGAAGCAGAAACTGTTAATACTCAAGTAAAGTGCAAGTGCTTCAAATTGTACACTGTCTGTCTACAGTACTTGAATTAATTTACTTCTACCACTTTTCGTCTTTAAAATATTTTAACCTTATTATTATTATTATTATTAATTCAATCGTCTTTAAAATATTTTATTATTATTATTATTATTAATTCAATTCAATTCAGTTTATTTTGTATTCACAAATTACGAATTTGCCTCAGAGGGCTTTACAATCTGTAGAGTCCTTCCCTCACATCGGCACAGGAAAAACTCCCTAAAAAACCCCTTTAACAGGGAGAAAAAGGAAGAAACCTATGGGAGAGCGACAGAGGAGGGATCCTTCTCCCATGGACAGAATGCAATAGATGTCAACAGAATGACCATAACAGTTCTTAATACAATTATTATTATTATTCATTTTCTCTTGTAGAGCACAAGTGAGTGTTATTACAACATGACCAAGTCTAATTTGTAATAGATTCCCTAACCCTTGATGCGTGAGAGTTAATACTTTTATTTTGAAGAGAGCAGTGGCGCAGAGTTTCTACGTCACACGGAAGAGCGCTGAGTGTGTCCACTTTGTTGATAAGTTGTAAATGGACTGCCTGACTTAAACATTGTGCCTTACCTCTGATATTTTAGTGGTTTGCATACATTAAAAAGCAACAAGAAGAAATAAAATGTGGATACTGACACCCCTGGAGCCTGGAGGTAAATCTTTCTGTCCTGATTTATATTTTTGGCGCTAGCTTAACATATAAAGTGAGGTAGCAGGTGAAGTCAGCTGTGTTATTGAGTGTGTAATGTTTTGATAAAAACAACTTATACTGAAGGTAGAAAAATAAACTGTTCTTAACTGATCGAAATATAAGTAGATACATATTGGGTTAATGGCAGGATTGCGTGGGTGTGATGGACTTTGGTATTTCAAGTGTTTATTGTACAGTTATCAGCTAGTCAATATATCAGTTTTCGTTATATGGCAAATATAACAGTTCATGTGCAGTTTAATGTTGCCTAAACATACCATTGGGGTGTTTGAATGTTGTTTATCTGAGTTTCCTGCACCAAGTGGTGCCAAACCCACATGGGCTTACGAGAGTAACTGTCTCTCCTCTGACCGGGAAGTACAACAGCTGAACTATTTCATCTCATGTCTCCCTTAACTTAAAGTTATTTTATATCAGCTGTCTCTGAACAGGTAAAAGTAAAACACAAAGTCACTTACGTTCATGTCATACAGTCTCCACATTTGTAAAACTTACTCACTTACATAACATGTATGAACTTCATCCTAGATAATGAAGCATGCACTGCAGAACATATATTTATTAGATAATAGCAGTATCTCCACTGTGAAGATTTGGTGGTCTTCTACAATTGCAAACTGAATATCTTAGGGTTTTGGATTGACTTAAGATGTCAGCTTTGACTCTTAAATAATTGTAATTGGCAGATTAATTGATATTGAAACTTACAGAATTTATCTTTTTCCATTGCATTTTACTTCTTGTTTTGATAATACATTTTTGAAAATTGACTGCACTGATATGGACTTCACATACAAACAAAGCCACCCCTGCAGAATTGCCATGCAAGCAGACCATCAAGAGCAAATTGGACTTCAGTGTCTTGCTCTAAAAGGAACTGGATTCTATCAACCAACCTTTGCCGACCTGCTCTACCAGCTCACATTATTGAACTCAATTTTGTGGTATTTATTTTGTCAATATTGGCCTGCTCTATTGCACAGTGAAACAGATTCATGCAATGAGGATTGACACCCATGACAAAAAGTCACATGTACGAAATTTAGTATTCTTTTGAACCACAGTTGGGTTTCTCTGGTTGTGATTTCTACATTAGAAGGTCCATAACATGCCTCCTGTCACTCACAGGTGAGACCCACTATCTCCTCTCCAGTAAAGAGTATGTGGTAGGGCGCAAGAACTGTGACATCCTCCTACCCAACGACCAGTCCATCAGCAGGGCTCACGCTCATCTCACTGCTACTGACCAGGTGAGAGAAAGAATTGTTAAACAGTATATATTTTATTATATAAAGGACTTAATGTGTTCAACAGCATCTGCTGAGCATAAACAATTCACTGAGCACATCATATTTGAATACTTGTGAAACTGTATGTTCATAATTATGTGCAATACCACAATCAATTGGGCAGTTAAATGAATATATACAATATATAAACATAGAGCAAACTGCATGTACCTGTAGCTTGAAGTTATATCAAGATCAAAGAGAAAATCCTAATGAGTTTATGTCTTATGCAAAGCAGTAAAACAATATTAAAAATACAACTGAATCAGAATGCCTGGAAATGTGACACTGGTTACACAAAAGTTGGTTTACCTTTTCAAGTAAAGCCATTTCTTTGATTTGTTAATGTCTTTTCACTCCTCTGTAGTTAGAAAACCCTCCAGACAGGTTAAAAGTTAAAATTATCTTTTGAGAATCAAACATTCCCTCCCCTAGGCTCTAAAGTTGAATGTTATGATCTTACAGTCATTAACAGAGGTTGTGTCCAGCCAGAGTACAATGTTTTCCCTGAAAAAAAAGAAGTAAAACTTCCACAGAAATTGCTCAAAGCAATGCAGCAACAAGATTCACTTCTCTATTGTTGATCTATCTGCTAAGAATGTAAAACTGTATTACTATGTAGGTCTGTGCAATAACGATTAGTTTACAGATATGAGTGTTACAGTGCATACAGTTTGTATAGTAGTCTCATATTAGTGTGAATATTTTACTGGATTATCAAGATATTAATTTGACTATATAACCAAACCGAATATTTTACCAAGTTGATGAGCAACATGATTTAATTTGGTGTTGAGGCACTTATGCTCAGAAGGGGGTGCTATGGCTTCATTCCAGCAGGACTGAAACACTAAACACAGTCTACAGTTACAAACACAATCTGAGAGCTGCCAAACGGAATTTCGTTGTATCACTAAAATGATAATAAAACCTCTTTATCTCTTTTAATCTTAAAATAAAAAAATCAACTTTTTTTTCATTGGTGAAAATCTATTTATTTTTTTAAGTTAATGTGTATTCTTCCAGCATCCAACTTCTTCTGTCTCTGAAGGAGGTCATTAACCTTGTTGTTGTTAATGCATTACATTTTAAAACCAACCCCTCTAGAAGATTTTTCTTTTCATCCATATTCATCACCATCCTCTTTTTTTCTGTCCTTCTGTTTACTTTTTGCACTTTGATTCTTCAGTTTATAATCTTAATGTACTATAATAGTTTCTAAAAGTAATTCTCTATCTGTTAATATTTAAAAGAATCAATATTTCTTATTTTTAATTCTGGATGTCACCTCATCCAGCATGTGTCTGTAGTCCTCTCCACTTTTTCTTACACTTAAGGTTTAATTGATTTTCCATGCCTGGGATACATTTCCATTTTAGGCTTATTTAAAGGGATGGTTTTCTCGTTGAGACATGAATAATTGAACAGAAAGATGTAGGATGGTCCGTCTGACTGATGGAAAATTTCACGAGTTGCTCTTATGAATTCTATTCCTAGACGCTGACTTTAAAAGACACCTCCAAGTATGGTTCATTCGTCAACAGCCAGCAATTGACAGAAAACACACCAGTGAACCTAAAGTCAGGAGACAATGTAACATTTGGGGTATTTCACAGCAAATTCAGGTAAGTTACTGAAACAAGACCTGGTTAGTTATGTTTTACATCGCAGAACCACGGTCACTAAGTCTGGCATCATCTTTAAGTTTTAATTTCACTCACATGTCCCACCTAGTTTTATTTCTCCCAAACTCAGAAAATGTTTCATGTAACTAATAACACGTATGAATTTCTTGTTGCTCCTCCTTCATCATTACTCCTTCATCTCAGTGTGGACCATCAGAAGCCAGTGGTGTGTTCCTCATGTTTGGACACTGATGGCAAGGCGTTGCTCTCTCAGGCCCTGTTGGCTTTGGGGGGGAAGCTGGTCAACACCTGGACTCAGGATTGCACCCACCTGGTCATGCCTTCTGCTAAAGTCACCATCAAGGTCACAAACAGACTTTTGTAGTCTCATTAGGTGGTTAAATATGATGTGTTTATCTCTGAATATGTGTTTAATGGGCTTCCTCTTTTCTTTTTTAGACTATTTCTGCTCTGCTGTGCTGTCGTCCGATTGTGAAGCCAGAGTTCTTCACAGAGCTCAGCAGAGCTGCTCAGCAAAAACTACCCCCCCCTAAAGCTGAGAGGTACAAAACAATCCATCCTTATTTATTCACATTAATACTGAGAATGAACTGAACATCACATTGAATCAAACATTCTCTTGCTAAGTGCTGTACATTGTTCTTAAGGTTCACCCCTGAGATTGATGAGCCCAGCTTGAGTACAGAGGATGTTAACCTTGGAGCGATTCCATTTCGCAAACAGCTTTTCAGTGGAAAGACATTCATATTTCTCAATGCCAAACAAGTATGTCTACTTCTTTGTTTGTGATGACCTAATATTGTTTTCATGCTCTGCAGACCACAAGGCCAAAGATGAGCAGGGATTCAAGTTCAGTTCAATTGCAGTTAACACCCTCAGTCAGTAAAGGATGACAGAACACACAAGAGTTATAGAAATAGGCACTGGGACAGGCCGTATAATTGCCCATCACCCTGCTTGTTTTTCTGTCAGTTGCCTCAGAAATAATGGAAAGGCACATGATCGTGTCAGCGTCTTGTTTATCAGCTGAACATCAGTTGCCAGGCAGTCTGCAGCCCTGTGATCCTCTGAGACTGACTGCTCCAGTGGAGATCACAGGTTTTACAAGAGCTGCAACTAGTTGTTGTTTTACACTATTGATAAGATATTATCTACATTAGTTATTTAGTTTTTAAAATGTAGAATCAATGTTACTTTCATAAATTCCAAATGTATCTACCTCACCATTTATTGTCTAATAATGTCCATTGCAAGCAAATAAGTTTATTTTTAATATGAAGGAAAGCAGACAGTTTTTTGCCTTTTTTAAACCGTAATAAACAAATCTGTTGCAATTTAAATAGGTGAATTAATTGACTAATAATTTAAGCATTTTACTGGTGTTAATGCTTGCAGCTGTGGAATATAATAGTTATAATAATAATAATAATTATTATTATTATTATTATTATTATTATTATTATTATCTCCAGGATAGCAATCTCTGCTAGCTGTAAGTCGTTTTCATTCCTGTTAAAAAAAGCCAGCTGAAATGTAAATTGTAGTTACACTTATCCCATTATGATTCAACGTTTCTACATTTTCCTAGCTTGAAGCTGCAAATGTACATGAGTACAACAGCATTATAGATATCCTCTGGAATGCTTTTACAATAACTAAAATATTTATGGACGACTCAAAGGCTTTGGCCCTCAATTAGACTGACATGAGGGGAAATATCAAATAAAATAGTTGTCAGAAGACACACAGTCTCTTCTTTGTCTTTGATCTGCTGTTCTGATAAACAATCATGGTTTTGTAATCCCTGATCTTTTTATGTTGTTTGCAGCTCAAGCGCCTGAGTACAGCGGTGAATTTTGGAGGTGGCAAGAGCCAGCTGCTTGAGGAGGGCTCTTTGCCCCGGGACCTGCTGGAGTCTCCACGCAGCTGTGTGGTCAATGTTATGACAGGCAGCTCCCAAGCTCTGCTTCCTCCCTCTACCACAGAGTGGGGAAACTCTGTGAAGAACATTGTTCAAAGGTTTGCACAAACTCCTGCAGAAAATCACTTAAGAGGTTTTTTGGTGATTTATTTGTCAAAGAGACGATTTGTTAACACTTTAAAACTGTCTCGCTGGCATTTGTCTTTTTTTCCGCTGACACAGAAAAGGCCTCAGAGTCATCACAGAGTCAGAAATTGGTTTGGCTGCCATCTATGCTTCCTGTGAAAAGTACTGCAATCCATCCAGTCCAACACCAGACTCAGGTAGTTCACCAGACAGAAAAGCTGCGTTTTATTTTTCAGTTCATTTTTATGATATTTTTTTAATTTATAATCTTTGATATGTTTTTATCTTTGTTTATGTTTTAGATTCAGCACCAAAAGTGGAACCCAGAATCCCGAGTGCTTCGCTGTCGCAGAGCGTGGCGGTGGATGAGACTGTGTTACCTGCAGCATCTCAGAACATCACAGCTTATGCAGTTAACACGGAGCCATCACAAGGGTACTGACAAGCACAGTTCAGACACACATCTATTTTGTGTTAAAGTTTAACTTACACCTAAACTTTTCATTTTTGAATAGGAAGCCTTTCTGACATGTGTAATTTTACTTGTTTATCAGGATAGAGCTTTGTGAAGGTACAGGGGTGATGGCGGTCGGGGAGACTCCTGAGAGGAAGCAAAACCAGAACAGCAGTCAGCTCCGTGGATCCAGACCCGTTGCTAAGAAGACGACCACTCAGAGCATTGTGGCCGATACAATGAGCTCCTCATTCAACACTGTAGGGAACACAGACTCCCAGAGGAAGAAGCCTGAGTCCCAACAAACAGGTGGATGCACCGATCTCTCTTTTTATCTCTTGATATCTGAAGTCTTGAGAAGTACAGATACCAATCCAATGCTAGTTCACTGTTTCTCATTTGAAATATGTGTGAAACTGATTGGATTTGTATGTGTAACATAACATGAAGATTAACTGTGTCCTACACATCATTTCTTCTTAATTGTAATTGTTTAAAAAAATGGCACTTGAAAAACAGACACAGTTCAGAGTTCCTCTCTCTTTTTCAACGATATACTTAGGCTCTAATAGATTTCAAATCAATAGTTTGTTGTGCTATTACATGATGTATAGGATTGGTGCAATCCCTACAATTTGGCTCTATATGTCAGATATTGTGTGAAATATATCTATTCAGTAACTTCTGACATACAACAAGTTATTCAGTGAGCCTAAGAAGTGCTGCTAGGTGGATTGCGTTTCTTTTGGTAAGAGCCGGGCTAGCTGTTTCCAGTCATTATGCTAAGCTAAGCTAGTGCAATGCAGACATTGGTGACAGATGGGAGAGTAGTTTCATTCATCTCATCAACCTCTCAGCAAGTGAGCAAACTATCGCTTGAATGCATTCATGATAGGAACATTAGCTTAATGCCTGTAATGCTGTAACCAATAAATCAATGTTTTTTGCAGTTTCAGGTGCAGGCAGTAGTGGCATTAGGTCCGAGCCAGCCCTTCCCAGGGGCAATGGTGGCATGAAGACATTTCAACACAAGCAATCTCCTCAGAAACAAAAAATCCCTGCACAAGCTTCCCCACAGAAACAATCAACTCTGACCACATTCTTCCAAACTGTCAACAAGAAAAGGTAAACATCTGCTTTTTAAAGTAGGTAAAGGACTTTTGTTTGTAAGAATGAACTAACTGAGCTGATTCACTTTTGAGTGGCAACAGTATAAGATGAAAGTCTTATCTTATCCTTCTCTTTGTCTTCCTGTCATCAAGGCCTTTGGAGGAAGAGCTCTTCTCTGTCATGTCAGAGCCAAAACGGCCTGCACTGGAATCATCCATCAGCATACAGACACCAAACACTTCATCCACGTCTAAAGAAACATCCTCACGTTCAGACCGAGCCCCTGTGGCAATATCCAAAACTTCACATGGGTCAGCAGTTGATCTGTTTGTAGGACGGTCAGAGGCTCAGTCAGACAGGGTCTCCCACGCTGTCCAGGAGGAGCCACGTAGTAGAAAGAGGAAGGAGATGGAAGAAGAGATACAAATGGATGAACTAGAGTCTCTTATGTCTGAGGAAATGGACTTCTTTGATGAGCAACCGTCAGGGAATCAAGGCCAGCAAGCACAGCTATCAACGCTCAGTTCAACTGAACAGACACAAAGTTTAAACACTGTGGAGGCTTCGACATCAAGCAAGAGGCAACGGGTCCACCTAGAAGAAAATGTTAAGAACCAGAGGCCACAGGTGGGCCTGGAAAAAGAGAAGAAGCACAAATCTGACCAGCATGTCGTCACCATCAAGACAGGGCAGGTTCATCCTCCAGAATACAAGACAACTAAGAATGAGTCCAGCACACGTCCATCTGCCAGTACCAGTAAAGACATAGAGCCTTTTGAAGATGAGGGGCCGTCTTTCATTGAGGTGAGGATTTACTGACAGTGTTCTTTTATTCATCCAGTAATTCAAAGGAAAATACAATTAAAACTTAAACTGACTCAGCATACGTGATTGCTTCACTTTCGGTTTTCACTATTAACAGACATTTTTCACCCTTTTATTCCCGCAGGATTTAGAGCTACTCCAAGTAGATATTTGCCAGCCTAAAGAAGAGACTAAGACCCTTCTGGAACCGGTTTCAATTAAACAAGAGGTCCAAGTAAGTTCTGTTAAAAAGCTCTAACAATTACAGTTTGCTCTCGCTTCCTCCTTTTGAATATGCTACGTTTTCTAGTTGTAACTAGAAGCTTTATTCACTCCAAATATTTATTTTTTAAAGTTTGCCTTCCTGTTTACAATGATTCGAAGCTTAGGACAGATAGGAATCATTTGACACATCAAAGTCAGTAAATGCACTATTTCCTATGGTTGCAAGCCAAAAGTGTTAGATGTTACCTCAGACATTTTGATGTGGCTCCAGCTTCAGTCTCAGAGCATCAACTCAATTTTCAGCGTTTACTGGCACCCAAGGATTATAAGCTAAACGATGTATTTATTGTGCTGTCTTGAGACTTAAACCTCCCATATGCAATGTTATCTATATCCAAATAATAACCTAATTCAAAAGATCCTTATCAAAAAATGTTTATTTATGTTATTTAAAAAAAAATTGTATGATTATATTATCCTATTCTTTATCTCTTCAATAATCTGATTGGTTTTGCCTCAAGGATCCAGTGTTTGTCAGCTACACAAAATGTAGAACCATTCAGGATTCACAGGAGATACTGTCTGACCTGCCTGGACACCATGTTATTTTTGTAAAATCTGAAATCACTTTAGTTGCCTTTAGTTGTTTCTTACATATTCTACATCATTCATTGAAACAAAGAATTTTAACTGTCCATCAGACAAAAGTGACTTATTATTGTGATGTTTTGCAGGTGTCAAATATTGATGAAGATATTCCTAAAAAGCTGGTGTTAGTGGAGTTTAGATCTCTCACTCTGACCGCCCCTCCCAAAACCAAACCACAGAGGATGCAGAACAACGGCTACGCAAAGAACTTCAAATGCTTCCGGAAGGTCTGATTAATTACAATGCAACTAACACAACAGATAAAAGGAGAAGTGTGTAGGACTTTGTGACATCTAGCGGTGAGGTTTGAGATTGCAACCAAATGAATACCCAAAAATCAATACCTGTCAATGGGGGCTCTATTTTCCTCTTTTTAAATTAATTAAAAGAGTGAGTGATGTTTTTGGAATTTTGGAATTTTTTGGAATTTTTGGAATTTTGCATATATATCCTTTAAGAAATGATCTTGTATCCCATTGTCTCCAATGATGGAATGCATACAGTATGATCCAAAGCAGAAAGAAATTCCAATTAAGTTTGCATTATGTACAGAATAATGTATATTTTTTCATATAAATGTGCTTGTGTGTATGTGACAGATCCCTGTGCCAGGTGTAGAGGCCGAACCCCACATCATCGGAGGATCTGATCTACTGGTTCACAGCAGGGGCAAAAACTCTGATCTTGATGAATGGCTGAAAGATGCAGTGGAGGTACTATTGTCTCTCTGACTCTCTTATCTGTCTGTGATCCGTCTGAGCCTTTCCTTCATGATTAAACCTGTGTTTGTTTCAGGAGCAGCGTCAGAGCAGACGGGACGAGAGTGCTGGAGATGACCTCTTTAGGTGAGAAACTGATATTCATGTTCTGTAAGATGTGTAGTGACTTTGTTCCCCCCTTTACTTTACCCCCCCTAAATCTAGTATGTGAAGAAAAGCCAAACCATTTCATCTTACCTCTCTTTTGTCAGTGAACTGACATTGACAAGTAAAACAGTGGCTCATTCTTTTATGTTTGATTATGTATGATTTTATTGACCATTAGTAATGATTTTGGACCTTCCTGCTGCTTTAGCTACTTTTTTTGTTACCTGTGTCTTGAAAAATAGGCAACCGTTGGCATGATTTACTCATGTAGTATAGGGGAGGTTGATATGTTGAACCCCATCCAAAATATTTACAGAGAAAACACAGCAGTCGAAAGGTTGTATATAGAAAGTAATGTGAAAAATAACGTATTAATTTAAATAATTGAAAGTCCTATTTTCACCTCCTACACCAACAATCCAATGTTCTGTAGTCAAAGATAGAAAATAATCCTCTATACAATTTTCCAAAAAGGCCTTAGTTAATGTTATCATAGTTAATCTTTAGTATAATATCCCCTTCTTGTGTTTATTGTTTATTGTTTGGCCAGACAGGTACAGGTTCTCTAGAAAGAACTACAATATTTTCTGTTTACCAAGTGGTTTGTTTCTCTTGGACATAAAAATGTAAATTAAATAAATGAAATAAACATAAAAATACAATAAAAATAAAATTACACATTGTCTCTTGTAGTAGACGTGCTTGGTTCCAGTAAATATGCTAAAGCCTCCGTCATTATAATCAGATGCAGACATTATATAATTAATTGAGAATTATGTATATGGGGCCAGTGTAGCTTCAGTTTAACCAATCAGAACTTAGAATTTCTTTCGTCACAGCGGTTGCCAGGGTAACAGAGGTGATGTAAGTTGGCGCTGCTGCTGGCGCTGCCGTGTTTTCTTTGACTAAGCAGAAAAGAGACTGAGTCTGAGATTGATTTTGCGTGTGTGTGTCGAGGCTGAGCTGTTTGATCACTGATTCATGCTCAGTCAGTCATGCGTATCCGGGGAACAGACTCTGCTGCTAAGAAAACAATCCGCAATTTTTTTGGTAGGTCTGAACGAAGTTTCCAGACGTGGTTTATAGGAAGCCTGTTTGCTTTAAGCTGTTCAAACACTGTCCTCGTTTTACAGCGCTTAATTTGGGCTGTTTTTATGGTTTGTTCAAAATGCCTCTAAGGACATTGAGGAATGACCCATGATGAATGTTAAAAGCCCATCGTGACATGGACGGACCTATGAGATAAAATATTTTCTGTGTTTGTCTTTAGGTACAACCCCACCAAACTAACCAGGAGAAGATGAAATGCTTCATCTCAACGTCCTACACAGGGAATTAATTTAAAAGGCACAGGAAGTATGTCAAACTCAATAATCAAAGTACAAAAAAGACTTTGATAGAAAACTCCTGATATCTGTGTTTCAACTATAACTGCTTCATAACTGCTTAAATAATCAGAAATATTTTTCATTGTTTTGTATTCCCATTCTTCCTGTTCTTTCTATCTATGAATGTAAGTGACGAAGCCACTGACAGCAAACAATGTAACAAAACAGTCTCATGTTCAAAGATTTTTCTCAAGGTTTTATTCGTCAATAATAAAAAATGCGCCATACAAAACATTAAAAACTCTTCAGTTGTACAAGAGAGCATTAAAACGCTACATGCTGAAAGCAGCTTTTCCATTGTTTTAGAAGTCAAGACCAAATGTGTTCCCTGGTTTTAGCTGAACTAGAAACCTAAGAGGGATTCCAGTTGGTGCTTCCTAAACAATCTCCGATGAGCCTACAGGCACTTTTACAGATCTGAAACTGTTCAGATAAGTCGTCGTCATGCCAAGACATTTATGGACCATTCTGTGCGGAGAGTTGAAGCCCGACTATCTCTTCATATTCAAGGCAAGTGCTGCGTAAGAGTTGAGATTGGACTCAGCAGTCGGCATGAATTGTGCCGTAACAAAATTGGCAGCAGAGTGTCAAAAGGAAGCAGATTGGCCTTTTTAGACAATTATTCTCTCTAAATTGCCATGCGATTATTTCGCTTATTACTAAATGAGTAAGGCAAATTTTCTACCCAGTACTTGTAAGTTGCTTTCTAAAATCCATAAAAATCTCTACTAAAATGTTCCGAATGTGGATGGACACACAATAAACCTGTTGGTGCTTCAAAAAGCAAGCAGATTGCTCTTTGAGTTCAAAGTTGGGGACAGAAGTGTCCAACCTTGATCATATTTAAAATGTTCCTTTAAGTAAATTCAAAGCAGTAATAATTATTTAACTTAAAGAGTTTTCTCCACTTCTGAGTCACCCAGTCGCTGCATCACTTAGACGTACTTTTCCTCACGTCTGTCTTAGCACTTTTCTGGCTTTTGCTCACAGCAGCTGCTGCTAGGCAATATTTCATGCCTGCATGCATATATTTAATATTCATATCAAAACAATACTCAGAAGTCAGTGAAAAAGCATCAATGAATAATTCAGCTAAAATGTAATATTTAACACGAGAAACAACATTTTTACTAGTTAACTGTTATGATTACCAAACGGATTCAGTAATGTGATAAACTCCTAACTTAGTTAGTGGAAAAAGTAATGTGACTACAGTAACTAGTTACTTTAGAAATACATTAACCCCCCCCTCAAACCCACACACCAGTAACTCTGAGTACCATATTGCATTCAAGAAATAAATTCATAGTTTCATGTCACTATAAACAAACCATGAGTTGTGCAATGAGCAGCACACAAACATACTATGCATACTACATCACACTCTTGCAGACAGTGTTTAAATGACTGAAAGGAAGAAGAGATTGCTACTATCTCTGCTCACAACCTGTCAAAACCATTATTTGACACTTGATCAAACAATATTGACTGTGTGTTGTGAAGCCGTACTTAAAAATGGAAGTAGAGTTGGGCATTATGAAAAAGAAAAATATCTCCTTCTCATTTTGATGATGTGATTTGGGTAATCAAACGCGTTGGTGTATCTCATAAATAGTTATGGGAGAAGTTTGGCTTGCAATTTCTATGTAGTGTTACGTAAATAAAGTTGTGTACCATGTTTCGCAATATTAAGAGAAACATGATATTACTACAGTGATGGACAATAACTAATTGACATATTGCCCAGTCATGCACACAGGTAGATTGAATAGTTGATAGATTGAGTTTAGCTGTTAGCCTTCATGGGAAAAGCTACAATAATGCTAAATAATGACACGTTATCATAAAAATACATAGAGGATGTTAAGATTTGGTTTGCTAAAACTATAAAAAGTAAATAATTAAGATGTTATGATTGTAAAAAGCCTGTTCTCTACATGTGCATCTATATTGGTTTAGATTTAGATGAGCTGCCACTACAGGGCAAAATCAAGATGACGTAAAAATGTGTACATTGCGGGTTTAGATAAATGGATTGTGAAGGCAAGAATTTGTGTTGAATATGAAGAGAATATGTTGTAATTGATCTAATTGTCAATTGTTAATTTAAAGTACCACACTGGGGTTTCCTGTTTCTTTTAAGAACCCTCTCAGTAAACACAATGCCATCTTTATTTTTTCTAAATGTATTATTATGGAGTTATGGAGAATTAAAAGCATATGTTCATTTGATGAGAAGTTTGCATGTCTCAGAATTTAAAGTTGGCTGCCAAATGGGAAAATTTAAAAAAAGCAAGCATTGCCATCGGTGAAAAGGTCGATGTGCATTTAGTTGTCTGTTGTGGCACAAAATTTGCTTTTGTTCTGAATGTAAAACTAAAGAAAACTTTGAATTAAAGCCAGGATTTTCATTGTTCAACGGAGTACCATCTGAAGATGTTCATAATGTATGGAGATAAATAAAATAAGAAAAAAGTAAAACACCAGAGTGATCCTTTAATGATCATATCTTTTGCCAGGATACTTGAATCCAAAAAGTAGAATTGGGGGCGTCCAAAAATACATTCAGATTTGCAAGTAAAATTATTTGCATAGAAAGCTTTTCAGTAGCACTATAACCAAAGCAACAGTTCAGATGTATTAGACTTTTTTATAACTTTTTAAGGTATATGGCTTCAACTACCAGCTATGGCAGCTAAACAAAGAATCCTCTGTTAAAAGTTAAAAAAAATGGTAGGCTCAGAATAATCAGGAACATTTAGATTGCTTAGCCATGAACTTGTTGGGTAACACATTCTGAGAAAAATAGTGTGCATCCACTATTGCCATTACTCACCACTCAAGGTTGTCTTGGAGTTAAGTTGCATGGAGAATAAGCACAATGGCCTCTACTTTTAACTGCTTAGTAAATGGATTGAAAGACACATGGTGAACGAATAAATAACCCTGATGAAAATAAGGTCCCATTCCGTTATGAGGTTACAGATTGACTAAAAAACATTGGCACATGGTAGCTTGGACTTTTGGTGACTTCTTATGAAGTAAGACAAGACTCTTGAAAGCTGTCTTTTGTGTAATTCCACAAATTCTTTTTGGTCTCAGAGAGTTGTAACAATGCCTAGGCTTTGATGAGAGAAAACACTGCCTAAATGATTAAAACATTAAAATGTAGTTTTCCCCTTCAACTTTTACATTAGTTAGTAAGAGTACTTGAAATCTGTGCCCTACGACCTACGTGTATTGCTCTTTATTCCAACATGTTTTCAAATTAAGTTATTCCCTCCAATGCTGTAGAGCTTCCCTTTCTTCTTGAGTCTCTTCAGCAGACACGAGGCGATGCCTAAAGCGCCACCCTTCAAAAAGCGAACAAAGTTGTCCCCAACCAACGGGCCCATGGCAAACAGGCCTGGCTCCTTGGTACACTCAAAAGTGTAGGGGTGAATGTCAATGGGGTTCTGCGTGCAGGAGATAGGTTTTGTTGGATCCTGACCGAGGTACTGGCCCTGGCCCTTCAAGAAAAACAAGTTTGGGTTTGTCCCGATCAGCACTAAGGCCATGGAGATCTTGAATGCCTTGAGGGAGTTGTTCCCCTGCAGCAAACACTTCATGTCTGACTGGAAGGACACCAAGCAGTGTTCAGGGAAACTTGTGTAGTCAGGAAACAGGCTGACAGCAGCATTACCATCCATGTTACCTGCAGCAAGTTGGGGCTTTGGGCACATCTTGGCACACACTGAAGAGGCGATACTTACTGCCTGGGCTCTGTTTGAAGCAGAGGAGGGAGCCACGTTTGTGTAGGTCTGAGAGCACATCATGTTGTAGACTTTGTGGTACTCTGGGTACAGGGTCTTGGGCAGCTGTTTGAAGATGAGGTCTGAGTCGTTTACGCTCTTACGAAAGACATGCAGCACTCTGATGTTGCTGTTACAAGCGCACAGAACTGCATCTGCAGCACTTAAACCTGCACCTACAATTAAAACTGGATCAGAGTTCTTATCCAGTTTTCTCTGGCTTATGGCAAAACCCAGGTCTGAGATGCTGTGGAATACGAATGGTAGGTCCTCCCCCTCTGCGCCTAATCGAACTGGCGAATCGGACGCACCAGTGGACAGTACTACATTCTCAGCAAACAAAGAGAAGGGCACATGAGTGTCGTTCTGCACCTGCTGGTATCCCCTTACTTCCCAGACAGCCCCCCCTCCTCCATTATTAAGACACTCAACTCCATTTCCCTCAAAGCTTTCATTCCCACCATCTTCCACCCCTCCATCTCCTTGATCACTGTGCCTATTTTCCAGACCTTCACCCTCGTGCCCCCGGCAGAGCTTTTGGACTGAGGTCACGTAGGTGTTGTCAACAAAATTCTTTTGAAGGCCCTTTAGCTTCACATAGTTACGGTAATAGGATGAGATCTCCTCTGGGGTGGCTCTGTCACTGGTGACATCCCTAGAGAGAACAGATAGATGATGAGGAAAGTGGTAGCAGAGAATCAAACTGAGACTTTAGCCGTGTCTTTGCTGTCAACCTCCCACAGTACCTGCGTTTCCCGTTGGTCAAGTCCCTGTAGTTAACCCCAGGAAGCTCCATCCAGATGCCAAGACTAATAGTTAGCATTGAGCCCTCCATTGCCTGAGGAAAAGAAAAGAAATGAGAATGCAGAATGTCAGACAACATGATGATTGATAGAAAAAAATGGATAGTTACAAGTATGCAGCAGATTCAACTTTGTATCTTACATGCCAAGCACCTCCAGGCGTTGCCCTCCCCAACACCAGATGTGGGATGTGTTGCTGCTTGTCCCTCCTCCACTGAAGGACAGGGGGGAACTCGTAGCCAAAGTCAGCATTGGGGTGCAGAAGTGTGTCAAACAGCACAGCCACAGGGTTCCTTGACCTCCCCTCAAGACCTTCACTCAAATATTCCAGATCCTGCAAAAAATCGAGTCATTATGATTACACACCTGAGTCACTGTGTTCATGTGTACATGTTCAATGAATTCATGAGTGTTTTTACCTGTTCAGTGATAGATAGGTGTTTGTTCTCCTGCAGTTTCCTGTATAGTATTGGGTTTGGGTGGACAGTTGCTGTGTCTAGATAGGGCTTGTGTCCACTCAGCAGGTAGGACAAACAAATGCCTGATGGTCCGTTCCCTGAAAACAGATCCAGGTTTGGGAAATGGTGGATTAGCATCACAAAGGAGCCCACAGCATTAAGTGACACAAGTTAGATGCTTTTAATGCTTTTAATGCTTTTAATGCTTTATGTGTGCAGGATTTGGGCCAAGCTGGAATAACAACAAAACATTTTTTTTTTTACCTATGATAACCACAGGGACAGTGGGTGGGTGCTCTTGTGGCAGAGCGCTCTCTTCCAGAAGAGGCATGGCTGCAGCCTGGGCCAGAGCCGGCACTGAGGAGGAATGATAGAAATTAGAAGAAAGTTCCAGACATTTCTGTGGCCGTCTATTTGATACTCTACTATAAGCAGAGGCCCGTTTGTGCTTTGAACATGTTCAAACCGGCTTGCTGTCTTTGTGTCTGCCAATGTTGTTGTTGTCTCATGTTAGCTTAGATCCTGTCTCCATCCACCATCATCAGCTGACTCTCACACAAAACACGAGAAAAAAACCGTTATTCATCCTGTTGTTGTGCTTTCACAACCAGTCACGACCCTCCCTGTCTGGGGCTTCACACACGTGGAAACACCCCGCCACAACACAACGTGGCCCCTGCTTTTCTCTTTGCTGTCCCGCCAACGTCCACACACCCCCTGTCCTATCAAACATGGCCTGCGGCGAGGCTAGCCGCTGTAAAACCCTGGTGCCGCTTCCCAAACAAAGGGGAGTTCTAATCAGATTTATGTAGGCTTGGGTCCGTTGTGAAACGTTGCCATTGAGCATGTGTAGTGTGTGTTTGTGTGTTACGCGACAGTGCCATTGTGTGCCCGCCGGGCAGCAAATCCCCCCTGATCACTCCTCCGAGTGGGCCCTAATCCCACTGGGCCTGTTTATGTCTTTACCGCCCCTTTCAACAGCAGCAGGGTGAGAATGTGGTCCTGGCATGGTGACAGATCTCCTCCTCCTCTCATACCCATTCCACACTAGCACACAAACACTCACAGACAATCCCGCCAAAACATTACCCACCTTCCCCAGCAAACAGTGCCCACTTGCCCCAGTTTCATAGCTCATACTAACCAAAACACTGCCCACACCGCCTTTGTCTTACGTTCCAAAACTCTGACTCATTTCCCTTAAAACTCCTATGTCTCCCTGCTACCAATACAATCCGCCTCATTTCACATGAACCCCTCCCTCCCTCCCTCCCTCCCTGACCTGTCTGTAAACTGTTGTCTTTGGCCTGTCTGTAAACTGTTGTCTTTGGCCGTTGGCTTGTTTACCCCTTTCATTCAAAGCACTGGGATTCCACACATGGCCTGACCTGTATGGAGAATGTTGTGCCCCCAGTTGGCAGGCTGATACTGGTATTTCCATGCCACTGGTCAATTCGACAAACCCCACAGTGTTTACAGGCATAACAGTTATTTTTGCTTCAGTTTTAACTCTGCACACCTTTAAATCAGTGTGTACCAAAATAAGATTCTCTAACTGTAAGTGGATTTCAGGAGATCCCATCTAATCCACAGTCATTTATTTTTATTTGAAATTAGACCCACCAATAGATCCACAAATAAACAGTAAGGGAAAATATGTACCATAAAACAATTCCAACTTAAATGTCCAATTACTGGCTGTGGGAGCTTTCAATGGTATATTTTGTATTAATCAACAAATGGAACAAAATTGTGTATTCACACAGCACTATGTAGTGTTTGTTTATGTTGTTATTCAGTTCCCTGAACATGCAGCGCTCCTCTATCATTCAGAGCTGGATTGTTACTCTGTACATCAGTTACTGATGGATCAAGTGCCTTTGACAGATGATAATAATGCATGATGCATTGTTAACTGTTTATACTTTTGAAGCACCATGTTGTTTCACAATAACATTTCATATTTTTTAGATATGAAGTAGTACTTATTGAGAATAAATCTTTGTACTTTATGTGTTTTTTTCCTTTTCTTTTACATTTGATGATGCTGTTTTTGAATACCAATGTAATACACAGTTTTAATGCATATCATCCGAGCAGCTTGAGAGGAAACCACAGTACATCCAATGCTAAAATGTGAGATTAATAGAACTTCATTGTTGTTGCTAGTATTTTGGTTTGTTGGCTTCCTGCCCTTTCATGAGCCTACATTTGCTCATTTTGCAGCATGTGTGGAGAGGACAGACTAAACTTTTCTAGAACATAGTCTGGAGTAATGTTGGCTCGCCTTGTATAAGGAAAACAAATTATACTAACTGCTACATTTTGACGTTTAGTGTTGTCCATGGAAAATGAAAAGCCCTTGTGTCGTTAATTTGGAAACTGTCTTTGAAAATATCAGTGCCTTTCAATCAGGTCTACTCTTTTCTCAATTAAGTACAGGATTTGTTTGAAAAGGTGCATTTGATATTCGCAGGCCTACAGCTACAGCCTCATCTTTGCAACTTGTGCTAATTTGCATGGAGCAGCCTGCAGGTCAGTTACAAAACTTCAAACCAGCTCGATATTGTGTGTGTGTGTGTGTGTGTGTGTGTGTGTGTGTGTGTGTGTGTGTGTGTGTGTATATATATATATATATATATATATATATTTTTTTTTTTTTTTTTTTTTTTTTTTTTTTTTTATACAATAGACCTGTGTGTGGTTGTTGTTGCAGTACTAGCCACTGGATAAACTGGATGATGTGGCAGTCTGTTACAGCGTCATCCACATCACCCTTATGGGTTAAAACCTCCCACTACATACTCCTGACTCCGAGCAGCGGTCCTTGCAGCCTGCATCCACTAAGGCACAAGGAGCACATGCGATAAGCGGCAATGTTACCATCATTGCATAATTTAGGTCAAACGCACATTCACGGGCATCCGCAATACTCGACCAAGAACGTGATCTCTTACCGCGTTGTGATGTATCTCTCTAAGTCCCAGCCGCGTCCTGTTATCACGACCCACGGCTGCGTTTGTATAAATAGACAGACACCGGTGGGAGGAACTGTCCGGGCTCTTTCATGAGATAATAAGCCAACCTCTCTCTCTCTCTCTCTCTCTCTCTCTCTCTCTCTCTCTCTCTCTCTCTCTCTCTCTCTCATCACACACACACACACACACACACACACACACACACACACACACACACACATAGACACACTCTTACCTCAGTGCAGTTAAATCCGAGCAGACCTGGTTTATTCAGGTCTGACCAGCCTGTAAATCCCGCCTGAGAGGTAGATCTTCTCTGTGTCTTGATGGCAAGAGTGTGAGTGTCGTCTCATGCGCATCTCTGCACCGGCAGGCGTGCGCACGTTCACGGAGAAAGAGAGAAGATCAGAGCATCTCCCAGCATACTCACAGCATCCTCACAGCACCCTCACAGCACCGCCGACACTCTGCTGTTCAATGAGTGGGATTGACGTGGAGAGTTTTACTGTTAAGAAACAAGAAATGCATTGCCCAGATCTCAGCAATGCTCAGGACAGTATTGTTTCTGCCCATATATTAAAGCCCTGCTACCTGATGTGCTTTATATCGCATAATATTAAAGTGTTGGACAGAATGAACAATATTTTAGTGCTGTTGCTGTTCTCAGAAGACTTTAGTGAGGCTAAAGCTGAAAAATGTCCAAAGGTTGGGGGGTCTACAGAAATGCTATCCAAATTGGAAATGGTTCATACTCTGAAGAGCATAAATGTGCATACTAAACTTCATAGAATTCCTTGGTAAGATAAGATAAGATAATCCTGTATTAGTCCCGCAGCAGGGAAATTTGCAGTAGGCCTACAACTTAGCATTTGGCCTAGTAGTGGTGTTACCTTTTTTCATGTTGTGTAGCATTGGTAAACAAGACTTTTTCAATGAAAGGTCAGGGGATCACCAGAGTTATCCTTTGAGGATGATGAATATCCATAGCAATTGTCACTCAATTGTCACTCTGTAGTAATGTGTTGGAATAACCGACCAACTAACTAATGTTGCAGGTTGCACTGTTTCTGGAGCAAAAGTACACATTCAAAATGTAGGTTTTATGCTTTGTCAATGAAAATGTTGCGTATTTTGTCTTACACCAAGTTAATTACTTAATTTGGTACCAAAAAAAAAAAATGTGATCTGTGTCACCCATCCTAAAATAGTTATAGTGGCCTCAATGGTATTGCACCATGATGCAGTTGTTGGTCTCATAAAAATGAAGTTAGCTTAATTTGAACTGAATGACCCATTAAAAATGTTTTCATATCAAAATGCTTTGAATGTTTCAGCATATGCTTCCCCTTAGGGAGGCTTACACGTTTATTGTGTAAGTAAGTAAGTAAGTAAGTCATGCTTTTTTGTTCAGGCTATGTCCCAATGTCTGTCTTCATTACTTTGACTTGTGTTGTTTTTTGCAGCACAGTGAAGCCAAAAAACAAATATCCAGATTGTCGACCATTAACTTTGAAACTAACTAAACATTATCAGTATGCTCATGAGTTATTTAAGACAGTATATGGAGGAAACACCACCAAACAAAACTACCTACCTTTAGTTAATATAGATATTTCCCAACACTGTTGGGTTGCTAATTCTGATTGAGCAGTTGATACACATAATTTTAAAATATTAAGTAAACGGAAAATGCTCTTAATCTTGGTATTCTGTATTTGCAGGAGCCACAACCTCACGTTTCGGTATAACTCTTTCTTTATATGCCTATAAAGGACCAAGATCCACGCAGCTGTCACTCAATCCTCCTTAGTCCCGCCTCCTCACCCCATCATCCAATGAACTGAGAGGAATCCACCGCTTCCGGTCCTACACACAAACACATGCCGACTAGCCGTTAGCTAAGGCAGCAACACAAACAAAGTGGGAATAAACGCCGCTGAAGATGGTCCAGTTGAGTAGAATCTGCTTCCGCAAAGTAAGTATTGAAGCAGACATCATTTTAATCTCATGAAAACAATTCAACAGTGTCTGTTTATTAACAACCGTAACAGTGACATTGGCTGACAGTGACTCACTTTGTGTGTTTGATCTCTAGCTCTTATACTTAAAATGATCTAACCCTCAGCATAAAGATGAACTAGCGTTAAAGTGTACAGCTTTATGTGTATTGTAAATGCATTGACAACAAACTATTTTTTTTTGACAGTCATTAACCATTGTGTTCATCCCAACACAATTAGGTTAGGTAATATATAACACAATATATATGTGTATATATATATATGTATATGTGTATATATATATATATATATATATATATATATATATATATATATATATATATATATATATATATATATATATATATATGTATATGTATATATATATAAATTATCTTCAACATGTTATTACAGGAAAAATGACTGATGATGGAGATCTTTATAGGCAAGTCTGCGTCATGTATAGCAAACATTGTTTACATAAGTGTGTTGCATGTACAGCTGGAGTGAAGATGTCTATGTTCAGAGCATTTTTTTTTTTTTTTTTTTTAGTATGTCATTTATATGTAAAGTGTTGTCTTTTTTCTGGACCCAGATTCTGGAATAAAGTGTGATTTGATTTGATTCACGGATGGATGGAGATAACATATTATCAAATGTAGTCCTATCTCCTTATCCCAGTCTTTTGTCTCTATCACTAATCACTCTTTTCTGCCTCCTGAAGTATGGAAACTTTGTGGATAACCTCCGTCTGTATGTCCGTGGAGGCAGCGGGGGCATGGGTCTACCCCGTCTTGGGGGACAGGGAGGGAACGGGGGAGATGTTTGGGTGGTGGCTACCAAGAACATGACCTTAAAGAGGATCAAGGACAAGTACCCCCACAAACGATTTGTAGGTGGAGCGGGAGCCAACAGCAGGTTTGTTTCTACAAATACAACCTTAAGTTTCCTTTAGTGCTAAGTCGGAATATCTGTTATTATGAATGGTTATTATTATTATTATTTGCTATCATGTTTTGTTCTGTTTTGCGTATAAGTGTGTGTGCGTTTGATTTATCCACAGGGTCCGAGCACTGAAAGGAGAGAGGGGGAAGGACAAGGAGATCTTGGCTCCTGTTGGTATCACAGTCACCACTGATGATGGCAAAATAGTTGGTATGCCAGACTTCTTTTGAAATACCTCCCCCATTGTGTACAATTCATGGTCAGCAAAGTCAGTACTACAATGTAACAGTTTACTTTCTTATAGAAGCCTTTGAGGTTGTACGTTTATGGGGTTAAGTGCATTATTTGGGGCATAAAACGTGGAGTATCTGTAATCAAATGGGAGAAGACTAGCCAACTGATGTTCTAGTAGAAACTCAAATATCTTAAACCCCTCTCCCTCCAAGGTGACCTGAACACTGAGGGTGATCGTCTGATGGTGGTGAAAGGAGGAAAAGGAGGCTCCTTCCACTCTTTTTTTGAGCCCAGTAAGGGCCCGACCAAACACATAAGGCTGGACCTCAAACTTATTGCTGACCTGGGCCTTGTTGGGTAAGAGCAGCAAAACACACATAAACATTATGGTTAATTTCAGTGGAGACTCAAATTTGGCACAAATGTTTTTCTTAAATATGTGATATCTTAGTGCTGATTCACCATCAGGTTCCCAAATGCAGGAAAGTCCTCTCTTCTGACTGCCATGTCTAATGCCACGCCTCAGATTGCCAGCTACGCATGTGAGTACTTCATCCAACACACATGTACAAACTGTTCTTTTGTGATCTTATTTGTGCCTTTATTGCTGTCTGAATTGAATAGAATGCTGTAATATTTATTTTTTATCAGTGTTATTTCTAAAATATTTATTTCACAGTCACAACTTTGAAGCCGGAGATCGGCAAACTGATGTATGAAGATTACAAACAGGTATGGGAATGCAACTTATTGTATTTTCCTTTAACTTTCGATTTAATTGATTTCTTCTTAGTGGTTTCCCCTCATTGAGTGTGTTCTAATTTTGACTTTTGATAGATTTCTGTTGCTGATCTCCCAGGCCTGATTGAGGGAGCTCACATAAACAAAGGCATGGGTCACAAGTTCCTTAAACATGTTGAGAGGACCAAGCAACTTCTGTTTGTGGTACGTAGTAACAGAAAGTACATAAGCTGACACCTACAATATATGTTTGATTGTAGTCAGAATAACTAGCTGATGATGATGGTGTTGAAGGAGTTTGATTTGGTTGTGCTTTTTCTGGATGCAGGTAGATGTTTGCGGTTTCCAGCTGGCAAGTAAAACACATTTTAGGTCGGCCTTTGAAGCTGTTCAACTTCTCACCAAGGTGAGAATGATATTGTGAAAGACTCAAGTTCCAATTTTAACTTTATTTCTTACCATACTTCTCTTTGGCTTGACTCTGGATCCTTCCACCTCATGCATACCATTTAATTACCTTCACCATCATATCCTTCTTTTCTTTCAAACTGGACTAAAGGAATTGGAGTTGTACAAAGAGGAGCTAGTGTCGAAGCCGGCTTTACTGGTGGTGAACAAAATGGACCTGCCTGACGCTGAGGACAAACTAGAGGAGCTGAAGGAGCAACTACAAAACCCAGATGGTAAATGTGATGTATTTTTTATTCATTATCTTTATAATTTTAAACTTATTTTTGGTGCAAATGAAATTATGTATTGAATGAACAGTATACTTTACTATTACTTTTTTAATGCTTTTTTTATGGCATACTATACTATGTCTGTTTTGGGGGGGTAAGGCTCTACATTTATTTATCATTTTTTACATACTATACTGTGAGTGTGATGAGACTTTTTATGCTGGACTATAGAATACGTTTTCATAATTTTTTATTCCCTCTATACTATCACTTTTATGACCTTTTCATGACATACTATACTATGACTTTGACTGACATATTATGCTATGACTTTTTATCATATTTCTTAACATACCATTTAGTTACTTTTTTATGATTTTTGATGGCATACTATGCTCGATTTTTTTTAATGACCTATCACTTTTTATTGCTTTTAATGAGATATAATACTATGACTTTTTATGATATATTCATGTCATATTATGGTATACCTTTTTTATTACATACTATTTGTTTATTCTGACCACTATGACTGTTTTTTTACTTTCCATGACATACTATACTATGACTTCTTTATGATTTCTTTCCACACACTATACTATGACTCTTTTTAGACATACTATACAATGCCTTTTTAATGGCATTTTATGAAATAATACATATACATTTTTTTATGACGTATTATACTCTGTCCTTTTTATGACTTTTCATGTCAAACTATATATAATATAGGATAACGTTGTGCTGCCTATTAGTTTGATGTACTTGAGTGATACAAAGATGGAGTCAGAGGGACATTAACCTTGCACTGGTTTAGATGAAGACAGCAAAAAGAGTGGAGACATTGGGATCAGTTGGATTAATCGAACGGTTAACAGATCCAGGATTTATCACAACCATATGTATTGCCTGTAACATGTTACAGGGCAGTAATACAAACTGGGCTATTGTTTTCCTTCCCGCAGAGTTCTCTCATCTGTTGCCTGATGACATGATGCCGAAGAGCTGCATAACCTTCAGACACATAGTTCCTGTCTCTGCCGCCACTGGGTTTGGTGTCGACCGTTTAAAAAGTTGCATCCGGAAATCGCTTGATGAAGATGCAGTTATGGAAACTAAAGCCATCCATCAAGACAGACTGCAAGCTCTGAGGTCTCACTCACATTAGCATTTGTGACGTACACGGACAACATGTAACGCATTTCTTCGGGACCTACAGCGTACGATAATGGATGACACGTGTGACAACAGAAACTGTGCAGCAAACTGTCCATAGAAGTTATGGATGATGACTTTGTCACTGACTGTCTCAGGCACAACCTTCAATGGTATGAGGCTAAACAAGTTCAGCACGAGTTGATCGTTGCTTCCAATGGTCCTTTGTTTCGCCGGATGGTGTTTCAAAAATTGAATCCACAGTTAACAGGTTCCATTTTTATTCAGAAATGATACATTGCAACAGATTTATATGCTTACATATGAAAGGGTGTTGGTCAAGCAAACACAAAAGCAGCCCTCCCCCTGTAGTGCCAAATACATTAAATCATACAGAATTTACTGAACACCTTGAAGCTGGTATTTATTTTTATTGATATGTTTAGCAGAGATGCACCGATCCAACCTTTTCTTCCCTGTTGCAAAGTCTGATACCTGAAATCCAATACAGAGTACCAATCTCTATAGTGCTCTCTTTTTCCCATTTCATTTCTTTTCATTTTCAATTGTATGTAAGGTAGCATGATGCCGAAGATTACTGTGATTACTGAGTCTGCCATGACTGAATTAATGTTACTGATAGTGGAAATCCTGAAATTTATAATGACATTGACAAAAAAGACTTGTAAAACAGTTTCTGTGGATTGGTCACATCAGGCTCATACTTGTTCCACTAAACAAGGTCAGAATTGGATGGGTCAGTTTATCACAAGTGTGTTGCTCATGTTTCAAAATACAAAACAATCTATAATGTCAGTTTTTCATTAAACCTGTTTCTTTTCCTCTATAAGTTAAAGTGAAATCTGAGGTTATTAGAAATGTCAGCAGATGGGTTGATGAAAGTTGTATTTTATATTTAAATAAATAACAATACTGAATGATTAAGAAGAAAAGATATGGGGACTGGGTTTTGCATCATACGTATGTAAGGCATACAGGCAACAAAAGAAGATAAAGAAATTAAAAGCAGTTTTTACATGTTGTACCATGACTTATTTCTACATACTATGACTTATTTTTACCTACTATACTTTGACTTTTTCAACATTTTTATTATATGACTATTCGACATACTATACTTTGACTTTTTTGACATACTATACTATGACTTATTTCAACATGCTATACTATAACTTTTTTCATCATTCTATACTATGACTTTTTTTCGACATACTATTCTATGACTTATTTCGACATACTATACTATGACCTTTTTTCGACCGACTACACATGACTTTTTTCAACATATGACTTTTTTATGATTTCTTTCAATATACCATACTATGACTTTGTATTTCTATATTTGAGATACCATACTTTGACTTTTTTGACATGCTACTATGACTGTTTTTTACTTTTTTCGACATACTATACTATGATTTATTTCGACATACTATACTGACTTTTTTATGATTTTTTCCCTCATGCTATACTATGACTTATTTCGACATACTATACAATGATTTTTTTCCACATGCTATACTATGATTTATTTCGACATACTATACTTTGACTTTTTTGACATACTATACTATGACTTATTTCAACATGCTATACTATGACTTTTTTCATCATTCTATACTATGACTTATTTCGACATACTATACTATGACCTTTTTTCGACCGACTACACATGACTTTTTTCAACATATGACTTTTTTATGATTTCTTTCAATATACCATACTATGACTTTGTATTTCTATATTTGAGATACCATACTTTGACTTTTTTGACATGCTACTATGACTGTTTTTTACTTTTTTCGACATACTATACTATGATTTATTTCGACATACTATACTGACTTTTTTATGATTTTTTCCCTCATGCTATACTATGACTTATTTCGACATACTATACAATGATTTTTTTTCCACATGCTATACTATGACTTATTTCGACATACTATGCTATACTATGACTTATTTCATGATTTTTTTCCACATGCTATACTATGACTTATTTCGACATACTATGATTTTTTTCCACATGCTATACTATGACTTATTTCAACATACTATACTATGACTTTTTTTCAACATGCTATACTATGACCTTTTTCGACATACTTTACTTTGACTTTTTTCAACATGCTATACTCCTTTTTGCGACATATTATACTTTTTTTTTTTCCTAAATACTATACTGACTTTTTTTGTTTTTTTGACTGACTACACTATGACTGTTTTTTGACATACTATACAAATACTTTTTTGTGTTAATTTCCCCACATGTTATGCTATGACTTACTTTCCTTTTTTCCACATACTATATATTTTCTTTTTCCGACATACTATACTATTTTGTTTTTGACGGACCACACTGACTTTTTAATTACTTTTTTTGACATACTATAACATGACTTTTTCAGAAATTTTTCATTTCACGATACTATGACTTTTTTCGGTATTGTAATGGAAATTACAATACTAAACTATGATTTTTTATTTCTATTTTTGACATATGTTACTATGATTTTTTTGACCTGTTACTATGACTTTTTTTCCCACATGCTATACGATGACCTTTTTCGACATACTATACTATGACTTTTTTATGATTTTTTCCCTCATGCTATACTATGACTGTTTTTCTACATATTATACCAGGACTTTTTTATGACTTTTGTCTCCATACTATAAAATATAATTTTACATTTTAAAACATTTCAACATATAGATAATTTGTTTAGGCTATATTTTGGCTTGATTTGATAGGAGGGAGGGTTACTCTGAGTAACACAAAGCATTCAGTCATAGTTGGGATTTTAACTAGTGCTTCTGCATCTACTACTACTATACTATGATTTAAATTACTTTTTTCGACATGCTGTACTATGGCTGTTCTGACTTAATTTTTTCGAGAAGCTATACCATTTTTTTTTTATTGTTTCAACATACTATACATGTAAGTTAACATGAGGCCAAGGATTACTGTTATATTTGTAAAAAAATAAAATAATTTGCAAGTCAAGAAAGTCCAATTTTGCCTTAAAACTGTTACAGTGTAGGACCGCGAAAATATGTAATTATAAAAACTGCATTACAAAAAGTTGCGAATGTGACGTCCCTCTCTGAAGCTATGATTCCTGTGTGTTTCATACTACTCACAAGAGCAACAGGTCTTGCTTGATCTTTCTCTTCCCGACTGATAAAAAGTGCTGCTGCAAAAAACACAGCTGGTAAGATAGGCCAAGGTAACAACCATATTGGTGTCGAGATGTAGTTCACTGAGCCGTTTCACACAAAACTATAAGGTACTAGAACAAACCTACGATAAACTGCAACTTTCTTGACTTGCAAATTATCTTTTGTTTTTGCAAACATCCTTTGTATAATTCATGGCACAACTCAAACAGGATCAATAAATATATGCCTTTGACTACCTCTTACCAATTTTTCCGAAAAAAGGACCCATGGAGGACACTTCAAACAGAGGGACTAAGCCTCTCTATTGCAATGCAAAACTAATAATAAAGTCAGTTTTCAGGTAAACCTGTAGCGTTTCTTTTCCTCAAAAGTAAAAAAAAAAAAATCTGTAGTTATTAGAAATGTCAGCATAGACAGATGTGTTGATGAAAGTTTTATTTTATATTAAATATATTACAATACTGAATGATTAAGAGGAAAAAATATGGGGATTGATTTTTGCATCATCAGTCTGTACAGCTTACAGCCAAAATTAAAAAATAAAGATAAAAAAGACAGCAAATGCAGTATTTAGTAGTAGTACATGTGGGGTTTTTCAAAGTTCCTGCAGCAGAGTGCTGATGTGTCTGGCAGGATGGGACCACATGGTTGAGACTGGGTGGTACATGAATACATTCAAGTCTCTGGCCAGATAGAGACAGACAGCTCATCTGAGGGGACGTTTTGCCAGAGTCGTCCTGTTACGATCGTCAGTCCAATCGTGTGCAGACAATATGTTCGGAGGATTGACTGCAGTCCAGGTGGTCCCATCCTGAGCGGAGAGTCCTAAGAATGTCGTATAGTGCAATGTCCATAAAACCAGACAAAATGTTTAGCTGTTGCACAGTATTATGATGTTAAAAATATTACTCAAAGCTCTGAGATAACGCTCTCCGCAACCCTTGGTGTAGCCCAGGAAGATGACTGTGCCACCAGACGCTGACAAATACTTTAAGAAGATCAGAGCACAGAAGAAGGCTCTGGTAGAAGGCAAATCATGAGCCTATATAGATCTCATTTACAACATTACGTGTGTCCAAACCTTATATGATACAGATTAGCACATGCCAGAGGAACGACTGATTCTATTGGCCCCAGGACAAATGTGTTTAAAAAAACCGGTCTCCATTCAAACTCATCAACACACATAATTACAATAATGCACTTAATTACTGTTTGAATCGTTGCTGTACATAACGCTAAGAAAATAGTGAACATTACAAAGGTACTTAATAAAAAAAGATACTAGTAGCAACATTAATCCAATACTGTGAAGATCTTATTAACTATACAGTCCTAACGCATACATTAATTACAAATTAATTGGTGCCCACACCAAAACAAAAACAAAACAACAGTAAAATGACAAACAGGAGGCCTTAAGACAACAATTTAGAACAATGAGTTGTAACTGTACAAAGGACTTGCTTTTGGGGAGTGAGATGGGGGTAGTTTTCAAGAAAATCAAGCTTAAATAGCTACACTGGCATCACATCAGCACTAAAACTCCATTCTCAATCAGTTTTTAAACCTCCTGACATGAATTGCCCTGACTTTGCTGACAAGCAGTGTAATCCCTGGTACACAAACCAATTTAGACAACAGCAAATAGGCAATGAGGGGAAAAAGTATTTCAGTGACATGCTTGTTTCCCGTTATGGTCTCACAAATAGCCTACCAGAGAAATAAAATCATTTGATTATAGAACTGTCATGCCGTTGGTCTTCACAAGCTCAAACAGCAAGCACTGTACAGCATAGTTAATCATTTACAAGGCTAAATATCTCAATCATTACAGCTAAATCCAAAATGCACAGTCAGTTTTCAGATTCCTCGCCCCAAGTCATCAACTGCGCTCCCATTATTGTTATTCTCACGTTCATCTTAGCGACTTCATGTGCTGCAACAGTGAAAATGGGAGTACACCCCAACACTCGAGTGTAGAATCATGGGGGAACTAACATCGTAATATTATCAATTTGAAATTTCCAAAACCACCATGAGTGAAAAGTGGCACATCTACAACTACACAAAACACATCCCTGACATTTAACTCAAGAATGGCACATAAAACTATTTCAATTTTTACTAAATAATACTCATCAACAACCACTTCCAGCAGCATTCTTAATGTGCCACATTCAAAAATGTTATCAATTCTTCCCTCAGTCATAACTGGATGTCTGTGTATTTCTCCCAGAGATGGATGGAAACTTGTGTTAAGATAATATAAAAACACTTTTACATTCTGCTGTGGATGGAAAAAGCTATAGAGGTCACAGTCACACAGGAAAAAGCCAGAGGGAAAGAAATTAAAACGAACACAGACAGAAAAACAAGTGCGGGGTCTCCTACGCTTATCTACAGAGATCCGCTTCTGTCTACAACATAATACAGCAGGAAGAGACTTCTCAATCTTTTACCCTTTCAAAGTAAAAGCAAAAACATACTCTGTGTGTATTTTTACTGTACATATTTACACACGCACAAACATACTGAAGGGAATAAGGGCAGGACAGGGTCAAGTTGGGTCCATGTCATGGGTTATGGGTAATAACTGGTGATACAATATGGGTTACCTATAGTGGAGAAAAAGCATCTAAGCCTACAGATGGTATTAAAATCACTGCCCCCTCGCATGCTTTCCTCTCAGATTGGACCACTGCTCTTCTTGTCTTTTCAGTAAGAGGAGGTTGCTCATAAACAGGGTTGTCACATGCATACAGTGTTGGAGTTTCTACAGTGAATCACGTGCATCAAAATAATCCAACAAATCCAGAGATGCAGTGTGATATGATGACCTGCTCCCTGCTCAAATGTTTCTTCTCGCTAGAAACAAGTAGCGGGGGGAGTATGAAGTCTATTGACAGAGGATGTAAAGAGGTTGTGTAGATGTTTAAGGACAGGTAAAGAGTTGGAGTAGAGGGGGTTTCCAGTCCTATAGTTGAGGCCTGAGCAGACAGGAACAGCTCAGTCCGAGCTCCAGCTGGTCTGGAGTGGATGTGGAGCTGGTTTCTCTGCCGGCACTCTGCATCGTCTTGTAGAGATCTGCTGAATGTCGCCGCCTGGCAAGACAGCCTTGGAGATGCTTATACACACTCACTCACACAGACCTTTGCCTATGTCCACTCAAGTGGGGAGCCCTCTCTCTTTAAGTCGGTTAGAGTCAATTGTGTTTCATTTTTATGTTTTTCATTCATAGAAAAGGAGAGACGAGTGTAGTTCCTTGAGGACTGGGTGGGTAAGAAGGCTGTTATATTGAAGTCTCCCACAGCTGAGGAGAAGAAGGGAAAAGCACAGAAAAGGGAAAGGGTTGGGGAAGAGAAAATGAAAGAGACTTTAGTAACTTCACTTTCTATTTACATAGATTTGAATCTTTAAATCATTGTCTTCATTAGCAGTATTTCAGTTACCTTCAGCGTTCATAGTTTTGACTTTATACAGCTATAAACACACAACATTAATAATAATAATAATTCATTTTATTTGAGGGCGCCTTTCAAAGCACCCAAGGTCACCTTACAGGGCAGTTTAAAAACAGAAAACATAATCATCAATCATAAAAAACACAAGAACAAAATACATTGAACAATTTACATAAGTGGGGTGAGGTGGGTTAGATGGAATATGTCAGTTTAAAAAGATGTGTTTTGAGACGAGACTTAAAAGTGGAAAGAGAGACATTAGTCTTTCAGACTATACATTTACAGCCCAATAATGGCCCATCAGTACCTCATTTTATCTCATTTATTGTGTCATAGTAGAAGACAACTTATGCAGTATCTTGGCAACCAATTGTAACTCTATATCTATAATCTGATTGATACTTGCCCTTGCGCTCTGCCTGTTGGCTTTCCTCTGGTCATCGGGGAGAGGGGGCATGGGGTAGGGGTATCTCCTGCTGGATGCAATAGATCCTGTAGAGGAAGTGGGAGACTTGGCGGGAGATAATGTCCTGAGGAAAACGAAGAGGGGACATTATTAAAATATAGCCTCTTATGTTGGTTGGTCTGGTTGGTTTGAGATTCAGTTGGCCAAAGACACAGATGGATAAATGAGGAGATATTCAGGAGCTTATGTTAGATCTGTGACTTTGGGCAACATCCTCCTTGAGCTGCGCAAATTGTTCACCTTCCTACAGAGAGAGGTTGAACTTAAAAGTTCATTCTACTGTTCACCAAAAGAACAGTGACAGACAGATCATGTAATCTGTTAAAAAAACATGAACAAGTGTTCAGCTCTTAGGGGCAACCTCAGTACACAGCAGTACACGGTTCCCAGCAGCGGTGTGGGCATCGTCACAGTTTCCTGACACTCACATGCTTCATCCTGCCACAGCATTCATTTGACTTCATCATCGGGCACTGGCACACAAACGATTAAAAACACATGCTGCTAAAGGTAACTTATGCTGATCCGGTGTGCGGGCTTGAAAAATTGGATCAGTGTGTGCATGTTTAAATGAGGAATGCTGGGAGCAGTGAGTATATGATGGGGTGACTGGGACGGGAGACCAGACCGGAGCTGGGTGAGAACGACAGACTGAGGGAGAGCTCCTGTCCAGTGAAACAGCAACAGAGAGTTTACCCCATGTACAGTAGCTTGTTAGCACTGCTGGTGTATGGTGATCGGAAATATCTGTATGGGTCAAAGTAGTGGAGGGAGCGGGTAGACTACTGGTTCCACAAGCATTTTGTTTCTCACAATGAATTCCCATATATTTATATTACTTAAGACTTTCCCGCAAATAATTAAATGGTTCACTGAAATGCTTTTGCTATAATTTTCTAAGTTATACAGCCTTTTTTAGGCATTGGCTCGATGGCTGGCCAATCGAGCCAATAACACATTGTATACGATTTGATCTTAAATTCTTCCAGAAATTCATGTACTACAGTCTGTGGTGATCCCCAGACTTTTCCTCTTGAGGTTTACATTTGTGGTTTGAGTGAGTTTATTGGATTGATTGTCAAACATTCATGTCCACCTCAGGAGGATTGTAACCACTTTGATTAACCAATAACTCATCAGGTCAAAATTACAATTAGTCCCATTGGTTTATTACAATTATCTTTAGAAAATGTTATCAGACTCAGCTGTATTTTGTATTTAGTGCTAATTAGCAAATGTTTGCATACTAACATGCTAAGATGGTAAACCTGGTAAACATTATAACTGCTAAACATCAGCATGTTAGCTTTGTCATTGCAAGCATCCTAACTTTAGCATTTAGCTTAATGCACCGCGGTGCCCAAGTATAGCTAACGATAGCTGCTAGCATAACTGTAGACTTTTGGTCTTGTCATTAGATTAGTATGAGCATGCACAGATCTGAATACTACAGAATCTATGAGACTACAATGGAGAAGTTAGCTCAAGGCTCAAACACTATGTAACTGGTGCCATTAGCAACAGAACTTTCAGCCTGCTGATTGGCTGTTTCCTTTATAAAGTAGTCTTGTAAAGTAATTTGTACCCAGTGCTGCCCTTTACCTGCAGGTTTTTGGGATTTGTTATAGATTTTTTGTCTATGCAGCTGCTACTTTCTTGTACAGAGAATTTAATCAGGATCACTTTGTGCTGATTTCAGTGCTGGAAATAATCAAACAGTCAGTTTTGGAACATTGTCTGTGAGAAAGTCTTTCATTCTACTTTTGAAACCACGCCCCCCTGATGTAACCCTCCACATGTCTCCACTCCTTTGGACTGTTTTGTCCTTCAATAGTATTAATAACAGGGAGGTGGCAGGAATGTACTCCGGGACACTGTGAAGGTCTATAGATTACAGTGCTTGTTGACTGTTTGGTGACATTTAGCTTGTAGAAGTAAGGAAACAGTTGGTACGTTAACATGGGGCCAGAGCTCTACTGAGCCAGTGCGCCAATGAGCTTCCTTGTTGTTGTCAAGGAAACCTTGTGGCTTGTGATCATCTATTGACCTTGGACAGAATCAGAGTGGTGGCCTACATTTCGCCACAGCAGCACAGTGATGATGTCAGCGCAGCACCCAAAATGTTTGGCCCAGCAGTGACATCACACTGATACTAACGCACATGAGGTCACTGGGAGCGAGGCAGGGCTGACACACAGACACTTACTGACAGAACAACACGTAACATGCAGAGGCAACAAGAGACTGATGGGGAGAAGCAAAGAAGGGCATGAGGAGAAATTAGGAATAACATGACTGTACTATAATTGTCACAATAGCACAGGCAGTAAGAGTCATTTTGTTTTTGTTCTTGCAGAATGATTTGCTGGAAATAAAAATCTGCAAAGTAAAGTGCAGCTGATCAAAAAATGAATGAATGTCTTCACTCAAACTAAAAGGTAGAATGACGTTAAAGACCATATATTAAAATGTAAATCAAAACACTTTTGAAAATACTCAGCAGCAACCCCTTTAAGGAACAACATGCCAGCTATCAATAACATTTTCTCTGAGTTTTTGCTTTAAACATCCAGATTGGAGCTTGTAACTTTCCTTGACTAAACCACAAATTAAACCAAAAGTGAGGGGGTCTTTAGACAAGCGTGTGGGGTACAGGTCTGAGGTAATACCTAAGGTAAGGTCCTTGAGTGTTTCTATTCACATCTTCTACCCATTTAGTTACATCATACAATTCTTTGAAGCGAGGGGTTAAATACCTGTGGGAAGGGGAAGGGGGTGATGGACACAACACAAGGAGGGGGAGAAGAGAGAAAAGGTAGGAAGGAAAAGAAATTGAAAAGGACAGGAAATCTCCAGAAATAAGCAAGTGTGGGGGGAGGGGGAGAGAGGAAGAGGAAATATTTTAGGAAAGCAGAGCAGAGCAAAGATATCCTGAACAAACACCAAGATGCAATTGAGAAAATGGTGAGAGGATGGCAGACAGACCTGTGTGTGGTTTCAGATGAATATGGCACCATGGAAATCACAAACAGCTGTGTTGTGTGTTACAGGCTCAGTTGCATATTGATTACATGTCGCATCATTCCAGGCAGTTAGCAGTCAACCTCATGCTTACAATGAGAACAGGTGCACTGAAGACTTTATTAACGCAAGGACCTTCAAACCCACAAACAAATAAACAAACCAACACGCCAGGCTGGGAGGTCACCGATGCACACTGTTCATTCACAGTAAACAGGCATATACAGTATGCAAACACTTCACTCGTTCACACGTAAGAGGCGAGTACGGTTTTAAATATTTACAGGGTGTGGTGCAGCTTCACAAGCCAGACAAGAGCAACGAGCTCACACTGCAGGAGACAATGTGATCTCATTGTCTTGTGACTTACTAGCTTGTAAGGTTCAGTGCAACATACTCTTTGTACCTCTAAAAAAAGCTAGCTTTGGTTTTTTTTTACAGCTACACCACACTTTTAACGGATAAGGACAGTATTAGTCTTTATTTTCTTAATGTCAACAAAGAATAGCAAAAAACAAAAACAACAATAAATTCCTCCTGCTGCTGTTATGTCACAGTTTCCCACTGGGATCAATAAAGTTTATAAAGTCTCTATGTCTCTCTCTCTCTCTGCTGTAAACACTATTGAGCTTAGCAAACCTGTATTAATCCACAGGGGAAAATTATTGCCACCAAACACATTACTTGCTCCTGTCTTAGGCACATTTGCGAAATACCACAGTGTCCAGCCTTTTTGAGTTTATTTTGCCTTTTTTTAAATGACAGATGATTTACATCTTCAGTAGGAACAAGTGGGCTTGGCGCTAAGTGCCATAGACAAGGAAGTCAATAAGGGATCATAGCCTATTAAGACTAAACATTTTTTGTTTTGGTCTTTTCACAGTATTTGTTGACGCCAGATTGATCTTTTAAAAACCCTGTTGAGTCTATTTTCCTCTAGAACTTCTCCTTATCTGCAAATCCAATGTACAATATTCTTTGACCTCACCACATGACCAACTTGCCAGAAGGAACTTACTCTGTGGAGTTGGAGCGAGCACGGAACTTCTTTCCTTTCAGTTTCTTACGATTTCCGCTCAGATTTCCTGGACAGAAACAGAACATAAACCCACACCTTAGATAAAAGCATAAACAATGACAATGACAATTAAAATATCAACTGGGTTCGTGTTTAATGCAAGAGAGTACATGTATGAGTAGGAAAGCAATGTGTTTGTTCCCCTATAACAAATGAGAAAAGGCAGCACTCTTGTGGTTGATCTGTGCGTTACCTTGCCATGAGTTGCTCCTCGGTCGCCCGTTTTCACAAATGTCAGAGATGTGTTTGGCATCAGGGATTCTCTCGCTCCACGAGTGAGATAGTCCATTAGATCTACACACACATATATGCACAATGGGCAGAATATCATCAGTTCATCGTCTTTATAAGCTGCTACAATGCTGTTCTATTCCTGTTGCATTAATGAAGCAGTGGGAAACGATGAATATGAAGACACTATCGCAGCAGATTGGTAGCATTATGAGCTGTTAAACAATATCATGGCAGCTGAATGAGACATGATATGAGAAATGCAGTAGCGAGGTATTTTCTGCTCAATTATCCATTGGCAAAACATTTTGATTCAACTCCAAAATGTTCACAGAAAATGACACATACTGAAAGCCATTAGAGTAACAAGCATGGCATGAACACACTAATGGTTTTGAGAATCCATCACACACACACAATTGCCAGTTGATGAATGAGTGATGATGAGATGGCACACCTGAAGCCAAACAGTGAGATGTTCTGAGAAATGGATGGGAAGGAGGGAGTGAAGGACAGCGTGCAAATCTGCAGGTGCGACAGGCAGGCTGACCTCTTCTTGGAGCTGCAGCCAGAGTTTGTACTGACACCTGGAGGCATGTCACTGTAAAATGAGTCGGCATCCCCAGGCTTTGTTACATAGTCACCTGGGGGCATTTGCCTGGAAACACAGAAGAATGCTTTTAATTACAAAAATTAGAGGGAAAATGGAAAACATCTGCCAACAGATAGTCTTACAAAGTTATTTATTACAAATCTATAATGTTCAACAATTTATTTTAGTTTTTACTTTGAGCCGTATTTACTTTATTTGTTGAAACCTCTCCTTGTTGTGTATGTCTATTACAGCTTTACATTTTCCAGAAAGACTTTCAGCCCCTCGCCAAAAACGGATATGCAGTTGTTGCACTTCAACATCTGTTTTGGCAACTTTATTTTTACTCCTACATTTCAAAGGGAAATACTGTCCTTCATACTCCACTACGTATATGTGACAGCTATAGTTACCAGTTACCTTTCAGTTTACAATTCTGTGTACAAAACATACAGTAGGATCAGCCTGTAAATTATGATGATTTGGTAAAGACTAAACTGCCCCGCAAAATATTATGTTAGCGCATCTTAACCAACTGCAATAGTCAAATGCTTGTGACACACTGATGCATCTGTAATAATAATCTAATAATGTAATATACATAATAGTACAACACTCTGGGTGGGGCTGTTTTGCATAATTCATATGTTCCCATCTGATACCATCAGTACATTTTGATGATAGTACTTTTACTTAAGTAAAATTGTATAAATAACATTTCTATTGATACTTTTACTTTAGTGAAGGATTTTAGTACTTCTTCCACCACTGGTCTTTTTCAGGACAACAAGGATATATTCCTTCTACAGCTGATTTGTAATGTAGATGCACTGGGTTTAGGATAATTTAAGAGAAAGAGGACTGTTTCAATCAAATAATTTATATATATCACTTAGTTTTATGCATAATAAAAACATTATGCACAGAACACTAACTCTCAAAATATGACATGTAAAATCTACGTAAATGGAGCACATTGAAAATAGAGTTTGAAGTGAGCAAACCGGCAGAATCTTCGGTGAACTTCAGACTCAACATAGCGTCTCTGCTTGTAGCTCCTGTGAAGAGAAGTACAAGTAATTTCAGTCCAACAATAATATAACTTTTGTTAAATGTATTTCATAATAAAAAGCAGTAATTCCCAACCTTGTTGACTTGTGATCCCTAAGAATACAGCCATATATACTTTGCTACCCCTTGTCAATTATTGTGTAATTCCCAACAAAAAGAAGATAAGACTGGCTGGCTGCAGGGACACTCACTTGTAACACCAGGCTGTAGAAGCCAGTATGAGCGCGAGGACGAGGATGGAGCCTGTGATGGCCCCGATGACGATGTTGGTACTGCTGATACCTGAGACAGAGGGAGAGAAGAGAGTCGGGGGGCGAATGTGTGTTAATTGAATGTGTGTCTCTTGTTTCCCGAATCATGTGGACACAAGGGGATACACAAACCACAAAACATTGCAGCAGAACACAAAAACACAGTACACTTAGCAGGAAAAGTGTAGACGGAGAACAAGAGGGACAAAACTAAGAACAACCAAACTGCTGTCACCCCTCAGCACTACTCTGAGGGGAACTTACATGTGCAGTAGATTCCCATTAAGGATAACATTAAACTGAATAATGTTCAGAATAAGCCGACTGAGGTGAGGCTGACGTTGGGGTGAGAGAGGAAATGGACCAGGAAATGACATCAAAGACAGGACAAATACAATGAAAAGGAACTCAAATCTGACCTCAAGTCACTCCGTCAAAGACATCAGCCTGTCGACAAAGAATGAGTGTGAAAATAATGACAAACAAAAAGAATGACATGCATGGTTCAGTGAATACAAATGCAGCTGGTTTTAATGAGCAGACATGAAACCTGACACGCTTAAACAAAGAAAATGAAAAGAAAAGCTTCAACATAAAATTGGTGAATGAAAGAAAGGGGATTTGGTGAAAGGTAGGGAGTTCAACAGAAGAACTAAAAGAGATGAAGTGTGGTGGAAAGAGTTTCGAGTTATGGGAAGCAGAGAAGAACGGATGGAGAGAAAGGAGAAAAGGTCCAGAAATGTGAGATGATGAGAGGAATGGTTAGAAGCAACAAACAATGACATTACATTTCTTACCTGAGACTGAAGCAGTGGGTCCGACCACAAGATAACTGAGAGGAGACGTGGAGTTACAGTCCTCTCCTGCCCATCCCAGGTAACACACACACTTCAGCTCACTACTGCACACCTACAGCAAAAAAAAGAGAATTGTTCAAAACAAACTATTTTTGGTGCTTTGAATTGTGAGGTCTCAGATAAAAAAAATAAATGATCAGGAACTTGGAAACTGAACCCTTGCAGTACATGTTGTGCTGAGTAGAAATGATAAACTTTCTATTAGATTTGAAAATACTTTAATTAACTGTTAATATCCTAAGTCTTATGCTAACACTCCAAAATATAAACACTTTATCAGAGAAATACCATTTGTTAATAAAATATTTCAATAAAGACATTAGAGATTCAAATTATTCATATAGCATTTAACATAAAATAAAAAGTGTCACAATTCCTGTCATTAGATAATGTGCTACTACTCAATATATTACTCCAGACCAACTGTAGTTTGAGGTTTTAGGAAGTAATGCTGATGTTTTAAATTGTGTATACTATATATTTAATAAGTAACGTTATTGTTTGCAAGCTCGGTCAAGCGGATTAAAACTTACAATATGTTCTTACCTGAACAAATTATTGTTTTTATTGTCAGTCCTTTTTGTCAAACAATTTGATGTGCATACTTCTTAGACAGATATTTAATCATTAAATTAAATTTAAAAATAGTGTTTACCATTTAGAGCTTCTTAATATGCTTGATGATAAAGTACTAACTATACCGAACTTAAATTCACACAAAAACACTCTGGGGATTCAGCTGAATGGATAAAATGGTTGCACACTTGTATGTTACTGGGTTTTTGTTCGTGCCCCATGTGTGTGTTCACTGTGTGTGTTCAGTGAGTGTGCGTGTACCCCGTGTCCAGAGCAGACGGTCTTGTCGGTGGTCCCGGGACAGGTGCTGAAGTTGAACTGTTGGATGGGGAGACATCTGTGATTAAAACAGATGCTGTCTGTCCCACAGGCGGTCCCATCCTCGACGTATCCCAGGTCAGTGTCTCCATCGATCAGCACGTGAGCACCGCTGCACAAAAACACACCTGAGTCACTCACACAGCATTTAACATGAGAGAGACTTGGTAAAATTTGATTGTGGTTGAACAGTAATTGTTTTCCTTGTGTACAGTATCTTTAACAGCCTGAAATACAGAACTAGGGGACAAAATTGTCCCAAGATAAAAGATCACCAACAGTCGTTTTTAAGTCTGTTGATTTGCACTTTGAGCATTTAAAGATGTGTTATTCCTCATTGATGTGTACCTGCAGTCAAGAGAGGCACTGTGCCGGGCTACTGAGAAAGAGGTCAGCCCTCCCTGCAGTTCTCCCAGTCGCGGGGAAGGTGAGATGTTGGAGCAGAGCAGGTAACCGCAATGAACATCCCTGAAACACGAAGATGCAACCAATCATCAAGGAGAGTAAAATAAAAATGATTATAAAACTGCACAAGATTCAATCACAGAAAGGATTCACTCACTGTTTGTTACACTGGACCCAGGTGTCCTTTTCCTTTCCACAGTTGCCTTTCTCTGTCCCTTCAATGTTTAACTTCTCGTAGCAGAACTTGTCAGCAGCTGTGGCCTCTGAGGGAGACACAACATGAAGAACATTAATATCTACAGCTTAAGAGGTTTGTCTCTGTTTAAGGTGATGTTATAGAGATGCATGTGTTCATTTGCAGATTTGTTAATACATCATTTTATTTGCACAGAGGAATATTCCACTTACTCTCTCCCCAAATGTACTTGCACTGTCTGTCTTTGGTTTTGCACCTTCCATTGAAGCAGCGTCCCTGCAGAGAGAAATATAGAGTCAGGAAAGTCAACTCTACAGAGGTACATACTTTTTAAATGTAAAGTATCTCAATATCTAACCTGGTCTTTTTCACATGTGTAACCATCCATCTTGTGCACATTTTGAGGACACTGCAAAAAAAGAAGAAACCCTTAGAGATACTGTGATGCACTGTATAAGTTTATAGCTCCGGTTGCAGAAAACTGTGAGGGAAGCTCTTGCTCACCTGGCTGGAATTGCCGGTGCAGTTTTCTGGGATGTCGCAGTCATTCACTGCATCTCTGCACACAACGCCCATGAACTCCATCTGTAACAGCAAACAATAAAGATCAAACATACTCAGAGTGTTTGTAATTACGTTTTTTTGTCAGAGGAACAGGCCCTCTCTCTCCATTTCTTCTTGACATCCCAAACTACTTTTATTCCATCTATGACGAGTCTATGTACCAATCCACAACAAGATTACATTCATTTAATCATTCAATCATTTTTAGATATTTAAGAGCCTTAAATGCTGTCATATCCATCTCAACTGTAGTCAGGTGAAAGGTAAAATTGAAGAGGACATTTCTGGTTTATGGTCAAGAAAAAAGCTGAAACTCATTGTCACTTGTTCCAGGTGGTCTCAGATTTTAAAGTAGCATCTGTTTTCTTTGTTAGCTGTTTCAAAAACCAGAGAAGTATACAATGAAAGTAAATCCAAGTGGAAGACTGGAGGCATACTCCCTAGGGGCTCCTCGTTCAGCTCTGTGCCATGAGTAGTTAGTACCTCTGTTTAACCCAAAAACCCCAGCGGAGGATACAAAGATGTAGATGGGCCCTGTTTTGTACCTGGCATGTGTTGCAGCAGAGTCCATTGCTGCACTTGGAGCCTTGGGTCAGAATGCATTTGTTGCAGCAGGCCTCCCCCTCTCTGGCACACTCCTAAACAGACAGAAACTGCTCTCAGCTGTCTTCCTTTAATTTGATGTTATGTTGATTTATGTAACACATTCTCTCATTCAACAGTATAATCTATTTAAACAGAGGTCTCTCTGGACAAACTCTATAATTGTACAATAACTATTATCACTGTGTATGCAGCGCCTTGATTTCTCCGATGACATTACTTCATTACTTTAAATTACCTCTTATTAGTCTGACACTGAAGGTGGTCTTGTTGTTGGGTAATTAGCCAACCAGTCTGACATTGGATGATTACCAAGTTAACCCTTAAGGGCAGTACATCTCAGCATCCAGTCATCTACAGTACTGTAGCTTACCACTGGGCTGCCACAGTCACACTCCTCTCCTGGCTCCACAAAGCCATTTCCACACACCGGAGGGTCCAAAAGCTGAGGGAAGAAGGGCAGAATTCATTTTCAAACTACTAAGAATACACATGTAAGTATATGACCATGGACGGATTACTGAACGCGACTACTGGGAAGAGGCCCAGGGGCCCAACAGGTAAGGGGGCCCCAGAGTCTCTGATTGAAGTTACTGCTAACATTTCTTGTTGGGAAGTCACAAATATACACAAAATGATCAGAAAAGAGATGCAAAATTCCCACAGAGATGCAAAATGGCCAAAGCAAGATGCAAAACAACTACAAGTGGGAGCAAAACAAACATGTAGGAGGCCCTTTATATGTCTGTGCCCAGGGGCCCATTGATCTGTCTATGTACCTTCAGAGGTTTGTTGAACAGGCAGGCTCCTCCACCGCTGTTTAGAAAGTTATGGAACTCCTCCACGTTGCAGTCGGAGAACCTCTTGGGCAGGTAGAAACTGTTTAACACAACCGCAGTATGTTATGCTATTACCGTGGATACATTACAGACAGCATCTTCAGATAATACTGGGACAAAGAGGGGCTTGTTCACCAAACACAAATTACAGGACAAAACACTGGGGAAAAAATAGTTCAAAACCTTTTTTGCCCACACAAATTGACATTTCATACCTCACATTTATTTTCCTTGCAACATACAATGCCAAGTCAGGTTTGTCATATCTAATAAAGTTTGTATTTTTCTTACACTGTACCATGAATATTTCTGACTTTACCACAGGTTTACCATACTCACAGTTCAGAGGAGATCCTTACTATAACATGGAGGTAGATATACAGTAGAGCTAAGATTGTGAGGATCACACGGAGATATATGTAAGATGTGGAACGGATTCTAAGATGCATTTATGAATTTGGCATGAAATTAACTATTGTGGATGACTCACAATTATTGCATTATTTTGTGATGTTAAAATGATCACATCAATATTGAACGAATTTTCAAGAAAAACATAGAACATAAATCAAGCTCATCAACTCTTAAATGCTCAGTGTGATTGCTTTGATTCACTTACAGTTAAACTTTAAAAGATCCAGCTAGGTGACACATTTACCAGAAGCCCAAACAACTTCTGAAATAATTAAGCAAATTTGACACAATCAAATGTCCTGTTTTCATTCTGATGCTTTTTATTACATCGACCCAAACCTAAGCCATGTTAGGCATCGTCTTACTGCCGCACCGTCAGCCACTGATGTTTAGCTCGAGTGCGTCTGGTTATTGTGGGTCATCAGGATTGGCACAGGAGACAATGCAATAATAGTTTGTTTGATATGAAATGTGGATAAATGAAGCCACCTACAGTGATAATAGTTGTATAAGGAGCCCGTAATGACGCTTTGATGATGGGTGAACCACACTACAATATTTCAGGTAGATTTAATTGGGTTTAAAGTTGTCCCAACTCTCACAAAGAATTGAATCTTTGAATTAAATTTTTTCACCAGTGCTTAATCTCATCAAAATCTTGTAGTGTTTACCCCGTTTTGAACAGTAATGGGGGGTAAAACTAAGATGAAACATTCTTGAATGATTCACTGGTCACCAGGAGAAATACAATCGTTGCCATGGGAGCTAAAATTGTTAATCAATCATCTAGCAGCTATAACTCCATAAATAATCATATTTTCAACTGTGCAATACTGATTTCATTGATTTTTTTGTGCCATCATTAAACTGTGCAATACTTTGGTTTACTTTGGCATTAATACTGCTTTTTTCTATACTATACATTTAAACAATACTGTATTCTGGCATTTTTACACACCTTTACTACATAATAGGTCCAAATTTTCAGCATTATTATTATTTAAACTGTTGAAATGTACTGTAGTATACATTTGTATTTGTATTTCTTACTTCTATTTCCTTTCATTTCTCTAGAATGGGTGAAACTGTAACATAATTACATGTATTCCCATTCATTTCTTTCTTTCTTCATTCATTGACAGTCAGTCTATCACCTCTTAGTGGCTGTAAGGAGGTAAGGCAGTGTCTGAATCACACTGAACCACAATCAATAACCTGACAGTATGTCTTTATTACAGACTATTTAAATTAATTAGATCAGAAAGAAATCAATTTTTTCATTGTAACACTCTTTCTAACTATATTTTGTCCAGGTTTTACCATGGCAAAAATAAATGAGTTCATGAGAAAATAACAGAAAGGAAATATAAAATAAATATATATAGAACAATTCTAAATCCTAACTCGTCCGTAATGCATGTTCAAACAATATGTGCATACAAACATATGAAAAGACATATAGACACATGCGCACGCGCACGCGCGCGCACACACACACACACACACACACACACACACACACACACACACACACACACACACACACACACACACACACACACACACACACACACACACACACATACAAAGCAGCTAAACCCTGTGAGAAATGTGAGAACAGTTAGTAATAGTAGTCAGGTTAGGTCGATCAGACATGCAGGTGCTAAGGAATAAAAAGAAACGTCCGTCAATGGACATGACGGAGGGTTGCTCATTGAATACAAGTGTCTGAAATACCATTGAGTTTATTTTAGTGAATATAGATCTGGGCCAGGTCCATTCACAGGTGACAGTCTCATAGGAGCACAGAGTCACCTGTCCTCTGCCATGTGACCACATGACATTATAGCAGCATTATTATGATAACCAATAGAGCAGAGCCTGAACGGGGAGTGTTAGGGAAGTGCACTGCCGTTACAGTGAAATGAGGTAGTCAAATATTGGCCTAAGATGAGAATGACATTGCAGACTGTTTCAATCGGTTAGTGATGGACAAAAATAACTGATGAAAAGTCCTGACTTTCAAAGCGCAGGAGGGAGAAGGAGCCTATCAATAAATTTGAATAATTAAATCAATAAATTTTTCTTGGCTGATTAGACAGTGACATCCAAAAACTGAAGAATACACATGAAGTACATGTGAAATTGTACTAAATGATTATGAAAAATACAGTCAGTGTATAAGAAAAGGACATCAAACTGTATTTTTTCATATCATTTGAATAAAACAGAGAAGCTGGGGCCACAGCAGCTGTCGTGCTGTTGGATGAGATGGGAAAGGTTGTGATGACTGACAACCCCTCCGAGGCAGCCGGTTGGTTCAAAACAGCACAGGCAACGTTCTAGCCAAGCTTCAGCTCACCTGCTGTCCCATTCGGGATAGAGGGGGAACGCAAGAAGTATTTAAGAAGAGGGGTATATATATATATCACACATACACACAGGACGCAGAGGTTTTTTACAGACACAACACACACTCACATCCTTTATGCTCACAGAAAACCTCCACAGTACAAACACCACTGATGTATACTAACGCATTTTAGGACAAACACTGTCATGAAACACAAAACATACACAGACTGATTTACCACCTGTTAACTAATCTTAGCAAGCAACAGATTATATAACATACTACTGCTGAGAGAAGCCCAATGAAGTTATATAAACAAGTCATGTGAAAAATTCACATAGGCTGACACCTAGTGGTGAATTATCAAACTACAATGACACTCCAGTGGATGGAAATATTGATATCAGCATATTAACACTAATAAATACATTTTTAATTTGATGAAATTATCTAGAACTACATCATTTGTCTATCATAGATTTGTTGCTGACATGGTTTGTGTGTGTGATGTACTATAGTGTGTAACATTGTTTTATTTTGTCCTGTTAGTCCAGCTTGTTTAGTGGTTATCTTCACCGTGTGTATGTTTTAAAAGTGACAATCGACAAAAAATTACTTTAAACTAACTCTGGTACATAAAATGGTAACAATTATGTTTAATATTGTAAATTCTTCCTAACAAATAAAATAAACCTGCTGCAAACAAGCACTTCCAAAGATAATCAAATATGATTATGTTTTAACTGCTTTGAGACACTTAGGAGAATATATTCTAGTTCAAATTCTAAACTCAAAAAATGTCCACAAGTTTAAAGACTTTTGCATCAGATTCCATTTAACTCTTTAGTGACCTTCCATTCAAAATAGAAAATAAATTCTTAAGCAAACAAATATACAATTTTCTTTTCAGTAAAGTGTGATGTTAGCATTAAAGCTAATGTACAACATGGTATCCAACTCTAATGTTGTGTCTAAAATATATTGGGAAAACTCTGTGCAACATCTGCTCACTGACGCAAATACACAGATTTATCCCAGTCAGACTTTCGTCAGACAATTAGTTGGGAAAACTCTCGTCTGTTGTTATTTTGGCTTAAACGTTATGAATTGATCAGGGATTGTTCTGTAAAAGTAACTTACCCAACATCATCCATGATACAGCCCGACCAACGATCATCACACTTGCACTCGCCTGGAAATTAAACAAAACACACATAAACATTCTTTCCTTAAAAATTAAAGTGTGCTGGAAAAGGAATAAATAAAGGACTCATTAATGTTTAACTGTGTACCATTGAGGATCCTCTTCTTGTCAGAGAAGATGCCAATGTTCTGTCCAAGAGACTGAGCGAGGGTTATTGCCATCTCATCTGTTTTCCCGTACTGATGAAGAGACAGGCAGACGGACGAGAGGGAAACAGCAGGAGACAGAAATGCACAGAATATCAGACAAGTCTGAAAAAGTAAATGGTTTTATAAAGGAGCTTACAAAGGCATCCCGCTCAAAGTAAACAAAAAAATATTAATTAATTAATCAAATGGAGTAACAGATACTAAATGCCTATAGACTGAAACTGCAGAATATAACAGGAAAAATATATATATTTCTCATTAAACAACATAAATAAGTGAGCATGCTGGTGTTGCTCCATGTGGAGATAAGGAATAATGATTGTACTCCACTGTGATTACATCCTCCATTAATGGACAGTAAACTGACTGTGAATTTGGAGACTTTGCAGATCTGTAATTTGTAGTCCGAGGCTCACCTCATTGACTCCCCCTCCTTTAGTCAGGGAGCAAACTCCTCCCATATAGGAAGCTCCACCCCAGCTGCTATGGAAACGGTTCCCTCTGTCAAGAAAATAAAGTGTGTTTAATAAAATTATATTTCCAGGACACAAGAACATAATTTTAAGTATTCCGACTTACGAGAAGAGGTGAACAGAGTCGCATTTCTCCTTGATGAAGTCTTTTCGATACTTCATGAACTCCCTCAGCGTCACCATGGGGTCATCGTCAATGTTGAACTTGTTGTCAGCTGACCATGTTTCCATGGCGACCAGCACAATCCGGGTATTAAGCTGTTCCTTGAAAATCTGGAGAATTAATAATACATTTAAAATCAGTAAGTTATCTTTTGACTTGAAGTGAAATGCAATGTATGCATGCTTTTTCATCAACATCTTAAGCTGTCTGCTGTAAAAGCGCCATTCAAACAGTAAGTGGGATCAGTCTCCCACCACCAGACAGCAGCACATTACAGGCAGACAAACAAAGTCAATAAGGGTAACAGTCTGAAGGACAAACTGTAGAGGGAGCAAAGTGGCAAATAATAATGTTTGCTTTCATAAAATGGAAATCTATTGGGGTACCGGGCCAGAGAAACACTGGAGAAGAGCAAAGCCTCTTTGTTTAAACTGAATGCCAGTAGTATATCCAAACAAAGCTGTTCCCAATCCAGCCTTTATAACCTCCACCTCGGTTTGTGCAGATTAAGAGCCATCCTCATCCTGGTTTTTGCCTCTATACATTTGAGTTACATAGCCAATTCTCAGAAAAATAAATAAGTGGTGAAATTTGAAAAATCCAGAAGATCATTTAATTCAATCTGTGTAATGTGAATCAAAATGTAACATTTTGTTACATTGGTATAATGATGCTTTGCCTGCCAAATTTTGCATTTCCATACAATATGAATTTTTGGGGGGAGTTTATAAAAAAGGGCAGGAATATGTCACTCTGCGCTACCTGGTTTCTGAAATACAGTCAGAACTTAAGAGACGGGTTGAATTCATTTTTTTATTATTATCGTTCAGAGGATGTCATATTTTTCATCCAGATGGTTAGATAAGTCTTTTAGTTATTCTAGAGATACCTTCAGAGCAAGAGTTAGTGTTGTTAACTACTTTCTGAGTTTTGCCAAATATCATTGGGGATTTATTCTTCAGAAAATCGGATGCTTGGTTTAAAAATCACAGAAAGAGCATTAAAGAGATATAAAAAGAGCCATCACTTTTCCCTCAAAATATATTTCTTGATCATCAACTCTGGGTAAATACAATAAGATGACAACTGAGCAAATTAGATCGTTGAGATGTGGTTAAAAATGGCTAGAAAGTAGATTTCTAGTTAAGATTTGTTGTTGTTTTCTTATACCCTTATATGCACATGTCCATCAAATGGAAGGGAATGTACCATTTACTTTACAGTAAATGCTAGTTGGTTTGTGAATGAACACTGTGTCAATCAGTATCAGTGGTGACAGATGTTTCCGCATGTGACACGCTGTAGTGAGTGGACATTTGTTTAGGAAGGGACTGTATCTGTGACAATGCCTTTTACGAATAAGGTCACGTTTTACTGAATACAAACTATAAAAGATTTTACTCTAATAAATTTTCTGTTAAATCAAGTCAATTTCCTATTAACACAAACAGAAGTTATCTCATGTCACTTTTCCTTTAGAGAAGGTGCAGACTGTACTCTTTAATTTAACGGGAAGAAGCCTCAAGCAGAACCAGGCTCTGGGCGGGCAATGTGGCCTCAGTGGTGTGGCGTTCTGTATCGTAATACCCATTGTAATTTATTTGTGATTGCTATAATATTCATCATATCTGATGCCACTGTGAATGTGGCCTACTGCTGTGGCAGGATGGCATACACTGGGGAAAAAAAGGCAACTACACTCTCTCATGCAAATCAATGTGTACATCCCAAATAGAGTCTGCTTCATATGATATTCTTCAAGGACACGACAGAAAAGCATGACCTTCCCCGCTCAGCTTACAGGCATGACCCTGTGGCAGGTCAGATTTCAGTAGCACAGCAAACAAAATGTGGCCACAAATAATGAAACACTGAAATATCTGCCTCAGTACTGTTGGGAGGCCACTGCTGTTTCAGCCATTAACCAGCCAGTCAAAAAACTCATGACTGGCTGGTTAATGGCTGCACGCAGCATATTATGGGCCATGAGAGGTTTTAAATGTAGAGAGTGAGGTTGGTTAAATGAGAAATCAGTTCAATGTGCGCTCAGCTCCAATACCTGGAAGTGCTTGTGGCAAGCTTTCCAAGAAGAGGATCAATAAAATTCTTACCATGTCAGCCATATTGACCACTGACTTAGCATAGTTATTCGTGTGTCCAACGGAAAGCCGATGCTTCTTGTACTGAAGAGAGAGACCGAGAGAGGGACAGAGAGGAAACAATTCAATTTTGAGCCATCAGATGTGTAAAAGGAGCCAGTGTCTGAGCATTTAATCGCTCTAAATATCACCTTTATTGTGTATAAAACATTTCAGTCCCGGGGGATTTTAGTCAGGGCCAATTGGATCAAAACTGTCTGGTTTATGCACAATGAAGGTAGTATTTAAAGTGATAGAATTAATAATTTTACGGTGTACAGTCTATCATAATTGTACAACCATACCATATCTACTTACCATTAAATGGTCATTGATCACCATCAACTCAATGTATTTGGTCTCATCCTCTACATTGTGTGACACATGTGGAGCCTGAGAAGATACAACACAGTTTCATCATAAAAACAGACAGACAGACACCCTTTTCCTCAACCAAGACATTTCTACATCAATGACAGTTTCCGAACAGCACACACAGTAAATACAAAGATCATCTCTTGTCTCATGAGTCACAGAGAAAAGAAACGACAAATCAATAAGGATGAAGTTTGCAAAGCTAAACCAGGTTTGTCTTTATTCCAAATAAAGATGAGAGCAGCTCTGAGGGCTGAGGGACCGACAGCTGCAGACATCTGACTGTGTCTGAGAAAAGACGAGGAAGCGGCAAACTCACAAGGTAAATATTTCATGAAAAAAAGAAGAAGAGAGAGGTGGGGAGTTTTTGTGTGGGAGGAGAGCTAGGCAAAAGCTCTCTCTCTTTACCTTTATGAATTTAGATAAAACATGCCAGTAGGGAAACAGCAGGAGAAACAGGTTTGGACAAACAGCATCCAGAGCATAATTATCTCTCTATCTCACACACATTAACAAACATACTCATGTGCACATCATAAAGTGAAGTCAATGTGAGTCCATTAGCATCCACCTGCTAATGATGATGATTTTCCTACAAATGTGCCTGCAGAGGAGTCATACCTGTCTCTTCTTTCTCCTGTGAACAACTCTTGACCCGGGAAATGGAGGACTTGGAAAAGGCGGCTCTGGAAAATCACCTAGACAACAGAAACATCAATAAATAAAAATGTATTTCAGTACTTTTTATAAATATTAAGCATGCATTAAATCATCTTACCATTGAGGAGATCATTAAATCCCTCATGCCCTGCAGATTTATATATCATGTGAATGCGGACATCTCCCTGAAAGACACAAAAAGAAGAATTTCATCAGTGAGACAGATCACATCCAAATGATAGTGAAGCAGCTGTGTTCCAGTTCCCCTGAGGTAAGTGTCCAAAAATAATAATATATGTCCATGCTGCTTGTTTGATTCTGTCTCATCTGTATTGATGACTCCTATGTTGATTTTCTTTTTTCTTTTCTTTATATTGCACCCACGCACAAAAAGCTCAGGGAGACATATACTAGCATATGTTTGCTATAAAAAAACAAACATCAAAGAGGATTTGTACAGAATATTGGTTGACCTCTGCTGCCTCACAAAATACTTTGCAGCTACTGAACCAGAATGTCAATAGCAGACCAATTTATATGTTTTTCAATTTACGGTGTAGGGATTTATATCTCTATATTTTTAATCTAGTTTTTGACAATTACATATTTTTATTAATCCTGTTGTACTCTATTTGCTCACCTGATTATTGTATCTACTTTTTATCTTCCAATTTTAATGTCAAAGTTGATCAACCCTGTGGTTTTAATGCTCTGCGCGCATGCGTCAACCACCTGTGAGTCAACACTGAGGGCAGGAAAACATTGACTGTACTCCAGCCAAAAGGGTTTTGTTTGGGTCTGGTTTGGACCGAGTCTGTAGAGGAGACCGGGCTGAAATGACACTGTTCTCGCTCTAAACACGACCTAACAGTTGGACATATAAGGTATTTGTCTATGTGTAATGTAGTTGTCGTGTTTCAGTTTTACAGTTAGGAATTCCGGACGCAACAGGTTGCTCTAATGCTAACTGATTAGCCACCAGCTAGCTAGCTAGTTGGCTAATTTAAGGTTAGCGTGAAATGCTCAGTCAGCCTATTGAAAAACATATCGTGGTTATTATGTCACATGTTGACGGTGGATTTAAGACAACAATATTGTTGAGGTATGCAGGTATTAACCCGGTCATAACGTTACGTGTCTCCAGGTAGCGATGAGTCAAAGGGCTAAAGAGCTAATGCTAACGCTAGCTAACCTAACCTTATTATAGGTTAGCTATCAAACAGACAGGCGTCGTCTTGATCACTACATTTGTTTTCAATATACAGTACCAGTCAAAAGTTTGGACACACCTTCTCATTCAATGGTTTTTCTTTATTTTATTTTTTTCTACATTGTAGATTAATATTGAAGACATCCAAACTGTGAAGGAACACATATGGAGTTATGTGTTAAACAAACAAATGCTCAACAAACCAGAATATGTTTTATATTTTAGATTATTCAAAGTAGTTGAATGAGAAGGTGTGTCCAAACTTTTGACTGTAATACCAGGTATAAGTATAATGATAATGTCAGTGTGTTATCACACTTGTTATTGTGGGAGGATGCAGTTATCATTGACCCTTGTAGTTAAGTTACCATGTGGGGGGAAAAAAAGGATTAAGATGAAAACACACGGCAACTAAATATAAGGTGAAGAGAAGCCATGACAGTGGTGATATGATCTGTCTCTTGCAGCTGCGTTTATATCATCTGAAGGTATGATGTATTGCAAATATGCAAAAAAAATATCTAGACGTGATTGTATTAAAGACACATAGGAGTTTCTCTATATAAAGTTTTCACAGTCACTGCTGTATGCTGCCACATAAAGAGACCTTTAACATCTAGTTCAACTGCTCATTGTTTAGCTGTACAGTCTATGTTATACACTGCAGTATAGACACTCTTGCCCCTGCAACCTCAGCTTCCAAGTCATTCCCACTTTGTTTGCTAATGAAATGAGAGCATTGTTTCTCGGGGACGGCAGATATTGGGTCAACTACGCTGTGGTGCATAGAAATACAGGGGGGTTGCCCATAGCTAGGTCAGTCTGTGGCATAATTAGCTTACTTCAGTAGTAATGGGGCCATTAGGAGAAGCTTTTATATGTTGCATTTTCCTATGATCAGGAGTTCTGTGTAAAGAACTACATTCCCAGTCATTATGGCCTCATTGCTTTCCACTGCATTGACCAGTCACTTCTTTCTGTCTGACTTCCTCCCTTTATGTGTTCAAACAGGAAATCTCCTAGTTGCCTCAGTTCCTGTTGTCAGCACCACCATGTCGTGCCGGGACATCCACGCCACCAACGCTTTTGCCTTCATCGTTGCCTTTGTGTCTTTGGGAGGGATTGCTGTGGCAGCAATAATCCCTCAGTGGCGTATAACGAGACTCGTCACTTTCAATCGTAATGCCAAGAATATCAGCGTGTATGATGGGCTGTGGGCTAAATGTGTAAAACAGGACGGCTATTCAGGATGTTACTACTATGATTCAGAGGTATTACATTGATAAATTTGCTCTCCTCATGTTTTTTTCTTTTCTGTCCTAATTGGTCCTAATAGAAATCATGTCTTCTCATGTTTCCAGTGGTACTCTAAAGTGGACCAGCTGGATCTGCGGCTTCTGCAGTTCTGCCTGCCCACAGGCCTGCTGTTCGGCTCTCTAGCCTTGCTGCTGTGCATGGCAGGAATGTGTAAGACCTGCTGCTGCTCAGACAAGCCTGAACCGGACATTAAGACCATCAGATTTCTGGTCAACAATGCAGGCTGTCACCTGGTGGCAGCGGTGTTCTTGTTCCTAGGCGGAGCTATCGCCATCGCACCCTCAGTGTGGTTCCTGTTCCGCACCAAGGAAATGAACATCAGATATGACAAAATTTTCTCCGATGGCTTTGCTGTGTATGTATCTATAGGCTGCTCGGGAGGACTTATGCTGGCCGCCCTGCTGATGTTCATGTGGTACTGTATGTGTAAGAAGTTGCCTTCGCCCTTCTGGTTGCCCCTGCCCTCCATGCCTACCTCTCTCTCCTCCCAGCCTCTCACTGCCAACGGATATCCTCCTTCCCCAGTTTATGGTCCTCAGCCCTTCCCACCACAGACCTACCCTCCCACAGTGATCGACGCCCAGCCGTATGTGACCTCCCAGGGCTACGCGCAAAGTTTGGTTGCCCCTGCACCAGCACAGGTGTACATGTCTCAGATTTCTGCTCCAGATGGGTATGGTTCAGAGGTGGGAGGGAACCAGGCCTACAGCTACGCTCCCTCACAGAGTTATGCTCCCTCACAGAGTTATGCTCCTTCGCAGAGCTACGCTCCATCTCAGGGCTACGCATCCACCTACGCGGGCCACCGCTACTCCTCCCGCTCACGGATGTCTGCCATAGAGATCGACATTCCCGTGCTGACACAGGGACAGTAAGATAAAAAGCTGCTGATAACGTCAACACATTCAAGGCGTCTGTCCATAAATGTCCATGAAGTTCACCACTGATGAAACTAATAGAGTATAATTGATGTAAGTTAATAATGTGAGAGCTATTTATAGCCCCTAGAGTGATTCAGTCAGTAAGTATAGGTCTGTAAATTGCTGATTATAGATGAAAGAAGAAGCCCAGACAAAAGAACCCTGGGTTTATGAAGGATGTTATTTTTTTTGAGCACACATTGAGCACTATTATCACTGGTGCAAATAACACTGTATTTAGCTTAGTATTGTAGAAAGGGAAGAAAATATTTCCTGCCATACCTGAAAGATATCTCAACCAACTAGCCTTTTTTAACTTTTTTACCAGCAGAGAAGGATCACAAACAATAGCTCCTAACTTGGTAAAGTTGCCAAAGGACCAATGTACTAGTTACAAGGAAGTTGTTACTAGCATTTTGTATGTGGTTGAATATAAAGTCCCACTCTGGATTTTAGATTAAAGAAGCCCTGATGATGGCTGCCAAAAAGCTAGTTAAAGCTAGTCAGTTATTATTCTGTTACATTTGTTTATGTTGGACACATATTCATACTCAAATTACTTGTCACTTCTGTCTGTTTAAAGCTTTCACTATTGAAGTCTAATGTTATAACTACTGTGCATTACTTTAAATTCTATTGTTCTAAATGGACAAATACTAACTGACTCACCTGTTGATATCTTTTGTGTTTATGTAACATGAATTGTTAATGTCACATTGCCCCTGTGAGGAGTAGCTGTTGAAGTTTTTAATGCACTAATTGTGTGAATACTGTGCCAGTTTACATTGCCTTTGTTCACTGACTTTGTTTTAGCCTCAAGTATTTTCTAACATATTACTTAATCATTTATGCAACATACTTTTCCGAAGGGTTAATGTCTAAAAAATAGTAGTATGAAATTTGCAGATTTTGATCACTGTGTGTAATTACATTTAAATTATGAACAGTAATGTAAAAAAAAAAAAAAAGAAAACACTAACAGGAATGAGAGTGCTGTTCATCTGCATTCAACATGTCCACTGGAAGTGTAATATTGTTCTGTGGTTGTAGCCGTTTTTTTACCTTACAGTTTAAGACTTGCCTTTTGCATAATGAGCACTGATCAACAATTCTTCAAAGTCTAATGCGTTCATCATACTCAACAATGTTGAAGTCACATGTTTTTCTACACTGTCATCTTTTTTGTTTATATTAAAACATAAATCACATTGTATGTGTGTGCCTGTTTATGCGCTGGGGTAACAACAACAAAGCAAAACTAGACACACAATAGATCTCTTTAAAATGAAATAATTCATGTAAGTAATTTGTCCATCCTCACTCATCTGGCAAAAGACTAAGAGGAGAAACTGAGTAACATTTCAGTCAGACTGGATTGCAAACTGGAAAAGAGAGCTAGCCCATATCTGCTGAGGTGATGTTTCCAGCTGGTTGTTTCCGCAGTGTTAAATTGATAAATTGTTTTGACTGAATGGCTGGTGAGGTTCTGGTTTCCCAGAAATGTTTCGGCATAAAATGTTATTCTTCCTTCTGTAATCTCGTCGTGATGACTTGATTCGCTGAGGGATATTAAAGGTATCCATATGTCAGTCTGCAGTGCACCAGTGATGCTGGGGCTATGTTTACAGCTTACACCTACAACCTCCACATCTCCAGCTGCTAAAGTGACACAATCATCATATTTTCACATCAAAGAATGCCAAATTACCAAACATAGTGCAAAAATCTTAATTTTTTTGAAAACACACATACAAAATAGACCTACATGCATCTAATGACTACTTTTATCATCAATTCCTCCAGGAATGATACCACCTCGCCCTTGTTTGGCTTTGGAGCAAGATTTTAGTTTAACCTTTGTGATGAAATGTTCACTTTACTCTGATAATAAAAACTCATTGGCATTTGCCCTGAACTTTGATCTGCTCTGTGGGTAAATATTTAGGTTATCACATCAGACTCCAGACAGAAACTATAGCCAATTAAAACAGTGAGCACTCTATTAAAATGAATCTTTTAGCGCTGCAGTGTTTTGTCTTATCTTTGATGTAGTCCTAGCGGACCGAGCATCCACCAGCTTAAACTGCAGCAGCTATAATTGGAGCCAACTCCTGCTTTGATGTCACACTTTCATGTTGACTGGTAATTTAGTGGCTGATGATTAATAAGACCATATGACATAGATGCCTTTGTTTTATTTGTAGCACATACACGGTGCATTAAGCCTAAATTAACTGTTGTAATAAAGCATTTTCTGGACCAGTTTCTTCTTTGTTGCCCAGATCCTCACTCCCATCTTAAAAATACAACCATATAGACTCGACAGGGAGTGTGTAGTGATGGAGATTAAGGGCCGAAACACAGATGGCTTTCATATGGCGTGCTACAAAGAGACGGGGCGGAGCCTAGGTTGCCAGGGGAGATGGTACCTCAGACACAGACTACTGGCTCATGAATATAAAGAAGGGAGGGGTAACACGATTTTCATTATTGCTCTTGGTCTGCATGTGTGAATGAACTGGTCCAGGTTTAGAAACATGAAGTTGGCTTGAGGCCACAGGGAGACCCCCGTTTTTATCCTATCAGCTCTAACACACTCTGAGCTTCACTCTCAGCTTGAACTAGAATAAAAAATCCTCCTCTAGGCATCTAATGTAAACAACCCCTCCCCCCAACCCTGCAACCTGCCACCACCACCCCTTACTTGATCCTTCACTCCCCCACTCCCTCATCCTCAGTTATCCTTCCAGATTTGGGAATATTTTGCAGAAATGTAAAGATATTGTTAAAAATGATTTAAAAATCAGACATAACCTGCAAATTCTCACATTTGAGAACAATTGAATCAGATTTAGTCAATTTTAAAACTATTTGAAGGATTGATATTACATTTTAAAGGCATTCATGGTGCCCAGCGGATAGATATTAATAACTTTGGTGATCTCTTAATATCGATCAGGTTAAATTTCACTTGGCCCAATACACGTACAACATTAATGACGTTCCAATCAGCCTCAGCTGTATTTTGTGTTTAGTGATGATGAGCACATTTTAGTATGTAGATACAAATCAATTTTTTTTCCCAAGTTTTTTTTAAGCTGTTTCACCACCATTCACAATTCATTTACAGGTAAACCTATATAAAAAATTTTTATCCAGCTCATCCATTTCCTTTGTGCATTGCATTGTGGGGGAATAGTTTCCATCAATACCACAGTAGACTATTTAGTATTAGTGTGCACACTGTGCCGGTGTGAGTATACTTCATTTTGTCACTTATCCAGCGTGAAAACACGACATTCAAAAGTCCTGCTTAGAATTAGTATTTGGTATAGATTTGGGACAAGCTGCTAGTTTTGTTGTTTGATTAATGACTTAAGCCATTAATCAATTATCAAAATACTGCTTTGTCTTTGTTTTTTTTAGCCTTCATAGTTTAAATGTGCTGCAACACCAAAATCACAGTCACTGCAATATCAACAATACACAGCACGATGCTGTTCTCGGTCCTCCCTGAAAGGGAATAGAGCTGCTGGGATGTAGCCGCAGGGGCCCTGAGGTGCAGGTGGGGTTGGGAAGGTGTCCAAAACAACAAGAGTGCTAAACATATGGTGTTTTCTGCAAGTGCAAGTCAGCATCACACATATTCAAGTTGTCTGCATGTTCACGCTCACACAAACACTAATTGCAAGATTTACATGTATCAGCCTCGTAGCTCCCGGGTACGTCACGTTCGTATGCCAACATACATTTTGGCGTTCTGTTTTGCTCACAACTGTAGTCTACTTATTCACAACTCCATTTACATAAGACAATAATACACTTTGAAACCAGTTTAGCTGCATAAGGTGACATGAGCAGCTGGTTCTGGACACACTTAGCTAATGTCCTGCATAACTTTTTCTGCCTTGGCAGAAGAAGATCAGATGGACTCACCATATGGTCGACAGGGGCAATGCCAACTCTCTATCCATCTCAACACCCCCCATCCTGCCATGTTTCTCTTTCCTATCACTTTCAACTAAATCATAACAGCTGTAACTGTGGTACATAACAGGCATTTAATACTACTAAATGATAAGTGTCTGTTTCAGGTTATAACAAGAACATGACTGAGCAAACAACATTTAAAAAAGAGAGCCCTATAAAATCAACTCAGAAAGCACAGTATGTTCTGTGTGTGTGTGTGTGTGTGTGTGTGTGTGTGTGTGTGTGTGTGTGTGTGTGTGTGTGTGTGTGTGTGTGTGTGTGTGTGTGTGTGTGTGTGTGTGTGTGTGTGTGTGTGTTGGTACGAAGGTTACATGAGGAGCACTTAGGTTTACGCAGCAAACATCTGTGACAAAAAAAAGAGTGGACGGCTTGCAGACCAAGCAGACTGTCAAAGAGACAAAGAGATATTTAGAGAGTGAAATAGAGAAAGAGATAAACCGAGAGGAGCCCAGAGATGCAGAGAGGGAGAGACAGTCACGGTGGACCATCGCCCGCAGGGAGCAGACATCCAGAGCTCAGCGCTGACAAACTGACAGCCATTGCTTGGCTCGGGGGAAGCTCTGTCCCATCACTACCAATGGAGCTACGTGCCAAATATTTTTCCAAAAGCACATCAGTACTTATACTACGGTACAGACAATTATATTTTATATAATTTACAGTATCTAAGAAGCCTAGGTTCCTTTTAGGCCAGTTGAGTTCCACCATTTTACAACTTAATGCTGAACCTGAGTTATATCATACTTGAAGATGAAAAGTAAATGTGTCCAATGTGTAGAGGATGAACAAGTAATTCAATCCTCTACTTGAACAAAAGTTGTAATACCACAATTATAAATGGTGCATTAACATCTAAGTAGCATTTTAGCACGGTATTTGATCAAGGTGTAACTGATTTGTATTCTGTTGGGTAGTTTAATTAATAATAATAATAATCATATTTGATGATAAGATTATATGTTTTGTATGTAAAATCTGAAACTGCAAAGGAACTTAAACTGTCAGATAAATCTTGTGAACATTTAGGCTTGTAGCATTAAAGTTATTCTTCTAATTAGAGCAATCAATTTGAAATGACTTACAGGATGTCACCGGAATTTATGTCTTTCCTTTGGCTTTGTATATGTGCTACACAATACGTCAATATATTTGATATGCAGCAGTGTTTTGGCCTAACGATTGGCATGACACACACAGAACAACTAAACTAGTGGAGAATCTCTTCTTATCTTTATGTGCATTTTACGTCACTGGGCCTGTGTGAATGACCGAAAAAAGGCTACCAAGATTCTGTATCTCTGAAGACGAGTGCTGCAGCTATATTCTGAGTTAAGATCTCTCTCTCTCTCTCTCTCTCTCATCGCTTGAATAATTCAGTCTCTCCAGAAAACGCTGGAGAGGAATGACGGAGGCAGAGACGAAGAGGCCAGATGAGGAGGGAGTCAAAGAAGAAGTGGAGGAGAAGAAGAAAGCCATGACATATGTGAAATAAACCTAGTGGGCTGAAGCTTTGTTGTTTATCGCTCTTTCTCTTTCTCTATCTTATTTTATAAATGTTTTAAAGTCTGAATATTCTATTGCTTTAACTTACATTTTCTTTCCATATTGTATAACAGTGATATAGCAACTAACATTACAAACCAACTAGTTCCTCTTGTTTTGTAGTTTTTCTGCAGAAGATCAATCAAATCAAATTACCTTTAATTTACCAACAGTTTTGTGTCTTTTGCTCAGCTCATCCTCCCTTTCTGTACTTGACACTTTCTCATCCCTTTTTCTCAGTTAGCAATCCTCTTGTCAGCCTTATACTTGCTCTTTACAACCGTCCATTGTCTTTATTTCCTGTCCTTTACATTCTTTCAACACCGTCGGCACTAAAACTGTAATATGGGAAAGAATCTTAAGTAGCTTTGTGCCAGGCCGCCACTACCAACACCCATAAGTGCACACACACACACACACACACACACACACACACACACACACACACACACACACACACATACACAAAACCCCTGAACTCTCTTATCGTGTCTCCATTCGTCCCTTACTGATTAGCACCAGAAACACACTTCTTCTAGAAGTTTTAATTAGAGCAGAAAGGACACGCGCACACAGAGTATCAGCAACTTGTTCTTTCACTCTCATGCTCAAGACGTCTTTAGACAATCTCATATCTGTCCTTTTTGTTGCGACCATAATGCCTGTAATTGTTATTTTCTAATTGGCTGTAGGTTGTTTGTTATCCAGCAAATCTCTCTGTCCTGAGACCTGCGGGCCACACTCATGGCTCATTAGAAAAGATAGCGACAACTGGTGTGTGATCTGTAACTGACTCTGATTTAGTCCAAATCTCCTCTCAGGACTTTAAACGACGAGCATGAATCCTGTAATATGAGGAAAACCATTCTCACCACTTATGTGCTGCACACACAGTCCTATGGCACAGTGATTAACATCCAGGAAGAAAAAAATGAAAGATTGTAGAGAACCTCAGCTAGTTTGAAAAAGTAGAAATCATGATTTAAATATAGATAACCACAAATTTGTGTTTCAAAGGAAAACAAATAAAGAAGAAAGTTTTAGTAGTATGCATGCAAATTTGACTAAACCCCCTGACAAACCAGCCTAAAGAAAGACTTCCTTTTTGGGCTTTATTAGAAAAAGCAATCAGGACGTTCAAGGATTACTCAATTTTGAATGATATAATGATGCAACAATATCTGACCATGGAATAACAAACAGGGCTGGAAGGCAGCTGGACATGACAGGATGAAAAGATGGAAGAAAGGAAAATTGATAAAACCGTGTACTTACATTGCTGTTGCCCTGTCCTCCAGGTTCAATCATGTAGGTGTGATTGCCATCGAAAAACATCCCACTGAAATGCACAAAGAGAGTGGAAAGCACATTTAAACACCAGTTGCTGTTGTATTATCACTAAATAGAATAACGCATCTGAATTCAACTGCTCCTCAGCCATCAGTGTGATAGACAAACCATTTCAGTGCTTACCCAGGGGCTTTTATTGTATTATTATCATCATTTTTCATTATGTTAACTGAAATGAACTCCTACATTAAGCAGTTTTAGACAGAATCCTCCGCTGTCCTGCTCTATTTGGCACATGTACGGCTAAGGAGGGGTGGAGGGTAATGTTAAACAAAAGGCCATCCAATCATCTCAGAGATCCCCACACCAGCATAACATAAAGGTCACCTAAGGATTTTATCTCTGGATCAATAACTAAGAGTTTAAACTGGTTGACCAATAAATAAGACACCTTTGAAATTTGAAAATTGGTGCCAATCATGATGGTTCTTACTAACATGTATTGAAAAATGTAACCACTTCATATGCACTTAAAATCTCTAAAACATTTATCACATAAAGGTATGAGAGAGAGAGAGGCCACAACACACACACACACACACACACACACACACACACACACACACACACACACACACACACACACACACACACACACACACACACACACACACACACACGTCATTTTGACCATGCAATCATTTTAAAAAGTCACGGATCAATTCTTCATTTAGCAGACGGGTGAAGGTCTTCACGTTTCTTTCCACCTGCGTGTGCGCATGTGCACAGTAATGGACGTCATCCATTAATTAACTTTATCTGAAGCTTTTAGGAGATTGGTCCGGTCAAACTGTAAAGTCATGAGGGTAAACACTGCAGGAACACGCAATCTGTCTTACTCTTCCCACTGCTTTTTTTCTACCTATTTCTGGCTTTCAACACTCAGAAATCACCTTCAGGACACATTCTTTGTCCAGGTCCAACATTGCACTTACAGCAGATTACACACACAGAGAAAGAAGACAACACAGATAGAAATATGTATTACTTTTCAACCTTTTTATTTTGTTTGTGTTTTACTTAGTGTTTTATTTCCCCTGTATTGTTTTCTATATCCCCTCGATGATTTTGAATACTGTAAATAATATATTTTACATAAAAAAGTTTAGCAGCAGGTAAAATGCAACACTTATTGAAGTTCACGAAATAAAAGTTTGATGCTGATTTAAACTGCATTTTTATATATATTTCTCGGACACCCAAAACAAACAATGGTCATTCTGCTGACACAACAAGCGAAAATTCACATTTCTTCAAATATGAACACACATTTTTATGCCACACAATTCTGGTTATTTCATGTTAAATTTGTATGTTTGTGTTTTAAGTCTGCGCTTCTCTTATTGGTTTTAAGTGGATGGGACTCCGTTGGGAAAAAGTGGTGTCACATACTTCTGTCCACCAATCAGGATTTGGCAAAATTTGAATCTTAAGCTGATTACAGTTGCCATTGTAAATCTAATTTTAACAAACCAGACCCTTAATAACTATGAGTAACAACTCTTCATAAATGATACAAATGTTTTTTTCTCACTTTACCTTTGATTGTAGCTCATTTAATGATGCATATTAATGTTATAGACTCGAGAAATACCTAAAGCAGCTATAACCAATATTTGTTATGATAATGTATCAAATAACGGGAGAGGGATCGCTCATAGTAATGCACCTACAGAGAATTATCACCTGAGTCTGCAGCTTCACTCGCATTTAGTCCATCCACAACTTTTAATTTTTTGTTTAATCACAAGCTTTTATATAAAACTTCCTATTTTTGCACAAGTGGCAACATCCAAAGTATTCCAGATGAAGATACATGTTCTGAATAAAAAGCGGATTTTAACTGGCTTAACTTTTCCGGGATATGATTTAATGTTCAGGCTGATCATTTCTTAATCAGTATTAGGTTTTGCGATTCAGTCACAAATGTAAAACATGGAGGATGCTCTAAACAGGAACATGAGTCAATGGCTAACTGTCTGCTGAGAGCACTATCCTGCTGTATGCTGTTAATACCCTATTGTATTGCAGTGTTAAGTTTCTCTATTTGCGCGTGTGTATGAGTGTGTCTTTGTCTAGATGTGTGTGTGTGTGTAAGAGAAATAGAGAGAGAGAGAGGAGAGAGCAGGATGTATATTATAGTAAACACCTGACTCAGCATAAGGGAAATACTCTGCCTCTAATGTCTAACCCCTCGACACCACTGTGCACTCCCTGACCCCCCCTACTGTCTCTCTCTCTCACCAACACACACACACACACACACACACACACACACACACACACACACACACACACACACACACACACACACACACACACACACACACACACACACAAATTAGCGTGTGCTAGGCATACTATGGGTGTGTCTCTGTCTCCTTTATAATGTCAGCTTGTGTAGTTCTTTTTATATTCACATTAAGAATGAAACCTCCAAAACCTGGGATTTCAAACAAATTAATCTTCTATTAGTAATATTCATTAAACATCTAATTCTACTGCAACAAATAATTACAACTACATACATGTCAGCTGTATTTTACCATGCAACACTCCATTTGACTTTGGACATTTGGAAGAATTGCAGAGTCTGCAAGAAACACTTTTAATCTTGTCTTTCATATTCTGGTGACAACCTTCAGGTCTGATCAGACAAGCCAAAGCGGAAGAGCCTTAAACTTGCATTCTTTGTAATGGACAGCAGGGGAGACTCAAAAAGAAGTCTGATTGTATAGAAGTCTATGAGAAAATGACCCTACTTCTCACTTGATGTATTACCCCAGTCAACATTGTAAACAAGAGTTTATGGTCTCAATCGCTAGTTTCACGTCTTCTTCAATACAACATGATGTTCCCATTTGGAGCGAAATAAATGATAAAGCTGGGTACGCTTTAGGGCGTCGCTACCTTGTGATTGACGGGACAGGACTTCCCCAGTCCACTTACAACTTTAACACTTTCAAAGTACGTTTTCAGTTCAACCACAATTTTGGTCCCAAAAATGTCTCGTTCAGTGTTTAGTTGTACTAAGCTCAACCCTCTCGTGTCACTTCTGGTTCCAATAAGCTAAGAGGGCGACGGCCGAAAACCAAGATGGCAACAGCCAAAACTCCAAACTGAGGCTTCAAATTGCCAGTCAACAAACCAATAGTGACGTCACTTTGACTACATCCACTAATTATTTATAGTCTGCATTAACATTATATACTAATCTGTCCTATATATGACACTGTACTGCATGTGCAACATATTCACCTTGTTTGTGTTTGATTAATTCATGCCCTACTTTCCTTTTTTGTGTGCGGCGCTACATAATTTGCTGTGCTGACACATTTCCCAACAAGATGCCACAATCACATGAAATATGCAAACATTATTAAAAGCCCAAGCTTATTTTAGCTTATTCAGCAAACAGCAATCTGATTTCACCCACTTGCCTTAATTAGATGAATTTATTTCTCTGCACTGATTATTTTGGTTTGAACGTTATGTTAACGGAGGATTTACTGGACTGAATCAAGCTCTGATGAGGCGTAATGGATTGAGAATGAAAGCGATAAAGTGATGAAAGAGTTTTTACTGTAAACAAAGTAACGATTTGAATGAAAGCAAAATACTTCATAAAGCTTAGATCGCTGACCTTTGCAGCTATATACAGACCATTACAAAATTCTACCCACTACACACACCTTTCTGTTTTCTTTGAGAAATGATTGTTCTGCAATATGAAAATGTCTCATTATAACAACTTACAAACAAAAGGAAACACCCATGAATACAAGGATTCCTGTTTATGAATGAGCAATAGATTAAACTGACATGGAGCCTCTTCTAGCATTATTTTTATTTACTTTTTCACAGCGATAATTCTATAAAGTCTGCTTTTTGTATTTTTTTGTGCAATTACTGTTTAAGAAACCTAAATAATAAATGTAAAAAAAAATGAAACAGCGAGAGCAAAATATACCATACAATGTGTGAAATGTCTGAGGTTTGGTGTGGGTTTTTTTCATCTTACAGTATGTTCACAGTTTTGGCAAAATACTTTCCTTTCAGCAAATGTGTGGAAGCAACTGTGAAAAACAGGATTTTATATGCATAATTATTCATAGGTGCCAAATCATGCAAGTGCTGTATAAATCGCATACAATGACATTCAGTAACAGAATTTCCTTTTTTGCCTCTCTTCTCTTCATATATACACACACTATAACACAAAACCTCATATACAGCGTACAAGCATTTCTCCCAGCGGGCCTTGTTTCTGACCCGTCTCTCTGCTTTAGAGCACAAACTCTAAAAATACGAACGCTTAGAAGAGAAGAGAAGACGCCTGAGCAGCACCTGTCAGTGCGAATGATAACCTGTGTAACGAAAAACGCAGAGAGACAGAGGAGGGCTGGCTAAAACTAATTACATTGACCTAATAAATAAATGGGAGCATGGCCGATTACCTGGACACACAGAGGCAGTGATGTTAGCTGAGAAACATGCACACACATAAATTGACATAATATTTGTACTTACTGCAATCCGTGACAGGTTGAGACGGCCACAAAGGAGTGAGGAATGTCTCTGACCTTCCCCTGATAGTAGCAGTGCTCTCCTCCCTGTGAGCAAAACACAAACACTCACAGATTAAGATCATACACATGGTTGCCTCCTAAAATATATCATACACTCAAACAGAGGCGGAAACATCCCACTTGCTGCTTTCATTACCACGTTCCATCAGGAAATTAGTTCAGAGTGATCAATCGCAGAATTAATTTGCTAACAAGTGCAAGTATGATTTGGTGTAGACAAGTGCGTGTACTGTATGTTTAATTGCGTGTGCATTTGTTTGTGTGGTACATAAACACACTTTGAGATTAACTCATTCACATCCTACCATCTGCGTGTTAACCCCTTCTGTGACTTCTCTGTCCTCCATCCCAACTTCTAGCAGTCACAAGTTTTTCCATCTTGTCACAACTCTTGTCTTCGCTCTCTATCTCTGTCTTTCTATATGTGTGTGTGTGTGTGTCTCTTCCACTTTCTGCAAGCGTAAACACACATTTATTTTCTATAGACGTGTATGATGTCTAAGTGTCTAAGTGCTCTGCAGGCCATATCTTCCTGGTCCATTTCTTGCTGCCTAACAGCCATTAGGCAGGAAGCCGGCCTCCCTGAGGAAACACAGCTTTTATTAGAGGATCAATTTCTGCTCTGCAGTCTGATGCTATGCACAGCAACACACCGCCTCCTCCACTTCTACCTCCAGCTCTCTCTGTGGACATCAAAACACATGCCTGGCTTATGGTTGTTAGTGAGGATGCATGTATATGTTTGTTGTGATTGATCAACTACATGACCAAAAGTAAGTGAAAACCTGAACTACAGGCATATTGGTGATGACTTTTCGACAAGATTTCGGAACAGAGCAGTAGTTATGTTATGCTGCCATAAAGCCTGGTTTGCAGTTGGCGTTCCAACTCGTCCCAAAATTGTTGGATGGGTTTGAAATCAGGGCTTTGTGCAGGTTAGCCAAATTCTTCCTTTCTAAACACGGGAAAAAATGCACATTTATGGACATGGCTTAATCATGGAAATATTGTCATGCTGAAACAGGAAAGGGTCTACCCAAAACCGTTGCAGTAAAGTTGGAAGCACACTGTGTCTAAATATTATTTTATTATTAAGTTAAGATTTTCCTTACATTTTGAGAAACACAGTTTCTTGCCGAGACTTAGATGAGACAATGGATGCAACTCACGTTCGTGTGTTCAGCAGCTGGTTAGCTTAGCTTAGCATAGAGACTGAAAACAGTTAGCCTGCTGTGTCCAAAAACAACCAAATGTGCCCCCCAGACCCACTAAAGCTCAATAATAATATAGATTATTTAATCTTAGATTATCACAAATTGCCAAACTATTCCTTTAAGATTTCCCTTAATTGTAACTAAGGGGCAAGGCTAGCACAAACCATGAAAACAAACCAACGTTGTTTGGACAGGCGTGGCAACATAACTTTGATAGTGCTCATTTTCTTTAAGAGCTATTTCAGGTTTACAGGAATTAGAGTTACACAGACTAAACAGTCAATGTTTAGAGCTGAGTGTCCTCATAAATGTATAGTAATACAAATGTGTGTGATTAACTCATCTGCATTAACTATTATCGTTATTGGATTTAAATTGCATCAGTCAGATCAATTAGATTTTTCTTGTTTTCTTCTTCTTCTTGAGTTGTGTGTCTTTCTGCTCTCTCTCAGCCCCAATTATCTCACTATTAGCATTCTTTATTCTATTTTCCCATCCAAGATGCATGTCCGATCAACAAAAAGGACTAAAGCACAGTTAACAGCTGTGCATTATTGACAAGAGAGGGAACATTAATTGAATATTCCGACATAGAGTTAAAACTTAGGAATAGGTTGCAACAAGGTGAGTTGTACAAGTTAGGTAGATAAACCTAAATAGAGCTACGGATGAAGAGATAGAGAGGTGGTTAAAGAAACGTTGAGCGAGTGTGAGATGAAGAGACAGTGAGGGCTATTTATAAGTGGTGCTGTGCTCTACTATCCCAGCGTCTCTCCTCCCCCTGTCGCCCTGAACCTTCTGCTCCACTTCTCATCAAAGCAAGAAACACCCAAAACCCAGCCGGTGTCGTGGGTACATCCACAGAGTGTGTGTGTGTGTGTGTGTGTGTGTGTGTGTGTGTGTGTGTGTGTGTGTGTGTGTGTGTGTGTGTGTGTGTGTGTGTGTGTGTGTGTGTGTGTGTGTGTGTGTGTCTGTGATCTCCTTAGGCTCATATAAGAGTAATTAATCATCTAATCTGGACAACACAATGCACATTTTAAAGGTGGAGGTCAGACAGTTGGTAAACAAGTAGGACACTTTGTCCTCTGAAAGTTTGGTAAATAGATAAGGAAGAGAAATAAATAAATAAATTACACACATATCATATTATACTATTCATGAGACAGAAAGTGTGTACATAAATGTGTACATGGAGTTTATTTGTGCATGTCATACTATTTATAGAGGTACTGACTTACTCCATCAATACTTTTTTAACATCTCTCGATGGATCATTTTGAGCAGTGCTGAAGATTAATGAGCAAGATTGCTGATTGCAGTTTCCATATTAAGGCCAATAGACTCACTCTATGAACAAACACTTAAAGTACTCTATAACATAACCAATGATTATTACCATCATCATATCGTTCAGAGATTTAATCTATCCAGTGTGTGAACTTTTAAATGGTATATATGGTGATTTATGTAGGTTGATTCTAACTTATTTATATTTTTTGATACTTACATGGTTATATATTGTTCAATTAAAAAGTTTAAGATGTTTATGTTTAATCAATCATTAAAAATGTAAATGCATATTTACATTTGTAATGATTAATGATTGATAATGATGATGATTCATTTGCATTGTACCCTGAACACAAAAATAAAATAAAAAATTGTTTCCTGCCCTGCGTTCTGGGCAGTAAACTCACTGTGGACAGAAAGCAAGAAGTGCTACCACATTTAGCAATACAGCATGTACTACCTGTATCACCTTAGTACAACATGAACAGAGAGGATTATGGGGAGGACCTTTATGAACAGCTGCTGTGTTACAATGGCTTTTGACCTCTACTGTGAGTAACAAACAGCAGCTTGTCTCATATTAACCTTCCTGAACATTAGCCATTAATAAAGTGCCTCTTGTTCTTTCCACTACCTAAAAAGAAAAAACATCACAACGCAATCAAGAGTTCATTCTGGATCTTCATCTACGAGGTGAATTAATTCACAGAAACACTGCTTTGTAAAAAGTTCCATAATTACAATTGACTAGATCACACATTAAGTGGTGTAATGATTTGGATCCCTCTCTTTAAAGTATTTAATATCTCACTAATCTGCTTCTTAGCTGAACAAATCCGGGCCATTATAATCCCCCCACTTAAGTGATATAACATGACGCCTCAGTGGGTGTCCTGTAACTGAAGTCCAGATTCCAGAGGATTATCACAGCAATCTTAATTTCATGTCAGCTGAAGGTTTCGGCCACTTTGGCCCCCTGAATCTAAACTGAACAAAGCTGTAATTGTTCTGTGTGTAGTGACTTATTAACCATAAAAGGCTGAGGAAGGGAGAAGAACTTCTGGGGTCTGCAGCAAACTGAAGCTGTACAACTCACAGCTGAGAAGTCAACTATCGTCTCTAACGTCTCTAAACTGAATCCTGCTACTTTATACACTTGGTACTAAAATGTGATGTGTATTTTTTATATTGTTATCTACATGTTATCTTGATACATCTGACAGTCTTTGACGTTTACATCGGTTATTAACAAGGGTTATTGCTTTATCTCTATTTGCACATTAGACTGGCGGTGCTGGTGGACTTCTCAACAAACATGTCAAATCTCACGTCAATGCAAACAATGCTGCTGTATGGGCTTTACTTATTTTACCTTTGCCAAAAGCTTCAGGGGTTGTCTATATCTTCCTGTCACCTTAGTCGGCAAGTTTGATTTTTTGTCAACATTTTGCCCATTTATTTACACATCCAGCAGAAAAGGAGCAACATCAGCGTTCACTTGGAGTAGCTTTTATGGACACTTAAAAAATGTCATTCTAATACTACCTCTCTTTTTAGCTCTGCAATATGGCCCGTAGCTGCTAAAACCTCCACTATATTTGTTCACCAGCTAGTTGCTACCTTTGTCGGTCTGCTGTTTTGTGTCTGTCTGAGCAGGTAATGTACAGAAATGTGACCAATACCAATGTGGTCAAAACAAGGCTGACGAAAGCGATAAGAGTGAATAAAAACAATAAAGTTTGGGGATCGTAAACCCAAAACCATAAGCTCAAAGTTGTTAAAATGCTTCATAAAGCAGAGTGGTAATTCTTTGTGGGTTTCACATTACACATATTAATTTGATCCATTGTTGATATAAAAAATATTGATCAAAGCAGCTTTAAGAATGTGTTCAAACGGTACAGATTGTATTTGAACCTGGCTGAGATCTGATTAGATTCAAACCAGACCTGTGGTTTGACTGATCCAATAGCATTTTGAATGAAGTCTGCATGCATTAACAGCCTTTGTTAAAATGCTTTCATCCTTATCCACACAACCAGATACAGTTTGCGTGGTAATACCGGGGGTAAATGGGTTCTTAATGTCAAGATCACGGCACCATAAAAACACTGTAGCTTTCCTTCCAACTGCAAATAGTCTAATAATGAAAGTGTGAGTGAGCATGAGGAGAGATGATTTGAAGAAACTTACACTGGTGACGACAGTCTTCCCTTTCTCTGACAAATGCCTCTCCACGTACCCCGATGACAGCAGATCACTGGGAACAGAGAGGAAATAAAAAAAGAGAATTAAAGTTAGAAAATTTGTGATTTTCATTCAAGTGTCGCTCAGATATGCAGACGTGCTTGTATTTTATAGGATGATTGTATTCAGTCTTGGCAGTACAAAGCTTCAGAGCATCAGCCTCACCAATTATGACCAGCGTACAGGGACAAGGCTATTTCTAGCACATAAACACAATTATACAAATCCAGCCTTCTAGCAAATGGCTGGTGTGTGTGTGTGTGTGTGTGTCTGTGTGTCTATCCAAGGAATGAAGGACAAACGAAGGTCAGTAGGTAGTAAAACAAGTGACACAGGCAGAATAGAAAAGAGGCAAGAAATAAATTGAGAGAGCAAGGAAGAGAAAGAGTGGCATAAATAAGGGGAAATCAGTCCGTGTGTGCTTTCTCAGCAGAGCTGGACCCAAGAATCCCAATGGAGATACACACTGCAGGCCCAATCTGAGACAGAGATGTATGAGCTGTGGTGCACACAAAGCACACACCCTTACTGGACGGACGGACGGACGGACGGACGGACACACACACACACACACACACACACACACACACACACACACACACACACACACACACACACACACACACACACACACACACACACACACACACACACACACACACACACACAGGAATGCAGCATATGAATGGGGATCTGCCCCTTCTTCAGGCTATTTGAATTCTCAATTAGGTGACCTTGCATACATAAACACAAAGCAGTATAGGAGTGGGTTTTTATTACTCTATATTAACATTAAGTAATATAAAGTATATATTGATTAATCTGAGGCTTCAAAACAACTAAATCCCAGGCAAGGCTGCTGCGTTTATCAGTCAGAGTACAAGAAATGATATAAAGATGTGCAACCGAAACAGTATGCAGTATCTGAACAGGCCACTAGCTGCACTGAACCAGAGAGGCATAAATCAACTCCAACTTCCTGTCAACATCGAGAAGTAGATGGGATGAATTTTCACCTTGTTCACCAATCAAACACACCAGTGTCTTTTTCAGTGTCACATAAGCAGTTTGTAAAGTTTTATATTACTGCATTAAATAAGATAAAATCAATAAAATTGGAGAAACATATTGTACGGATAAAAACTGCATTCATAAGAAAAAAATCATAAAACGAATAAATGATTAATCAAAAGCGAAGAAAAAAGACGTGTAGTGTTTTAACATTATAGTTTAACTTTGCCTTTTCAATTACCCTCCTTTTTACAGTAAATATGCTTGAAAATTACATTTTATATTTTATTTGTGTTGATAGCATTCACTGAAGGAAACAAAAAACAAATCAAGAGACTCACAATGCTTAATCAATTACTTGATCGACAGAAAAATAATCAGCAAGTATTTAAATAGTGGCTTAATTGTTTAAGTCATATGTAAAGCAAATACTAAAAATATTTGATGAGTCCAGGCTCTTAATTATGAGAATGTGCTGCATGCTGTACATTATAGTAAAAAAATGTTTTGGTGTTTTTAATTGTTGCTGGAAGGTGACAAAACATCAAACTATATTGTCACCTTTGGACAGAACCAGGCCTTATTCTAACCTAAGCTAAGCTAACTAGCTGTCCACTGTGGCTTCATATTTGGAGTAGAGACATAAGAGTAGTATCACTCTTCTCATCAAACTCTCAGCATAAAAGTAAATTAGGATATTTCCCAAAAAGGTTGATATATTTGGTGTAGTAAAATGTAGATAATGCAGCTTAAAGATGACCAATTCTTTTTTTATCATGGATCATCTCAAGGTATCAATAGATATGTTGTTTTTATATCCAACAGCAATATCTATCTTTGACAAAAGGACAGACTGTTGAAAGCAAAGACGAATCACTGTAATGAGTCATAATAAGACAGATGATAGTAAATTGTTTTGCGTTTGAAGGCAGACACATCACATTTTTCCAAAAATATCTGAGCATTTTTTACAGGAAGTAAAAGTTTTGCAAAGACGATATACCATATATTATTCTAATGAAACTCCTGACATCAGCTTGCACACACACGCAAAGGATGCAATAAAGAATAAAAAAATATGCAGGGAAAGTGGAGAGAGAGTGAGGTAAAATGGAAAGAGGGAGAGAGTGGCTGTCAAGGAGGGAATAATGAGACAGGCGAAGGAAGTTAAAAGAGGGTGTGAATACAGAGATCAGGGCCCTAACAGAAATCCCATCATGCAATACCATAACGCTCCTGAAAAACCCTGTATGTGTAAAACAGGCAACCCCCATTGTACATACTTCCCACCATCCAACCTCAGATTACACATGACAACAGAATTTCAACAACATCCTGCAAATGAAACATGCCATGAATCTTGAGACGCATGTAACATTTTCATCAACATTTTCCATCAAAAAGAAACGCTGACCAAATATTCACACGCTCCTGTGATGAAGATGTTCTGTGAGTGCATGAGAGTCCCTGGGTCACAGTCGCGCTGTTAGCCTTTGTTCTGCTGGGATGTGTGTTTAAGATTCAAAGCTTGTGATCTTGATCCGGCCCCATGCTGAGCCCAGACAGGGGAAGCAAGCGAGGAGCATACTGAGGCAGCAAGGCAGCCACACGGGCCTCTAATGGAGGACACCGATAACAGATTTCAGCTTTAATTGTTAAAGGATTTAAATAATTTATATGACAGACAAAGGCGTGAACCCAGCCTCGACCCCATCCCCCACGCTGACACACACACAAATGAAGATCCCCCCCATCTTTCATGCGTACACACTATCGATAAATGCATAACTGTGAGAGACCTCTTAGCTTCTAGCTTCATGACAAAATGACAGAAATACACAAAAATACTCTCATGCGCTATTTGCATTTGATCTCTTTTTCTCTCTCTGTGGACATAAATGCTGCAAACTTTAACATAAATGATGATCATAGCAAGGCGGTTTGTAAAAAAAAAAAAAAAAAAAAAAAAAAAAAAAGAGCTGAGGAGTTCATTAACAAGAAAAATCTGAAAAAAGGCAATGAGGGAAAACAGAAATCTAAGCAGTTCATAAATGTAATAAATTAGCACATCATTACAACAGATTTATGGTGGCACAAGTGGTCTATCTCATGTCAGACATATTTGTATGGCATCTGGCACCTAAAGTTACTGTGCAGACCAGATGTGTAGCTGAAACAAAGACGAAGGGAACAGCACATACATCTCCTGCTCATTTTGTGTCTCATTCAGTGTCTGTTACTCTCGTTATCTCAGCTCATTGCTTTTCTAAATAGTCTACTCATCCTCCGCTGTACCAGAGGAGAGTTTTCTAGGCTCCGTTGCTGCGGCAACATCTGTTTGAGAGCTGGCGTCCAGCTGTCAATCAGGCCTGGAGGAGATTTGAGAGATGGATCTGCAGACGCTCCACTTTCGGCTTACAAAATTCATAGCCAACCTAGAACATCCATTTACATAGTAATCACATCCCTCTCTAGCTTTCTCTACACTTCAGTCAGCCCACACACCCACACAACCACACACACACGCCAACACACACACACACACTCCAACACACACACACACAGAATTCTAAGAGCACTGATGCTGCTTCAGCTGGGAAAATGTTGCTCTGAAAAGACTTATTCAACTTTATTAAGTTCAGGAGGTAAGAACTGACTGCAGCAGCCGAGTCCGTCTGGCTGTCAGTCACATCAAACTTGATCCTTCCTTTTAAAGCATTTTGTTGTGAGTTGTTCTGGGTGAAGAATCTGCTGTGGCAACCCTGTTTGATCTCCTGAAGAGAATCATGCACACAAACCAAGTTTCCGTGTGGCCTAAAATTCCTCTCACGATCAGTGTCGCCAGGCACCAACGTGACACTGGGATGAAAAACAACACAAAAAGGACAGATTGGCAGGACTTATGTTTAAGGGTGTGTATGTGTGTATGTGAGAGAGAGAGAGAGAGAGAGAGAGAGAGAGAGAGAGAGAGAGAGAGAGAGAGAGAGAGAAAGAAAGAAAGAGAGAGAGGATTGGCACAAGTGTTTGGGTAGCATGCTTTTCATTGCTTTCAGGCCAATGTACCATTTCTCAAAGACTCTTCTTAATACACCCAAAGCATACAAATATAAGCACACATGAAAATAAACAGTAAAGCTAATTTAATCAGATGCGTCCAAACACATCAGCACTGAAATTATAATTTGGTCTTCTGCTCCATATATGGATTTTTTGCCATTTAACCCAGTAATAAAAGGGCACCGGCACACAAAGGACTGAACATGTGCTGCGTCAGACATCCGTAATGAGGGTGGGGGAGTGCTGAGGGAATAAACGGAAGAAGTGCGTCAGAGAAAATATGAAGTGGGGGGGGTTAAGATGGAAAGGTGGAAATAGGAAGGAGAAGGAAGGAGACAAAAGAGTGGGGGTGTGGAGGTTTTCTCTTTTGGGAAAGCTGCAGCTGCTTACACCTGCCCACTACCCCCTTCACTAGCCTCATCCTCCCTCCCACTGAGGCCTCATTAAAGGTCTCCAGGCTATAATTCATTCACTTTCCAATCACTTATCAGACGTGCAATTCCACCGGCACACTCACTGGGATCCCACCTCTTATTTCACAGGGAATACTAACGTTCACAAAAAGAAATATTAAATTTAAAACAAAGGGACAAATCAAGCAGGAAGCTTATATTCCCGCTCTCTTGAATCTTGGTTCCATTATGCAGTTGGGTTTATAGCATGTAACATACAAGCCCAATAGAGTTGACTCCTGAATAACGCAGTGGCCGGAGATGTTGTGGGCACGAAGGAGAGCATGCACATCTGTATCAACACTTGGATTGTTAGTTAACCCCATGCCATGTAAACAGGGTCAACAGTGACCCTGTACACTTGGGACCAAGTTATTATGACTTCTTTACTTTTTATGTAGATGTGTTTAGTCTATTTTATGCCCTTACATGATTATGTGTGTGTCTGCGGGTAAATTTACTCTCCACCTATCCACTGAATCAATCAGACTTTGCGTAGTTGTTAAATAGTTAATCTCTTGACGGTAAACCATCATTTGATTGATTTTTATTCAGCATGACAGAGGAAACAGAGTTATCTATAAGAGACAATAGTCTTTAGAGAGGCATTAGTATATTTTCCTGCTGAGAGAACAACAGCCTTTCCTTCTGTCCTTGTCTTCAGCTAGAGTCGGCTCCTGGATCTCTCTTTGTCTCCACTAATCCTGCAAACTGCGTCGAGACGGCTCGACCGAAGAGAGAGGGGAGTACAGAGGGGGAGGAGATAAATGAATATAAGGAGAATGATGGAGCATAAAAGAAATGGCCGGTAATTCAACGCTTGGCATCCTGCAAAGTCTACAAACACAAACCCTTCACATTTTTAAGGATGGTGATGTCCACCATGTTTGTTTAAACTGAAATATCTCTATTACTGGATGGATTCCAAAAATGACATTTTGTAAAGACTTTAATTTTGCCCAGATGATTAATCCTAATGACTTCGATGATTCCCTGACTTTTCCTCTAATACCACCATGAGGTTGTCCATTGTGGTTTTAAGTTAAATTAACAACTATTGGATGGATTGCCATAAAACTGTTGTGGTTGCTATTTTTCTTCCTCCCCCTCGTTCTGGCCATGAGGAGATCCCATTCTGACACAATTATGATGTAAGTGATGCAGGAAAAGAGCCACAGTCCTCGTTCAGCACAAAAATATATTCTGAAGTACAGCTGAATCTAATATGAGTTTAGAGGGTATCTTTTACTCCATCAACTGTATCTGCTGCTGCACTAAGCTCACCCAGGACTGCTGCACAGCGTGTTCCCACCTTAACGTACTGGGTGCTGCGTCACCTTTCGTTCATGACACATTATGCACTCACAAGGTTCATTCCCATCCAGTCATGTCCAGCTAATCACTTCTTCTCGGAATCAGAAGCTGGTTACTGTAGTCACAATTCAACAGCAAATAACCAACATATAGCAAGAGAAAAATCAATGCAACACAACAGATAAACGTTATCCACTGCCTTCAGCAAATATCATCTTATTTGTCAAGAGGCCAATAACAGTCAACAAGGCAAATACCGGCTGATGTTATCTGTGCATCCCTAAATTAGTAACCCTAAGAGAAGATTTCTTACTAAAAAGAAATTAGAAGATATCCACTTGATTTGTCTATCCCAGACTGCTGTCACATCACATGAGCTGGGTATGAGTTTTGTTTTATGGCTTAATTTGAAAAATATTACCCTGTTCTTTAATCTGAATTCAACACTGTTTATCTGTCCTCAAAAAAGCTCAAGAACTCAACACAAGAACACAAACATATTCACACACTGTTACTGCAAACATTGAAGCTGCTATTTGTTCTTTGAAATTAACGCTGCTCACACCATATAATTAATCAGTATCCACCTTCCTGACACACACCACAAACTCACACAAATGGGCCCTCACTCCTTTATATTACCAGGACATACTGTATATAGACAGTCCTGGTTGTGACGCTGAGCCACTTAGCAAACACAATCTGTAATATACCGTTTGTGAGCATTGCATTTTCTCACAGAGAAACATAATTCCCAACGTGATAGCTAAAGCTATGTGCTAAAGTGTGTGCATGTATATGTGTGTGTGTGTGTGTGTGTGTGTGTGTGTGTGTGTGTGTGTGTGTGTGTGTGTGTGTGTGTGTGTGCGTGTGTGTGTGTGTGTGTGTGTGTGTGTGTGCGTGTGTGTGCGTGTGTGTGATCAGCCAACACACAGATCAGAGGGAGAAGCACAGCCTGAGGCAAGAGAAAAGAACAGAAGAAAGTAGGATATAGGGACGGAGAGAGGATAGGATAGGAAAGGAGAGGTAGACACACACACACACACACACACACACACACACACACACACACACACACACACACACACACACACACACACACACACACACACACACTTTATCACTCCCTATCTCATGTACTTACTTAACCCACCCACCAAGACTCAAGGGTGCGTGAAGGACATCCACACGTCTCTCTCTGTCCTCTTCTTTCTCTTCACCCTTAACTATTTCATTCTTTCCATCTTTCTCTCTCTCTTTCTTTCACACACACACTCCCCGCTCTGTGTTTTTCTCATTAAGCCCGCAGTAAATCAGATCACGCCTCTCTGCAATAAATTACAGACTTGGGAAAGGAGGAGGAGTGACAGAGATGGAGGTGGAAAAGAAGGAGAAGAGTGGAGTTGGGTTGTATCAATGTCAGGATGCAGGGAGCTAGACACGGGTGGATGATAAATTATCTTGGAATGGGACATGAGAGAGAGTTAAATCACATACATGTGGAGATGTAAGGCTGCATGCACATGTAAGTACAAGCAACAAACACATAAATATAAACATACATGCACACAGTGCGGGTAACACCACAGCATCTTCATTTTTCACGATCAAAGGCAAACGTATACCTTCACATTTTTTAGGCATCAAATGGCCAAAGAACACTCAAAGTCTGTGACATCAGTTATATGGCATTTTGATGGAATTATTTGTTCTGAAAGTGAACAAGAGCTTTCTGTTGGGTAAAAAGTATTTTTAGAACCAGCGTCTCCTCCCACTATGTAGCTCAAAAACAAGTAGGAGGAAATATTTTGTTCGTCATAGTTACCAAAATAAAAATGTCACTAATTTTGTGCAGAGACACTGTTAGATGACTGGCATTTAGAGCACTTCCAAGACTTTGTTGGGCAAGAAACTCTTAGAATTAAATCATCAATGCACACTGAGCAAGATGTGGGAAATATCTGGTTCTTTGACAATAGAAATAGATCAAATATGAATTAATAATAATAAAAACATCAAGCTATTGTACTGGTGCAACACACAGCAAGCTGTTTGGTTTACATAAAATGTAAGAGGATCTACAAATACACGTTATCTTTTGTCTATAGGTTGTATATATATATGATTTTTTCATTTTTTTCATTTCTTTTTTTATTTGTCTGTTTGCTTGTGGATTCTATTATTTATTCTACTTATTTATCCATGTTTTGTATTTTTCTTTGCAAGGCAATGGTTATGTGTATATGGTTTGTGTTTGTGCATAAACCTTTGTCTGTAATAATGTTTATGTGACAAATGCAATAAAAAGTTGATCACAACTATTTTTAAAATTTAAAATCACCAACAAGCGTGAGTGAAATTCAAGAAGCTGCTGTTCTTTGTTTGCCCAATTCTCTTTGCTTTTCTCCTCTCTAGTATTGATCTCCTCCTTCTCCATCTGAGTCTCATTTCTTTCAATCAAGTCTTGTTATCTCTAATTAAAACAACACTCAACATGCCTCTTCTGCACCTGAGGCCCAACAATATGACACTGACAAAGACTGCGATGGTAGTAACGACCTTCTTCACACACACATTCCTGCCCATGAGCAGACGCACCGACACATATGTGCACATTCATCAAGCCACTAGACCATGGGATGTTTGGTTAGCTTCTTGCCTAACATAGGCAGTTAGAGGGACCCAATGGTTACATCAGTGCTGTATCCCCTCCAGCCCCCATCATGGTGAACAAACACAGCCTCCCTTCACAAAGATGAATAATGCATTTAGCATTGCCTGCAAATGACCCTCAGCATTTGCATAAAGCATATGTGTGCATGCAGGGAAAGCTGACACAACAAAGTGGTAGAAATAATAATAATACACTGAGTGTCTGTCAGTGTCAACATGGCACATGAGGAGAGGGAGAAGCCCTTTTTCTCTTAACACTGCTGCAGAGGATGATTTTATAACACTGAAGAGGTTATGAAACTCTCTAGTTCCAGTTGGACCTGTCCAACTGGGACTGTTTTTCTCTCCATCTGCACTCACACATTGTCATACATACATAACCTACATACTGTAGGAATATAAAATCACAAAGACACTTTCCCTCCGCTCACTTTTTTCACACACAGACAGAACCACACTGAATACAGTAAAGCTTCTATCTTCCATCTTGTTATCGTTCGTTATCATAAACTACGCAGTTTATTGAATATATGTTTTTAATACATGAGATAGAATCATAGGCTTTCTAATAAATGTGATGAATATAGGATCAATAGTAGCTGATAGGAACGAGCCTGGTCAATGTTTTGTTTAACACAATGACTTCAGGCTGGGCAACAATTCAATATTATCCTTTAAATAACTTTCAATGGATTTGTTATTTACATTGTGATACAATAATGGCATACTATTGCAAAAGCAAGGTAGTTGTAATTGTGAATTAAAAAGTATTGATGCTTACAATAATTTTGGGGACATTACAAATTTGATCATTTCTTTTCATTATCTGGCGACTAAATCAACTTGTCAATTAGTCGACAAAATTATATGACTGTTAGTTGATTGATAATTTATTTGGTTGAGGACAGCCCTTGTGTCATCTGAATGTTTCCCTTTCAATTCCCGATGGAAAAGCCGGAAATCACACACACAGATTGTCACACTCACACGTGTGCCTCTTTAATCTTAAAGCAACATCTATTATTCAGCAAGAGCAGGTGGGATAGGCGGGGCAAAGGGGTAGTAGGGGCATGGCTGAATGGAGAGTGAGTGTGGAGGGTGGGGGCAATCAAGGGTGGAGACGTGTGTGTGTGTGTGTGTGTGTGTGTGTGTGTGTGTGTGTGTGTGTGTGTGTGTGTGTGTGTGTGTGTGTGTGTGTGTGTGTGTGTGTGTGTGTGTGTGTGTGTGTGTGTGTGTGTGTGTCAGGTTGTGGGAGATTTTAAAAAAGGCAACCCCCATCCTGTGCACATTTTCAGCTAACTCTAGCCCTTGAATGCTAAATTGAAGCTAGCCGCTGGAAGACAAAGACAGAGGGGGAGGAAAGACCCCATGACACGCCAACCCCTCCTGACTTCCTCTCTATAGACTGTCACACTTCAGATGGGTGACTCGTGTCACCAAAACATTTAGCTATTTAAAGAACGACTGCACATTAACATACTTATTATTATTATTATTATTATTATTATCACGACCCAGAACATTTTGAAGTTCTGTGATAGGACAGTAACCTCTCAAGGGTTTAGCCTGCCTCTTGTGAAGTGAACGCTTGGATAGCCAGCATGCATGACCCTGAAGAGAATAATCATGGAAGGATGATTAAAAATGAAATGTCATATGTCAGCCAATCTAAGTTGCGCCAAGGCCGAAGTTGTCGCTAACTTCGAGGCTAACCCCCTTAACTTTGATCAGCAGGTCGCAAGCAAGACACAGGACGTTAGCTTGGGTCTTGAAGAGTTATAACGTTTCTTGGCCAACAAATTAAGTGTACACATATTGTCACGTTCACAGCTATAACGTTACTGCTAATTTCATACTCACCACCATACACACAGCGAGCCGCTGGGCTTGCAATACACTGGCTTTAACCCTGAAAAAGTAAACCAGGCAGACACACAGCTCACAACCTCGCAGCTAAATTAATTGATATGGTGAAGTCTTACTGGGAAAGTGGCCGCATGTGTCAACGACAATGCACAAACGTGCCATCTCTCCTGGACAAGTGAACTGGGGAATCAGTTGCCTGTTTTGTGCTTACCCTGCAGCTAATGGTAAATTATGGATTTAACCTGCATGTTCATTGGTTATCCCTGCAGCTGAACGGCCTGTTAGCCACTTCAACCACAGCACCTCTGCATGCAAGGCACTCATTTGTTGGTTAATAAGATAAGATAAGATAATCCTTTATTAGTCCCGCAGCAGGGAAATTTGCACTAATTTGCACTAAATTTGCATTAATCAGCGGTTAATGTTGGTTTGCTATCTAAATAAGCATCCCTATGTTGGCATGCTAACATGTGCTAAATAGCACATGTTAGCAGGCTAACATTTGCTAAATAGCACTAAACACAAAGTACAGCTGAGGCTTATGGGTTATGGTAGAATGGCACTAGTTGTTTTAAGGTAGTTAGTCACAACACAAACTTTTGCACAAATATTCACTACATGATGGCACTAGAGGAAAAGTTAGAGTCAGTAGGATTCATCATCCAGAGAGCATGAATGTCTGTTCAAAATTGTATGGCAATCACATAGTTATGGGGTTCCTTTCAGTCAGTCAATCTACGTCTCTCAATCAAAGTGGTATACCGACCATCCGACAGACGTTGCCATCCATAGAGTGGCTAGCATTGCAAAAAAATTGTGGGGACAACACAAACCAAATAAAATGTTTATATCTGAAATTAACAACTAACTAGTGTCCAAAAAGAACATGTGCATAAATTCATAAGACAGTATAACTTTAAACAAAACGCCTACACACCTATTATTCACAGTCTATCAGCAACTTTAACTCGAGGCAAGACTCTGAGAAGGCTGCTCAGACATAATGATAATAACAATAATATGAATAATGATAATACGTACTGAAGCACTTGAGACACAACAAACAAACTAGAGCTAAAAAATACATCTCTCTTTGGCTCATTGCAACAATTAAACTCAAAAAAATGCACAGCCACAGAGTCAGTCATTGACCAAAATGAGAGATTTGTGTTTTGATACTGGAGGCCAAAAGAAAACAGTTGGCCTGTTCAGATAAAATACCTCCCACTCATGCACCCACACACATCAACTGGGTTTAATCTGTCTGGCATGAAAGCTATCTGTAAACGAAATCAGTGTGGCTGTCAAGCGGGGAACAGTTCACAGAGGAGTGTGGTGGAGGATGATTATGATGATGTACACAACCATATACACAGGGCTCAAACTAATTACTATTTTCATTGTTGATTTATCTATGATTTTCTTTTCTTTTTTCGATTAAATTAAATTTGTCACAATTTCTTGTTTTGTTCAACAACAGCCCAAAACTTAAAGATATTTAGTTTGCAATGATACAAAAAAAAGAAAAGCAGTGAATACTCACAATTGAGAAGTTGGATCCACAAAATCTTGCTTGATTAATCACTAAATTGATTCTTAAAATAGATTCAGCTTAATTTGATATCAATTGACTGATCAATTAATGGACTAATTGTTTCATTTCTTAATATAACAGTTTCCTATAGCATCTTTTAGCTTGTTTTATCAAACCAACATTCAAAAACCTAAAGCTATTCAGTTCATAAACAAAGAAAACAAAGAAAAGCAGCAAATCATCACACATGAAAAGCTGGAACTAGGAAATGTTTGATATTTTGTTTGTAAGTTCTTCTTTGCACTGGCTTATTGTTTCAGCCCTTCAAAAAGCACAAAGATTTTTATAGAAAACAGATGAATGTCACACAGTACAATGCTCTATTGCACTGATCTCAGTCTCTCATTCTTATTCAGAACCACACGTCAAACTGTTGCCCAGAGCTGTCTGGATTGAGGCTACTTCACGGTGTGGAAAGCTAAAAAAACAGGATTTCATTTAAGAGTTTTCTTTCCATAGACATTCTGACGGACATTCAGCATCACATCCAGTTAAGAAATTATGGAAAAAGGATGCTCTGATCACACAATGTCACACTCATGAATAATGACTCAATGTAAAATGACTCAATGACATCAAACTGCTGATGAAAGTGTAAGTGCATGTGTGACAGCTTGTGCATTTATCTGTGTGCGGACAACACATTCCTATTCATGACTGGTTGATGTGTCATGCAGTGAGCTGCAGGCCTCACAGAAACATATCCTCTAAACTTGGGAATTCCTGTGATGTATCGTTTCTCTCAGTAGGGGAGTGACTTCCGCTGTGACGAGCAGGCAGGCAGCCTATGTGTGTTCACGGGCTTTCTGTTTGGGGGCTTAATGAGACAAACAAACCATGGTCTCAAAGAGGGAGGAGGGAAACAGAAACAAAACAAACACAGAAAGGTTTAGAGAGAAGGATGCCAAAAAGGGTGATTTTTAAAAAGTGTTGGGTTGAGGCAAAGAGAGAGAGAGAGTAAGAGGGAGAGGGAAAATAAGGAGAGGGAGTTGCTTGTTTTCCATCAGCAGTGCTGTGATCAATATCAGTGTCTGACAGGGCAGTGCTCCAGCCTTTACTGTAAATCACTTCCTATTATGATGGAACCTCTAAATCATACACACACACAATAACTGACCTGCTGCAAACACACACACACACACACACACATATACAGTCGGCACATAGATACCTATATATTCGTTCATACATATGGCCTCTTCAGCAAACGTCAGTATTAGATATTTATGATTTAAGAGTACATTACCAAAAACAGGCAACAAACAGCAATACAAGAGCAGGAAAACATAAACTCTGTCCAGCAGAAACACAGCGCCCAACTTATTCTGAAATACTGGAGTCAGTACTTGATTAGCATAATATGTGTTTAGGGATTTACACTAAACAAGTGTTGCTCAGACCCGAGAGAATGATGTACGAGTCCTGCTGGGATGATTTCAACAAGCATATGAATGTTTATGAACATTTAGGGAATAAAAATGAATCCACCTTCATTTAATCAATTATAGTTTTGTGATTGTCAGCTAAGCCATTGCATTATATTTTTTTAATTTAGCAAGTGGCGAAATAAAGCTACCAACACATCTTCAGTGAAGACAGGCAGGTATAACAATAGATTGGTAGATAGTGTGGTATATTTTTAGGTCTGGCACAATACAGCGAAGGCCCCAAGGTCTTTGTCCTTATATGGGAAGAGGATGTTCAGGATACCATGGGAGAAAGATGTACAGGAAACCAGGGGTCGAAGGGTAGAAGTTTAGACTAACGGAGCCAAAGACAGGGTCTGGACTTCATCTCAAATATGAATAACATGCATCATATATAAGGAGGGTTAAGAGCCCGAAAAGGGGGGAACTCACAGATTCGACTCGAGACCTCCGGGCGATCTAGACGTCCGTCATGACATGTGTTGCTTGTTTGTAATAAACCTCATTATACCAGCAAGAACAGTGTCCGCGGAGCATCCTTTCTCATCACTTCAACAGCACTGTCGCATGAAAGATACGACAATAGTTAGCTAGCCACAGACTGATTTAAGAATCCAATACTCACTGGTTCAGTTCCACATCCAAGATGAATTTTCTTCCAAAAGCATCGACTTGAAAGCTTGCTTGGGCCACATGGTTCACCTAAAAAGGCAAAGGCGACAGATTATTTTCTATACCTAAAGACACTTATTATCATATTCATGGGTCAATTCATCATGATATGCAAGGATCAATTCTCATCTACATTGACGGATGGCAGCATTGTCTTTGACAGCACCAATCACCAGTGAGAATAAGGCTGTTTTAATTAAGCCGTCAAGGTCTGTCTTCTTCTGAATTATAACTCACACAACACTTGAGCCACAAATCAGAAACACAGTTTACTTTTGTAAACGTGCATGTATTATTTTAATTAAGGGGACATTTAATTTCTACGTTTACCAGACTGGGTTTGCAACAGTTTCACTGAAGCATATTTTTTTCTGGCAGTAATGTTATAAATACACAGAAACATACAAAGGTTGACTCTGAATGCATGTGCTGTGTGTGATTGATTTGGCTGGAGGAGGGTCTGATTCATTCCCTGCTCTGGGCACATATGGTACAGGCTTCATTGCGCATCCTTGGTCAATGAGAACTCCCCACAATCCATCCTGTGCAGGTCCAGGGCTGTCCCAGAGCTGAGCTAAAACACTGCTCACCCTCCCCCAGACCCCCGCCGGCTACCTTCATTACAAACCGGACACTGCATGACAACGAAGAGAGGTGGGGGTATGTGTGTTTTTTTATTTTCATTTGAGGAGGGGCCTCTTTTGCTCACCCAAGGACGACCTGAGCCTCTGAGGTCCCTATTGACCACAGACTATTGTTTGTAGGCGTGTGTCTTGTCTTGATCAATGCATATATGAGTGGGTAAGAGGGTGTGTGGGTGTTGGGTTGTGAGCACGCACAAAGGGCAATCCCTTTCCATGGCACACTTGTGATGAAATCTAACCCGGCAGATTGGATCCATGATGGGAGGAGGTACCAGTAATTGTGTTTAATGAAAGTACATCCCAGCTTGACTGAGCTGGGCCAATATTCTGAAGCCACCGCTGACTCTTCTTACATTGATTTCTGAGTTATAGCAGGGCCGACTTTCCACTCTCGACCGTCAAAGTATGACTGTAAGTGCTATCAATGCACTGCACGCAGACTGGGAGGCGGGAAGGCAAACACACAAACCAACACACACGGATTCCACTTGAAGAGTTTGCTTTGCCACCAAAACAACATAAGCACTTTTCTGAACTCCACACTGCTCATTCAGTGGTGAAACTGAAAATAGGCAATGCAACAGAAGTCTATAAATAACCTGCTGTGTCTCACATTTTCAGAACTATTTGACAGATTTGTTTTTAGGCTGTTGATCTAAAAACAGCCAAATAACTGATCAAACTTCGTGCACAGATGATTCCAGATTCAACTCTCTCTGGAGAATAAGAGTCTCAGAATGTCAGAAATCAAATCAAAGATGCACATGTCTCCTCCTCCTTCTATCCTGGATCTTATCCTGACTTGCAATGTTTATTTTATAACTAAATAAGAAATGTTTTACTGACTGCCCGTTATTTTTAAGAACAATGAGCTGACTCAATACAAAATAAGATAAACACATCTTACATACTTATTATAACTGACTTCAGAGAAGGAAATTGACGTTAAACATGAAAATATGAGGTTTCAGGCATTATATGAAATGATTAGAGCAAATATTTGTAAGAATCTGTGTAGAAAAAATGTTCCTTAGCTCTGCAGATATTAGTTTTTCCCCTTGCTTTAAACTCCAGTTCAGAGAAAGACTATGTTAAGCAAAAAACCTGTGATTGAGGTTACTATCAGCTTCAAAAGGAAAATATTAAAATTATATCTAATGGCAGATGGTTCCTGTTAGCTTGTTAACCCATCGGGCTGCAGCTCCGTCTGAGGTGTGAGAGAGACAAAGGGTTAACACCTCCCCGCCTGCTGCCATCTGTAGCCCTCTCCACTCTCCGAGCCCTGAATAGGCTAGCCTACACAAACCTAAGCCGCACAAATAAAAAACGCATGACAGGTTTGCACAATGCTAATTGACTCATCTCTTGAAATGAACCCAGCAGAAATGCTACTTCACTGAACTGAATCAGTGAACACAGTTACAGTGATTATTATTATTGCTGCACTGCATCGGTTGTTACGAATGGTTTCAGACGTCTTTCGTGTCAAACAATTTTGTTGTTTAGATAATCACCAACAGCTTTCTGCACACTTTTGTTACATGGTGAATTTAGTGGGTGGTTGGGTCCAAACACACCAACAGTGTTTTGCTTGTTCCAAACACAGGCTACATTGCAAAAAGCACATTTCCTGCAGATTATTACAGTAATAATCAGATATTCAGCTAGTACAGCCAAAAAGACACAGAATTTTTGAGGCAACATTGATATTTGACTGCACAGAGAAACCGATAATTTATCAGCCAAATGTTAAACCAAACCACATTTCAGGACACAATATTTTTGACAAGGAAATTTGGCTAATACAGAATTGCAAACAGATATACCAAGACAGGACATTTAATACTTGAATAAACTTTAAGGTCACTGCCATTTGGCGGAAAATCCATACAATGGCCACACGGTTTTAAAATGACCTTAAAATAGTGTAACTTAACATTTCTCTAACGCAACTTCTTGGTTCATCTTGGCTATCATTTCAATGATAACAATATATCTGTGATTAGCTGAAATCTGATGATAAAATCGTGCACTCAAATAAATCAATCGAGCTCTAATAGTTCATCTCTGGGGACTTTCATTTATGATTAAATTGAAAAATTCTGTTTAATGGATCATGAGGTGATATAGGTGAGGGAGCTGCTGGAACAGCAACTCAGCTGGACACATGCAAGTTTTCACTAAATAATGAATCATCCTTGTTGGCCAGATGACTACAGCTGATTTCCCTCAGTAAATGTACGGTGATGACTGAGTACCAATTGAGGACTGGGATGAAAATGTTATATATCGGTTAAAAGATAGAGTGATCTGTTTTGTTTTTGCATATGAAGGCAATGATGACCCTAGCACCTGCAGACAGTCTAATTAGTGTGGCCTGTTCCTGCCTAAATGTTTCAAGCTTCTTGTGTTTTGCTTGTAATTAACCAATTATTAATTTCCCCTCCGAGAACAAGGGCAAAGGGAGGAGATGAATCATTGCAACATATAAACACGCAGGAAAAAAAGAGAGCATCACACACACACACACACACACACACACACACACACACACACACACCGTCCTGAAGCACTAGTAAACACTGTGTACCTGTGTGGAGCCAGAGCTGGCTTTCACCCTGGTGCTGAGCTCGTCCTCTGTGATCTGGCTGTGGTTGTGCCGACTGTAGAGCAGGCGGAGAGGAACCGTGTCCTCCTTCCCGACAAATCTGCCTGCATCACGATGAGCCTTCAAGCTCGCCAAGGCGCCTCCTGCACAGAGAGGAAAACACCGATTTCATTACCCGTCTGTGCCTCCGTGCGGGGAAAACAGAAGTGATTCAGAGACACAATCATCACAAACACCGCCATCTGAAATGTCGATTGGTCCTTTTTCCTTTGATAACACGAAACAGCTACAGGCTACGTGCATATTTTAGATGGAGACCATGAAGTAGCCGAAGCCATAATGCACAAAACAAACAAACAAAGGCCTATTAATGGTGATGTAACGCTTTGTTTGCGCGATCATAATAAATGTACAATCATAAATAGCATCAGTTACCATTTTGGGCATTTGGGCTGTTCTGATGACCGACGTGCATCAATCCACAGACGCACAAAAGGGAAATCCACCATCGCGGGCGCATCATCAGCATCTTCCCCTTCCTCTCTCTTGTTGGCAATTATAAAACAATGCGGTATTCCAGGAGCAGGCTCTCGGAGTCCTGCCTTCGCTAGGGGAGCTTGGAGCCTGGGCTGGTCGTCTGGTTAGCGCAGTCCCTCTGGTTAGGGGCCATCGGGGTCCTTATGGGTCTGAACGCCGAGCGCGTCTGAGCGCACCGACACCCCGCGGATCAACAGCACAGAGGAGGCGTGGAGGAGAGACAGGGAGGGGGGAGGAATGTAGGGGAGGAGATGACTGGGGACGCCTCCTTAAAACACATCAATATCCAGCGGCTCACTGCAGAAAAGCCTAATGCATAAATATGAGCGAGCCTTGGAGACGGGATGGGGAAAAGCTGCGGGCCCGGCCTTCCTCCTACTGGACCGACTGGGTTGATATATCATCGCCCGCCTCCTCCACCTTCCTCCATGTTAATATGCTGCAGGAGCGCCATTCCTGCCCAAATCAGCCTGTTATTGTCATCACATGAGTCACTTCATCTGTTATAAAAAATGCGACAATGAATGAATTCCTAGTTTCTGCTAATATTGCATTTGTGGATGTTTTATAATTGTTTTTTAACCAAATTCCGGTCATATTTTTCTGCCAAATCATCAATCAGAAACATGAGCTGTTTATCATCTACACAGGGAGGCTTCTCACTCATATTGCACATGTTTTTCTTCAACAATCATTGACACAGAGCAGCATCAACAAAATCTTTTTATTTTTTATTTTACTTTAACACTAAACCTACACACCAGCTGATTAAACCTGGTATGGACTTGCTCCAGAACCACACAGCAACTCTTACAGAGTTAATGAGCTGATGATGTTTTTTTCCCTGACAGGATTGTTTGCTCAAGCAGCTAATGTGGCTCTGGGATAAGAGTTTAGAATGGCACAATGTTTATAATAAAGTGGAAGATTTTAATGCCATTCAATGTTTATAATGGATTAAAAAAACAACCGACTAACATTATGTGAATTTTTCCCCATTGTCTTCATTTGTTCAATACACCTTATAGTAAACCAACACATGTACATGTGTTGGTTTACACAGAATATCAACTGAACATACTATGGACTAATAAATCAGTTCAATCCTAATCAATATAACCACTGAGTAGACTGCAGATTGCCCAAAGAAAAAGGGATTTCCAAAATATGCCGAGCCCAATTGCACGGTGTTGTGATTCAATAATGGTGGAGGGACACTTGAGCTTTTTTGTACTGTCATGCAACACTATGTGGACATCGACTAAACATAAGTTTAAATTATGTAATTTTTCTTATGTTTGGGCCCAAACTATTTAAAATTATACACTTGGTGTCTGAATTATACAGTTTTTATCATTGTAAAATTGCCAATATTGAAGAAAAGAAGAAAAAAATCTGCAATGCAACAGAGGAATCCAAACCTTTGAACGGTATGTTACATTTTGTGTGTGCATTTTTTTCCCCCTATCACCAGTTTAAAGACTCGAAGCAAAGTGAAGGCTCCACGTTTGTAGTCCAGGTGCGAACATTTGAGTGTGAATTGTTGTTTATGCGACTTAGTAGGTGTATAAACTCCAGCCCCTGACACCCTGATAAAAGACAAGTATGTGTAAAGATAATGGATGGACCGTATACGAGGGTATGTAGGAGGCAGGAACAGTTGGAGCACTATGATCATAAAAGCACATCTGCAGCAGGTTATAAACTGTATGGGAGGAGGAAAAACAACAATGTGCATTTAGTTTAGCCTTTGCCAGTTTATTTTCATTCTGTGCTTGTACCTCAGAATACATTGTTGCTCATGTCTTTCTCTTTAAGCCAGTGGCTCAGACTCCCATTTGACCCAGAGTATTTGAGAGCAGTGTGGGAGAACAAGGGCACTATGCTAATGCATCAAATGAATGGAAAAAGGAGAAGCCGAGCTAATGCTTCAGAAAAAGCACACGAAGGCAGGTCACGAAAAGTGCACTTAGGAAGAATCCTAAAATGTCATTTATAATATCAAGTACCACACATACAATACATATGCAACCATTTGTTATAACCCAAAACAATCAGTTGCAATGTCTAGAAGATTCAAGCCACCTTTCTCCAGATCACTGTGTAAAATATCATTATAGTTTCTCCTTTTCCCTCAACAGTATTCAGTGGCAACGACTGCACGTAGATACTCAAATATAAAAACACTTCTGTAAAAATGTATTCACCCAGTGGAATTTCAAGTGTCAATAAGAGATATCACATTTGTGAAAATGTTTAATATGGATCTGCTTTAAAAAGGTGGCCTATTAAATACTTTGTGATGGGACTTTGTAGTTTTGGGGATTTTTTTCTGCAGGTGGCTTTTTATTGTAGTTCATGTCTCCTAAAACTAGTTTGTATATAAACTACATTTTAGAGTTAAAGTTTAGAGACTGAACTTGCTGTGCAGTTGTTCCAATTTCTAATTGAAATAACAGAAGTTTCAGAAAAAAATAGACAAATCTTTTATCTAAAACTGAAGAATGTTATGGAATAATTTCAGGACTGAGGCAACTTAAACCAAATGTGGGCAAATAGTGGATAATTCAGTCTACATAAATTTGCATACTATTACAAAAAACTATTTTTTCTTCATAAAAATACATTGCTTTTACCTGGATTCAATTTATCAATTAGGTATTGTTATTATCCCCTCTATTGATCACAAGATATTTAAAAGGCAATACACTATAGACAATAGGCTATAGACAAGATGACTTAAAGAAATATTTCTATACTTATAGAAGTAAAATACTTTTATGTGGATTGTTTTAAAAAAAAAATGTAACTGGATATTAAGATGTCAATACAACTTTTACGTTTTAGTCAAATTATTACTCATGGGAATATAATAGTTTCTAAACCTTTGCAGCATGCCACTTTAAAAAAGGTAATTATTAAACTGGTTTACCCTCTTTCAAGTTGTTTATCTTATACAAAGCTAAGTACCAAATCCACATACACATCCGCAGCTGCCCGTCATCTGATGAAACAAAATATGGATCACTCCGCTGTCTTCAAAGTGACACGAAAAATCTAGTGGCTTGTCCAGTCCATGGCACAGAATGTGGCGTATTTCAAGTATTGTAAAAGGCAAGTAAAATAATCCAGTTCATTTCTCCCTACATTAGTCCTTAAACCCCGTAAATTCTGCATCCATGTCATCAGTTGACTGAAAAAGCTCCCAGAGTTTCAGCATGGAGTTGTCAGGATTGTCACTCGGCTTTACACGTTCTACACACGTGTCCACTTTCCGTCTCTTGCGTTTATAAACTCTCACTCTCCTTTGTATTTTGCGCTCCGGAGAGAAGCTGTGTGAAGGAAGACTTTCTTCTTCCGTTTCCAAGAGGTTGTTTCCAGTAATTTTGTCAACCAATACGTTTCCGTCCTGAACAGCCTCACACACTGAGGAACCCTGTTTCTTATCAGACTCCTCTTGTTGATTTGTTTTGACATTAAGGCATTTTAATGAAGCTTCACTTTGGACGTTCATATCATGAAGGCAGGAGTTTGAGCTGTTCTGGTCTCCAGTTGTTTTTTGGTCCACATTGTAGACAGGAGTGACTCTGGGGGGAATAGAGGCAAGACATTCACCTCTAGAGGGAGCCGTTTCCATCCTGGGCTCAGGAATTGGAGCTTGCTCAGCTTTTTGAGAGCAAGAAGTCAAAGAATTCTGTCTGCACTGCCGTTTACGTGCAAGAGCTTTGTGCTTGGATCTGTCCAGGTGAGTGTAACAGCTCCTCCTCTCACTGGGAATCAGAGGAGCAGAACCAGTCACTGATGTGATTTTTACAGGGTGTGATGAGTTAGATCCCTCATGCCCATCGACAGTCCGATGCTTTTCTTCTTCTTCTTCTTCTTCTTCAATAATCTCTGTTTTATCGATATCTTCCTCGTGTCTTTGCACAGTTTTCCCACATGGTCCAGGAGCAATCAGAACAGAGGAAACACTGCATTTTGGTCTAAGAGGAATCAAAGAAAAGATTTTGTGAGTAGATTGGAATAGATGGATAAAAGATCCAGATAGGTCAAAAACACATTTCAATGAATTGCTTTCTTGTGAACTTATACTGCTGATGAAAGTTTTAAAAGAAATGTGAACAGGTAACCTTTTAACTTTTGTTTTGATGTGGAAGTTGCAGTGCAGAGTTGAAACCAGTTTGTCCACCACCAAGTACTCGGCACTCTTGGAGAAAGCCTTGTGACGTTCACTTTTTAGATGCTGAACAAAAAAAATAATCAAATTAATTGTGTATTAAGAATTGTAACATACACTTATGCACAAGGACTAGATGCACTGTTTAGCGGTTGTAAAGCTAATTTACAAAACCTGTATAAATATACAGTAATATAAATAGCTTTGTACAAGACTACATATAACCTAAATTGTTTTATTTTATTTACTAGATTGCCATTCACCTTACATATAACTCTGTTTTAGGTGTTAAAAATATAATTACTGGCCAACTAAAAGAGTCATTATAAAAAAGAACCTTATACTGTGTGCAAAGTTACCAGCCGAGTTGGTCATTTAACATTATTTCATTGCAAATGACCAAATAACGACTAAATAATGTCAAAACACATCTAGAATTTGAACAGGTATTCAAACGTGTGTAGAGTACTGACTCATGATTCACAGTGCAACACCTGTATTTAGTTCAGAATGACATTGCTTCAATTTTAGTGACAACTCTTTGTTAAGTCTGATACATTTAATTACACTGTGACCCAAATGAAAATTGCGGTTAATTCAAATAAATAAGGTGAAATATAACGCAAATTAAATAAGAATGCCTTCTTCGTATAGTCATTCTAAATAAAAGACATAAAAAAGCTAGTTCTGCTCATGAATGTTCCTAGTGGCACTACTTGTCGTCCCTGAAGTATAAATTATTGTTGTGATAATGCGTTGACAGTTTTCACTTTTACATGCGAGAACTTACCATTGTGACGTTCTCATATTTGATCATACAGCATTCGCAGAAGCCGCCTCGTTTCTTGTCTCTTATCTTCTTTCGGCCGTTTGCAAGCTCTTCACTGGCTGAGGCTTTTCCCCCTCTGAACCCAGAGGTAGCACAAATAAAACCAAACTTAAGTGAGAACAATTAGGATTTTATGCATTTTGTAGAATTGCATTAAGTCTTGATGGTTGGCTCTAGGAGTTCCGACATAAAATAGAGCAGACAACCACTTTTCAAACCCACAGAACATTAAATTCTAATCAAGATCGCAAAGTATCAAAAGATTCAAATTTTGTCGGACAGATTTACACATAAATGTGTAGAAATAAAAACAAACAGTGTAGTGAATTAATTTTATACATTGTTGAAAAATGTAGGTAGTTACTTTATTTTGCACCATGTTGATAGTTTGTCTTTTTCTTCACCACATTAATTAAAAACACAATTAACCAAATACAGACTTCATTAACGGAACATGATTAAACAACAATAATGTAAAAGATATAGATTACAAAAAATACAAAGAGAGCTTGGTGCAAAAGTTAGTTAGTTTAATTAACTTTGTGGCCCCTTAAGAGGAATTTTAGGTGGGATTTGGAGGCTTGAGTGGTCATTATGTTTAAAAAATGTTTTAATAAGCAGTCTCTGTGAACACGTGACATATTGTCATCATTAAATTAGCTAAAAGCAAAGCAGAGAAGAATCACCATACCTGCGTCCTGGCTGTTTGTTTCCAGGAAGAACCTTGTCCTCAACACAGAATGGACTACAGGGAGCGACAGTCTTCAGGTTAAACTCGGGTAAGTTTTGCATAGTGAGGTAGATCGGTCGGTAGTGTCTGTGGAAGGGAAAAGAAACGTAGTACAGTCAAAAGATTGAAACAATCTAAAGACAGTGTAGCTTATTTTAGTCTTCTGCCTTTTACCTGCTTGAATCCTCCACCTTGATGAAAGGTTTACCGATTCGCCCCCCTGGAACAAACATAATTCATAGTCTATTTAAATCTGAGCATGTATTTATAAAGCATCAAAAACAATGGACAACATTCCAAACAAAAAATGAAAGACTGGGTAATAACTATATAACATTTACCTTTGCATTTCTGAAAGCCCTGCCTTGCCGCTGAACTAGCTTTGACCTATAAAGAATAAGCATTTAAAAACACAATCAAACAATGTTAAACCAATCATTTTTAGGATAACAATCCCAAAATGTGATTCAATCTTTATAAAAACGCATTTAAGAATTTGAACATTTAAACCTACACTTGATTTGACAGCAGTGGCAGCAGGACAGTGGCTACTGACAATCTTTTTTTCTTCTGAACATATGCAATTATATCTGAAAGTGACAAAAGAAACACAAATATAGAACATCGTTATCATTTATACATTCAAATAAAGGTTATATTAGTTTGTTACATTATTAACCATTGTTGACAGCATACCATCTATGTAGAGGATTTTCACACCCCACTCCAGAGCATTTGACAGGATCTTGTTCATTTTCAGTCTCTCCTAAAAGCAAGCAAATGTGTTTAAGCAAAGAAAAGAAACAAGGTAGTAAAAGTTCCTAACTAAACTAATTAGTCTTAACCTCACAAACCTGCTCTTTTACAACTTTCTCCACCAAAGACTTCCCTCGACTTTGAACAAACTGAACGACAAAAAAAAGAAAGTACAAATCTATGGCATTAATAACTAATAAAATGATCTAGAAGGGAATTGCACAGGCTAGATGTAAAATAGACCTAAAAACTGTTGCACTTCAGTTGATCAAAGAAAGTAAACTCACTGCGTCTGTTTGGCCCTGAGACTTGCTTTTGACGTTGTCCCGGTTTGATCGGGGGTGAGGTGAACTTGGGCCAGAGACCGGACTGGGAACAGGAGAGTCCTGCCTGATGCAATGGGCATATCTAGCCTCCCTCTTGTTGGATACCAGATATTTAATATCCTTACTGAAGAACTTTTCAACAGTCTGAGTGACAAATGAGAGAAAACAGAATACAGATTTTCTTTTAAAGCTTTAAGATATTTCTAACAGTTCATACCAAAGTAACAACTGCAAACAAAGTATATCATCAGTGATCTACAGGGTTGGGAAACAATCTAAATACATTTTTAGTACTTGTATAAATGTTTACATGACACAGAATTTTGAAAACTGTCAAGCACAAAAACCGGCATTGAATATCTTCTGAGTCTGATTTATAATCTCATTTATTGTTTTTTTAATCTGACATTTTCTATGCAATTTATATTTTAAAATGTCAAGCAATACCCAGCGCTTCTATCTTATTGCAATCATCATAAATAGTATGATAATGAAAAAAAGATAAGCCTTTATTGATCCCTAGAGGGGAAATCTGGTAAGTGCAGCGGCATAAGTTCTAAAAGTGTAGTATATCCCTCCGAAAGATGGTCTTACACTTGAAAGATGATATTAAAAAGGATAAATAAAAAGTAAAAAATGGTTAAAAGAAAACTATACAAGAACAACTTAAGACAAGATGTAGACAACATTTTTTTTGTTCAAAGTCTGAATTATGTCGGTCTGCTTTAATGCTACCAAACAAAATAGTCAGTTGACATCAAATGCAGAATAGAAAGCGGGGTAGGGGTTAATCCAACATACGTGTTGTAAACAACTGTGTAACTTCAAGGACATATCTAGCTGGCACAAGAGAAATTACAGAGTTTCAAACCTTTCTGACATTCAAAAAATAAAGTAGAGAAAATGTGTTTCTTTTTCTCACCCCTCCCAGGTCTTTGATGTCCCTCTCCAATGTCTCTGCTATCCTGTTTGATGGCAGGTCCAGGTAAAACACTTTCCCAGCAAAAGGTTTTGCTTGAGCAGAAGAGGACACACATGTTGGCTTTGCTTGGCTCAGCATGGCCTTCTCTCCTGTGCTGACCCCTTTCCCTACAAAGAGAAACAGTAAAGTCACAGGATGAGGGAGGGAGATCTGACTAGTCCACAGGTATACATCAGCTGAAGGGCTTGAATAAGTGCTTAATATAGTGATCAATCAGTTTGAAACCATTGATTTAAATGACTGATTGATCATTAATTGAGTCGTTCAACTTTAATGGTTACAGCTTTCGAAATACAATAAGCAGCTCGTTTTGAATCATCAACTGGGTGCTTTGCTGCAGCTGGACCAAGTGACGTAAAGCAACTTTAAAGACATGGCTCGATCTTAAATTAACGTAAATGCAGTCGTAAAGTAAAGATAACTGGGACTCTAATATTTCTTTAATAAAAGTGACTTTGTTTTCAGGATGTGTTGAGCAGACTTACAATCATTACATTACTGATCTTTTTACCTGGCCATTTGGGTCCTGTGTGTCTCTGGATGCGTTTCGGCTTCATTTCATTCTCTTGCATTGAGAATGATTGTTTATGTTTCCCAGCAGTCTTGAGCCAACATGCCCCAGGAAGTGCTCACGTATCGTTTCCCCGGCGGACAGGCGCAGAGTTAGACGCTTTCTATTTCGTAAAAACAACACGTTTGCACCAAGCATGCCTCGGAGGGTATTTATCAACTATTTAACCATCTGTTGTCAACTTCACCAGGTCACTGCTTCACAAAAACGCCTCTTTCCCGCTTTAAATCCAATGGTGGAGGAAGTCTACGTTGCCATGTCTGACCCTTTCCTGTCACGTAACCACTGTCACGTTTAAAGGCATTAAGTACCCAAATTATACTCACATCAGTTTTTTAATAACGTAAAGTTCAGATTTTATTTTATCTATATAAATATATATTATTTGTTTGTCTTTCGAAAACGCTTTTTTCGTCTTTTCTAGTTTTACGGATACTCTTCAACCCTGGCAACACCAGGAATAAGTAAACCCTCCTTTGAGTTTGAATGTGATGTTTCCACATTATTCTAAAAAAAATAAAAATAGAAAACATTACGTAAAAAAAATTATAAAGAAAATTTGTTTGATTTACGAAACAATATTATACACTACATTTGTATTTTTTTTATATTTCATTTATTGTATTTCATGTAACAAACAGTTCCTCGAATGTGCTCTGCTTAAACTAATACTGCAATTTATACGGAATCATGTAACTAACGTCGTCTCGTGTGTTTTCTGTGTAAACTAAGCAGCTAGCTAAGGGCACAACACCTGGGTATACACACGTCTTCCCGTTTGAACCTGCACTACATGAACTGACGTACTTTCGGGATATAGTTAGTGATGTGCTTCTACACGGGAGACTTGGTTGATGCTGAGGCGGTTTAGCAGGTAAGAAGTCAGCTTAAGGGTTGTTTATGTAATATTAAAAAACCTGTGATATAGTAATAACGCTCTAACGTTTGAGTGGCAAATAAGGTTTTAAATGAAGGTGTCTTGCTCACATGATAACTGTCACACGGATTATAATAACTGTATCTTTGGTTTTTTTTAAGAATACAGTATGAGTGCTCAAAGTCCTGCTCCTCGAGCCTTGAATGGCATTACTCCACTGCAACAGATGGTGGCGTCCTGCTCCGGAGCCATCCTCACATCTTTGTTTGGTGCGATACTAGAGACTTTTAATCTGTCATTTGTTACGTTACTATTTTCTTTTTCTTGTTTTTAGTTCATGTACCAACGTTATTACTCATATTTTCTAATTTCCTTCTGTTATACATTCTATGCACATGTCCTTTTGTTTTCCTCTCCTTTCAGACAGTCACTGTTTTATACTCAATTTAGTACATTATGAAACCGTAATCTCAGTTTCAACTTTATTAGATACACCTAGTGACATGTCTCTCTGACCACTGAGTTGAATCAACCCCCTTTCTAAAATAGTTTCAACAAAATTAAACATTTTAGCCTTCACAAATGTCAGATTGATTGCAAGGCTGTTGTATTAGACTGCACTAGTTTGATCTACATGTGCATAATAACCTTCAAAATTTTGGCTTAAGGGACAGCTATTAAACAATAAGTAATTGCATTTATGAACTTTGTTTTGGGAAACTTCATCCCAGAAAATAAACAATAACTGAACATGGTTGAGGTGAAAATAACCATGTGACTTATGTAGGTTTGTTTCTTTTTGAAGTTGATGTTGCTGAATCAGCCTTTCATTAAAGAAAAAGGGACTGTGACAGAGTATTGCTCTGGATCAAGTTTATAGTGAAAAGGTTAGTTAGACGGAATGAAGGATAATTAAAAAGTTGCCTGCAATGTAGGTAAACACCCCAAAAATCTGTTTGCTTCCGGAAATAGTTGATAGTAGTGTGAAATACCAGTATATGTGATTTGTTACAAGGGGCTAAAACATACAAAAACACTCATGTCATGCAGCATTGTACCTCACCTGGCAAACTTTCAGTCTAAAACACGTACAAACATTGGTGTATTACAAATACAGAACATTTACATTTTGTATTGAAATACATCACATTTTACAACTAATTTCATACATGGAGGCTAATGTTATATTTTCCTTTTTTTCAGTTACACCTTTGGATGTCGTGAAGATCAGACTGCAAGCACAGAGAAGTCCCTTTCCCAAAGGTATTATGAATATGAACTGTGTTGCTCTAGTATTGTGTTTAATACAGTAAATATAAAAATGACCACATATATTTTTTTCAATATCTTTCAGGGAAATGTTTTGTCTACTGCAATGGACTTATGGACCACCTATGTGTATGTGAAAACGGCAACTCCAAGGCCTGGTACAAAGCCCCCAGTCACTTCAATGGCACAGTGGTAACCATTTCACCTACCCATTCCACCAATAACTCTTTACCAAAATCAAATATAAAGGTTAAAAGCTAGTCAGACAAGTGCCCTAGCTTGTTTGTCCCCACTGACAAACAGCACGTCTTCCTAAACTGACTTCACACTCTGCGTCTCTGCAGGATGCCTTCGTCAAGATAGTACGCCATGAGGGAATAAAGGTGTTATGGAGCGGCCTACCTCCGACCCTGTGAGTGTGAAGTCTTCCGTGTCTCTTTTATTCCCTTGCTGCACCTCATCCTTCCTGCTTTCCTCTTAGAGCCCAGTTATATAGAAAATGTGGTTGGTCGACAGTCATTCAGCCTGTAGCTGATGCATTCATTAAGGGTGCGTTTATTTGAAGTTGTACCAATTAGTGGCAAACCACCCATGGTTTTCTTGAGGGCTGATTACCAAAGATTGATTTATGTTCAGTATTATCTCAATGGAATTTTCTTTGATAAATCACATTGTTAATTCATTTATATGTGTTGTTTCGTGGTTGACATTTCCCCTGCTTGGAATAATCTTGATTGAAGCATAATACATGGTTTATTTTGCATATATGTTATCCCCAGTGTGATGGCAGTCCCCGCTACAGTAATCTACTTCACGTGCTACGACCAGCTGTGTGCAGCACTGAGGGTCAGGATGGGAGAATACGCTCAGGAGGCTCCTCTTCTGGCAGGAGCTATCGCTAGAGGTGAGCTGACTGGTGTCGAATCAAGAGAACATTGCTGAATCCAGCTCACTGTTACAATTGTTAACATCAATTACTGTTGATTGTCTGCATTCAATTATTGTTTTGAGAATGGAACATGTCCCATCTTTGTCGAATAGTCGTTTTTGTCTAGTCGACTAAGATATCTTTAGTTGATTTAGTTGTTTTTTATGCTTTTTTTTCATGCTGAATTACGTATTTCCAAGAAACGTCTGAACACATCTCTGGTAAACACAGGATTTAAAAGTGGTGCTTTCAATTTGTTTTTATTGTGGAGAAATCAATTTTACAGATCTGTCGATTAAATCAACCAATAGATTGTCAGTCGACAAAGGATTTTTTTGGCCGAGGACAGCCCAAATATCTATTTTACAAAAACCTATTGGGTGAAAAGGCATATTTTCAGAGTTTCTTTCAGCATGGTTGAACTTATTAGAGTACTTTAATAACGCTATTGGTGTAATTTTCAGGAAATTTTCTAGAGCAACCACCCATACTTTCTGCCTTTTTAATATCTGTAATTTATTCCTACACTAGATTTCATTCTGAAAACGTAGTCTGACACATTGTGACACCGACTTCGTCTGACTCTGTTTTTAATAACAGCCTGTGAGCAATTATTGAAAAGAGATTTTAGAAATAAAAATGGGGCGGCTGTGGCGTAGTGGAGAGCAAGGTAGTTCTCCAATCAGAGGGTCGGTGGTTCGATACCCGGCTTCAGCAGTCGATGTGTCCTTGGGCAAGACACTTAACCCCAAGTTGCTCCCGAAGGCTTGCCATCGGTGTGGACTGCATGATGAATGTTAGTTAGAGTCTGATGGTGGCACCTTGCATGGTAGCCTGTCATCAGTGTGTGAATGGGTGAATGATATGTAATATACTACTGACTGTAAGTCGCTTTGGATAAAAGCGTCTGCTAAATGACTGTAATGTAATGTAATGTAAATAGCACAGTTGATGACGATGAAGACAAATAGCTTGATAGTAATTCATAAAGAGATACTCTCTTCTACTCAATTAAAATGTTCCAACAATGTCTTCAATTTCATTGTCACCTTGTGTGTTTTGATGTTTTTTCCTCTGCAACGGTATGATTAATTTCAGTCCAGCAGCAGGTGAAGATGTGTTATGAACTTTTTCTCTCTGCTTTCTCTGTGTGTGTGTTTTTGTGTGTGTCAGTGGGTTCAGCGACAGTGATCAGCCCTCTGGAGCTGATCCGCACGAAGCTACAGTCTCAGAAACAGTCATACAGGGAGCTGACTGACTGCATCCGCTCTGCAGTGCAGAAGGAGGGCTGGCTGTCTCTGTGGCGAGGTCTGGGGCCCACACTCTTCCGAGACGTGCCCTTTTCAGCCATGTACTGGTACAACTACGAGAAGGGCAAGAGCTGGCTGTGTGAACGATATAACATCAGAGAACCCACGTTTACAATTACCTTCATATCTGGAGCGGTGTCTGGCTCTGTAAGTGCATCAGCCCCTTGTTTCCTCCTAAAGCTGCTCAACATTCAGCCTTTCAACCTGTAGAAACACAACTTGTCAGAAAATATCATAATTAATAATCAAACATAATTAAGGATTTTCTACATATTTCTTTCAGATTGCGTCCATTGTAACGTTACCTTTTGATGTCGTCAAAACGAGAAGGCAGGTGGAGTTGGGAGAGCTACAAGCCAAGAACTGTAATTATCACATTATTCTTTATTGTTATATTCATTATAAAATGCTTATGAAGAAATGTCATCAAAGCATCAGTGGATTACCAACCAAGGCCACGTTTTTTTTCTGCAGTTGTCAGGCGTACATGAAAAATATTGGGGAGAATCTGCTGCTTGATATTGTCGCTGAATTTTGAGTCTTGGGCTAAAATATGTAACTCAGTGTCAACATCATTAAGTCTCAATGAATAGCTGGAGCAAGCTGACACTGTTTATGAGATACTGTCTTACAACGTGGAATGATTGCTTCTCTTCTGCATTAAAGCTACATGAAAGGGGACAAAAGGTAATCTAAAATTAAAGGGATTAAATCAGTTCAAATCAACACATTAAGAACATGACAAGTGGTTTTGATGAAAAGGTACTTGAGCTCATCTGACAGGGCTGTGGGTGATGGTCCAGATAGAAGATGTTGTTCTACATCAATCAATCACAATTCATCTGTTGTCCGTTTTTGAAAGGAGATAATGAGTCGTTTGATGTTGACTGTTTTCTTTGTCTCATCAGTGTCATGTCAGGTCTCATCCTCCACCTTCGGCGTGATGAGCAGGATTGTGGCCCAGGACGGCTTCAGTGGGCTGTTTGCAGGTAGATACTTTTTGTGATATTTTCTGAATCATTATAGTTCGACCTTACTACATGGTATGTAATCACTCCTTTTATCTGTCGTCTCTCTGCCAGGTTTCCTCCCAAGGTTGATCAAAGTGGCCCCGGCCTGCGCCATTATGATCAGCAGTTATGAATTTGGCAAAGCCTTTTTCCGCAAACACAACCAGGAGAGGATACTCAGGCCACTGCAGACCAGCAACACCTGATAGTTTTCCAAATATTTTTCTCCAAACAAATCAAAACTACTGCTAGACTATACCTGTAGGAAAAAGGATAATGCTGCCAAATTAAGAACCCAAGCAGAAATTGAAGTGAAGAAAATAATGAACTACATGATCCATGTGCATTACAAGATTTATATGAAATAATTTTTATTAGTATTTATAATTTAATATTCTATGATTTTATCTTCACTGCTACAAATGATGTGCACACAAGTGAAAATAAATAAGCAGCCAGCAGATGGCAGCTACAGTTTTATTAATAATAATTAGTCCTAAATGTGGCTGTCTCACTGGGATCGTGTGCACTGTGCCTGAAGTCCTTACATTAGTGATGCAACATTAAGTTAATCAAGTCAGTGTATCTCCTCCCCCGACACCGATAGAGGATCTCCGTGTTTTTGAACTTCCAAGCCAATCCCGTGTTACCTGTGAATATGTGTATGACAGAGAGACAAACACTAAACTTGTGTTTTTCAGTTTGACAAGAGACTGTGGAAGAGGACTGTGATTTGTAAACTTTTTGAAAATGTGACGTATTTGATATACATACCTGATCTTCTCTGTAAATTATTTTCATTCATTGACTTTATACAAGCGTCTCACATCACTTGTTCATTGTGGACAAGAAATTCAAATGTCACTATTAAATCCTCACTGTGTGGATAAGCGCAGTTTATTCAAAATGTAGAATAAAAAGGCAAATAAATCCAATAAAACATCTGCTGCATATCTGTGCAGTTGACTGCTGGAATGAGCTAAAGGCAAAGTCATGATTCAGTGTTGAGGTACATGGCTATTCACCACTAATACAAATAACGCCTTACTGATATTGAGCAAAGCCACTTGTTCTCAAAAAATATCTGTTGCAAGATATTGTTTACTAGGTCGTAACACAGATTATAAGGAGTGATCTGTAGTAACTATCCATTAAAATACTGCTTTTGAATAATTAAAGGGAATAATAACAGGAGTCTGTGTCTGATAAAGCTTAACTTTAAAGTAAACCTAGAAGTAAATTATGAAAAAATGAATTTTAGGGATTAATACCTGAGAAAAAAACATGTGGCACTACATTATGCACAACATTGACGATATAACAGTGATCAAATAAAAAACAGAAATCATTTACACCTTACACAAAATGTGACACAGCATTATGTATGAAAAATTGATGACATAATGTGACAAAAGTGGAAGTACATTCATCATAAATCAAAGAGATTACTAGATTTAAAAAACAATTATATAAATGCAGTGGCAGCAGTAACGGCACAGAAAATAATAAAAGGACCTTACAGCTGCAGGAAATGACTCATAGTAACGATTTTGGTCAGAACTCTGATCTGATCTACAGTCAGTATTTTCAGCATGCTAAGACCTCCTGGGAAACCTTTCAATCCTTAGATCAGCTGTATATTATTTTAATTTATTTCCTAAAATGGAAAAAATTATGAAAACACCAACAAATCAAATAATTTAAACACATATTGATTAAGTAACAGCAGGAGTTCCTCTACAAAGAGTCAGAGGTTGGAGTAAACTGACATTATTCATTCTGATGCAGCTGCTCTTGAGTTTTAACACAACATTCTACACCAGATTCTCAACTTGCAAACCTGACGTCCATCTGTTAAAGCTCTGGGCTCAACATTAAGAACATAAATGTCTACAAAACAATATCACCTACATTTACAAAGTTCCTGGATTGTCTTTCCCTGGTGGAGATCTGTTTATTTAGCTCTCCGTTCATTACGACGGGGTGAAGCCTGGACTGCTGATCTCTGTTGCAGGACTGGCCAAACACTCGCTGGACTTCAGGCTGGCCAGAGACTTGTAGCTGGCGACTGAGGTCAGGGAGCCACACAGACCTCTTAGAGACGGAGTTTCCTCTTTACCTGAGTGACAGGATACACATGATCAGTGCTCACATCACCCTCCTGGACAACGGAGCTCACTTGCAGGAGGAGACGTACCTTGGTGAGGCCAGTGTGTGCCGGTCGGCCTGGCCTCCAGACTCAGTGTGTGTGACGGTTCAAGAGACGTCTGGGAGAGACTCATGTCTGCAGACAGCTGCTCCAGACTCTGGAAACTCTTCCTGCAAATAGAGGACAGGATAAACAACTAGTCAATCAACAACAAAAAAGCTTTTGTAGTTCCAGATTCACAAAATTGATTATTTGCTGGTTTTCTTAGTTCCTTATCAATGCAAATATAATAACTTTTGGGTTAAAAAAGTGTCAGACAAAAACAATTTGTTCTTGGGTCTAAGAAATTGTAAGGTGGACAAAAGGTAATCTAAAATTAAAGGGATTAAATCAGTTCAAATCAACACATTAAGAACATGACAAGTGGTTTTGATGAAAAGGTACTTGAGCTCATCTGACAGGGCTGTGGGTGAAATTGTAAGGTGCATTTTACACTATACAATTATTAGAATGTCAAAAAAAAAAAGACTTCCTAAACTAACCAATAACAAAACAGATAATATACAAAGACAAACATAAAATAAATAGAGCACATCATCAGCTTGGAATCTGTAAAGGTGTATATAATTACTACCCCAGCTGTGAGGAGCCAGCGGCTCCTAGATACTGGACACCTGAATTTCTATCGATATCTGAGTATTTATCTCTCTATCTATCCATCTATCTATTCCCTAACTGACGTGAATTACAAAGATGAGACACCGGAAATTGCCAGTTTGTTGATATAGATAAATGACAAATGAGTAAGATCTGTATTCCATCTCTATACAATAACCAAAGTTGTTAGTGAACAGTTAAATCATTCATTATAAATCATTTAGATTTAGTGATAATGAAAGTAATAATTATTTGGAAACTGGAGGATGTAAACTCATCTACATACTCCTCCCACTGTCCTGTGCTCTTCCTGTACAGCAGCGTGTCCAAGGCAACTGCATTGGTATCCAAGGCGACGGGAGATGGCCACTGATTGGTCAGATGGGCTGTCAACTCTTGCCTGGACCGCAAATCATTGTTCTTCAGTACCGTCCTGAAGTCAACAGACATCCAGAGTTAGAGGCAATTTATTAAATTAATAAACACTTAAAATAAAAAAGGGAGGGAAGTCATTCAATGCAGTAATCTAAGCCACAAATAACATTAAAAGGCTAAATTTGGCAACTACTATGAAACTTTTTATTTTTGTCTACGTTTTCATTCTTCTCAAATAAATTAAGTAGACATAAATACTGAAGATTCTGCAAAAAAGCTAAAAAGAAAAACTACAAAAGCTAGGAAATACTGTCCCCATTCCAGATACACTTTTGGCCATAATGAGCTGACTCACATTGTCATTCTCAAAGTCTCTTTGTCTGTAGTCACTGACTCTCTCTCTGTCGATGCTGTGTGTCACTTTGCTTTTTGCTTTTTGCATTTGAAAGCATCCAATGACTTGAGACTGCAGTTTCATTTCCAGAGACCCTTCAACCAATCCCTTTGACAGACTTTTTAGCTTACAGTAAATTGGTGATCAAACAGAGAAAGCGTACTTTTACTGATTAGAACATATTTCGAGACACAAAACTGATGCAGCTTTTCCTCTTGGCCAAAAGCAGCGATTGATTCAGCAACACACAAATAACAATCCACCTGCAATCTCCAGGCTTCTTGCTGTGTCCTGAATGTCAAACTCACAGCTGGATCTGCTGCAGAGTCCTCTCCACCTCACCGTCAGTAACCTCACATGCACTGGCGCACACACACACACAAACACACACGCAAACACACACACTTACAGTTGGTCCTGTAATTCCAGTACAATGTACTCAAGCTGTTCTTTCTCCAGTGTGTGGGAGAGGTGTGTGTCTGCTAGGCTCTGCTGAAGAGCTTTGTTATGAGACACGACCTCTGACAGCTGGGCTTCTCGCAGACGGACCAGCTCTTCCAGGTAACCCTGAGACAAACACACACAAGCACATACACACTCTGTTCTCCATTTGTGTGTCTAATAACATTAAGGCACTGCTGCATGAATAAACATCGGAGTTCTTTGTTTTGGCTCAAAGAAAATGGAAAAAACGTAGAGGACAGCTCCATCCAAATTGGGAAGAAACCTTGCAGATGTTGTATAATCAAGAAACAGCATTAAGCTGAATGTGTGTTTGTTTAAAAAAAAACATGACTTCACAGAAAACATCTCCTCCTAGCATCACACAGTTTGAGCCTGTGATCACCATGCAGTCATCATAGAAAATGTCACAGTTGCATATATTAGCATCCAATTTGTTTATCCCCAAATAACTAATATTAAAACAAAACACACACACACACACACACACACACACACACACACACACACACACACACACACACACACACACACACACACACACACACACACACACACACACACACACACACACAACTACCTTCTGCTCCAACGCCATTCGGTACTTCTGCTCAAAGCGTTTGCACTTGCTGACCAAGTTGCTCTGCTCGGTGAAGATGGAGGCAGCGGTGGCCATCTTGTCGGGGGTGCTGCTCTCACTGCCGCTGCTCCCCAGCGTCCTCATCTCCTCCTCGTCGCTGCTGATGCTGTCTGCACTGCACAGGGAACCAGTGTGAGCCTCATACTTGTACATATTAGAGAGCACTGATGATGAACTGTGTGATTTGACCTCACATACTTCTGAGGAAACTTCAGGTAAGGCGTGTAGTCGATCACAGCGGAGCAGTTGCCATCCAGACTCTCTCCTTTCAGACAGAAGCTAAATGACAGGATTAAAAATTAAAGCACCGCCTCCTCTATTACTAGATTTACAGCTTTAAAGTACTAAGTCCATTTCTGCTGCACCTGTGAATATTTATATGTTCAATCAATACTTGTGCAAAGGTGTATTTTATAGTTGTAATTAACTTTGATCACTTTGTAGAGATGGGTTTAACTTTTTTTTAATGTTGTCAGCGACCGCTTCTCTATATTAATATGCACATCACATTAAAGAACATGAAACATGTTAAAGACAATAAAACATCATCACTTCCATATTCCTTTTAAGCTCTTTTTACATGAAAGCCTTATGGATCAGCCTTAACATTTTGAAAGGGCTTGTTACTTTACCGATGAAACCAAAAATGCTTTTCTTGCAGAGAAAGCTACACACGGACTGTGCAACCAGGAGAGAAAGCAAGACTGAATTGTTACAGTAAGAATTAGCTTAATGTAATTAGTACCTGAAGTCGATGGTGTTGAGTCCGATGAGTGTGTCTGCTAACAGCCCCGCCTCCTCTCCCAGCATGATCGCTCCATCCTCGTAAAACCTCCTACAGTCAACACACAATAAGGAGCACATTATTGATATTAATTCAACTCATCTAGATCTAGTCAAATGGTGTGTGATAATTGAATGCATAAGGTTAGGTGTTATAGGATTTAAATTATCCTGTCGCATGCTGATGTTTCTGAATACTACTTTGTATACTTGATTTGATACAAATTTCATTATTGGGTTGATGGAGAAACAGTGTGTTTATGAGCACACATCAAGACCTTGTGGTTTTGATGTCCTTCAGTGCAGATGAGATGTATTCTGATAATCTTTTCTCCATCAGGACCACTCTGATCCACGCCCGGCCCTGCAGAGAGAGAAAGAAGTAACATTAAGTTAGTGGAAGCTAATAGAGTTATTGACCTGTGTGTGTGTGTGTGCGTGTCTTGTTCTCACCTACAGCCTAATTGTAGAACAATATTAGCTACAATTGTTGTGCTCCTACCTGCAAGGCTGAGTCATGTTTTATGTGCACCAGTGTTCTTAACATTTTTTTTTTCTTTTTCTCAGGGGAAAATGCAAAGTAATCTTAAACAACAAACGCATGATTGTGCCGCATGTGTGTGTTGATGTCAGGACACTTTCATAGAAGATGTAGTGCTATCTATATAGTGAAACTGCTTATATCTTTCTAATTATGGCTAAATTACACATTTATTTAATCAAATGCTCTGAGATTTAGAGATCCATGTTGTTTTCTTCCTGGCTGCCTCGGGTAACTGAATCTGATTCCCAGAAAGTTTTATCCTCACTTTAGCTCTCGATGGTCGCACATTTTCCATACTCTCGATGCTTCGAATGCAATTATTTGGTACTTTGCTGCAGGCGGCTTTTAAGTAATCCCAGAAACTCCGAGGACTCTCATAGCCAAACCAAGTTGTCTGACCTGAGAGGGAAAAAACACAGAAACCGAGGTTTTTAGAAGCTTGAATTTCCATTTATAATGCTCTGAATTTTAAAAGATCCAAAAAGTAACTGCGTACTTGTTATTCAATTCGAAATGGAACACAGTTGAAGGGTTTTTTACCCAGAAATTACATTTAAGTGACATAAGATGTGCAAAAATTGAACTTAAATTAAGTTTAGTGGCTGTTTGGGGAGGTAAAAATGTAAAGAAAAGAGTTCAACACACTGGAAGTGGAGACCTCAAATAAGGATCTTTAGCAGGTCAGTATCTATACTATGGTTTAACGATAATAAGAATATACTGTGTCAGATACTGAGAATATTTTCACACCAACTACACTAATCTCAAGGAAGGGAAACTAGATGCCAATCACTATCTAAACTTTACATTTTAACCAATGAGTCACTGCAATTTCTGTATTAAAATTGTGCATATTTTGTCATACTCTCTTCAACCTGATGGGTCAAAGATATAAAGACATGCTACCACAAAGTTTGCTGCTCATTTCCTCCTAAGGACCATTATCAAAGATCAACCCCATCTTTTTCTCTTCCCATGTTTCCTGTCATTCTCCTGTTAACTATTAAAGTCAAAATGAGAGAAAATCGATGTTTCACTCTGCAGTATAAATATAACAAGTTTGTGTATCAGATAATTATCTTCATGTGGATGAGAAGAGTGTTGCTTACGTTTTTTACCTTTGAGTCGATGGCTGAGGATGTGCTCCAGGATGGAAACAAAGTTAACAAACTCTGGAGATGTGTCGTCTATCGTCTCAAAACAGGAGCGGTCCAGCAGAGTCTTCACTGAAAACCTGAGGACAGAAGAAGATGCACAACCTTTATTTGAGTCTGTAACTTAAAGCACAGACATTTACCAGAACAAAAGGTCAAACGACACAACTGGTTGAATTATGGGAAGAGTAGGAGCCAGCATTTCAGTTACACACACTAAATGACAGAATATCTTGGCCCCTGCTTTATGGAAGTGAGTATAAATGTGTGAGGGATGTATTGACATTTTTCTAAACTGAAATCTTAGTGTGTCTAGAATGGCAAAACAATTTATTTATTGCTTTCTGATGCCAGACTGAATGATGTCAAAGACGAAGACACACTCAGACTACTGGTAATGCACGTTTACCAAATGCACATAAGAACAAACAAACAAAAAGAAGAAGAATCTTAATTGCCATAAAAACAAGCAACGTAAAGTTTGGTTTTTTTACCATTACTTAATATTTCTGTCATTCATTACAAGGCACAGAAAATATTTACTCCTTGCCTCCATAGTTGAAATAAGGCTTTGATTAATAGCCTGTGATGAAACCAGTCATGATGTGCTGCCAAATGACATTCATGTGCACCGATGACTCTGTCTAATCTGGTTTCAACTGATTAGACAGGAAGACAGGAGAGTTAATGGACAATGCTGCAACGCGTGTGTGTGTGTGTGTGTGTGTGTGTGTGTGTGTGTGTGTGTGTGTGTGTGTGTGTGTGTGTGTGTGTGTGTGTGTGTGTGTGTGTGTGTGTGTGTGTGTTGTGCAAATATTGCCAAATTGTGTGTACCCCTTTACGTCAGCTGAATAATCTGACTTCATCTCTCCCTATCTCGTTGCTTAGCAGCAGGGTGACCACAGAGTGCATGCTTCCAGTGACAGAAGACGAAAACAGATAGATTTCATCTTGTTTCCATGAGTAAGGGCAGGTTTTAATCACATTTCATGTATATTTACTTTAAGACACTTTGAAAATCAACCCTGCTCCTCCCAGCAATTAAGACTGAGCTAATTTCCTCTCTGTGTAGAGCATATTGCACTTCTCCTTTTGGTTATTTTTCAACATTCACCCAGTACATATGTAGGCCCTGGGACTTCCACTCAATTTGAGACCCCTGAAATCCTGGAAAGTCGAGCACACAGTATAAGTGAGGAGGTGGTTGAAGTCAGGAGAAGCCTGTTGCCAGGCGACAGACCACAATCATCAATGTTCCCTTTCAAACCGTGGTGAATGATCAACTTTCAGCTATTTCCATTTAGGTTTATCTGGAAACTTGAATACAGTAAAACTGAGCAATCATTAAAAGGAGCATCTAGAAGTGAGGTTGCAACCAACTGAAACTCAAACTAATTGGCCAACGCCAAAATGTGATTGGCCCTTTCTAGCGTCAGTGTTTGGTTTGTCCATTCTGGGCTACTGTAGACACATGGTGGCCCCGTGAAGAGGTCCGTATGTAGATATAAAATGCTGATTGTGACGAAACCACAACGATTCTTACTTTCAGGTGATTGATTATACACTGAAGAAAACAAGCTTATTAATATTATTTTCCATTTCTGCCAATAGATCCCCCTGAATGCTTTAATATTATTAGTAACACAATACCTGTGCTTTGAGATCACGTCAAAACGTCTGCTGCTGTGAAAAAAGTAATTTGTGGAGGCAACTCGTTTTCCCATGAGAGACAAACAATTATATTTCATTAATTCAACTGGGTGCTTGGATAAATAACATCATACATGCCTTTATAAAGCACTCAGTCTATAAAAACATTACTCCAGTTCTGTACAGTGCATTCATCTGCACAACAGCTTTTTACCAATGAAGCAGTGTTTTGGGTGTTTTCCTCGAAGTAATTAAATGATGGAAGATGAACATCCCCTCTGTCCTCCATTAGAGCCCGGAGTTTGATGACTGCAAAGCTGCTCTGCGTTTATTTATGAATAATAAAATTACTTTTCTTTTCTGCATCTAGAGAACATGAGCTCTAAAAGACAACCTGCATCTTTTCAATGGCATGTGTGTTATTCTGTTGACGGCTACTGCAGCAGCTAGACTTTGTTTACCTCTCACACTCATTTCCAGCACCAATCTACACTTTTCTTAAAGCTTAAACCCCCCAACAAGCAGCAGCCTGCTAGCAGGAGAACCAGTGCACTCATGCTGTGCAGAAAAAGCACTGTTCAAGCCCACTTAACTTTAAATCACAGTGAAGATCCACCCGTTTCCAAAGATACCAAATACAGTGCCAGTCTCAAATAATGCACAATACGGCCACAATTTGTATAGAATATAAACACTCAAAGTTAAACAGCATGTATAGCTTAAATAAAAAGCTCAACAAGCCAATGCAAAATATAAATATATATATGTTAAAATGGCTACAAACTAAATATTGATTAGTTTGCTTGATTAATCATTTTGTCGATTAAATATCATAACATTTGTATAGAATTATGTTTGAATATGTTTTGTCAGTAAAAACCCCAAAAGGTATAAGGTTTTCTATCATATAGAGAAAGGCATCAAATCTTCACATTTGAGAAGTTGTTACCTGGGAATATTTGGCATTTTGGTTTAAGAAATGATTAAAATGATTAATCAATCTGTTTTTTAATCAATCTGTTTTTTTGTCTCAGTTTCAAAAACAATGATTTCAACATTAAAGCTGACTAGGAGGAAACAAAAGTAGATCATGTGCGTAATAACTTTCTTTTCCTCCCTCTTTTTTTGTTTAGTCTTTCTCAAACTCCAATAATATTTCATCTTTGGTTCATTCATTTTGCCAATCTGCCATCACTTTTCTCTCTCTTCTCCCTCCTCCGCTCCTACCAATCAGTGAGTTGATGGCTGGTGAGGAGGCGGAAAGGACCTGAGGAGTCAGCAAGGAGCACCTGCATCTCATTACTCTCCCTCTACATCTGTTTCAACTGACGTTAATGGAGGAAGGCATACGAGGCAGGCACCGTCACACCTGACATTGTACTGAAACCTGAAAAATATATTTGTTCTTCTGTTAACTGAGCAGCTGGAAAAGATGATGCATTATCAGTTTGGTTTCTGATATGTTTCACTTTCTGTGCCAAATTAAAAACTAAAATTAAAAACAAAACAAAAATCATGCCTCGGTATCTTCCTTTTTTCCCCTGACCTTTTCTGATCTTCTGTCTCAAATGCACCACAGGGACTGTCAGTCATTAACTGACATCTGCCAGCAGCTCTGAGAGGACCACAGATCAATACACAGGGTGCTTTTCACTTTGGCTGACAAAGAGAGGTGGAGAAACAGGCAGGAGGCTAGTTTTATGCACACCTCAGCATCTGCCAGCCATGTTCCATATTTATCAACCAGCTTATGATTCATGAATTCATAGAGGAATGAATTGAATGGATTTCAGGCAATAAAGTTAAAAATGGAACTAAATATCTATCTACTTGAATTATATTCCTGGGAGTGTCAAAGGGAGTCTAAACTGTCGTTATCCATCATTTAGGGAAATCTAAAAGGACACATATTATAATTGCAGGTACATGAATAAAACATTTTTTTTTTTTTTTTAATAATTAATCATTTAAAAAGCAGTTTAAAAATTTTCTTTGGTAGCTAATCCAACATTTATTGGGGTGGGGTTGTGATGGTGGAATTTGAACTCATGACCTGAGTATTTTCTACAATTATGATTACGAGGGTATTTAAAAGTGAAATGTGATTGTGATTTAACCGGGGTCAGTCAGCTGACATTTTAATTACATTTTATCTATAATAATTGAATGCATTTCATCCAGAATAGACACAGAATGAATTTCTTCTCTATGCATTTTAAGTAATATATTTAAATACAGATGGAGGCCGGGGTTGCAGTCCTGCTCGCCAAGCTAACCTCAACACAAACGCCTATGAAATTATTAATTATTATGAACAAATCCGCCGCCGGACGCTGTTTCATCCTCCTGTCATTAGAAGAAAGAACATTGTGAGGATGTTCCCACCTGCACACGGTGAGCAGGTTCCTCCTCTCCACCACGGCGCTCCTTCCTGCTCCACGCTTGCGGATGACATGCAGCCCCAAGCCAAGAGACGCCATCCCCGGGCCTCGTCCGGGCCGCTGCGGGCGGAGGTGGTGCGTAGTCCCCGCTCCGCTCGCTCTGCACCAGCGTCGGTTAGGGCCAGCGGGCTCCGTCTACACGGAGGAACACACGCTGCTCAGCGGAAGGAGGGGCTGGACACAAACCTAACCTGCAAAGTAATAGGACTTCCCGTTGGTACCTTCACAATAAACAGCTCATAAGGTAGACCAGAAGCCTCTGTTTCTGACTCATTGAAAATAAACTAAAATGAAAAAATAATGTTATATAATAAAGAGTAAGGAGGCAGGCAACTTAAAGACGTAAGACGTTATTTTAAGTTACATTATGCAAAAAATAGAGCTAAAATTCAAACTGGGACATGTACGGCAAATACTCTTTCTTTAAATATTGAATGTTCCCACCTGAGGACATTGATATATGTTTATGTATTACAAATAAAACTGCAGTTTACGGAATAAAGTAAAAATGAAAATATGTGGGGGAAAAAATAATTTAACATATCTTTTTTAAAGGTTGTATCATGCACCATATTTAGCTTCTTCCATATTTCATGCTGTTATTCCACTAAATACTGACTTTGAATTAAATATTCTAAGGTGGGCCTGATTTGACCTCCTTTTATTTTGAAGGTAAATCTATCCAACTTGCAACATAGGAAATTGTTACTGGCTGTAAAGGGTCCTGAAAGAAAAGCGATATTATGTTTTGCCTGTTAGTGTGAGGCTATGCAGTCCATGGTTTGATGACTTAAGATAAGTAGTTTTCATCCACACACAATAATGTTCTTGTCTGATCGAGTTGAAAAGATGATTCATCCAGAAAAATGAATGATATCTACTCGATCTAACATTTTGCTCGATGGACTCTCAGTTAACTATACTTTATTGAACTTGAAATATATAGATATGTTTTGCTACTGTATTAAAAGAAAACATTAGGCTGCAGATGTAACAAACCTATCACAGCATCATAAACTATTATAATTCACATCTTATTTTCCAGCTTTCATATCTTTTGAATGAGCTGTCAGTGAATACTATTGTGTCACCATATTACAGTCCTGTGTTTTGATTTCCAACATGTGATGTTTTTCCCATTTGGATCATTGATTGTGACATTTAATTTAAATTCAGTTCAGTCATCAGTTCAGTCAGGAGGACAGCGTCATCTAGAGGCCCCAAAGCAAACAGTAAATTCTGTCTTAGTTCCCTCCAGCATCAGTGTCAAACTCTTGGGGGTGGCATGTCATCAGGGTTGGGCAGGAACTGATTACATGTAATCAGGATTGCACCTTCAAGGATAACTTGATTACATTATAGATTGTCTATAAAGTATACATATATTCCAGTATGTTTTTTTTAAAGAGCTATTTGATTTGATCAATTCAGAGTGACAAATATGTTCTACTGGATATCAAAATAAGTGACTCCTCGCAGGATGCCATTTGAAAAGCTGAATCAGTCTGTTAGAGAAAGAGCTCCGCTGTCTGTTGGTGGTGGAGACTGGGGTTAAAAGTACAGACCTATCATCCAGAAAATGTCAAGTATTAAAAAGAAAAGTACTCTATTATGCACTATTATGCAGGAAGTTGGTCCCATTGACTGATACAATGTTATATATGTATTCACAGTTAAGGCATTTAGTCCAATGGTTTCCAACCTGTGGGTTGGGCCGCCTCCTAAGGGTCACAAGTTGTTGCCATTTTTTGTATTTTTGACTTTTGAGTAAAACATTGGCCCTCACAGAAATGTGAAAGATGACAAGGTGCTATAACTAGACAATGTCAGAAAAGTAACTAATTACTACGCTTGGAAAGTAAAATTTAGTTGCATAAAAAGTAAAAAATATTTCCCTATGAAATATAGTGAAGTAAATAGCAAAAATGTATATTTTAAAGTGAAGTATCCTGATAACTGTCCTTCAGTACAGATGTACAGTTCTTGAGTACATGTATGTAGTTTAGACAGAAGTTTATTTTTATAAAGACCGTAAGCATGTAACGAGCGAATATTGACATGTGTTGCTGTTCCACACAAATGTTAAATGTTCATAATGTCAGCCCACGAAGCCTTTGAAGCGCACTAAAAATTTGTACGTTTTGGTAACATATCATACAATCTGTTATATAACGAAACGTTACAAACACAACACAAAAAAGATACACAAAAAAAATAAAGGAGGAGTCTCAAGTCACAAACTGAAATATATATTGAAGGCCTATATTAGTATCTTTACAATGCTATTATATTGCAATACACTTTTCGGATTGACCTGATTTCTAGATTTGAAAACAACACAATGATGTTTATAAAACTCTTCACACTACAACTGACATGTTAAACATCTCTTTTTGAATATTCACTTGTGTGTCAAGCCAAACCAGATAGTCATGTGATCAATTTGCTGTGTGTGGTTTTAGTGTCAGACCTTTTTTAACCCCCGTGCAGCCAGAACGTGCTTCAAGAAACAGGAATCTAACAGACCACAGGAGTGACATTTTACACGTTGTCATGTCAAAGTTTTAAAAAGTCTTTGAAGGAAACACATGATGAAATGATAACATGGGGTGAAGTCCATCTTTATGGTACATTATCAACACTATCTCAGAGTTTAACAAGAGTATAAACCATGAGTATAATATGAGTGTTTAACTCAAAAGTTTAGATCTTTTATGTTCTACGAAATAATGATGCCTGTGTCTCCTGTGTGGTTGTGATTGTGGTGTCCATTGATCAATGGAGATCACGCTACCTTTAGACAACATTTTCACTAGTGTTATGCAGTAATACTATATACCTTGTTTAGCAAGACACGCTCTTCCAGAAAGAGTAATTGAAGATTTATTGTGAGATTTCTTTGTAATTTTTACTTCTGAAGTTTATTCAAGAGATCGATTAATTTAAAGTTAGAAAGTTTATCAGGTAGAGACGAGTGGTAAATGGTGAAAAGAATGCACTTGTATAGGGCTTTTCTACTCTTCACTCAAAGTGCTTTTACACTACATTTCATCATTCACCCTATTCAGACACCTATTAACACCCTAATGACAGGGACTATTATGCAAGATGCCCCCTGCCCACCAGGACTCTAAATAACATCCATACCCAATAATACACCGCTGGAAAGCCTGCGTGAGCTATTTTGGGTTAAGTGTCTTGTCCAATGACAGGTCGAAATGGACTAGCGGAACCGGGAATCGAACCGCCGATCCTCGGAATGTTAGGCTTATCTCGCCCCAAATTGTGTAATGCTTCCTTTAAGTAGGGGAGGTTAAATATGCATTATGACAGTGAATCAGTCTTCTGTAACCTCATCCATAGCCCCGGTCAGCTGACAGCCAATGACGGGGGAGAAGCCGCAAATGAACTGAGAACAATTCAAAAGCTCCGCCTTATAACCCTGAAGCGAGCAACGGCCAGCCGTTGACCGAGGCTCGCACTGCAAATAGAAAGATATCACCCTGCGGCGGTCCTAGCGGTCTGGATGAGGCACGAGAGGAGGGAAGAGGGACGAGGGACTGGAAAAGCACGCGTGTGTGCAGTAGGAGTGGTCGGTAGAGAACCGGTAAGGTGTATGCCTGTGTTTGACATTCTATTTCATTCATTATTACTTCTGCAGTTGAATGATACAGAATACAACGCAGACTGAGCCAATTAGCTTTGGATCCTGATGCTGCTTTTTGGTGATTTAAAGTTTTGTTTTATTTTTTTCTTATCTCAGAGAGTATCATATAAGTAGTTATAGTTTGAGACGTGAAACTTTAGACAACACTCAGACATGGATGTCAAGGAAGAAATGGAAAAATCGGCCGCGGCCAAACAAGAAAGAAATGGACATTTAAGGTAATGCGCTTTAAATTATCTCTCTCTCTCTCTTTCTCTTTCTGTGACCAAGTTGAGCAGTTTTCAAGAGCTATGTTTTTAAAACAGCGTCGATTCATAGGTGCCCAAACTTTAACAGGTGTCTCAGTTATTCTCTGCCAAATATATATATATATATTCATGCATAATGCTTTTATATTCTACAGTGAAAGCAAGGAAAAGAAAAAGAAAAAGAAAAAGGAGAAAGAAAAAGAGCCAAAGTTGCCCATGGTTGGCCCCATTGATGTGGTAAGCTCAGTCATCACACTGTGATCTCTTTCTGTCAATCGTTAATGCAATGTAATTATTCTTTTGAAGCACTTGTTGTAGCTTTGTTTTATACTTTCTACGGTGTTATTCTTTCTACCTTTCAGAAAGGTCACATCGAGATACAACATCTCTTCTGCCAGGGAGTCCTGGTCAAAATAGGCAGCAAAGAAAACAGTTAGTTCTACAAACAGGGACAGATAACATCACAAAAATTATGCCAAATACAGGTTTACCCTGCTCTGTTTGATTGAAACTGGGAGGGCAATTTTCTCTGTTCTCTGAGTTATATGTCAGTTTTCCAGTGAAGATACTGTTTTAATATTGCTGTAAAATGCAATTGAAATGGTATGTTATGTGCTTGTGTGTACGAAAAAACAGATCACAGAGAAGCTGTAATGATTTTTTAAAAATGTTTTTTTAAATCAGCCTAAGGTTAGCGAGTAAAAAACTGATAATAAAAGTAATGCTGTAAGGCTGTATGTGGTATGATCATACAAGCATGTGTGTGTCCAGGTTTGTGTGACTGTGTGAAGTAAAAGGAGGTTGGGGAGAGGAGGGGAGTGCTGCATATCCTCCTTTTGTTTGGGTTTGACTCCACTTGTCCCCTGCTGTGAGAGTATAATAGCTGTTTCAAGTTTAAAGTCTTTCCCCCCTTCTGATTGCATTTTTTTTTTTTTTTTTTTTTTTTTTTTAAACCCTGCAAATTATCAGGAGCAACATACAGATACTGATTTCTTTTGTTCTGTTTTTCGTCTTTTCCAAACTACACTCCTTTATACGAGTGAAGTTTAGGTTTTCAAAAGGCTTGGACGTTGTCATGATCCTGGTTGGGACAGTCTGTGCAATCACCAACGGTGCAATGCTTCCGCTCATGTGTATTGTGTTTGGGGACATGACAGACAGCCTTATACAGAGCTCCGCTACAGGACAAACCAACCCCAACAACACCAGTGAGTTTCCAGTTTTCAGACATGGGCAGATGTGATGATGAGGCAAACCACCATTTAACAATGTTGTTTATTACCTTGTGTCTTTAGACGTCACCTACATACCAAGAAACAGCACCTTAGAGGAAGAAATGACTGGGTAAGACTTTATACGATCAGCATAAGCAGAGAAAGATGTTGTTGTTGGGTGCAAATACTTCCAAAATGTTGAGTTTTAATGTTGATGGATGTGTTTTTTTGTTTGTCAGGGAACTTGCAGGGGTTTCTCTAGATGTAAAATGGCATCAGTTAACCATTTTGTCACTTGAATCGTCTATTACCAACTTCCACTTTATTAAACAAAATAGATAGTTTTACATTTTTCTCAAGTCTAAGCAGACGTTTTAAAGACATATGTGTCACAGTGCTTTTCTTATTCCAGATATGCCATTAGCTATGTCATATTGGGGTTTGTTGTGCTGGTGGTAGCCTACGGGCAGGTGGCCGCCTGGACCCTGTCTGCCGGGCGCCAGGCAAAACGCATCCGCACGTTGTTTTTCCACCGCATCATGCAGCAGGACATCGGCTGGTTCGATGTCACTGAAACAGGAGAGCTCAACACACGTCTCACAGAGTGGGTAACAGACAAGAAACACACTCTATTTCGTATGCAGCAAAATTATTGTAAAACAGACCTTTCAAATCAATTTCTCAAATATTTGATTCATCATTTGGTCTATGTAAGTGAGAAATGGTTGACATATTTTCAATCGAACCAAAAGACAGAAGAGTCAAATTGAAAAGATGGAACCAGTCGACCTTTTGGGATTTTTTATTTTTAAAAAAACCAACAATTTAATTACAATCAAACAATTAAATGATTATCAAAAATATGCATAATCATTTTCTGTTGATCGACTAATGAATACAATTTTTCATCCTTGATTTTAGGATCTCTATTTATCCTATAATATGATCCTTTATTTGAAAATTAAAACACCAAAGTCAGGATCAATACAGTTTCACATGGCAAAAGCAATTTTCATTTTTAATACATACATGTGGTGAACATGTGGATTATATTTGCATGCACAGTGATGTCTATAAGATCCAAGAGGGTATTGGTGAAAAGACTGGGAAGCTTATTCAGGCCACGAGCACCTTCATCACAGCCTTCATCATTGGCTTCGCCAAAGGCTGGAAGCTCACTCTTGTCATCCTGGCTGTGAGCCCTGCGCTTGGCATTTCAGCTGGAATTTTCTCTAAGGTAAGCTTCTCTTCGTCATCGACGTGTTGCTCTTTTCAAGTTCACTTTCTCTTGCTATTCATATGGACCATTTATCACAAGGACACAGCCCCCTGGAGGTATTGTTGATAACATTATGTCCGTCTCCTCGTCTGAATAGGTGCTAGCGACTTTCACTTCTAAAGAGCAGACTGCATATGCCAAAGCTGGAGCTGTGGCATCAGAGGTCATCTCTGCTATCAGGACAGTATTTGCCTTTGGTGGTCAGGACAGAGAAATCAAGAGGTATGTAAAATATGATTTATGTATATTGTAACGGGTGGTGTGTGTGGACCCAAGTGCAGTACGACCAGGAGGCAGGGTAATGTTCAGGAGCTTTATTCAAAGCGGAACAAACAGCAGACAGACAGACAGGGGATAACTCATGGGGAATATTCCACTCTAGAGAGCGCTGATCCGTCAGCGGAGCAGGCAGACAAAAACCAAAAGGAGCAAAGGCAAATCTCGTGGTCGGGGACAGAAGGCTGAGTCGGTTAACCGGGGCAGAGGCAAGGCGGAGAAGTCCAAACAAGCAGGGTCGGCAACGGGAAATCAGTCCGGGGAATAACGCTGGAAGGTCTGGCATAATGCGGAGAACGATCTGGCAGTGAGTGTGTGTGAGACTGGGGTATTTATACTGCAGGGTGTAGGTGCAGCAGAGTGAGCAGGTGAGAGTGATTGTGCTGATGAGGTGGGTGTGGCAGACAGGTGCACTGCATGAGGCTGATTAGGTGAGTGAGGGAGAGTGTGGTGAGAGAGAGGGGGCTGGGCTGTGAGCTGAGAGAAATAGACAGAGTCCACCACATCACCCCCATCCTAGAACAACTCCACTGGCTTCCAATCAACTTCCGTATCAACTTCAAAATTCTCCTTCATACCTTTAAAGCCATCCACAACCTTGCCCCTCCCTACCTGTCTGATCTCCTTCACACTGCCACCTCCACCCGCTCCCTCAGATCCTCCTCTTCCATCCACCTCACTGTCCCCTCTGCCCGGCTCACCACCATGGGGAGCAGAGCTTTCAGCCGCTCTGCTCCCAAACTCTGGAACTCACTCCCACCTCACATCCGAAATATTGACTCCCTCCCTCAGTTCAAATCCTCTCTCAAAACCCACCTTTTCAGGATAGCATTTTCACTGTAGTTGTCATGTTTTTTACTTGCACTTTTAATGGTTTTGTTATTTGTTTGCCCTTGTTTTAAATTGTTTTAAATTTGTAAAGTGTCCTTGAGTGACCTGAAAGGCGCTGTTAAATAAAATGTATTATTATTATTAGAGTGCAGGAAGAGTGAACAGGCGTGACTGTGACAATATATAATATAATAAAACTTGATTTGCATTGCACAGTTCATACAAAAAGATAGAACTCAATGTGTACCACATAAGATGAACAATTCACATAAAAACAGGTGTTTTAAACAATAGTAAACAAATAGTAAAGATAGTTAACAAATAAAATATTGAATTAATACAGTGGGTGGCGTATAATAACGACTTACATTTAGTATGAATGTAATGTATAAGTCTGGAATTTCCAAATCCAAAGTGTTACCCGTTTAATATTGATACTGAAATAATCTTATGGAAAGTTATGGAACCTAATCTGGGTTTTTTTTTTTTTACTTCAAAACAAGACATCTGGGCAGGGCAAATATATCTTGCTTCAGAAAGTCCAAGAAAAAGCTGTAACTGGATAAAACTCCATTAGATTGGATTATTGCTTTCTACTGCTACGATGTCATTGCAATCTTATTGCTTTCTGTTTCACTCATGCTTGTGTCTCTGTGTGTCTTGCACCAAAGATATAATACAAATTTAGAGGATGCAAAGAACATGGGAATAAAGAAGGCGACATATGCTAACTTTGCCTTTGGCTTCAACTTCCTGATGATCTACCTGTCCTATGCTCTGGCCTTCTGGTACGGGAGTACACTCATCCTGAGTAATGAGTACACCATTGGAACTGTGCTCACTGTGAGTGGGCATATTATGACACAATTTCTCAAAATTGCTTCCTTTTGAACATAAGGGAGACTCTGAAAAAGACGGTTGCTGTAGCTAACACTGTTTTTTTGTCTCCTAAGGTGTTCTTCGTTGTGCTTATTGGAGCGTTCAGTGTGGGACAGACCTCTCCTAACATCCAGACATTTGCCAGTGCTCGAGGAGCTGCACATAAAGTGTACAGCATTATTGATCATGTAAGCGATGCATCATTCTTCCCCAAAGCACACATGTTAAAAATATTTTTTTTTAGATCTTGCTGCTGCTGAACAGTTGTCAGTTTGTATTACAGAACATGCACCGCTGTAATCTGGCACTCTGGGGCGCCGCTTTGATTCAGCCGACAAATTAGAGTCAGATATGTTGGATTTTGCTCTAATTGGAGCACCTGCTGTCAAGTCATCTGGTTGATATGGCACAGCTGTGGCTCTCACCACCCTGAACTAACTGGGAATGTACCATGAGGTTAAATAAGTTTTACAAATATTGTACCCATATCACACAGGTACAGCAACTTTCTTATCATTGCATGTCTTTGATTACCATCAGTGGAAGTAAAAAAATGTCCATATAGCTTCAGAAACATGTTCCATAACCAGTTTCAATAAAAGAGCCAGCTAAACAAAAGTCAGGTTTCTTTAGCTTCTGCTCTGTGACGTATTTTACAGTTAAACGGAAAAGTTAAGCGGTGTACAATTCAATACCTGCCTTTGATTGGACAGCTAAAAAGTTTTCGGGCTAAGAGTTTAGCACGCTACGCAGTAACAGGGGACTATTGGCTCCACACACACCTCCTTCACCTGCTGTTATATTGGGGGAAAGACGAGGGAGAGATGAAATGAAAACTTTGCAGATTGTCAGAGACCTTAAGTGCAGGATGGGTCTTCAAACATTTTAAACTGTAACAGGGGCTGAAGACGCTCTTACTTAGAGTATCGTAGGGCTGACATTTATAGACAGACAACCATTACAGCCAATTTTTAAAGTCATCAATTAACCTAAGCAACATGTCTTTGGACTGTGGGAGGAAGCTAGAGAACCAGGAGAGAACCCACGCCGACACGTGGAAAACATGAAAACATACATTATATTCCTTTATTGATCCCCATGGGGGAAATTCAAGTGTTGCAGCAGCTCAACTACACAGAAACAGATAATAAATACACATATTATACAATAAAATAAAAATAAAAATAGAATAAAATAAAAAATAAGAATACAAATAAAAAAAATGTACAGTATATCCACATGGGGGGGGCTGGTCAGCATGATGACAGACTGTGGTCTCCGCTGTTGTTGTACAGTCTGATGGCAGTGGGCACAAATGAGCGTCTGAAGCATACATAGGGCCTGTCTAGCCCCGGTATTGACCCCGGGCCCCCCGGGCCCCTCTTGCTGTGAGGTGACGTTGCTAGCCACCGTGCAGCCGTTTGTTAATCTTAATATTTATTTTATCGTACAAGCTCGAAACTGAGGGAGACTGTGAACTCAAAGTCATGGCTCCAAAACCTGTTAACTCTCTCTTTGGACCTAATATCTGACTTTGATCTAGAAAGGTGCTTCATAGTTTCTAGTTTATACTGTCTAGTCTGAAATACAGAAGAGTGACATAAAACAGTCAAATTCTTTGTTAAAACACAAAGCTCAACCTTTGAGGGAGAACAGCATCGTGCAGTGAAAATACAAAGAGCTGTGGAAAAAACACATGAGCCTTTCTAAATACGCTTACCCAAACATGGAGGGGCTAACAGCCTTCCTCCCATTGTCTGTTTGAGGTTGTGATAAGAATCAGGTTCTCTATCCAACTGTGTCGAAACTACAAATAAAAACAGAGTTTTTTTTAAGTAAAACTCTTGTCTCAACAGAATCCGACCATCGACAGCTATTCAGAGGCCGGCTTCAAGCCTGATTCCATCCAAGGAAACATAGAGTTCAAGAACATCCACTTCAGCTACCCCTCAAGGCCGGATTTCAAAGTATGTTCCCTTAGACAGTTTACTGAGCTCTAAAACATACATTATATTACCTGTATCTCATTACTGACATTGTTTACATTTGTAGATATTGGATAACTTGTCTCTGAGTATGAAGAGTGGGCAGACCACCGCCTTGGTTGGTAGCAGCGGCTGTGGTAAAAGCACCACCGTCCAGCTGTTGCAGAGGTTCTACGATCCTCAAGAAGGATCTGTAAGTCATATTCAAATCACTTCATTCAAAGGATTTATTCAGCATTTGTCACCATATCCACTCTGCTAGAGTTCAGGACTCTAAAGAGTACTCCATCAATTTAGCATTGCACTCCTATAACATGTTGTCATTTTATAAGAGCAGGTGTCACATTAAGATAAAGATCAAAGTAGTGTTTTGTTTGTTTCAGCCCATTTACTGCAAATTCTGTCTTTTACATTGATATAAAAAAATCAACATAGAGATTCTTGAAACTTTGATTATCACGTCTGCATTTGTAAATACAGTTTCTGGTCGTGCTATACTGTGAGGTGGCCAAACAAATGGCAGAAACTCAGATAAGTGACTGTGCCAAGCTTTACAGTGGGTACGGAAAGTATTCAGACCCCTTTAAATTTTTCACTCTTTGTTTCATTGCAGCCATTTGCTAAAATCGAAAAAGTTCATTTTTTTTTCGCATTAATGTACACTCAGCAACCCATCTTGACAGAAAAATTTTTGCAAATTTATTAAAAAAGAAAAACTGAAATATCACATGGTCATAAGTATTCAGACCCTTTGCTGTGACACTCATATTTAACTCACATGCTGTCCATTTCTTCTGATCCTCCTTGAGATGGTTCTACGCCTTCATTGGAGTCCAGCTGTGTTTAATTAAACTGATTGGACTTGATTAGGAAAGGCACACACCTGTCTATATAAGATCTTACAGCTCACAGTGCATGTCAGAACAAATGAGAATCATGAGGTCGAAGGAACTGCCCAAGGAGCTCAGAGACAGAATTGTGGCAAGGCACAGATCTGGCCAAGGTTACAAAAGAATTTCTGCAGCACTCAAGGTTCCTAAGAGCACAGTGGCCTCCATAATCCTTAAATGGAAGAAGTATGGGATGACCAGAACTCTTCCTAGACCTGGCCGTTCAGCCAAACTGAGCAATCGTGGGAGAAGAGCCTTGGTGAGAGAGCTAAAGAAGAACCCAAAGATCACTGTGGCTGAGCTCCAGAGATGCAGTAGGGAGATGGGAGAAAGTTCCACAAAGTCAACTATCACTGCAGCCCTCCACCAGTCGGGGCTTTATGGCAGAGTGGCCCGACGGAAGCCTCTCCTCAGTGCAAGACATATGAAAGCCCGCATAGAGTTTGCCAAAAAACACATGGAGGACTCCCAAACTATGAGAAATAAGATTCTCTGGTCTGATGAGACCAAGATTGAACTTTTTGGCGTTCTAAGCGGTATGTGTGGAGAAAACCAGGCACTGCTCATCACCTGCCCAATACAATCCCAACAGTGAAACATGGTGGTGGCAGCATCATGCTATGGGGGTGTTTTTCAGCTGCAGGGACAGGACGACTGGTTGCAATTGAAGGAAAGATGAATGCGGCCAAGTACAGAGATATCCTGGAAGAAAACCTCCTCCAGAGTGCTCAGGACCTCAGACTGGGCCGAAGGTTCACCTTCCAACAAGACAATGACCCGAAGCACACAGCTAAAATAACAAAGGAGTGGCTTCGGAACAAGTCTGTGACCATTCTTGACTGGCCCAGCCAGAGCCCTGACCTAAACCCAATTGAGCATCTCTGGAGAGACCTGAAAATGGCTGTCCACCAACGTTCACCATCCAACCTGACAGAACTGGAGAGGATCTGCAAGGAAGAATGGCAGAGGATCCCCAAATCCAGGTGTGAGAAACTTGTTGCATCATTCCCAAGAAGACTCATGGCTGTACTAGCTCAAAAGGGTGCTTCTACTCAATACTGAGCAAAGGGTCTGAATACTTATGACCATGTGATATTTCAGTTTTTCTTTTTTAATAAATTTGCAAAAATTTCTACATTTCTGTTTTTTTCTGTCAAGATGGGTTGCTGAGTGTACATTACTGCGAAAAAAAATGAACTTTTTCGATTTTAGCAAATGGCTGCAATGAAACAAAGAGTGAAAAATTTAAAGGGGTCTGAATACTTTCCGTACCCACTGTATATTTATCACACGGAAATAAGAGTTGTATCAAATCTTCTCATCTAACTCTCGCACTTTGAGCGCTTTGAGTGGTCAGAAGATTAGAAAAGTGCTATACAAGCACACTACATTTCCCATTTTCCCATATTCTTTTAACAACATAGGGTATGCTGTTTTGAAATACTCTGCTGTGTTTAGATTTGGATTAAGTGCTGTGTATGTTTGACTCCTGCACTGTAGGTGACTATTGACGGTCACGACATCCGTTCTCTTAACATCCGCTACCTGAGAGAGATGATCGGAGTTGTGAGTCAGGAGCCCATCCTCTTTGCCACCACCATCGCTGAGAACATCAGATACGGTCGACCTGACGTGACGCAGGATGAGATCAGACAAGCTGCCAAGGAGGCCAATGCTTACAATTTCATCATGGACTTTCCTGATGTATGACTGTATTCATCACTCACTGTCTTCTGTGTGTATCAAAAAGCTCTGTCCACCACTTGCTAATATTGGGACTCTTATCGTTGAGCAGAAGTTTGAGACGATGGTCGGAGACCGAGGGACTCAAATGAGTGGAGGACAGAAGCAGAGGATTGCGATTGCTCGAGCTCTAGTCCGCAACCCCAAAATCCTTCTGTTGGACGAAGCCACATCTGCTCTTGATTCCGAGAGTGAGACCATTGTGCAAGATGCACTCGACAAGGTAGAAATCTACACAAACGCATGCTCTGTCTCGTTCAGAAAAGCTTTAGCCTATTTGCACTTTTTTATGCAAAACTTATGTCTTTCCTATTAGCCTCAACTGTACTTATGTTTAGCCTTTGACATGTTAGCATACTAACTTGTTTGACATGTTTGACATGTTGGCATACTAACTTGTTTGACATGTTAGCATACTAACTTGTAAATAAAGGATGGTCAAAGGATGGGGGAACATCATCGTTTGTATTGTGAGCATGTAAACATTCCGAAGTTAGCATTCTGCTCAAAGCAACACTGTGTCTGATTACATCTTCATAGAGCCGTAGACTCTAATCACTAAATTATAAAAATGTGTCAACTGCGAACATGTATCTTTATTTGTATGTACAAGTTTAGTTCCTTCTTTTAAATGTAAGCATAGAAATATCACACGGACACACATCTTTTCGTGCAGGTCCAAAAGGGTCGTACCACCATAGTTGTTGCCCACCGCCTCTCAACCATCAGAAACGCAGACCTCATCGCTGGCTTTCAGCAAGGTGAAGTAGCAGAACTGGGGACTCACAGTCAACTGATGGAAAAACAGGGAATCTACCACACACTGGTCACCATGCAGGTAGACACACACAAACACTTGACACATCAATTGGTTGGGCTTGAACTCGAGGGGAACTTGAATTTCATAATGGTCATCTTTGATATTGTTTCCTTCTCCGACGCAGACCTTTCAAAAAGTCGAGGAGAGGGAGGAGGTTGAGTGTGAGCATTCTGTAAACGAGAAGAGCCCGTTAGTCAAGACCCTCTCTCAGTCCTCTCTGCACCGGAGGAAGATTTCAAGAGGCTCCTCCTTCGCTGCCTCAGAGGGAGAGAAAGAGGTGAAAGACAAGTTGAAGGACTCCGAGACAGAAGAGGTGAGCTGTTGTGCAACATCTCCAGGTTTTGAGTGGCTGGCTCAACATTGCAAAACAACATTATATACTCTCATAGTCCAACCCCACTACTACATGGCGTACATACAGTACCAGTCAAAAGTTTGGACACACCTTCTCATTCAATGTTTTTTTTTTTGTTTTTTTCTACATTGTAGATTAATATTGAAGACATCCAAACTATGAAGGAACACATATGGAATTATGTGGTCAACAAACCAGAATATGTTTTATATTTTAGATTCTTCAAAGTAGTTGAATGAGAAGGTGTGTCCAAACTTCTGACTGGTACTGTATATTGTAAGATGCCAGGAAGTCTTTTGAAATGGGTTAAGTTAAATTTTCAGCCCTTAACAGCTAACATTATACCTGTGTCTTCTCTCTGTCCTCTGCTCAAGCTCACTCTTTAAGATTCATGTAATTAACATGACAACGAGGGGCGATTCAAGGCTGTCCCCTCTCCCCTCTGTAATTTGTCCTTGCTATCAAACACTTAGCTTTTACTCTGTGTTGTTTGAATGGTTTGGATGGATTTAAAGAGGGGGCAGGGAGCATTCAGTCTTCTTATATGCTGACGATTTATTAAGATATGTGAAAAATCCTGCCAAATGTCTGTTCTGAGGAAGTATGAGAGGGGTCTCTGGTAACAAACTGAACTTATCTTAAAGTGAACTTTTACCACTAAACCCTGTAGCGAAGGGTATTTCATATTCACAGTTTCTCTTCAGGTTTGTCTTTATCACTCTCGCCAGGAAACACACACAACCTTAGTTCTTCTTACTGAGTTACTGATGGATTTACTCGTCTTACCTGCATCTCAGTCCACACCACTGTCATCAATCCACCGTCAGTCTGTTCAAATACATTTCAACATACAAAATAAGCTGTTTGCATGCAAATATGCACAATGAAACATTATCATTAAGTAAACATACCTCGATGGCTGCCCTCAACCGAGAGGGAAATAAGTTCACTTGAAAAACATTACTCTTCGAACGCTTTAACACTTTAAAACCTAAATATCTGAGTGGAGTATAAAAAATTATGCCGCTTTGCTTCACATGTCTTCATTTTATATCTTCATAAGATAAGATAAAGGATTATCTTATCTTATCTTATCTTATCTTATCTTTAGGAGCTTGCCATGACTAAATGTGTCCCAGCACAACATAGTTCCTATCAAGTGAAAATCCAAACAAAATAAAAAAATTTGTACAAAAAGTTGTACAGATGATTGTGGTCCCAGGTGGTAAAATAAATACAGTTAAAAGGAATATCCCTCCAAAGTTTGTTCCGTTCCCAAACCACCCCTACCTTGGTACAGATATATTTTTTTACGACACTTAATAAGATTGTATCCGATTTCATCTTGAATAAGTAACCGATAATTAGGTAAGATTATTAATAGTGGCCAAAATGTATAGGGAAATAGGACTCCGGTAATACTATTTAGCCTCTTCTTTTTAGTAGTGATCCAGTTTGGAAACAGGTGGTACAGGTCTTATATTTTCTGTCCTACCCCTGCCTCTGAACTATGTACACAGTTGTAAAGATATTTTTAATGGCACGATACTTTCTCCTCTTTCCTTTGGTATTTCCCCACATTCCAACAGTTACATACTGAATTCAGTTCACCACAGTCTAACTTCATGAATATCTTGTTGACAAAAAAAAATGGTAGGACATGAAAGGATATGTGGCTCAGCTTTTTCTCTCTCTTTCTGTAGGATGAAAGTGTTTCCCTCATGTCGTTTCCTGATTTGTTGAAACTCAACCGTAACGAGTGGCCGTATATTTTGGTAGGGACCATCTGCGCCACCTTTAACGGAGCTATGCAACCGTTGTTTGCCATCATCTTCTCCAAGATCATCACCGTACGTTACTCCTTGTATCTGTGTAACACACATGTTATTTTAAAGCTTCATTGTGCAACATTATGTCAGATGTTGTAGAAAGCTAGAAATTATCTGTTGTTTTTTTCTCCTCTCAGGTGTTTGCAGAACCAGATCCAGATATAATCAGGGAAAAAGCTTCATTCTATTCTCTGATGTTTGTTGTTATTGGAGCTATAACGTTCGTCTCCATGTTTCTACAGGTATTACATACACACATGAATGTTGATGTATATTTATGTACCGGGGGTGTTCATTGCCCCAAAAGGAATTTGATATTTTCGGAAATACACTTAATTGATTTCTTGCTGAGACTAAGATGAGAAATTGATAATCTCATGTCTGTACAATAAATTTGAAGTCATACAGCAAGCACCTGGTTAGTTTAACTTAGAATACAAAACTGTCTTCTGGCTGTTGCTGTATATTTAATGGACAGACATGAGACTGGTATCAATCTTATCAATCAAGCATTTAGTTCCCGGCAAGAAAGCTAATAGGCGAATTTCCCAAAATGTATAACTGTTTCTTAAACCATATATAACTAAGCCCCCAAATACTTTTATTTACTTCTATCCTTTTTAACTAAAAACTAAGAATGGTTAAAAATGTGAAAAAACCTTGATACCTATCACACAGGTTTACAGTCTGATACTATGAGCGTGCCTCTACAAGTGTCACCTGCACAGACACATGCTTTATCCAGATGATATCGTTGCAATATAAAAACTTGCAGGTGCTTGGCCAGTAAGTCACAAAAAGCCAATGTACACATGTGCTCATGCCTTCTTTCTGTAAACTTTTGATAGGGCTTCTGTTTTGGTAAATCTGGAGAGATTCTGACCCTTAGACTGAGACTCGGTGCCTTTAAGGCCATGATGAGACAGGTAAGTGTAACTTTGCCTCTCTTCTCTGTTAGCTCTCTGTCGGGCCTGAGTTTCTCCAGGAATTTTATGCTTAATAAGTTGAAATGTTTTTTCAAAGCTTATACTTTGTTTATTATTTAGTCGTTTTTTAATGTTGTGTTATTTGGGGTTGCACGGTGGTGTGGTGGCTAGCACTTTGTCCAATGTCAGCTGGGTTAAAAGATAATGGATGGATGTATTTATTTCCATGGCCAATGGAAAATATCATTCCCTGTTATTTCTCGTAGGACCTCAGCTGGTATGATGAACCCAAAAACAGTGTTGGAGCGCTCACTACGAGACTGGCCACAGACGCAGCCCAAGTGCAAGGGGTAAGTCTCAGCGGAAGTCTCACACACACACACACACACACACAAAATTAACAAAGCCATTTGCCAAAGACTACAACAATAACTCGTCTCTGAAAATCTGTGTTCCAGTCACTTACTTTGTTCCCATCTTTCACGCCTGCTCAGGCTACAGGAGTACGTATGGCCACGCTGGCCCAGAACGTAGCCAACATGGGCACCTCTGTGATCCTCTCCTTTGTGTACGGCTGGGAGCTGACCTTGCTCGTCCTGGCTGTGGTGCCCTTCATGGCAGCGGCTGGAGCTGTAGAGATGAAGGCGCTCACAGGATACGCTGCCCAAGACAAAAAGGAGCTGGAGAAGGCTGGAAAAGTAGGGAATCAGTATGATATGTGCCAGAGAAACATGCTAATTATTTTCTTGTGATACACAGCAGATATAATGTTTGTTTGGTTTGTCTCTACAGATTGCTACAGAGGCCATCGAAAATATCCGTACTGTCGTCTCTCTAAACAGAGAACACAAGTTTGAGTGTTTGTATCAGGAAAACCTTGTAGCACCATACAAGTACGAGCCATTAAACCACAAATCCATCTTCCTTATCCGATATATGAACTTATATTATATATCTATTTTAACAAAAATTTGATTATTTGAGGAGTGACCTCTCTGCTGTCACCTTTCTCACACTCTCTGAACAGGAACTCCCAGAAAAACGCCCATGTGCATGGTTTCACCTTTTCCCTTACCCAGGCCATGATCTACTTTGCTTATGCAGGATGTTTCCGCTTTGGAGCTTGGCTCATTACGGCTGGAAGGATGGATGTTGAGGGAGTATTCCTGTGAGTAAACAGATGGACTTTGTCTTGTCTCTTAATTTACTGATTGCGTGCAAACCTAGGTGACCCATAACCTGAAGTATGTGAGAGGCCACTGTGAATGATAAGCCCAGAGGACATAGTCTCACAAAGCATCTTTGGTGATATAACAAACACACACACACACACACACACACACACACACACACACACACACACACACACACACACACACACACACACACACGTGTTTTAGTTATGCTAACGCAACTAAGCCACCTCCTTAATTTATTTTCTACCTGTTACACAAAGAGGAAGTCTGAAGGTCACTTATCAACAAATATTAACTCATGAATACAACACAGATGCATTGTAAACCCTCAGATTTAGATTTAGTTTTCCAAAGACACTCAGTCAGGATGAATTATGGAAATGTATATAGGGAAATCTATTTGATTTAATTGTGCAATCATAAAAAAAATATTTGAAATGTAAATATTTATTCAATATCAGAGTGATGTAGCTTATAGAAATACAGAAACAAGCAGATACTGAATCCATTATATTGTATAAATTAACTAAATGGTCATTTAAGGTAGATTAAAAAGGGATATTGGGAAAGTTAGGTTACTAAAATATAAGAGTAAAGTATCTTCGCTTAACACTCTGTTGACTCTTAAATGTGAAAGGTATAACTAATGACTACTTGACCTTCTCTTCCAGTGTGGTTTCTGCTATACTGTATGGTGCCATGGCTCTCGGAGAGGCCAACTCCTTTGCTCCAAACTATGCTAAGGCCAAAATTTCTGCTGCCCACCTTATGATGCTGCTGGAAAAGGAGTCTGCCATCGACAATCTCTCACAGGAGGGCCAGTCACCAGTACGTAACACAAAACCTGAAACACCAAACATATAATGTATTTATTTATAGCATTTTGCACACAAGCTGACATATCACTCTTCTGTGTCATCCCTTAAAACCACCAGGACAGATTCGATGGTAACGTGAACTTTGACAGTGTCTTTTTTAACTATCCTTCACGCCCCGATGTGTGCGTCCTCCAAGGGCTGAATCTAAAGGTGAGCAAGGGAGAGACTCTGGCCCTGGTGGGAAGCAGCGGATGTGGAAAGAGCACCACCATCCAGCTGCTGGAGAGGTTCTACGATCCCAGAGAGGGAGAGTGGTGAGAAGACAAAAACACACCCACACTCTATGGCTGATTAACACTTGTGCCTCTTCACCTACTGTCAGCTAGCTAATGATTCGCTAGCCAACGTGTTTATGGCTGCTTTACAGCACTCTACTGATGTGACCGGGACCTTGACACTGTATTTGGATTGTGTAGCTGTGTGCTTTTATATTTACTACACAATCCATTGCTTTTTATCTTGATGGGATTCATGTTGTTGATTACTGTCTTCTGTGAGAGAAAAGAGAGTTTTTTGCCATAACAGGCAGCTATGTTCAAGAATTTGCCTGCTCAGAACTAAACGTCACAAAGACAAAGTTAACAACTAACTTGGGGAGTATTTAGCAGCTAAATAGACAGATATTTTGCTCAGGAAAACAGTTATTGCATCTTTTAGACATCAAATCCAACAACCGCTTCTACAATAATTACCGCTAACATTTTCTTCTTCAGCTGCTGGACAATATAAATGCAAAAGAGCTGAACGTCCAATGGCTGAGAGCTCAGATAGGCATCGTATCCCAGGAGCCTGTGCTGTTCGACTGCACTTTGAGCGAAAACATCGCCTATGGAGACAACAGCCGCACCGCGACCTTTGCGGAGATACAGGAAGCCGCAAAGGCAGCCAACATTCACAGCTTCATAGAAAGCCTGCCACAGGTAACTGCTGTGATGTTTCAATGATGCTCTGTTCTCAGTCATGACAAAGCCAGAAATAAAAGACTAGTGTGATGTTTTTATAAAGAACAGTTATAATGTTTACAACATCTCACAGCAGACATCTACCGGTACAACTGGGATATGATGTCTGTCTGTCTGTCTGTAGTTTTGGCTATATTTGCTTAGGCTTAGAGATAACAATTTGTCACCATCTCATAGATAAACTGATGTAGACACCGTGTTCAAAGTGGTACATTTCTAATCAATTAATTTAAATTAATTGCAAAATGGTGCAACCAGTGCTCTTCTTCTTCTCTAGTGTAAATAATTGACAATAGCGAGAGAAAAGAGTTCACAGTGAGGTGTTAATATATCAATAATGTGCCCCCCCCCTCTCTCTCTGTTTGTATGAGCAGAAGTACAACACTCAGGCAGGTGATAAAGGCACGCAGCTGTCAGGTGGCCAGAAGCAGCGTATAGCCATAGCCCGAGCCATTCTCCGCAACCCCAAAGTGCTGCTCCTGGACGAGGCCACCTCCGCACTCGACACTGAGAGTGAGAAGGTGAGTGTTTGGGGAGGGGTCTAAACAAAGTCACCAGTTTGCTAAATATATCCTTCCCACTAATGATGCACCAGTAAGACCAATGAACAAGAAATTAAGATTTTAAAAAAAGACAAAAAAATTAAGTTATTTTACTGAAATTTTACTTGATTAAAATTGCAGTAAAAAATGTGTTAAAATATTAATAATTTAAAATGTACTAAATGGAAAATAAGCTATTTCCCAGGGGTGTGAATTGCCATTTAACTGTTAGTGTTAATTAGATCTTTTAATGTAATTATAAAAGAGGAAAAATATAGGAAAGCTCTGATATTTATTTTTTCTCCATAAAATAATGTAATCAGCCGACACTGATTTCACAGAATAAGATATAAATACCAATAAAAATCAAACGAGACATTAAAAACGTAAATACTCTCAGAGATTAATAACAGTGTTGTAGTGAAACATAAAGTCTACTCAATGCTCACTGGAAATTTTGTGAAATGTAACAAAATTAAAATGAATACATTGTCCCTCGTCATAAGAGTCCTTGTCAGTGGGGGTCCAATAACAGGAAGTACCTGTTAATGGTGGATCATAGCCAGAGGGGAATGGCTCAAAGAGTTCATGTCCAGGAAGGGAGGGGTCGGCCGCAGTCTTTCCTGCCCACCGCAGGGTCCTGGAGGGGACGGCTGATTTCAGCTAATCACCTTCTCAGCAGAGAAAGTGCTGCGCTGCCGTCTGCCCTACATATGTAAATGTGAGGTCACAGTGTCGCCATTCTGCTTCTTCCAGGTGGTGCAGGAGGCGTTGGACGAGGCTAGTAAAGGCAGGACATGTATCATTGTGGCTCATCGTCTGTCCACCGTCCAAAACGCAGACCGCATTGCTGTCTTCAGTGAAGGAGTGGTGATCGAACTGGGAACACATCAACAGCTGCTGGCCCAAAAGGGAGTTTACCACATGCTGGTCAACAAACAGATGGGCCCATGAGGAAATGAGACAGAGAGAAATACTTAACCCAAAGTTTAAATGGGTCCCAACTTTCTTAAGAAATTGGGAGACTTTGTCTTCACAATCACATAGTTTGGTTAAGATCAGATCAGACAAGTCCCCCTTCAGTCAAAAAGCCTAATCTAACTTCTGTTATACTGTTTAATAGTTGTAACTTTTATGGTCCTTTTTCACAGAAGATACTTTGACTTTATGTGTCAGTAGGAGAAGAACAGGTTTAAATACACAGTGACAAATACGTTATGTTCTACTGTATGTTTTTGGACACCTTTTTGGACAGTTAATGCCTACAGTTTAACCCCAAAATCCTGTTTTGTTTCTATATATATATATATATATATATATATATATATATATATGCAAGAATTACTAACCTTTCTGTAGAATGTGCCACTGTGCAACTATTAAACTTTTGTATTCAGTTATTGAAACATCGCCTCATTTTAACATTGTTATTCATTTAACAAAACAATCAAACAGATGGTAATTTCTCAACTTTATTTGTCAGAACATCTTTGCTACATTTCCAAAATCACATACATTTTATTGTTTTTGCAACAGAGAAATTGATTTCATTTAATTTGGGTATTTAAATTCCCGGGCTGGACAACCTTCTGTGTGGAGTTTGCATGTTCTCCCCGTGTCAGCGTGGGTTCTCTCCGGGTTCCTCCCACAGTCCACAGTCCACAGACATTGAAGACTCTAAATTGCCCGTAGGTGTGGATGTGAGTGTGAATGGTTGTTTGTCTCTATATGTCAGCCCTGTGACAGACTGGCGACCTGTCCAGGGTGTACCCTGCCTTCGCCCATTGAGCTGAGATTGGCTCCAGCACCCCTGCGACCCTTAACTGGATAAGCAGGTTACGGAAAATGGATGGATGGATGGATATTTAAAGGGAAGTACAATCTTATTCACATTTTAAAATTTCCAAGGCTTTAAATGAAGAGGAAAAGTGGAGTAAAAAAAATACAACAGTCATCCTAATATAAAGAACATTCAGCAATCCTTCACTTGACAGAGAACACAAACAAAAGAAAACTGCATTGTGTGCAGGCCCTCTATGAAGAAGTGACGTAGTATAAGGCAATAAACCAGCAAACCAACAGTTTATCTTATCTACTGAAGTGATACAAAACAATGTCCAACACCTCAATAGATTGGAAGGCAACATGAGTTAAATAATGTAACTCCAGATTGTATTAGTTTAGGAATAGCCCTCCAGGCTGTGGGCCTTTTGGCTCGACCTACACCAGCTCAAGAAATGCTGGTTTAAATCTGGGCGGAAATATGGTAACACGGCTGTTTCATGTGGCAAGTGCAGACATAAGGGAGGCCCGTGTGCAAAGGGCGAAAAAATAATAGAATAAAAGACCCTTCGTTTTCAAAAAACTTTAAGTTGAACTTGATTTTGAGGCATCTACATCGATCGTAAAGTGGAAGTTAGCAAAACAGAGTAGTAACGTTACTTCCTGTAGAGCTAGCCAGTGTTAGCCGACTTTATTCAATGGGTCCTAAAATATTGATCGCAAATAGGGCCGTCAAAGTGCACGGCAACAGTTTGTCCTGTGATCTCAACACTCCACCTGTTACCCTGTAAGTCAAATAAATAACGTATAGAGTCACAGATTAAGGTAGGGAGTGCTAACTGTACAGCTAAAAGCTAACCATTACCTGTATGTGCCCACCCACTATCACTATCAAAACTTAAATTTCTTCTTTTTGTATAGTACGATTTTGATCGTATTAGGCAAAATGCAAAACAAACATCAAGAAGATATTTACTGATTTCCTAGAAATAATGTTTTTTTATTTTCCAGTCCAACTTTAATGTTAAGTGCTGTTGTTAAATATGTCTGTAGATGTTTTTTTTTACCAAGCAGAAACATAAAACACAGAAACATAACAGAAAAACAGCCAGAGGTTATATTTTCCATTGTCCACCTCAAGAACAGTCAGTGTCAGTTGGATATTTTCCCACTGAAGGGTACAAACATCATAAAAAAAGGTCTTGATCCTTAACATCATCTTAAATGTGGATTAATATTGAAAGGATTTAAAATTAAATATTCTCAATAAAAATTAACAGGAGAATCATTAAAAATATATACTCAGAAAAAAACAATTTACCTTAAAAATGTTCTATTTATCACTACAAGAGGCAGAAAAGTTAGTAGATGTGTAATGCCAAAGTCAGTGGCTATCACTTTGCAGTACAGATTCTGTACCTTTGCATTGATCTTTGCTGAGAACAAACATGACTATTGCTAGCTGTCGGCTATTAACAGAGGGTTTATGAGCTCTGCGCGCATTCATGTGTTGGTGTGAGTACTTATAGCTGAGACGTGGTGGCCAGATGGAGCATCTCATGCAAGGAACTACAGAAGTTGTTGAAAAGTAACGCAGCATCTGTCTCACGGAAAGAATTCCACGCTGAGATCGAGACCACGATCCTGGAGGGAAAAAAAGACATTGTGTGGAAATGAGTCCAGTTTCTGAAACTACAGGAAAGGTACGCACAATTACGAACTTGAAAATAACTGACCGAGTTGACTGACACTGATGATTACTATTTACTAATAGCTGCTTTGATTTTGGCTTGAACAGCAGCCATTTTTAAATTGACCCTGTGTTTTTAAGGGCTTTTAGCAGTAGTTGACAGTAACCACCAAATTGGAAACCGATCAAAATGCGGCAATAAACTTTTGGCAAATAAAATAATTTAAAAAAGACAATAAAATTGATGGATGTAGAGCTTCATAATGTTGCACCAAATCTCATTGAGCACTGGAGTAAAGTGAAGTGCCTCTTGTGTGTCACATCATTTTGTGTGTTTTTTTTAAACAATTTGCTAGTTAATGGGTGTCAGGCTGTCAAAAGCAAAATTAACAAGAAAACTGACATCCCAATATTCAACTTAGTTTTTAACACCTCAACACAAAAATCATGACATTTGGAGCCAAAGACTTTCAGATGAAGAAACAGCATTATGGAAACAATCTTATGTCTTGTCTGCCCACCTGTCATCTCTGATACGATAAAAGAAGCCATATCCATGGTGCACCATGGGAGCCACAGCCCCCAGAACTGTAGTGTAGCCCACCAGACTGGACGACAGCACGAAGTTACCACCACCACCACTGCAGACAAAACACAACTCAGTTACAGGAAGACAAGAAGGCCTCTCCAACAATTTACAATCTAATGCAATGTCTTAAGTCTGCTTAATTCATTCTGTATTGCAGTTCAGTTTATTAAACAGATCATTTATCAGATTGTAAAATCCAGAAGTATTTTCTAAACATCTTGTTAAATCTTAAATCTTTCACTTCTATTAGATTTGAAAAGGTTAGTAAGAGAGCAAATCTAATGAGAAAGTTTACCAGGAAATGAAAAATGAAAAACATAAATGCATTTTATCATGGTTCAACAGATATCGGGACAATCAATACAATTCAATATGCATACCATTGATGGCACTCACCTCTACACATTGCGGCACAGAGTTTATTTTTAAACATTGGTGTGGTGGAAAAAATCTATCTTCTAATGTCCCGAAATGAGTCTCAATGAGCGTTGAAATAAAGATCAAATTAGATAGATATTTAATTCTTGCAAGAATGAGGTGCAGGTTCTCAGAGTCACACAGACTCTGCAAAAGAGCACACTAAAGAGACAGTTGTACACACTGTTCATATAGTGAGGTCAACTGGGCCTCTCTGAGATGTAATCAATCGACCCTATAGGCATATACAATGGTGTTCAGGAACCAATAAGAGTCTCTGTTTATAAAATCATCACCTAATGAGTTATCCTACACATACATTCTTAAGGTTACACATCACCCCCTTGTACGAATCCGCACAGCATTTCTAACACTACACATTACCTTTACATAGAGTTGTACTTCAAATTGCCATTACATTGGTATCAGATCGGTACTTGGTATGGCCGAAACCCAAAGACAAACAATTTACAGACAGTACCTCTTTGCATAGAGGGGATCCGTGAAGAGTTCTGGAGTAGGAAGTCCCTCCTCTTTGGCAATCAGATACAGCCCAAGAAGATGCCTGTCAAAACCTGGCAACGATGTCACAAAATGACATGGATTAACACCCAGGTGAGACCGAAGTTAGAGCTTCTTTAGTTTCTGTACTGTGAGTGTTTCCTAGTGAAATAGAACATTTTAGCAGTGTACAGTTTTGAGAGGGATTTAAATCAAATCCTTCGCGTTTGAACAGTGGACTGTTTTAAATGTAGCGTGATAAGGACCTACAGTGGACTATGGCTCTACACACACCTCCGTAGTTTCTAAAAGCAGCAAATTGATTGAGAGAGATGTCATAATATAATTGGTTGAACTTGGTTGGTACTACCTTACATAAGCACACTTCATATTTTGTTTTAGAGGAAGAAAAGATGATTGGATTTTGATATAAAAATACAAAGAAATAGATTTTGTGTACATTTTTTTTAAACAATTGTTAAATATGTGCACAGTATGTCAGTTATTGCTGTTTATTGATTGTTGAAGTTTTCTTGCTATCAGTTTACTGCTAACCAAGCTAGCCGTTATTATACAGGCTGTCTGATAAATAGACTTGTAATTTACTGTTGGGCTTACTGTTACGTACTCCGCTCTTTGACTGTTACTCTTGTTGACAATGTAAATGGTATGTAGATAAATTACTCGGTTCTACTTCCTACGGCGCCTTGAAAGGTGCTCTGTGTCTCACGTGTGTAAAGTGAACTAACCTTTTCCTTCCTGGGCCTCAGCCATCAGTTTGTTGTGTCTATTGAAGGCCAGCAGCATGGCTTTCCTCTTGGCATCAACCTGGCAGAAAAATGTTTATGTAACATGTCAATAAGCAAAGACTGCTTCCACCTCCATACTCTGTGTGAGGTTGCCACAGGGAAGTTTTTTTTTTTAGACATGCACACACTCACCTCACATGTGGGGTCCATCATGGCTTTACACCAGTTCACAGCCTCCGTGGTGCAGGGCCGCATCGTCTCCGTCCTGCCGTGGTAGAACTTGCGAGTCATTGCTGTCTCATAACAACTTCCTGCCCTGTGAGGGGTAAGAAGAGTCAGTCAGGGCCGTTCACATAGTAGACTTTAAACATCAGTAAAGGCATGGCCCGATTTAAAACCATTCTGTACCTTTTGTGCATTCTCTGGTAGGCCAACTGCATTGCTAGTTGAACAAAGGTGTCGGGATGCAACTTATTTTGTTTGATGGCTGCTTTGCCAAATGCTGTGAAGGCATAGCACACAATCTGCAGGTCCTGTGTCTGTAAAAGCAGCGACAGAGTTGACACCCACACAGCTGTGACTATGCACAAATAATTTTGCATCATGCTTTTTTACTGTAGTTCTGTGTGTGAGTAGTGGCTCACCGACTCAAGGTATTGTTGTTTGGCGTGGCGGATGTCACTCTGGACTTTTTCGTCGACAGTAAACACCAGCTCCTCAGGACGGGGTACGGGTCTGACTGCGTCTGAGCCCTACAAAGCATAGACATCAATGTGTGAAAAGTGGACGGATACATTCAAATGAATCTAACAAGAACTATTGAAATGTATGTAGAGAATAAATAAGTATGTAATGTAATAAGAGTATGTAATGTTTACCCTCCATTTGCCTTCTGTAACTTTGATTTGCTGGTCCAGATACCAACACATAGAAACCAGTACCATGGCATCATAGGGTGCATGCTGCAAAAAATATTTTATTATGAATTTATGAATTTTTGTTTTAAATTTAAGTATAATTTGCTTTTGGACATGAACTTTCCAAGGTGAGAAGCATAAGAACATGTCATATAGGCTGGATTTCACAGTGTGGCGAAACTCCTCTAGCATGGCACAGACATACAAACTCACGTCACAAGTGGATCCAAGGGTGCCATCTGCGAACGACAGTGAATTGTACGATTTGTCACCCCAGCGGATGGTGGGATTGCCTTTAAGTGCTTCTGCGGTCAACTGTGTTCAGAAGTCACAATCAGACACACAATTATTTTCTTTTATAAAACAGCAAACACCATATCAGGAATTATTAAATTATTAAACTTTGTGCAGCTCGTACATTTGTGTAGTTCTCTGGAGTGGAGTAGGGTTTTGTTTCATCCAGAGATATGACGAACAGGCTGCTCTGGATGGTCTCCAGGATGGTGTGATTGTGTGGATCAATGCTTATTAGATGCTCCCTGGCCTGCAGAGAGAGTAAATGCTGACAGTACTATTCCTCGAGCATGCTTTTGTATTACGAGAACTTTTTAACAAATGTGATCAATGTGTTTTAGAACGTATTCACCAAGATGAACACCAAAGTCTCCAAATTTGAGGACTCTTACCAGCGCCCAACGAGTCCTCTCCTCTGAGGTGAGAACAGCCACTCCGTCTCCCTCTGGCTCCCCCTCACAGCACTCTTTCACATAGCTGAGCTGCCTATGTAGGTTAACACACACACAGAAAATAAAATGAGGCAACATTGAACCTTGGTGCTCCTCAGTCCTCCAGCTCATTATTTCTGGGTTTCTGGGGGGTTCACTGAGTAACATAAAATACATTTTAAGACCTATTTAACACCACACGGGATATACTTTAAAAGTAGTAAAGTATGAAAGAAAATAGAATTATTTATTATCATATTGCATATTTTTCATTACCTCCTAGCAGTATTAATGCGACCTGGACCCAGAGAAGCCGTAAAAAGTTGAAAGATGAAATAACCACTGAAGAAGAATTAACTGATTTAAGTTAATATTTAATTAACCTGTTCTTCAAAAATAATAACAGGTTTTTTAAATAAATGTTTTATCGCCTGCTGAGGGTTATTTCTATCAGTCATATTATGTGGTGCCGCAACAGGTGTTTTTCTTCAAAACTGTTACTTTATTATTAAGTAGTTAGTATACTATGGGACCGCTAAAGATGCTGTGCGTCATTATTATTGTGGTTAAATATGTTCTTGTGTCTCTTCCTCGCATCGCTCTCTCTTGCATCCCTGTTAGAAGGAGCTAAGACATGAGATAGGGACATGAGGCACCATGGTACTCAAACGGAGAGCAACCCCTCCATTATGAATGATCTTCCAATCCCTTAAATGCAATTCAAGGAAATTAGGAGCAAGGAGCATAGATTGAGGAAACACAAGTGTATCCTACACGGAGGTCTTTTATCAAGTGGTGTAATATATAACTGACGCTCCTTTTTGTGTGGCACAGTTTGAAGCAACTGTTGTTGCCGAAGACTGAAGCTCAGGAACCAAAGATTTCTCATTTGGCATTCTTGGCTCCTCCGTTCTCATGTCTCTTCCTCGTATCTCTCTCTCACATCCTACCTAGGAGGAGTTAAGATGCAAGTGAGGGAGGCGAGGAGACATGCCAGCATAATGAAAAGCACTGAATGCCTGCTCCCCAAAGATACTCTAAGTTTAGATACCTCTTTGGGGTCAATAATTGAAAGCAATTATTTCGAACTCAGTAGTATGATGTAAAACGTTCCTCCATGTTTTCAAAAGTTACATTTGCAAAGTCAGCAGCACTTGGCACAACCCTTAAACGGGAAGCTTAATCTCTTGAAGGTTGTGTCTACTCGTGTGTACTTCACTACCTCAGAAGTTCTGGAGGAGTAAGGATTTGTCCATCACAGACTGCATCAAAAGTGAAGATTCGTCCACGACACATCACAACCAAATGGGAGGGGCATGGACCCTCACGCTCTGTGGCACATCATAAAATGCACATACATAACGGTGATCTGTAAGCTGAGAAAGTGTGCTAAAGAGTATGCAGGCGTGTCAGAAGGTAAGAGATAAGAACCAAGATTATTCTACCTGTCTTGAAGTAGTTACGAATGGTGTCCTTCTTTACTCCAGGTACTTTGCAGGTGCTGAACAGCATTCTGAACTGGTCCATATCTAATGCTGTTTTGCCAGATTTCTGGGGATGCAGCCTTTCCCTAAAAAATGCAAGCAAAAGAAAAAACAACACATAACATATATATATGACTTCATGTAAAAAGGAAAGGAACTTCTACTTAACACTTCACATAAACAGAGCTGGTAAAGACGTGTCTTACGTGCGGATCAGGTTCCAGTACTGTAGTGTATGCCATGTGTTAATGCTGACTCTCTGCAGCTGAGTTCCCTCTTCAGGAGGCCAGCAGTGCTCCAGGTAGGGCCCCGGTCCACCAAAGTTCACATTCAGCTGAGAGGGTATGCGGACCTCCAGATACGCAGCGTCTAACCACCATTCTTCCAGCTAAAGAATTTTTAAAAAAATCACTCAGCTAGGTAAAACAACCATGACTGAAGAGGACATCTGTAAATCCAAAACAAGGCATTTAATGCTCCATTACACACCCAGTTCTTCTTTGTCTTGGCTCTTTGCAGGAGTTTCTGGTGGAGCTCTATGCCAACACCCTCTTGAAATGTCCTCACAATGTCCACTGTAGCTTTAAACTCTTCCTCAGATGCAAATGGTTGAACTGATGGAAAACATGGCGATACAAAATCAGTCAAATAAAACGACGAGCAGCTGGTCATTGTGAACATTAAGCCTCTTCTGTTGTAAAAGCATTGGATTTAATTCAGTCTGCACAAATGTACAAAATGCTTACATACAGTGGGTACGGAAAGTATTCAGACCCCTTTACATTTTTCACTCTTTGTTTCATTGCAATACAATCCCAACAGTGAAACATGGTGGTGGCAGCATCATGCTATGGGGGTGTTTTTCAGCTGCAGGGACAGGACGACTGGTTGCAATTGAAGGAAAGATGAATGCGGCCAAGTACAGAGATATCCTGGAAGAAAACCTCCTCCAGAGTTCTCAGGACCTCAGACTGGGCCGAAGGTTCACCTTCCAACAAGACAATGACCCGAAGCACACAGCTAAAATAACAAAGGAGTGGCTTCGGAACAAGTCTGTGACCATTCTTGACTGGCCCAGACAGAGCCCTGACCTAAACCCAATTGAGCATCTCTGGAGAGACCTGAAAATGGCTGTCCACCAACGTTCACCATCCAACCTGACAGAACTGGAGAGGATCTGCAAGGAAGAATGGCAGAGGATCCCCAAATCCAGGTGTGAGAAACTTGTTGCATCATTCCCAAGAAGACTCATGGCTGTACTAGCTCAAAAGGGTGCTTCTACTCAATACTGAGCAAAGGGTCTGAATACTTATGACCATGTGATATTTCAGTTTTTCTTTTTTAATAAATTTGCAAAAATTTCTACATTTCTGTTTTTTTCTGTCAAGATGGGTTGCTGAGTGTACATTAATGCGAAAAAAAATGAACTTTTTCGATTTTAGCAAATGGCTGCAATGAAACAAAGGGTGAAAAATTTAAAGGGGTCTGAATACTTTCCGTACCCACTGTATACAGTTCAAATGAAACACACAACCATACATACACAACATACACGACCAAAATCAAACTTGTGTAAATGCTATTAAAATATTTAAAGTAAAAGAACTATTGATTTGGAAATATAATTCATAGAAATTACAGCAACCCTAATTAAGTTGTTCTGGGGAGAAGAGGTGTTGCACATAGGACACAGATAAATCCAAAAAGCTGAGATATAGTGTTGGATACCATAGCCATAATTTAATTCCAGTATTGATGTATGTTTTAATTAAAACATTAATGCACCCATTAACTTTCCAAAACTTTAAAGACTTTATTTTGCTCTACTCCAACAATTTTTACGAATATTTAAATTCAGTGGGAGCTTTTTCTTGTCTAAATTATTGTCCAAATCAAACAGGAACTAGTTCAAAATCAAAGATAAAGGGGTCAAATTACAGAATAACACTTCTCACACTATTAAATGTTTATATTTAATACAATTAGCCGTAGCATGAGTGAGTAATAAAAGGACATGTTGAATTTTCTTAAATATTTACCATATTTCATCTTGTAAAGGGCTCATTGCAGGGGTGGAATATGGTCTCCAAAAAATGTAAAATGTAAGTCTGCTTCAAAATAAACGTAGGCATACTGGAGGGATTATGCAAAATTAAAATGCCTTCAACACCTATGTTGTTTTACACTAATGAGTAGAGTGGGAAGGTGGTCCTCCGTCAATGTACAAGCCCATTGGTCAAAAACAAGGGAGGGATAGATAATCAAAAGAGATGAGAGAGAAGGATGAAAAAGGGAAAGTAAGGTGAATGAAGAGAAGGGAATTTTACTGTATCTGTTTGAGTAAATATTTGAAGTTTGCACGATCAATATTAACAAGACCTTAAACAGAACTTGTGACTCGTCTGGTTGTTGATGTACTATCCTACCTGCATTCAGGTACTTTGAAAGGCTCATCTCTAGTGACGGGACAGGCAGGGATGGCAGGCTGCTTTGGTACTGGAAGGTCCGCTCCGGCAGAGACTCTGACAAATTATTATCCATTTCTTCTTCCTGGAAGAGTTCAGACTGGATACACAAAACAAACGTGTAAAAGTCTTGTCCTAGATCAAATGTTTCAGATTTTATATACAGTAAATTCAAAACCAAAAAGCAGACATTAGATAAGATAAGATAAGATAAGATAATCCTTTATTAGTCCCGCAGCGGGGAAATTTGCAGGTTTACAGCAGCTTATACTTATATTATAGTTTATACGAACTATTTTAAGACTAATGTTACTTTGAAAACATCTACAATAATTACTATTCAAGTAGTACAATACGCCAAAATGTATTGTGTACATAAACAGACATATATCTGTATCTAGTAATTCTTCATTAATGCCATTCATACAGAATTATCACTAATTCATACATCAAAGTCACCTATCATTAAAGCGAGAATAGAATTGCTAAATCTAGTCTTATAGGCTGATCCATACATGAAACATGAGAATGTATACACAGTAGACAAGAGCTTTTGAATTTCCCTTTGACCACTGTTTGTTTAGCACTAACAGTGACCGTTATCTTTCCAAAAGGCAATGCATTTCTCTGACGCTTGAAATATATAATATAATATAATATAATATAGTGGGACATGAAGTAGCCTTCAGTAGTTGCTATAGGCTGTGTTGCTTACGTTTTCTGCACCAAAGCAATGTTAAGGTTGATTATTTAAACTCCTTTTACGATCACATGACTCACAAATTGTTATTGTGATTTGGCTTAAAACGCCCACTTCAGAATAAATGGAGCCTCACGTTACTAATCTGTAGTTTTCAGAGCTCCAACCTGATTATTACAAGATAATTGAAACGAAGTTACCGGTTTCAAGTAAGCCAGCTAACGTTTATATGCTTGTTGGCCAGCGTTACTATCGCCTGCGGTTATGGTAAACAACAATGTCTGACATGAAACTTAAGGCTGAATAGGGCACGCTCGGTGTAAAAACGCCATTCCCAGCTTCCCAACACAATGCATTAGTATGCTTACCTTATGGATGACGTGTTGACTTGAGCGTCCAGCATCCACGAGCAGCTGAAGTTTCTGCGGGTTATTGTCCGCAGCCCCGCAACCTTTACCCCACTTAAGCTCACTGCACTGTCCCAGAACAGCGGGTGCAAATCCGGAAAATCGGATTGCGCATGCGCGGGGTGATGGCTACATTGTATCAGTACATGAGGTGAGGTGAGGTGAATGATCAGAATATAGATAATGACACTAGAAACAAAAAAACCACAAAGTGTCAATTAATAATTATTAAAAAGTAATGATGAAAATAATGAAGGTAGAGAAGCGGATTCCCTCGTCAGTGACATGGTAAATATTTCTCAAAAGCAAATCTTGCTTTTACACTATACAGCTATCAGTATGTGGACACCCTTGGCTCCATACTTTTGTGTAGCTTTGATCTGGCTCTGCTTCTTTTATGATTTGGACTAAACCCAATCCAGAGGAGTCCTAACGGATAGCTTCAAGAGTCTTAAAACAATAGTCATATGCCAATATATAAACAGGTTTCGCTTGCCGTAATAATTGCTCCTGTTCATTCAGGTCATTAAGAGATCTCCTTAATCTAGTGTGCTTACAGAACATGATGGGGAACACAATTTACAGTCCTTGTTCTGAGCAAAAATACACTCGGTTGCCAGTTTATTGGGTACCCTTAGCTAAAAGATAATGTGGTCTAATATAACAGTCCTGCAACAAATCGTACATTCATTAAGGTTGTAATGTCCAGGTTTTGTTGTAACTGTTTAAGAGAAATGTTGTTTCAAATTGTCATCTTGGAGGATGAAGTTTGTGTTGCTGCTGAATTGTACTATGTTATAAATAACAAAACAAACACATTATACAGAGGTTTTATTTTCATGTTTGACAGCATTAAGTTTGTCCTGTTTAGGAATCAAGTTACATATCATAGTGCATGTGTATACAGTATATTGCTGTACTCATGGGGATTACAAGAATAAACTACATAAATGAGATTAAAAAAAATATTCCTAACCTTTAAGGATGTGTGTAATTTATTCAATTAATAATCTATGTTAAAAAAAAGACGAAGAAATCACAGCAAATATTAGGTTACACTTTATCCTGCATAATTATGGCCTCTGAAACCAGAAGGATACTTGGATAGCAACATTGCTTCAGTTATTGAGTTAGTAGACATTTTGTCATTTGTGGATTCATTTTGCTCTTCAGTTTATTGCAAGCCTTACATGCCATATTTGCTGATGACTTCCTTTGCAAGTGCTATGTAGGCTGACATGGCATCGTCGTTGGACATTCCTGAAATTTTTAAAACAAAGTATTAAATTGTTGCTTTTTTTGGCTTCTTTTTCATCTACACACAATTTAAACTTGTTACCTTTCCTGGAGTTCCAGGCGTCCCACTTGGCTTTTCCTTTCAAATCTGTTATTCCTGGTCTTTCTACAATTGCGACGGCATAAATAGAGGACATGTTTAGAATTCAGGGAACATTGCACGGTAATGATTCTGTTATCTACTGCAAGTCATACCGGTGTTAACCTCTCCAACTATTGCCTGCTTATAAAGTCCATACAGGTCCAGCAACTCCTGGTCCGTTGGCCTCGTCTTCACTTTCTTCACATCCCCCGCCATCTTCTCAAACTCTGCCTACAGATAAAAGCAATCCTAAATTAAGTCATTCTCTGTATTTCTGATAAAATTATTAAAAACTAAGCTATTATGTTTGCACAGGTTAAGCACTTATATAAACATGTATTCTGCTCTTTGCCAAGCCTGACAAAAGAAAGCGTGTAAGATATGTAGTGCAGCAAGAGGGTGTGGTTATCACAGAACATGAGAATGTGCATATTAATCAGTTATAAACGACACTGAATAGGAAATCTGAGCCTAGTATTCTAGTCATGCTGCAGAGCTCCGGTGACCTATTGTTGTACAAGTTGGAGATAAACAATGGGCTTTTATTCAAGACTTGGCTGCTTTTGTGCCTACTTGAATAATCTACTTTACAAAAGATCTAGGCCATAGCGGTACAGATATTTATAAACAATTGAAAACCATTTACACAATCTACAAAAACCTGAAAACCCCTAAACTCACAGTGTAGGAATATAGATGTCCCTAAAATTATTTCAAATACTACAAAGATCAACCTCTAAACCTGAAGTTTTAGTCAAATGTTTGTTCATCTACTCAAATAAAATGGATCCAGATCCTTTTTTAAAATTCCTAATAATAATAATCTAATAATAAAATTAGCTTGTTTCTCTCATTCTTAAGCAATCTGCTTGCAATAAGTTGCAGCACCAGAAGACCATTGAGCAACAAGATACATATCTTCAGACTCTCCCTTCTTACATTTAATCGTCCAATGCTGTCAAAGATGGATGACGACATTCAGTAAAGGACGTGAAGACCCTGTTGTTACAACCGTTATTCATTTCATAGCGATAATGTATCTCCGGTACACTTCAACTGAAATGGAGAAAAGAGCATTCAATATTTTACCCGATTAGACATTTTCGCAGATAGCAGTGTAGTTCAGACGACTGTATTTCCGCTGGCGGCTGGATGTCTCTGATTACAGCACAGCTGATTAATGCAATATAAACCACCGGGGAGAGGGCTGCAGAGGAGGGAGCGGAGAGCTGCAGAGGAGCTGATTGGCTGCATGTCATCATCACATACAAACACACACACATGGACAGAGAGAGAGACACACACAGAGAGAGAGAAAGAAATTAAGGGTGATACTGCACTTCAGCAAAATGTTTAGGTAGGCTCTTTGTGTCTTTTATGCGACTCTATACTCCAATATATTTTAGTGGTACTACATTTATCTGACCTGAAACCAAACTACCTAACAGAAGTGTTCAATAAACAGATACTAACAACCTGTTTACCCATGGAGGCATCAGTGATGGCTAATAATCTAATACTCTAATGTACATATGGATTTTCAACATAATGAGTAGTCTACTTTTTACTTTTGTTAAGTACATTATTCTATATCTACTTTATTCGTTATGTAATACTTAGGATATTATACTTGAGAAAAAATATGAGCTGAAAATGGAATGTTTACATTGTGGTATTATCACCGTTGTTTTACCTAAATGGAAGAATACAGGATACATCATTTTCAAAGGTCATGTTTGGATTTAAATAAACAAATCATTTTAATTAGAATTTATATTTTGTTAAAAAAAGAAATAATAATAATTAAAAAATAATAATAAAGTAAACAGTACTATAATGAATAAAAATAAAGAATTAATTGTATTTTTTAATTTCTGTTTTCATTGTGTCCGTTATCATTGGCATGCTGCACTGCTATGGACGCTGGTTCGCGCTGTAGGCGTTTTTTAAATAAAGTTTGTTCAATTCAAACAAAATGGCAGCGCCCTGTGGTCCATCCGTGTTGTTGGCCTGATGTTGTGAACGGAGCGATTTAATATTTTCCCACTTTTAAAATCAGGTAAAGGAACTAATTGGCACTTTTATGTCAAGTATGTTGTTGACTGTCATGATGTGGATGTTTTCATAAGAACAGTTAAAAACTTCTCTGCCCATCAAACATTTGGGTTTTTTCCTCCTCAGGATGAAATGTCATTCAACTCGAAATAATGCACGTTATTACCTACATTAACACTCAAAACAATGGCCCAATATTATATAAGTTGTAAATTATAATTATTTCTTTATTTATGGGTTATTATTATCATTTACACTGCCCAGTTCAAGCCTCGTTATTTTGTCTCGACTGATATTGATGGAAGACTTTGAATTTGCACAGAAACGTTTTGGATAATAATCCATTTACTTTGCTCAGTAAAGTTAAGAAGAAGATAATTGTATAATTTGGCCTTTTTATCGTCATTTATTTTTATTCCTGACTCCAGTTGTTTGATTGTACTATTTTTAATGTCTCGTTTATTTTTATTACTTTTTAGATGGTTATGAATTTGGAAGATTAGTGTACTTTTAGTGGAACTTGTCAGTGCTCTCTTGTGGACTAAACTATACAATAGAGACACAGTTTTTAAATATCTTTGGTATGTCTATGTCAACATTTCTACTTAATCACAGATAAATATACAAAATGTGTTAAAGTGTTTCTCGTTTACTTTAGGTTTTCTCGTCTTCATTTCAGAGGAGTAATGGCCGCTGCAGGAAAGTCGGTTAAAAAGGAAATCAAAAAGCATATTTCAGTCAAGACCTCTTTCACTTCACCGTTCACTCCAAAATGGGGCCCACTTCCACAAGCAGACATGCATTTCATCCTGAAAACCCTGAAGGACAAGCTGGTCTCCACTGGTCTTGAGAAAAAAGAGGTAAAAGTGTTTCGCCCATGGAGGAAAAAGAAAGTCCAGAAACCTGCGGTCACATCAGAACTGGTTCCCCAGGTGAGCCAGGACGCACAGGTACAGGATTCTCCCAAAAACGGCTGGACAGATGTGGCAGCGAGGAAGCAACTGGCCATTGGCATCAACGAGGTCACTAAAGCTCTGGAGAGGAACGAGCTCAAACTGTTGCTTGTGTGCAAGTCTGTCAAGCCGCCACACATGACGGATCACCTGATAGCACTGAGCGCAACAAGAGGTGTGCCAGCCTGCCAGGTGCCTCGTCTGAGCCAGAGCGTATCGGAGCCGCTCGGCCTGAAAAGTGTCCTCGCTCTGGGATTCAGACAGTGTGCCTCCAAAGAGGACGGGATGTTCACTGACGCTGTCGAGGCCATAAGACTCAGAGTGCCTTCAGTAGATGTTGCATGGCTACAAGGAGCAGCACCCGGAGTAACACCTGAAGACCCCGTTGACGTGGAAAACGAGGAGGAAGTTGACGAGAAGAAGGGCCAGAAAAGGAAACATGAGAGTGATTCTGAGGATGTCACTCTGCAACCTCTCAAAGTGAAAAAAATTGTTGCTAACCCTGCAAAGAACATAAAAAAGTTGAAGTCCTCATAGCCAGTCAAATAAAACAGAGACTCTGCTCAGAAATGAAAAGAAACTTGCCTGAGATGGGTCCCTAATTCATTACAGTGAACCAGAATTGAAACACTTACATTCTCTGTTTTCAGCTTCTCCAACGTGATGGTCTGCAGCTTTTTCTTTAGGTAGTTTATTGAATATCTTTGGGGTTTTGGACTGTTGTACATACAAGACAATTAAGTCAGAGAGAGAGACATCACCATGTATACATGGAACTTTTTTTTCTTCATAGACAAAGCAAATAGCAATTTAGCAGATTAATAGATTATGAATATAATTGTCGGTGGCAGCCTTACAGTTAACACCATGTCTACTTTTACATTATTTGTTAGAACGGGCAACCTCTTTAAAGCAAGTAATTCTCTGTTCTCATACTCCTTATAAATGAAAGGACACCTGTAGCATCATGGAGGGTAAGGGGGGGGAAAGTATGCTATGGTTCGGAGGATGTCCTGCAGTTTACATGACTTAGAATAAATTGGTTTAAAAACTATGAGGCGACTGGTATGATCATTTAAATTGACTTTGTTTTTTAAGTAAAATTTCATTAGCCAAAAACTGAAATCAATCAATTAAATTGATGTTATTGTGTTTCAGAATGAAACCTACTAAACTATGTGTGAGAAAATGTATTTTTCATGTTCTTTCGTAATATAACAAACATTTCAAATCCCAACAAATAAAAAGTTTTGGGCCAGAGTTTGACAGTTCTTATTGTTAAAAAAACCTAATAAGCGTATGGGGAAAATACTGACTTTGTATTTCCAGTTCCCCTGTCATGTTTAAAAGAAGTGCACTCATGGACCTTTTTGAAGTGAGTTTATTCAATCAAATATCCATGCTGGTATAGCCGACGTGTGTGTTGAAACAGATTGTTATTTGCATGGGGGTCATGTCTAGATGATGCTGGTACAAGTTCTTCAGCTTTTTCACAGCTTACAATGGATTTGAATAAAAATATTGTTTCTTCAGTTCAGAGAAAGCGGTATATCGTTTCAAAAGTACACCCCCCCCCCAAAAAACCTAATTAAAAAACAAAACATCTTTTAAATAAGGCAGGTACTTCGGGTTGAGTTCTCACTGAAGGGTGTGGCTAGTAACATCAATGCTAAAAATCATCACAGTAGCAAAACTAACATGCTCAAAGTTCATTCAAACAGCTGCAGGCAACACATCTGTGACACAACCAACATCCATGAGGCACACCGTTGACTCAATAACCCAGTTTCAGTGTTAAATTAATGCCGGTAACATTGGTCTTTGTCAATGTAACTCATTTAACCTTTCAATAGTAAAAAAAATAATAATAATCTTTGAGCCCTGAAGCGATTGGTCCTTTCCTGCTAATATATAAAGGGATACGAGGGAAATTACACCAAATACAGAAAAGGTACAACAAAAATGGCAGCAGCCTTTACCTCTTGAGTTATGCAGAGCCACATGAACAGGAGCATCAAAACACAAAGTAACAAACTCAGAGCAAGACAACAATTCAAAAGCATTTTAACTTTTGAGTCCTCCAGCAGCTCCACCACAGAACGAGTGGCGTGACAACAGTTTTTCATCAAAGATCTTCATCTGACTGGTAAATGACAAATATTGAAAATTTGGGGAAATACTGGAAAGAAAAAGAAGAGGAATTATGTCTTGAGACATTTTGCTGAGTACAATTATAAATATCAGGACTGTTCAAATAATTTTCATTTAGCTGCACGACACACAAAAAAAAGACCCACAGTATATTTTTCAGACATAAATACAGAACCATTTAAAAAAAAAATCCAGATTAGTCAAAGTACCTCAATAAACAGGAAAAGCTCAAATTTCAAATTTATGCGATTACTGATAGTTGTTTATTCAGCCACTGTGCTCTGAATACATGCTGTTAAATTTATATTTTCAATACACTTTTATATTTTATAATCAAATTCTCTTTGTTTCATTTAAATGAGAGTTTGACTTAGAACATGTTTAACAACCTACTGCAGGCGAGGGAAATTATGGTTATATTTGTAGTAACAGGAGAAAGTGTTTTACTTCTGTCCGATCAGCTGCTTTTTAAGGGCCCATAATTCGTAGCTTTGTAACAGGCTACTCATATTCTCTCTGTGAGCGGCAATGACTGAATTGACAAAGACAACTGACCATGGCTGCTTTAAATAAGATTTAACTGAGAACTTTTTTCTTTTTTTTTTTACTTTTTCAAAGTAAGTAAGCCATTTTTATGCTAAAAAAAACTGCCTCTAGACAGAAACTAAGACAATTTTGATATATATATCTTTAAAAAAAAAAAAATCTAAATCAGATCCACACTGGTTATAGTTTAATTTGTATTTGTTGTTGTTTTCCAGGCTTTGATGCTGTTACTCACTGTCTTGCTATGCATTGGGCTGATCATCCTTACTTTTTTCAGCTACTGTAACTTTTGCCTATTTATCAGCCTTACTTACTGGACAAGTAAGCTAGCTGCATGAGTATATCAGTGAATATAACCAAACTACATGTGGTGTAGATGTTCTATTAAAAATCTACTCTAGAAACAATTTTATAACATGAAAACAGCTTATATCCTTTGTAAAAACAGAGACTGTACCGCAACCCATCTTTTTTAAATCTGACCCTTTAAAATAAAAAAGGACCCTTTTGCTTGTTAAGGAACTTAAAAAATTGTGCTTCATTGATGCAATACATTCTTCATCAAAAACCACTTTAAACCCACGTTATCTGAACAAACTCAGTGACATCTACACTAACTATGAGGAAAATACTTTGGTCAGCCCCCCCAAACTCACACTACAGGAATAAATATGATCTGGCTTTAAATGTACAGGTAACCGTATAATTATAACAAAAAAACATGTATATCAATGCACCAGTTGGATGAGTCCTTCCATGAAGATGTCCTTTTTATATGTGTGTTATTTGACAGTTTCTGTGTATGGAAAGTTAAGATATTTGTCTTCTAAATGCTTTTTTTTTATACGTCAGCTATCACAGAAACATGTTCTTAGCATTTCTAAATTCTACTGAGGCCCAAAAACAGCCAGCAGGGAAACATCTGACCACAATGATATGAGAGGGAGATGTAAATAATAACTCTTTAAATAGCTTTAAGACCCTCTTATACTGCAGCTGCAGTGGGGACACAACAACTTATCGTTTGGTACTGTGGTCATGTTTTCTTGTTGATTATCATTTACAGAGATCAAAGTCAGTGAAATGAAATGAGATCCCCCATTCTTTGTAACGAGGTGTCTGCTGAGGAAGAAGAACTGAACAAAACTCACATTGTCAAGGCATCCTCTTGTATGTCAAACTGGTATGTATTAAATGTGAGGGTGCACGTCATGGGCGTTGTACCGTATGAGTATCTCAGGCATAGCATGACTTCACATTCAGGATGTTGATGATTTAAGAGTTTCCACCTCCGGGTGAACTGAGAATGTACTTGAAACGTCTCCCAGTCTCCAGGTGGGTTTTACTGTTTTAGTTCTCATTGTCTAGCTTGGGCTACCTGTATGTCCAGGTAAGGAATAGCCAGAGGTCGATAGCGACATTTTGATCAGTGTTTGTGTAGCAGCCATGAAGAGACCTGCTATTGAAGGACGAGGCCAACCTGAAATGCAGAGGGGAACTTGTTGTTAAATTGAGTTGTGACAAAAATAATGCAAACATTTTGTAAATCAGATGCTGAAGCCGGCTGCACCAGATGTTGGTAAAAGCGGCGCTAAGCCTAAAATGCAGCAACGGGGCCCTTTCAAAGTAGATGGAGGCGCTAGCGGAGGTTGAGGAATATTCCATCTGAAATATGTGATGTTGTTTTTTTGGTTATTTAATATCTACTACTGATGTTACTGAATGTGATAGATGGTTTGGTGTTTGGGGGCTGCCGCCGTACCTCCAATTCAGAAACTATTGAAGTTTTTATTAACATCTGGAGTAGTAATAGTCAAAGTAGTAGTAATAACTTATTTTGGTCCTAATTGACAAATTTCCCAAAAGAAAGCACCTAAAAACTAAATAAACAATAATAAGGCATTCAATTAAAGGTAATTAATAGTAATTAAGTTGCAGAGGTAATAGCATTTCAAGGTTCATTCCAAAAAATGTTAAATACAGACAACTTATACTGCCAATAATATCTACAAAAATAAATCTAGGGCCTGCTTCACGACTTTTATTGGATCTTAACCCCAGACTTTGTTGATTGTTCGCTCAGACAAATCATGCTGCTGACCTTATCAGGGTCCATAGGGGGACATTTCCAGTTGTAGAGGTAATACTGCAGATTTCCATCACCTATGCCAAACTTGAGCTTCTCCAGGAACACCTTATTCTCCATTAGATCCAAGGCATTGAACACATCAAAACCTTTCTGTTAAAACACACAAAGGAAGCCAAAAAATTAATATCATGATGAAACACTGAGTAGCAAGAAAGTCTAACTCTAACCGATGATTACACTAATAGTACTAATACTAATAGTGTTTTACAACAATCTGCATAGAGTGTAACATTACCAGCTTGGCCAGGATCAGTGCATCATTCATTAAGTCCAGGAGTGGAGTTTGTGTATGAACGTTGTAAAAAGAGTAAGCAGCCTTCAGGCTCCTATGGAGAGGGTGATGCATCACAGTCGAGGGCAGAGTGTAGAAACTAGTGAAATCTGTCAGTACACCGCCGACACCCTGAGAAAACAGAGGCACAACAACCGTTATCAGATAGAAGAATCAAGAGACAGGCCACAAGCGTCTTGAGGATAGAAACTCATTCCAGGATACCTCTACTACAAATGTGTCAATTATGTTTTCCTGTGGCAAGAACCAGTGAGCCACCTCCTCTTCTCCCATAGAAGGTGCAAGCTGGAAACGTCGCAGGAATTTCTGTAGCAGTTCAGTGACCTGGCGGATGTCATGCCTCTCCATCGGCCGCAAACCCGGGGTCTTAGTGCTCTGAATGTTGGAAGAGAGCAAGAGGAAAAAGTGAAAATAAGTTCCGGCCATTAATATGAATTGTAATGAAAGGTGCAGGGCTGGCAGGTTTAAGTGTTTACATCTGGTAGTCTGTAGAGTTTCATGGTTCTTTGCAGGGTCATGTTCCTGCTCAGGTGGGAGAATTTGACTTCCACAAGTTTTCTGGGGTTCAAAGAACGATGCCAATACCTGACACAGACAGAGAAAAGAGCAAAACAACTAAAGCATAAGAGAAAAAAGAGTTGAGGAGTATTGGTTTTTACTGACTTTCTGATACTGTGTCCTATGTGTTTCATGTTTAAAAACTGCATAGCATACCTGCATGTGGACACAGGTTTAGGCAGTACTACTCCTGCTGTGTAAACTGCCTGAAAGATTCCTTCTATGTTCACCCTCCGTGTGATCTCTCTGATTAGCACTGGAGCAACGCGCTTTGAGCGCAGCTTCTTATGAACACACAGGAAGTTGATTTCAACCATCCTCTTCAGTCTAGAACAGCAGAAGAAAAGAAGATGTCAATTACAGTGCAGGGGTCTCTTTTGTCTCACATCCCTGCCCTGCTCCAAATGTATACGATGAGTAATGAAAGCTTACGTGTCATAGATGCGTATATCTGCAGGGATGGCACTGATGAAACCAACAAGCTTCTTATTTGAGGACACTCTCACTCCACAATGCCACTGTGGTAACCAGCCGGGTGGACGCAAAGCCCTGAGAGGAGAGGAAACGTTCAGTGGGAGAGCAGACAGCTGAATAACTATTTAATGCATATGTGGTGAGCAGTTGACTAAACATCAGAAAAGTAATAAACAAGACCAACATCGGACCTGAAAGCTTACCATTTGAGAAAGTTTGGTGAATAATCAAATCTGAACATGTTGTCATCATCCTCCACATAGTTTTCATTTAACAATGTGTACAACTCCTTCAGCTGAAAAAGACACATCAAACAATTTCTTTTTTGTGTATCATCTTTAAAAATATATATTTTATAACTGCTATGATTGGTCAATTAATCAATTAGTTGACCATAAGAAAATGTATTGCCAACAACTTATTCAAGCAAAAATGGCAAACATTCCCCACGTTCTTATTATAATAAAATTTTAAACTCAAGTTTGGACAAAAAAAACATCTGACAACACATCTGACAAGGTCACCTGGTGCTCTATACAATACTGTAATGGGCATTTTTCACATTTTCAGACCTTTTCTAGACCAAACATCTTAATCAAGAAAACAATCAGCAGATTATTAGTTTAGTGTCTGAGACAAACACAGTACTTACTACATCTGCATTGCTGAGATCCAGAGTGTCCCACATAAAGCCTTGAGGTAAGGAATATGGCTCCTGTCTAATGTTTTCTTTGTCTGCTTCTATGGGCCCATGACTCGTCACCACCTCATCTGTAAAAAGGATACAACATTTTTTTTTTTTTCAATCATCATATTTAGCAAGGACCTGTACATTTAGCATTGTGCTCAAGTAAAACTAATCCTGAGTAACTTAAGTACATTTTTTAAGTTGTTGACAGTTATATTGATAAAATCTGCTTCTGTTGGTCTGGTGTTGACCAGGAAAGCCTGTGGCATTAGCCCTCCTGGACAGACTTGGCTCTTCGGCTGATAGGTTTTCATGGAAACAGCTTAATCTAATGCCACTAAACAGGTCCAGTGAACATGCCTGGACCCCCACAGAACTTAACACCTGACATGCTTTTTGGACACAGGCTTAGAGCAGCACAGACTGTGACGAAATAAAACCAGCAGATGGCACTGGTGCACAGGCAGAGTGTTCAAGAGAACATTGTTAGAGAAGCAAATTAAGCAACTTCCGTAATCATTTATTGGCCAACCTGATAATTCATAATAAGTCAATGGTTGAGAGATTATGAGGTAACAAATACAGTAATTTCCTCAATAAAAGCTCAAAAATTCAAACATGACATGGACAATTTTTTGCAGCACAATTAAAATAAATGATATATAAAATCAAATAAACAATGCCCTTGCTCACTCTGTCTCAGTTACATAGACACTTACTTAGCTTCGGCACAGGCTGGGTGTCCCAGAACTGGTACTTGTGCTTGGCTGCCTCATCAATGCTCTTTGCTGGACCCTGGCAGGACAGCAGTTCCATGGCTCTTTGAATGTCCTGCAGCTTCTGAATGGGCAAGCCAGGGTTCTACATGTAGAGAGGGGACATGTACACAAAAAAGAACAGAGAGTGGGATTAAAGTACAAAGACAACATGAATTAACTTTTTCCTGCATATGTTACATGACATGCAGCAACATGTTTCAGTTTCTATAGATGATTGAAAGCCATAATATTTCAAATGTAGCCATAAAGACAGAGGGCATGTATGCAATGGATAACCCTTTCAAATACAAACCCTGTGTGTGACAGGGGATGTTCAAGACACATTTGACTGTTGACACCAGACTATTGGTAACTGATAAATACTGATCATCACTGCTCACAAAACACCCATGTTAATGACTGTAGTTCAGCGCATGCCCCTGTCAAACACGATTATTGTTGGTATGTTTACATGCACACTAGTAAACCTTTAAGTCTTATCACTTGGTCATTCTTTGGATATAGCGTTTACATAGAACATGAAAAACCAGGTTATTCACATCCTAGTAAAAAATATCCAGGTTTGTGATAGTGGAGGCATTTGATGTATTCATGGTAAGTTGCAGTGATTACACGTTTTTTGGCGAAGTCTGTAATTATATGAATGAAACTGGAACTCTGTGGAATTTGTCCCCGGTGCCTTAGTGTCCAGAGTTTAAACTCATTTGTGTGGTAGTAGATCCAGATGTCTTTCCTTTTTTTGTTTTTTATTAAAATCTCTCAGCCACTCATTTGCCAATCCCTTTACCATTCTGTGGATTTTCATCATTTTACCAGCAGAAATTAAAAAGAGGAGCAAGAACTCGAACTCCTCCCCGACACTACTGTCAGCCTTACACTTTCATTTCAGTGTGCGTTACATTGTTTGAAATCATGGTTTTGGTTTTATTGATAACTCAGCTTGACAAGTATGTGGGATAAGGGCGTATAAGATGCGTACAAGGACAAGACATAACTGGGAATAGTAATGTCCACTACCATATTTAAATGAGTGTTACCTCAGTAAATGAACAGTTATTATAGACCATTAACAGTCCAGACAAAGGTTGGATAACCTTAATTGATGCATTTACACATCTGGCAAAAAGAAAAGGGTTGGGTAGCTAGTGTGCAAAATGACTTTTCTGTGTTTCCCCTCATCTACTCCTACGACCATCAGCCTGGCAGGTGACTCCACTGGGTTAGGGGGTTGTGGGTTGTGATTTAGGATTTGCCATGGAGGGGTCCGTGCACATCACAGCGGGGTCATCTTCGCACCTTTATCTCCTGAGAGTCAGAAGCTGAGTCGGACTTGGCTCCCCCCGAGCTCGGCTTCTCTTTCTTCCTCTTCTGCTTCTTCTTCTTCCTCTTGGCCCCCAGGTCTCCCCCCGGACTCCTACATGAACACAAAACACACACATCATCAAACAGGGGCTGGGCTGGTTTTAGGCTCGCGACACACCACCATAGCAGCAGCAGCGGGCTAACGTTAGCTACCATAGCAACGAACCGTTGGCTACCTAACGGTTCGTTCGAACGGTTGGCTGTCATCATGTCGCCCAGTCAGTCCGTGGCGGAGAGAAGGCAGCCGCGCGCATTACACCACCGACACCGACACCGACAGCACCGTACAGGTTTTACAGCATCTTCTCCCGGGGTTACCAGCTTGAAATGACGGCCTTGTAGCAAACACCCTGGCTGTGTTTGAGTAGGCTAACGTTAGCTCACTGCGCTAGCCGTTCCCCGAGCGAGCACATACACAAACGGGCTGGGATAACCGTTACTGCGTTTCCCGACCGCACCGGACAGGCCGCCCTCACCCTTGCATGTGCTCATTCTCCTCCTCGTTGTCCCCGTCTATCCCGCACGTATCCTGGTCGTCCAGCTCCAGGCTCTGCTGACTGGCCGCGGATTCACTGTCCTCCGCCATCATAAAAATGTTTTAAAAGCCACCGTATATGACAGAGATCAGGGGCAACGGCGAGGGATGCAAACACAAAGACAGCGGCGTAGAAACCGCACCGCCTAGAGGCCAGCGGAGGGACCGCAGGCCAAACAGCGTCTGGACGTGGAGACGGAGAGTGTAACCGCTGTCTATAGCAGTGGTTCTCAAATGGGGGTACGTGTACCCCAGGGGGTACGTGAGATTTAAAAAAAATATATTTAAAATTAGCATCCATTCCAAAATCCTTTAAAAATAGTTATTTAATAAATATTAAATAAAATATAAGTGTAAGTTCATAAACTGAATTTAATGCAACAATGCAATCGTCAGTGTTGCCAGTTTAATAAATCAGACACTGATGGCAGAGCGCTTAGTTTTTGGTTGAATTAAAGATGTAATACTAAGCCTTAGTATTACATCTTTTTTTCAACCAAAAATGCTTTGCGCTGGTTAGGGGGTACTTGGCTAAAAAAGTATTTCACAGGGGGTACATCACTGGAAAAAGGTTGAGAACCACTGGTCTATATCAAGAGGACCAGATAGACTCATTACTAACGGGGAGCCGGCTCTCTGCCTGTCCTTGTCCGTCTGTGGTCATTTGATTCAACCCAACTTTATTAAGCAACGGGCACAATTCAAACAATAACGTTAGAGCTTAGAAATACATCTACAAGACATGGTCATAATATCTGATAATATCACCTTATTGTTTTTTATGGTTCAAATTCCCAAACAAATTAATACATTACATTACATTACAGTCATTTTAGCAGACGCTTTTATCCAAAGCGACTTACAATAAGTGTATTCAACATAGGTACTCAAGAGAACTACTAGTCACCAGAAGTCATAAGTGCATCTCCTTTCTTAAACAAGCATCTAAGAGCATAAACCAGAGCAAAAGTATAGTGCAGAGGCAAAAACTAATATGAATACAATAAGTGCTAAGTGGAAGGATCAGGGTAGTACTTCTTGAATACTAATCAAATGACAAAAAACAGTTAATAAAGTGAACCTAAGGTTTGGGCAGCCTTGGGGTTCTTGGCCCCATGACTCAGGTGGTTTGCTTTACTCAGGTGGTATTCCAGCTTGGTTAAAATAATTTATATTAATTTGACCTTTTCTTAAATAATGGGAAATTAACAATAAGACAAATGTTTTTCGCTCTCCATAGCATTACCAATGTACCTTTTTTAAAATGGTATGGAGTACAAACGAGTACAACATACACAATAAAATAGTGATAAAACAATGGATCAGAAGTTACTTAAACAAAAGGTAGAAACTACTTCAAGGAGGCATCTTATTTGACTATCAACAAAATTAATTTAAAGAGATGGACAGTTTAACTGGTTATTTTAATATTAATAACACCTTATCCTATTTATATGTGTTAGTAAAAAATCCTAAAGTATTGTCAGATCAAGGCACTTGTTGAATAATATAGAAAAATCTGATAATGCCAATCAATCCTGACAATCTTCTCCTCGGAGGTGGTTCCTAAAAAAGCCAAAAACCACATTCTTATTGATAGCATGACATGAAGAATTTAGGAAATATAAACTCTCAGACTTCTTTAACTGTTCAGTTAAACAAAACACAGAAACAGACACAAATCATTCCAGTTTGGCGGTTTATTCAGAATAATAGGCTTCAAATATAATGCACGCAACCAAGTTACACACTCAGGATGCTGTAATGTAACTCCACACTAGATCTGGATGTTGGTGTGAGATATTAAGAGAGAAGAGGCCGTTCACAACACCAACTCACAAATCATTTTGACCAGGTAGAGGAAAGGAAAGAACTATACACACTGTAATATGATTGTATGACTATAAGAGCCTTGAGTGGATGTATGTTGATTATTTGTCAGCGCTCCCTCGTGGGCACACAGTCTGACAACACAAACTCACAGCCAGCAGCATTGCAGATGAACAATACCACCACCACCACCCTGGCGCATATAAAATCATTTGAGAAAAACATTCACCCTCTACAAACACAAAAAAAAGAAAATGCACTGAAATGACCTGCGGTTTGGCTTCACATACAATCACACACACTTAGCTTTATCCATCCCTCAATACACTGCAACTTTCTGTAAATCCTGAACTGCTTACTAAGACAGATTGGTGCCTTGCTGATTACTGTAGAGGATTTTATGATTGCAGCAGCTGGTAGGCATTTGGGAGATGTCTGCAGTGTAGCTTTTTAAAACGCTAGTGTTGAGCAAAGTTTACTGCATGCTTTCTTTCACAAGTGGGAGAGAAAGGGAGGGCTGAGGTAGAGGAGAAAATATGGAAGGCAAAAGAAGGTGAGAAATAAATAAGAAAGGTGTTCAACAAATTCAATGTTGAGTCAGGTTGTTCAAAGGCACTTGGAACATCAGGAAATGGTTAAAAAAAATGAAGGTGAAACACAGCATGCAAAAATAGTTTGGTTTCAGGTAAAAGCAGTTACGTTTGTTTCTGTATCTCTAACAATAAGGCGGGTGAAGAAGAAAAGCCCTTAAAATATTCAATAAAATAAAAACAGCCTATTTTTAGGGTAAAATACTTCATGTTGGCAATTTGAAATCATAGTGATTAAAATTACAAAAAAGGCAAGCAGCCGTATAAAAGTGATGCATAGCCGTAAGAGCAAAAATATGTCAATCAGTGGTTCAACAATTACAAAACCCTTCATATTATTATTACACCTCACAATTATTTTGGGTGGAACTACAGTTTCGTAGTGGTATTACATCCTCACCCACCAGCATAGTGGTGTGTCACATTATCTGTTGCAGTGCGGATAGTGGTTTAATTTCTTCAGTCCAAACACTTCACTCCCTCTGTAGATCATGTCAACACCCAAACAGCTTTCTGACGGGCTAAATTCAATTCTAGCAACGTACTTAAAACCATTCAAAGTACAGGATTCACATGTTTATGTCAGCCTGATTCTTGTGCAGAAACATGCCGAAAGACTTAATTTCCTAACAGACTGCAAAAAAAGTAAAATTACTTGCTGTATTTTGCACAGCTGCTTCACAATCTTGAAAAATTAGGGTTATAATCTAACTTTAAAGTATAGCATATTCTTTACAGTCAGTGGACTGAGGCCAATATGGCTTGAGAAAAAAAGGCTCCTGTAGTTTTTAATTTGTGAAAACCACCCATTATCTGTTTCTACAACAGTCTCTTTATGATTACAAGGCTATATATATATATAAAAAAAAAAGGCATACATTTGTTGTGCATAAAATATTCAAATCTCTTGCCTCCAACGTCCATTTGTCTCGCTCAGGTAATGTGTACATCATTCCTGATGAGTGGTTTGTTTATGTAGAGCGTCGTGAGGATGGCAACATGGAGAACAACAGTGGTAATTTCATAAAGTGGTCTTGGATGTTCATGAAGGATCTGAATCGACCCCTCATACTCTGGACTAGATGGATCCCAGTGCTGAAATGTTTTCTCAGTGCTCTATTAAAGAAAGAAAAAAAATAAACGTCTCCATTTAAACGCTTATATCCTTCACGTTATGGTCTGGTCAGCGGGGGGCGTCATGGTTAACGGATAGGTTCACATTTTTTCCAAATCCAATGCCCACATCTACAACAATTGTAGTTGCTGTAATTATTCCTTCCGTCTACACTGGCAGCGGCAAAATCCCGTACTGAAGTGATTTTAATATAGGAGATGGGGGACTAGTTCTGGATTTCTAAGTGGGTTTATGGACCTTTTATTCATGATGGACATTGGAGATAATGATATCAGTAAGTGTAAGTCAGACTGAGTCAAAAAATAAGTACTATGTCTGTGTGCTGAGATGTTACTAAGATAAGTTAGATTTTTGACTCAAATTGGGGAAGTTCACCACTTTTAGTCTTAGAGATTTTGAGTATTTGTTTTCATCACTCTTAGTACTTATTAACATCTTATGCTTTCATTGTTGATACTGGAATGCTGCAATTTTCTTTTTGAATGAACAAAGTCCTCCATCTTTCTAAAAAGACTAATCTTGGGAGATTCCGACTTGATTTGACTTATTCAGACTGCTAAAGCCTCTTAAACCTGAATTTTAGCAAAGAATAAAGGACTGTGGATTTGTTGCTTTAAGAAGGGCCAGTGTTTACAGGAGGAACAATTACAGCAACCAAAAATACTTGCAATGTACAAAAGGGCATGTGAGTATTTGATTAATAAAAGATGTGGTCCTATCCTTGAAGTGGTCATCGTTGGATCATTTCATGTTGAAGGCCAGCAGGGGTCGCTCCTCTCTCTTCTGCCAGGGACTCTTTTTCTCCTCCTCTCCATCCTCGTGTGCTGCATCGTCATCGGGAGAGACTGACAGCAGCGCGTGATCAGTCCTAAACGTCTCTCCCTCTGGTGTACACAGGGGAGGAGGAGAAGCAGGGGATGAGGAGGAAAGTGAGGGCGGTTCCTCTTGTATTTGTAATTCCTCCACATCCCCCTGGCCCTGACCCCCCCTCTGAACCTCTGCTGTGTCTGACAGGATGGGTCCCGTTTTACTGTCCTGTGGGCTGCACTGTGGCGACTCCTCCTCGCTGCCTCCCCGTTCCAGATCATCCACATACACCAGCTGAGTGTAGGCCATGGCTGGTGGTGGGCCCTTTGAACTGTCAATCTCTCTTTCCTCCCGCCCTCCGTCTCTCCCCCGGCGGCCCGCTCTTGGCTCGTTCAGGTCCACGCCGGAGTCCAGACTGGCATCGTTGCTGTTGCCACGCCTCCCGCCGCGCCTCCCGCCGACGACTTTACCTTGCGGACCTCCTTCGCTTGGCGTGTTGCCTTGGCACCCCGCCCGCTGGAGATCAATGTAGGAGTGGCGAATATGAGCATTAGAGCGTCCATCAAGCGAGACAAACCAGGCTCGTGGGTGAGGAAGAGGCTTCCCTCCTCTTAGCTCCATTAAAGTCTTTTCAGCCAACAAGGTGTCCTCACTGTTTATTTCCACTAGACCGGTTTCCCCGAGCGCTGCTGGGATAGACATAGACTCTGACAGGCCACGCCGTTCTCCGTCACCTTGCTTGGTGGGACATGGGGCGCAGTCAGTGGGAGATTGCCCCAGGGGCTGCTGGGAATGTGAGGCATTGAGCTCAGCCTTGATGGTCTCCAAGTCACTCTGCTGGTCAGTCTGCAGAAGGAGGGCTTGACCGGACAGCGGGTGCTCCCCGGGCAGGCGCATGTAGTGTGCCGGGATCACCAGCGTAGGACGCACCCTCGGGTAGCCTTCTCCTCCACTCAGCAGGTCCACAGAGCCGCAGCAGAGCAGCTGGCCCGGCCGGGGGAGCATTGGGGGACTGGGACGCTCCAGGTGGTCCACAGAGCGGGACAGAAGGTAGTCTGGAGCTCGGCACTCACAACCCTCCCCTCTACTGGGGGAGTGAGGAGGAGAGGAAGGGGAGATGCAGTCAACAATCCCGACACTGCTCAGCTGGTTAGCCGACACCTGACAGTGATTGGCCGACGCGTCTGAAATCGGATTGCTGGACGAGCAGACGGAGGTGTATGATTGACGGTAGCCTCGGTCTGTTCCGCATGAGAGAGCGGCCTTTAATTGGAACGTCTCCACAGACTGCCGGTAGTCTCTGCTGCGAGGCGTCAGATTGCCAAGAGACGAGCCGTGGTGGCTGTTGTTGCCGAGAGACGAGCGACTGTGTTTGCTGTGATGGATTAGGCTGTGTTGGCGATGATTGTCTTGGTGCTCATATGAGGAGGGCTTCAGCATTGGCGTGGTCATGTCGGGCTCAGTCGCTGTAGAAACAAGTTCCAGCTGCACCTAAAGAGTGCAACATATAAAACTGTTACACACTTTTCAAATATACTCAAAGTGAAGTAAGATATGAAGCAAACACCAACTAAGGAAAGAAAACATCATTTTTGAAACACTGTTTCTTTGTAGTATGAGAAATATTTTTTTCTGCCCACCACAGGAAAGTTTGATGAAGGCGTCACCCCTCAGATAGGAAGATGTGACACGGGGAGCAAGTATTTCCTCTAATGTTCACTACAACAGTGCATGTTAGACCAACGACTGAACCGTTCTCTGTAAGTCAGACAGACCTCGTTGCTGATGAGGTTCAGGTGGGACATGGAGGTGGCTTGGTCCCTCTTAGCGCCGTCCAGACCAGAGGACAGTGTGAGCTTGCGGTGAGACCCTCGAGGCTTTAAACAACGACGCCTGCACAACACAGAGACACAACAAAAATGATGTTTCAATCAGAAGAATCTTGACCATTTTGGTGCCGATATCACAACTGAAGATTGGATAAATGGCTCATTGTGTTCATTTTTCAAAACTATAGCAGTTTAATGACCTTGAGTACATTTAGAATTAGAGGCTAAATGTAAGCGATAGGACAGATTCTTTTCAGACATGACACTGGATGCTGAAGGGAAGCAAAAGGATGTTTCTTAGACAAAGGAAATTGATTATAGACAAAAATAACTTGTGAAATTAAATGTGTCATACAAGCAATATAAATGGGCATAACCAAAGATAAAGACAATAATGTGTATTATATATTTGGTATACATTGAACAACAGCAAAGACAAAAATATAAAGCATGAATTAGTCCACACAATCATTCATAAGAACTGACACTCTATTTCTGACACTCTCGGCTTTAATGTTGCTGTGGAAAGTGTTTCACAAACCTGCAGTAGTACAACAGGAGGCAGAGCAGGCAGAGCAGGATGAGAGCCATGCCTCCCAGTATGGCCAACAGGAACATGGTGTGGTACATGCTGATGTCCTTTGCAAACATTGGACCTGTTGGTCAGACAAGAAGTCATGAAGAAACTTTTTTTTGTTTTTGTGAAACAGCTTTTGCTCACTGTTAACTGTGAAACAAACAAAAAACACTTTCTCTTATTATTTCTTATTGAGATCAAAATGAAGGTTGAATTCAAAGATGGGCGTGGTCCGAGAAAGGGGGGAACAAGGAAGCCATTGGCCCCCCCAACTTCACACTTGGCCCGATTTGGTGTGTAGGTGTTTCTACATACAGTATGCGAAAACAGTCATGACAAAATCTGTGTTGTAATCTGTATCAAAGCAGTTTCTCACCCGAGTGTATTGGGGACATGGCTGCTACCCAATATCCCAGCTGAGGAGCGATGTAGGTCAGACTGAGCTGGTTGCCGTCCCGCTGCACGTGTCCCCAACTGCTCTTTATCCAGGCACCTGCACACACAGAAATCACAGGGCTCGACATTTAATTTCCCAACAATTATTTAGTAAAAGAAATAGCGTCTCTTTTCAGAGAGTGCATTAATGACTCGAATAGACAAAAACAGCACTCTACTTACCTATGTTTACATATCTATCAAGTTTGAGTTGTATATGTTAAAAAAGAAAATGTGTTACTGTGTCAGAAGTACGATCAATCAACAGCAGGATTCACGAAGTTAAATTCAAGACTTTCTAAGACCTTTTTAATACCACATGTAATGCAATTCAATACCTGTTTTAGTATGACAGTATAATGGGAAACCAGTAAGGACAATATGGCCAAAGAATTATTTTTATAATATCATTTTTCAGCAATTTCTAGCTGTATTTAAGTTAAACTCCTAATGACAAAATTAATACAACATTGTAAATAAGCATAAAGTAGATGGATTACCTTTGCTAAAATTGACACTAATGAGACGATGACCTTCCTGACTACTGTAGCCAGCAGGTGTGACAATGTTTGCTACAGGTCTGATGATGCTGAAAGAAACTCCATTAAAAATGGATTGAAAAGACTTCAAGATTTCTTTTCAGCACTTTGAGACAAGTGTGTGTTGGTAGTACTTAACTCTCCCACAAGGAGGCAGCATGCTCACTGAAATGTCACTGAGGCCCTATGAATACAAACACAATACCAGCTCCTGCAATGCCAGTACCGAAAACAAAACACAACAAAGCCAGAGTCACTCATTGATTCGCTCACAGTAACTCTGCTTCTAGAGGAAACATTCATGTGTGCCTTCACACTTCCCCTCCTTTGGGCCACTTTGTTTCTTTGTTTATTTCCAGTTATACAACAGTAAGTGGTTAGGAATCTGAATCTATCTTTGGGAGGGAGGAAACAAAAAAAGGGAAGGAGAGGATATTCAATGAAGAGAGACAAATATCTATGAAGAGCTTGGAAGCAGAAGAAAACATAACAAAGAGAGGAAACAAGTGCGAACAAAGAGATGGAATGGAAGAAGAGATGAGGGAAATGGCACAAGAAACAGGCAAAGAGAAACAAGAGAGGCTGTGACTCAGCACCACACACACACACACACACTCACACACTCACACACACTCACACACACTCACACACAACCTGTGCCCAGCCCTGCCCAGATTCATCCTGGTTGTCCGTTTGTTTCCACAGGGGACTCCTCTCTCTGTGTGACTGACCTGTAATGGTTACATTTAATGACTGTTCCCATGCCTCAATTCAATACACTGCACAGTCTGGCGTCTGCTTAGACACACTGCACACATTTATAATGTCGATACAGCCTGTATTTTACTTGGCTTCTCATGCAAAGTCAACACAGCTGACGTTCGGGTCTTTTTGTTCAAATAGTCATCTGCTCACCTGAGGGAGCTGATTTGCATCATCAAACTCCTCTCAGGATGAAGGTGCGTCTGTTTACGAATGACACACACACACACAAACTGCTGAACTAGATCTGTTTGTGCATGACATAATTTTGCCTCACGCTCCATTAACATGTAACAATACACAAGTGGTTGTCAGTTATACAAGACAAACTGGTTTTTGTGCGAGTGTGTCTTCCATGTGCCCACTTTGTAAACAAAACTAAACTTCTTTGTGAGCGAGCTTTTATCAGCCTGAAGTGTTCCTCCAACAAGGCACCAGACGGATTTCAAAAGAACTTTCTTTGTGTCTGTTTTCTGTCCTCGGTTAAACACATACATACACAAACGCACATACACATTCACACAGTAAAGAAACTAAATCAGGAGCCGGGCCTTTCTGTTGTGTTACTTATTTGGTGGGTTGCTAAGGAACACAAGATGTAGCCCAGAGAGAGGGTCTGGGATGACTTCTGTTGTGGCAATACTCGCTGCTACAGGCTGTGCGTAGGCTACAAGTGTGTGTGTGTGTGTGTGTGTGTGTGTGTGTGTGTGTTCTCTCTTTTATCAAAGCCCTTTTTATAAGCTCTGGATGTTGATACTTTGGGCACTTTAAACGGAGCCTTAACATCTTTAAAACTGAGCAAAGAGAGTCCAGATTTTTTTGCATTTATTGGCTCAATAAAATGTTCCTTGCTAAGCAAACATTTTAAGTGTAGATTTAGATTAAGTCCCATCACACATGCAGTTAGGACTCAAACATGTTTAATAAAGAGGACATTTAGGACATCGGTTTTTGTTTAAGACAGGGATCAAAGCTTATTTATTTTGCCCCCAAGTGGCCCAAAAAATAGGTTTAATAGACTATTCTGTTTCTCTAATATGCGATTAATCGACAAAATGTTTCAGCTCAAATACCAGAGTGCATTTGGTTTCAGCAGAAGAATTTTAATAGGTCCTGACAGAGCACAAACATAATGTACAGTAGATCTGGAAATGTGATCCTAATGTACACAGAGAAGGCTGTTCTGTTGTGCAGACACGACTGACTCAACTGATGATCTCATCACCGTCTTTAAGCTCAGCTTGTCCAAGAAGAACTGGGTGTGTCACATTGCGGGACGTCTGACAACACAGATACAAGATTGCTTAAATAAGCTTAAAGGTCCAGAGAGGCTTGAAGGGTCTCTGCCGTAGGAGCCGGCACCGCAGAGCTCTTTGTTTGGTTCAAGATTTAACTGAGCTCTAGCAGATTATACATCCACTGCCAGTCCTGTGATGTGTGGCACTAGTTGTGTTTTGATTTGCAGATTAATGTGGAGCCGCATGTTGCTAATTTTGTATGACCTTATGAATAAATTCATTCATCACTCAGACATGCAGCTACAAAAAGTTGTGACCTCGCCGCACTGTGCGGATATGCACGTGGTTTGTGTTAATGCTTCTTTTCTGATAAAATCATAAATCATTCAACAATGGAAGTCGACCTCATTTACCAAGAAGTTATTATATAACAGAACTGCACTTTTAAAAGGGATGTTTTCAAATATCTTAGTGGAAGAATATACCATAGATATGTAGATGAGAAGACTTTATGCTGAGAAAGTTGGCAAAGCTTTTTTGTGACTCAGTACATACCCAAGCGCGGGTCAAATCTCCAAGCAGGGATGTGATCATTTTCCTTCAGGCCACTGTCGGCCGGCAGGGGGACTGAGACCGTGATTGGCTCATTCACCTGCAGCTCCTCTCCGTCGCTGGCCAATAAGTGAACAGAGATGGCTGCCACAGGAGTCAACTCAAACCTCTTATCTGTCCCTGTGAGAGAAGCAGAAGAGAGTAAGAGAGAGAAAAATACAGTGAAAAGGCGAGTGAGTGGGAGTAAGGTGCTCAGGAGGGGAAGCAGAGAAAGGAGTAGACAGCGGGGGGGGCGTAGATAAAGGAGAGTCGTCAGAGAAAGGACAGACAGGAAAGAAAACAAGGGAACGACAGGAAAGAAGGAAACCGGGTGGAAATAGCTGAGAGGGTGGAAAGTGTCACAAAGCACAAGCACGCTTGTGTTGCCCTGAGGGAGAAGGTATGTGCTGTGGGGAGGGGGGGAGCTTTTGAGGGGTATTCAAGCTGAAGGACACACAAATTCATACAACACACACATCAAGACTCGGATGAGCCTGCCTGAAAGCGTGCAGGCTTGTGTTAGACGGAGAGCACAAACAGGGGTTATTGTGTTTCAGGAGGTCAGATGGAGAGGCCTCTCCGGGGTAAAGTCTCTCTCATGTACCGCTGCTTCTTCTGTTCTCTTCACTCCCCACACCCTCTCATCAGCTTTCTCCTCTGTCATCTGTGCCCCGACTCTCCTTGGGCCCTATCTCTACAGTCGAGTCTTTTACCATCCGCCCAGTTCGAGCCTCACCTGTGCCGTTGCCGCTGAGGACCTGCAGGTGGGGAAAGTGCTGGATGTGCGAGGGGGAGCTGGCCACAGTGAGCAGAGCGGTTAAGTTGGCGTAAGATGTGTTGGAGGGAAGACTCAGAGCTCTGCGCTGGAAATGAACACTTGGCTGAGGCCTGAAACCTTGAGGAGTGACAGACAGAGGGACGTCAGAAAACATTAACATGTTGGATTAATATCCAGTGTTTTTTAAGTTTCAGTTTAAGACCAATTTTAAAAAGATTTAAAAAAGATTTTTCTGGCATGTTGATGGTTGAGCTATGATACATGGGTATATTGGAAAGACACGTACACACACTAGCCCTGACGTTATACAGGGCAAACACCCAGTGTTTTTCTACTGTGAATCACAACCCATATGATCGATAAATGGAGAGCGTCTAGTTGAGCTGACGTACGACACGGTGGAGGGTGAGCCAGGGTGCTGTAATTTATTGATATATTGTTCACATCCATTTAGCCAAATAATGAATTCAATGTTCGTCATAACGTTTTTTATTTGTGAATGAACAAACTGCTCTTTTGATTAACAACATTATTTTACAAGGTAAACATTTCCAGAAGAATTAAACGTTCAGACGAAAGCTGTGATATGTGTAAATATTCAATAATTATTTAAATGAATTCTCATTTATGTAATTTAGGTATTAAATGCAAAGGTGTATAATGATTCAGTGTGCATGTGCTGTGCATTTTTTCAGTCTGCAATAATGTCAAATGTACAGTTCACCGCAGTCAAACTAAACATTAAAATATGTAGACGTAAAGAAAACAGGGAAGAATTAAACTCAAATTAGTTTGTCTACCTCAGTTTCCGAATTTAATTCAATTATGAAATTTGACAAACATTTTGGTCAGGAGGTTTTGCCTGGCAGCAAGAGTCCATCTTGCACAATGATGTTGTTTCAGGATGTTTTACAAGGAAATTCTCTACTCCTCGTTTTCTCGTAATGCCTTTTTCGAAATGTAGCCATCAAATTAGGCTTAATGGAGGCAACTCTGCATCACAACAGTAGAGTTAATGCCTGGATCCACTTTCTTTCTCTGCCAGTGCGATGCTTAATTCTGATATTTTTTCTGTGCAATTAATAGCTGCCTTTTCATTTCTCCTCCTCCAGTCTCTGTCTGCCATTAACAAATTATACATAAACAGTAAAAATTGCATTTAGCCGGACTCAGCAAGGTGATGTCATTGTGGTCTGACTGTAGCGAGTGCACATTCCTGAGCAGTGAGGCACACATCCAGCTGTATATGAGAGTTCACAGCGTTTCTAGTTGTACCGAACATGAAATTTGTCTCTGCAGTATGTACATCTTTTAAAGTCCATGTTTCTTGGTCTTGGAGTTCAGGTGTGAGTGTTATTTCCTTTCTGAGAGTCTGTTTTTGTGAAAGGAAATGACCCCGTTTCTGTTCTTTGTGTGTTCCCTTCCTCAACTCTTCTCGTCTCTTTTCCCTCCACTTTTCCCTCTCACCTCATCTGTTCCTCCTTCTGTTGGACACTGCTCTGCCCATCCCCCCCTTTCTCCCCTATTCTCTCCAACTGCTCCACCCACAACCCCTTTTTCCAGCGCATACTGTATCATCCTCCTCCTCCTCCTCCTCCTCCTCCTCCTCCTCTTCCCCCTCTTTTATTCTCTCTCCTCGTGCCACATGCCAAGGTTTATCATTCCCCTGAGTGCACAAGTTCACAACATCGTGACAAAAAGTGTGTTGGACATACGGCAGAAACTACACTCCACTCCGACACGTGCTGTGGACGGTGTGTACTTAAGAGGTTTACATGTTAATGGTGTCTGTATATTTATGAGTCTGTGATGTTCTTTTTTAGACAGACAACACAGCTGACATGTTAAATGAGTCCCTTGCCGGTCAGTCACACAAAAGATACAGCAAACAAAGAGGCTGTATTGATTCTGCCTGAGTGAAAAAGTCTTATCTAATATAATTACACACACCTTAACAAAGAGGCTGACTGACAAAGACGGACTCATGATTTATATTTGTGGATGTGTGGATGGAGGATGGGCGATTTTGACTCAACAAGAGGCCATGTAATGTAAAGGTAGGACGCATTATTTTAATTTCTTATTAAAAAGGAATGTGAATTTATTTGTGTATATTTTTGTTATCAAATGGCTTTAAAAAAAGCAGACATCAATAATAAAAAAACATTTGTAGAATCAGATTTTAAGAAACAACATATTTTTCTTCTTGCAAATAGACTTGGAGCGGGTGCATAGTCCAAATAACAATAACAAAATTGCATATTTCTTTTTTAGCATTTTTAAGAATTCACGCAAATATCATCAAGCTCAAGGTCAACTTCATCTGCAGAGGAAGATCGTGGGATATGATCGTAAGCTCCAGAAAAGCTACTGATCATGTGGTGAAACTGTTTTACAAACTTTGTGAGACGAGTTTTTTAACAGATCTGCCACTTTTAACTGGGTTGGTTTGTTTTTCGTGAAGATTGTTTAATATTAAAACAATGAGCTGAATACACCCAGGCAAAAAGGTTTCCTCACACACACACACACACACACACACACACACACACACACACACACACACACACACACACACACACACACACACACACACACACACACACACACACACACACACACACACACACACACACACACACACACACACACACACACACACCCTGCATTTACCTTGTAAGCCTGAAACAATCTCAACAACATCTTCATACACCATCAGAGTAGCAGCTCTTTCTGGTAGCAGTTCCAGGCTGATGGAGGAAAATACTGGAACACAAAGTGTACACAGAACATTAACAGACAGACGAAACCGACAAACGGATAAGAAACAAACTGCACGATATACCTGGCCACTTTACTGATCACTATCAGACATAACAAGTCAATAAACCATCTTTATACATTTTTAATGGTCCTGCTTTCCCTCCTGTCTGCTGTGCAGGACACAAGTCTGACCCAGCAAACTGCACTTCTTTCCTCTTCCTTCCTTCCTTTCACTCCTCCATTGTTCAGAGCTGGTAAGCGTGATAATCCAATTGGCCGCCGTTCCGTTGGCTCATAATAGCCCCCCCCGCTCTAGTCCACTGCAACACACACTGTACTGCCTCCTCCTGGGAGGTGTGTTTTGTGTGTAAGTGTGTGTGTCAGTGAAAGGGAAGCTTAAGCAGCCCCCTTGCTGGGTTTTGGCATCTATTGTAATAAATTAGTAATGGAGCACTCCACTCAGCATTAGCGCTCACACCTGGCATAAACTCACTCTATTTCTATTCCACACTAGCATACACACATCAATCTGGCTGCACACATGGAGATCAATAACCTGCAAACTAACACTCTGAATCTAAATTTGGCTATTCAATAATATTCCCCTTGCATTTGTCCTAAAATATCACACACACACACACACACACCCACACACCCACACACACCTACCAGGTAATCTGGATGGAGTCCAGGGCACAGAGTTTGGCACATATCCCTGTCTGGTTGCGGTGACGACCAACGGTGTCCCAAGGCGGTATGGAAAGTGTAGGTAGGTGTTGCCGTCAGGTGATGAGGTTTCCGTGGTTACAGAAGTGTGGTTGGCGAAGAGCTGTATAGTGGCTCCTCCCAGGGGCTGGTGAGTGCTGGCATCGCTCAGGTGAACCTTCAGAGTCACCTCTGTGAAGGAACAGAGTGTTTACCGAGCTGTGCAGACGTATATCTGAGTGAGAGGAGTGATATACGGACATAAAACACAGTGGTGTTATAATTACTGCCGTCTCAAATACAGTAATCTCTTTCACTGGGTTTGTTTCAGTGCCAGGCCCTTTGACTTCAATCCACGGAGACGGCGTTCCACAACCCGGCCAATCACAAAGTGACGGGCATTTCCTGGACTTTTGCCAACGGTACTTCCCCTCTAAAACAATGGACCATTTCCTTCTCTCAAAGAAGCCTTGGTCCAGAGGGGGAAAACAACAGTATATATAAACACCCTGTTTAAGCATGAGGAGGAATAAAATAATTTACACACACTGTTCCTGATGAACACTCACACTAGCAGTGCCTATAGACTGGAAAATAACAGTTCACAGCATGTCACACTGTGCAAATGGATCCATTAAATCTTCAGATCCTGTCTCAGAATGATTCGATTTTTTTTGATGCAGACCTAAAATAAAACATGCTGAACAGTCATGTCAACTTGCAAAATCCTTTTGTGCTGCTCTCTCTGTAGCAAAACAATAAACAAGCTATTGCCATAGTGCCGGTTGTTTCATGCATCGAAAAAAAACAACTTTGTAACAGTGGTTGTTGTTATTAAAGGTTAACGTTGGGTTATAATTATTGAAGCATTCATGTGTACATAACTTTAATATTGCAGAAGATAAGGTGGGGTCTATTTGAATTACTTTTATATACTGATGAGCAGCTTATGAATTCCCACCACCATGGGATCAATAAAGTCTTATTTATAGAAATAAATGTTCTTATCTAAAGGATGGAGTCAACGATTCAGGAAAAAGATTGTTGATATTTAAATTAAGCAACCAAAAAATACCCCCCTCTAGTTTTAATGTCACTTTTGTTCCAACTGTCTTTCCTATACATCCAAGGCTTTCCCTGTCCTGGCTGGAATAGTATGTGAAATGATGTATTAAGTTGTAGAAAATGGAAATATTCAAGAAATGAACATGTAACTCAAAACTGTACAGTACTTAAGTAAATGTACTTAGTTGCTCTCAACCACTGTCAAACAAGGTATGCACACATCTATTTACGCCACCACAGAGGTCAACAGTGAAGTTAATTATATCACAAGCTGGAAAACAAAACATTTTATTTAATTTCAGTTTTATATCCCAAAAGGTACCATAAAAACAAACTGGGTACAAAAACACTATAATTTAAATTCTACACAAAACCACAATCTCTCTCTCTTTGTCTTTGCAAACACAACAGCCTAAACCCTCTTTGATCATTGGCTGCTAGTTGACCCACGATGACCTTTCAATTAAGGCTGAAAGGGTTTCTCCCCTCACCTAAACATGCCCACCTCCCCCATACTCACTACAACTGAATTTCATCGTAACTCTTCCTTGTAACCCCACCCTCCGTGACACACACACACACACACACACACACACACTAACATGATACATACCCTTGGCTAGACTTATCCCCCTCCCCCCACTCAGAGATCTTGCGGTCAGCGAGGAACTACTTTAACAAATCTGGTGAGAGTTCAGCCCGAGTGCAGCATGCTCCACCTAAAAACAGAGCGCTGCGCCAAATAATACCTTCGCATGGGTGGAAGTTATGGTGGTTCGGCAGGGCAACGTGTCAATTTCAAACAAAACGCATCATTACGCTGAGAGGTCTGGCGTGAAGATCTGCTCTGTGGCTGCTTTCTGACCCTTCACTTCATTCCTCTCTGTTATTACATTTGCACTGTCACAGCTAGAGGAGTAGAAAACAAAAAGACGTCTGACAGAATCTCCCCATTGCATTAATAATTGGTGTGTGTGTGTGTGTGTGTGTGTGTGTGTGTGTGTGTGTGTGTGTGTGTGTGTGTGTGTGTGTGTGTGTGTGTGTGTGTGTTCACTGAGAGATCATGACCTCACTTCCTGTCCCACTCCCAGTGATATGTTGTTAGGGGTACCAGCTGTGCTCACTTTAAAAAGAACTCCCCTGGGAGTCTCCAGATTGACAAACGCAACAGTCCCCCCTCCCAATCCTCATCCAATAAATCACTACTGTGATGACATCATTGTTAAACAAGCTGGGAGTCTCCTTTCTGCTCCGACTCACAGGAGAGAAGATGATGTTGGGCCTGAAGAATGACAGAATACCTTGATTCTGCAGCTAAACCAGCACCTCCATAACTGTCCCTCTCTGTATTGACTCCTTATCGGAGTGTGTTGAGAACCATATGGAGGGAACAAGCATCAAAAAGAGTTTAGCCTGACCAACGCTGTGATCTCAGACCAATTATCCCAGACAGCAGCAGCCAAAGCAGCAGGGTGGTTGAATGTGTCTGAATGCAAGTAGAAAGAGATGAACCCACGAGGAGAAAACGGGGAAGACAGAGTGAGTGTGTATGTCTTTCAGCCCACTTAAATTTGAATTAATGCGTGTTTGCCGCATGAATCAGAAGTTAAAAGGGAGGAGCAGCATTTCAGCACCAAAAAAGTGAGGTGTGATAAACTAGAAATGCATGGTATGGCTGGCATCCGTGGGGTGTGTGAAGGGGTTTGGTGTTCATCCAAACAGAGGAGGGGGGGGAAGTAGATGCTTTCTGCACACGAGGCTGATTTGATAGCTTGTCCACAACATCCAGCATAACTACATTGCAGCTCAATAGAGTGACTTATCGCAAGTTAGTGAAGTTCCAAGTGATTTCAGCTGAAAAAAGACATTATTTTGTTTATAAAGAACCTGTTTTTATGTGCATTTTTAATACGCACAGTGGAAAACTTCAGTGGAAATGCACAACATTTTTTTGTTTTGCTTGACTGAGGTTGAAAAGTTGGATACTAAATAAAAGACAAATGCAACTGAAACAAGTACAACTTAGTTTGCGATTGAAATGTTACTCAAGCTTCTACTGAACAGACCAACAATTGGGGCTGATATAACATTACAACTGTATGGAGCAATCAGGAGACTGTAACCTTCCTCAATTATAATATATAAAACCAACATAAAATGCCATATTTTAATCACATTTCGTAGACTGTTTTCCACCATTTGAGGGTTGACTGGCACTTTTTTTAATTACTTGATCTCCATAACCCCTCTTCTTCTGCAAGGATTTAATGCCACCCAACTGGAGAAAATGCTCAACAATGTGGCATTGGTTTGGTTAGAGAAGATCAAATCTCCAACAAACCACAGTAATATGTTCAAGACTTTGAGAAGACGTAATTGCAAACGTATTTATCATTATCTCAAGCAAGAGCACATGATTGAGTACGAGAGGAGACAGACATCATGTGACAAGAATGCAAGAGCTCTTGTAAAATTGGTATGTTGTTTAAATAGCAAAGTTATATAGTCAGATATTCTATTAGTAGTTTATCATAAATATATTATTTACAAAAAAAGCAATGCAGTTAAGGAATAGAGAATATGTAAACTACACCAATGCGTGTCAACTTTAAGCTACAGCAAACTGTGTGTGATTCTGGATGTATTAACTTATTCAACCACAGCAAAAAGAAAAACACAAGAACTGAAGCTGGTTGTTTACCATTCAGAAAAAATAACAAACATCTGATTCTCAGCCTTTTAAAAAATGTTATGTGAACAAAAAAAGAACACACAAAAGGTCAATGCAATTAAAAAATAGTCATCAACAGGGACAATGGGGGAAAATGACAAAACATGTCACAACATGCAACATGTGGAAGCGCAGAAAAATAAAAGCATACATACACACAAAGTCCCGTCTGTCGAAGTTCAGCTCTGCCACTATTAGTAATGAAAAGGGCTATCAATAGCTGTTCAGCCTGCTATTTCCCCTCATCTGGATTAAAAGTGAGATTAGATAGCAACGGTCGATCCCATTAACTCAGCAGGGGACTCGGCAATTAGGTTACATTATCATGTCTCTGGCTGGAGAGCACATGGACTCTCTTATTCTTACTACAGTAAATACTCCCATCCTCATACTTTATTATAACCCATTACTGTTTGTGCTCTTTGACGCAGGAGGTTGTTGACCCCCCTCCCTCAACACTATGCTTTCTCATGACCTGATGTTTCTTCCCCAAAGGGGATCTGCTGTTGGCACTCACAACAGCATCTCATGATTAAAATCAAGCTTGGCTAGCTGGTGACAATATGATCGGATTGGTCTACTTCCTGGAAGCCCTTGTCCAGCTTCAGCGAATGTTTGTCTGCTAGAGATGCAGTGCCATGCCTATTATGGGCAGCAGTAATGTGAGCGAGATCTATATCTGCGGGTAGATTGTCCGTCTGGCTCCACTCATCCATGTTGTCTGCCGGACAGACCAGGAGAAGTCCTCGGTATCGACCTGAACATAACCTCCCTCGGGAGAACTGAAGGTCAATCTGAGGCAAAGTAACACCAGAGAAGGAGAGTGAGAAGGAAAGAAAAAACAGAGAGCAGAGAGAGGCCTGGACAGACTAGACCTTGTTCTCTACCAGAGCTTGTTGTTGTGAATTTAGCCAATTTTCATGATCCAGAAAATGCCTGATGACAAGCCTTGAAGGAGAACTGCTTCAAAAAGCTCCTGAACTGATCATTAATATAAAATATCAGCAACTAACTTGATCATTTTGAGAAAAATCAGTGTTCCATGTTACTTTTTAAAACCATGGCATATTTACAGCATCAGTTACTGTATGTTTACATTCGTTCTTGTTCTGTAAAGTAAACACAGTTGTGGTGAGAGGAACAAATGTAGGCCAGCCAAAAAATGTAAGCGAATACACACAACGTGTGCGATGTCTGCATGCTTTTACATGCAAGTGAGAGTTAAAAGTGATGGATAAAACAGATGTGGCTCCACTTCAGAAGTTACTATGACAGGGCAGCTTTGAAGTTGTGACTGAATGAGACGCCAACAGATTATTATGATTCAAGCGGGCTTTAAAACTTTGAATGGGTCTGCTGCTGTAAGTGATAGGATACTATTGCAATACACTGCTATCTGCAAACACTAGAAACTTCATGACATCAAATGCAATTTATGTATGCAATACCTTATAGCAACAGCCTGCTTTCTTTCGTCTTCTTTCATTTGTTGCATTTTTGTCTCAAAACACTGGAGATGCTTGGAATATATATTACTAAGCCAGGCTGATTATTATATTTGTAGGTTTATCTATAAAATGTCAAGAAAATACTTAAATAATAATAATATTTTTATATTAAATCTTCACATTGGAAAAGCTAAAGAGAAGGTTTGGCATTTTTACTTAAAAAATGACTGACGATATTGCTGATTTACACTTCTTGAATATAAACATTTGATATTTTTTTATAATAGTCAGCTCACAAGCTTTAGCTTTTGGTCTAGGACTGAGAAAATAATTAGTTTAATTAGTAGAAGTGTAAAGATTGAACTTGTTGGCATCCATCTACTTCCTATTTGACAGCTTAACCAGGTGGATGGTTGCATTCAGTGACTTAAACCCAAATAACACACATTAAAAATAGCATGACAGCAACCTCCTTCCACACAATGTAAAGTCCAAACAGTGCAATCCCTTTAAGCTGGTTCACATTATGGTCCAACACAGTCATCTCTCTTCCCAGATAGACACTCACAAAGAGAGAGGACGAGTTTTCTGAAAAGCTAAAATGACAAATCCCAGTTGCTGGACTGGATTCTGGACAATGTGAGGTCATGTTTACAAAGTATGTATGCACAGACATGACAACACCACACTGACAAATGTTGTTTAAAAGAAAAAAAGCATACAACCAGGCTGCATAGAAAACCTTTCATATAAGTTTCCGTGCTCTCTTTCTGCAGCCAGCTAACTTGCTAAAGCTAAGTTTAGGTCACATCAGCATCCAGGCTGGCTAGCGGCACAGTTAGCCCCCAACAGCCGGATAAACTGGACCGTGTTTTAAAGCACCTTTACCTTCAGTGGCCGGTCCCTCCGGTAAGGTTTTGGCGTCGGCTCTGCAGACGAGGTATCCCAGGAGGCAGAGTACAACCGCGGCGGTGGCGGCTCGTCTCCAGCCCGCAGCCCGCATCGTTGCAGATGTGAGTATGAACGATAGAAAATAAAACAAAGTAGAAGCCAAATCTTTTTGCTTTTTACAAACTCACTGAGCGGCCACATCAGCGTGCACTGGGTTTACTCCACAAAGGCGGTGGTACTCCATGTTTAGCAGCATCAGCAGTCCTGCGTGTTCCGCCTGTAACGCCGTGTTTCCTCTGGGCCGTCGTGCATCCCTCGGCCCTTGTGCAGCTCGGTGGTTTTGTTTTTTTTTCATCGACTGGTCAGAGAGGAAGACGGCCCCCTTTCCTCTGAGCCACATGCCCCAGAACAGCTCCAACAGGCGGCTTCTTCCACGAACAGCTGCGGACCTCCAGCGCCACCTAACAGGCAAATAATGGAAAGTTTATCTGAGCACAAATGTATTTTCTTCTCATTTTGGGCTCAAAGTTATGGAGCGAGATGTAGTCAAACATTTCACTAAATTAGTCAATAAATAATAGTGTTAGTCAAATAACTAAAAAGGAGAATTAAAAAATATTATAAAGCTTTATATATATATTTTGTATTTGTTTAATTAACAGCAATAAATTAAAACACTAATTATTTCACTCATTTTATATTTTCATGCCCAATTTATAATAATAATAATTGTTGATGTTGTTGATCATTGTCTGATGATCTTTTTTTCAAAACAGAGCACCAAATGCCATTCACCTGATTTTTAACATTATGAGAACCCAAAACTAACATGGCAAAAAAAAAAAAAAAAAGGTTAACAGACCAGGTCCAAAGTATAACTAAATACAGCAATACATTATATTGTTAGTTAAAAAAACATCTAATGGAGTGAAAAGAAGAAAAATAAAGCTTTATAATCGTTTTGACTTGTCCTTTACCACTAATCAGTGTATGGATGACACATACTTTTTACATTCATTTTAATTTTAATTTTTCACCAGTTTATTTCATTTTGTATATATTTATGGTTTATTCATATTTGTTATAACAACTTCTCAATTTGTCATGTAATAAAAACACACAAGTTTTCACCATGTTTTTTTACAACTAGAGGATACAAAACACTTTTCATCCCCCAAACAATGCATGCTGGGAAGTATGCTAATCATGTTCCTTTAACAATTTAATGAAAAGCCTTGCATTGCCATGCAGGTGTTTTCTATTACCTTTTTGATTAGAGTTCTACTTAGGTGGAACTCAAATCAGACCATTTAAGTGAAAACACCTGTGTGGGCATAGGCCAAGAAGGGGGTCTGCTTTCAATCAGATCATCCGCATTTCAAATCAAAGGACTTTAAGTCAAAATAAGTTGTTTTTTAAGTTCTTAAATGATTCTGTAAATGAAAACTACAAAGATGAAATTTCTTGAAATTAATGAAACTTGTGTGTTAACACTAAAATAATTCCATCAATGTTTTGTGATGTTTTATAGTTTGCTAGCTCTTATTTTCCCCAAAATATTTACAAGAACCTTGCACATGAACTGCATTAATTATTGGTTCCCTTCTGTTGTTTAAAACCTAAAAGTCCTGTGACATTCATGTGTTTGTAGCACCAACAGGCAGCTTTCTCCTCCTGCCCTCATCTACGGACCTCCGGCGCCACCTGCAGACCAACATGAGAAGTTCTGATGAATTTAGAAATACTGCCATAAAAGTAGGTATGAAATCATGTTACCTGTTGTTATTATGTTAATTACTCTGGAGTTTGAATGTTGTACCTTTTCATAATAATTTAAGAGAACACACAGCTTGGATAAATTTCGAATTTCTTGTTTATCGCTTTGATCCTTCCTTTTTTTATCATTCAAGGGAGTCTTATTTGTTTGTTTTTACTTCTTTTGCTTTGACTCTTCAAATAATAAAACTCTATGTATGGCAGACACCAGTAAACCAACCAGAACAAACCAACATTTAATAGCTGCATTTTTGCTTCACAAAATTGTACAAATCTTTTTAGATTTCTCACTATTGTTTTTTCTATTGAGATATATATATATATATATATATATATATATATATATATATATATATATATATATATATATATATATACAATTTCTTCTTTTCTCCAAAAGCTATTAATTTGAATCAACCACATGTCATAACATGTGCAATATATATGCAATCTATGATGAAGGATTTTGAGTACATTTTAATTCACTAGCCAAAAATGTTAGGAATCACTGCAGTAGATTCAAAATCATATATGAACTGCGTATGTCCGCTGCCAAATTTAGAAAATCTCTCTCCTGCTAAACCTGTTACACTGGTTGTTCCCATCAATATTTACATAATAAGGAAGTCTTATAACAGCGTAATGCTTCCAACAACTTGTGATAACGTCGACGCATGTTCGCTGCTGTAAGCCTGCACATTTCCCCGCTGCGGGACTAATAAAGGATTATCTTATCTTATCTTATTTTAATAACTTTCCTTCAACCTTGAGTTTCCTTATTTGTGTAACAGTGTAAATAATTAACTTGTGTTTATTGTTTTTTCCTGTTAAACCTGGGACTGCAACCATAGTTTTACTGTATGTGTTTTATTTTGAAAACCCACAGCGGAAGTTCGTGTTGTAGTAAATGCGGCGCGCTTTGCTCATCTCTCAGTAACAAACGATCTCACGCTGCGGGTATGTTGCCGCTCTGTTCGTAATTACTGTAAACTACGTTTCATATGATGTGTAAAATATATCAGCATTTATCTTGACTTGTCTATCAAACGAGATGCTTGTGGAATTCGTAGTTGTATTGCTTTGTAAAGAATTTTTTAGCGTGTTTTAGCTGCGGAGAGCACGTGACCTGTACGTGCACTAATATGGAACTCTCCTTTGTAGAACAGACTCGGATCAACTTTTCAGTAATTCACAACTGTGTTTGTCCCATGTATTGCAGAATAAACCAGCTCCATACAATCCTGACTCCTGTGAAGTGCATTCAAATAGCAGCAGAGCAATATAGAGAACGTCACATTTGCATATGATCTTGTCCTGAATATGACGTATGAAGTGAAGCTTGGCAAGAGATAAAAGTATTTTTTTCCAGACTAAGAGACTCCACCAATGAAGACCTGCAGCTCAGGCATGAAGCGCTTGGCTTTCATAATCCTGATTATCAACAGCTTCTGTGTCTTTTCGCAAAGTAAGTGAGTTTAAAATGTAATACTTGTTTTTAGTAACATTAATAGGCTACTTATGGAAACCAAGATAGGATCAAATAAAAGCCTCTTGCTGCAGATCTTTGTCATTATAGGTTTCTACCATTACATTTATAATGTTCCTTATTTCTATTGTTTTCAGTTCCCCATGAATTTCTCGTTGTTGCGGGCTGCTTTGAAAATGGGACAACTGAATCTCAGTTCGAGTTTGATTCAGAGGAGGTTTTATACGTGGATTTTGACAGAGAGGAGGTTGTTTACAGTATGCCGAGATTTGTTATAGACGACCCAAGCACACTTTTTGAGAATTTGCATGTATATAAAAATGCTCGGAAACACAAGAAAACATGTTCAGCATTTGTTGCAATCTGCAAAGCTGAGGAGAAAAATCCACCAGAAGAAATGGGTAAGTTAACCTCAACATTTCTGATGTGATTGACAAAAACTTGATGAAGGTTTTTAATTGTCCCTTCATCCACTAAAGACCCCCCTGAGAGCATCCTCTACCCTTCAAATGAAGTTCAGTTTGGAGTTGCAAACATCCTCATCTGCTTTGTGAATCATTTCTACCCACCTGGGATCAAAGTCAGCTGGACCAGAAACGGCCATCTGGTGTCGGAGGGGGTGTCACTCAGTCGATATTATCCCAATAATGATCAAACCTTCCACCAGTTCACGACCCTGACGTTCACACCAAAGGAGGGAGATATCTACAGCTGTACTGTTGAGCACTTAGCTTTGGACAGGCCTCAAACAAAGATCTGGGGTAATTGTTTTCATCTAGTGAAGCCACATGAATATCAAAGTATTACAATGATTTGTTGTAAAATACTTTTTTTGCGTCTGATGCATATTTTCTTACATTCCTTCACAGAACCTGACTTCCGTCATCGCAGTCTTGGACCAGATGTTTACTGTGGAGTTGGCCTGGCTCTGGGCTTGTTGGGAGTCGTAGCTGGAACATTTTTAATGGTTAAGGGACACCGTCGACAGTAATTTATCTGTTTTAGAGAGATTATACACTTGAAATTGATGATGATGGTGCACATGTATTTTACACAAAGAATAATTCTGGAGTGCACCATTTATCATCTTTTAATTTGTGATTTTGCTTTGAGAGAGGTTTAAAAATCAGGCCTGCAGTAGCTCATTGAAGAATTAATTAAATGAAGAGTTCTCAAGTAGAAAATATAAGCTGTTCAAACACATATTTCCTCTACACACACATGGACAAACCTTAAAACACTGTACATATGCTAGATTATATTTTACTTTGAAGAGAGACTATGTAACTTTTGAAGGAATAAATAACACATTCCCCCGTCTTTAAAATGAAATGCTGAATTCATAAGCAACCAAACACACCTCTACTCCATTATGTACACTCAGGGATTTTGCTGCTACCGCCTCACTTGGTCTGGTATGACCAGTAGCTTTTGGTGGCTAAGGCTAGCTAACGGGAAGCTTAATATAGATGAATATTGTGTGTGTGTGTGTGTGTGTGTGTGTGTGTGTGTATATATATATATATATATATATATATATGTGTGTGTGTGTGTGTGTGTGTGTGTATATATAAGTGATGTATTGAGGCTGATTTTGCAGGAGACCTTAATAAATACAAATGACAGAATCTAGTTCAGTTTTTGTTGCTAGTGCGGACCAGCTTACTTTTTCACATGTAGCACACAGGGATGAGGACGATATTTAATGTAATGAAAAATGAACGATGATAAACTGCATATAGTTGTTTAAGATATGACAATAAAGAATATATCCATCAGACATTATGGTTGACTGTAATAATTTTCCTAAAATGTATGTATACAAAATATTGTACTGTTTACTCCACTACTTTAAGGGGCAGCTTTGGTTACTGTTAACAGATACAATTTCACATCTAAAACAGTGTAAAAAATGATTGTAAAATGAAAATCCAATTTATAATATTACATTTCTGATATAGGCCATTCTGCTGCATATTAAGTACTTTGAATTTTGATCATTTAAATATTGTTTTCTGATAAGACCTATTTGTTCTCAAGTTACATCTTAGATGCAGATCTTTTACTTGTGTTGGCGTATTTTGTATTGTAGTATAATGGCATTATGTGAACGCCTTCCACCTCTGGCAAAATGTTAAAACGCAAAAAAATGACACATTTTGTATGCTTACTGGTGTCCTCTTGACACCTACAAAGGTAGTTCAGATATCAGTTTGAGTTTTCATTGTGCTGTGTTATCCATTATCCATAAAGGATGGCGACACACCACCTGAAGCTCAACCTGGACAAAACCGAGCTACTGTTCCTCCCGGAGAAGGGTTGCCCGCACCGAGACCTGTCCATCACCATTGATGATGCCGTGGTGACGCCAACTCGGACTGTGAGGAATCTGGGTGTGACCCTGGATGACCAACTGTCGCTCTCAGCAAACATTGCATCGGTCACACGCTCCTGCAGATTCCTCCTCTACAACATCAGGAGGATTCGCCCCTTCCTCACCGAGGAGACGGCGCAGGTGCTCATCCAGCTCTGGTCATCTCCCGCCTGGACTACTGCAACTCACTACTTGCCGGAGCCCCGGCGTCGGCCATCAGACCTCTGGAGCTTGTCCAGAAAGCTGCAGCTCGTCTGGTGTTCAATCGCCCCAAGTTCTCCCACACAACTTCCCTTCTCCGTTCTCTACACTGGCTCCCTGTAAGAGCTCGCATCCAGTTACAGACTCTGGTGCTAGCCTACAGGGCAGTGAAAGGAACAGCTCCTTCCTATCTCCAGGCCTTGGTCAAGCCCTACACCCCCGCCCGACCACTTCGCTCTGCTGCCTCGGGGCGACTGGTTTCCCCGTCGCTCAGAGGTCCCTGCGGCCGATCGACCCGGTCACAGCTTTTTTCTGTCCTGGCCCCTCAGTGGTGGAATGAACTCCCCACTGACGTCAGGACAGCAGAGTCGCTGCCCATCTTTCGGCGCAGGCTGAAAACTCACCTCTTCAAGAAGTACTACCCTGAGCCTTCCTCGTAGCACTTATTGCATTCGTATTAGTTGTTGCACGTATTGTATTCGTATCAGTTCGCTGCACTTATTGTATTCGTATTCGTTTACTGCACTTATCCTATTCGTAGTAGTTTGTAGCACTTATTGTATTCGTATTAGTCTGTTGCAATTATTGTTTTCGTAGTATTTTGCCTCTGCACTATACTTTTGCTCTGGTTTATGCTTTAAGATGATTGTTTAAGAAAGGAGATGCACTTATGACTTCTGGTGACTAGTAGTTCTCTTGAATACCTATGTTGAATACACTTCCTGTAAGTCGCTTTGGATAAAAGCGTCTGCTAAATGCCTGTAATGTAATGTAAAATAAAGTGTATGCAGTTAACAACTAAAGGTGCTGTTAGCTGCTTCAATTCGAGATTAAATACAAATGAGTCAGTTCATGGACCAATGCTGACATTAAGTTATAAATAATAAACATAATTCATATGAAATTGGACAAAATAAAAGTGAATGACCGAAGGTGTCAGATTACAACAATCACTTGTTGCCACACCTCTTTACATAAATGTTGCTGTGCACTCTGCTAATTTACTTCCTCATGTTTTCAGCGTGACACCAACTCACTTCATCTTATTTTTATTTTCTCATATATAACCATGCGTACCCACATCTTCTTTTCATTGCCGTTTCTGCTCCTTTTATGTTCCCGAGCTGGTAAGTAATCCAACATTAAAATAGAAGCTGTAAAGGTTTATTTGTGTTGCTGTTTATAACAGCACATTGACAAGATAGAGGGAGCAAAACAGTTGCTAAAACAAAATGAATAAAGCTGCTACATATTAATGTGTGCGAGAAAAGGTCGCAAACAAGAAAAAAAGCTACTTTCTAAATGACCTAATACTTGTTGGCTTTATGTTACAGGTGCTCTTTTTGGTCTTGGTTTGCTTCGCTGCCAGTTTACTTCCTTGGATGATTCTGTTTATGTGGAGCAGTACTACTTCAATAAGAAGCTTCTGTTACAATACAACAGCACTTTGCGAAAATTTACCGGCTACACAGAGAAAGCAAGAGATGTTGCAGATGGCCTCAACAAAAGCCCTGCAATAATGGAATCAGAAAAAAAGAATGAAGAGAAATGCAAATCCCATCTCCCATTGGTTTTTGATGTCCTTTTTAAAACAGGTGACTATGTGTATTAAAACTCTGGTAAAGCTTTAGATTACAGCCTGCAAATAACAGTAGTTATTAAGTATATATGTGGTATCAGTAAAATAATTACTGAGGGCCTATAGCAGGACAAATACAAGTAAAGAATTTAGGGAATAAGGGGTTAAAAACCTTGTGTTTAAGATGGCAAAATAAACTAGTAAGTGCATGCAAGTATTTTCTAAATTACTGCATACGTATTTAATAATTATGGGATTAAGTAACTAACTGTATTGATGTATATTGGACAAATTACATATATATGTATAACGAATACCATATATATGATTTTAACAAATTTCTTTAAAAAGCATGCAGTATTTCAGTGGCGATCTTTAGACCTCCCTCTCTACACCTGCAGAGTGGGCGAATCTGGAGAGCAATATAGGCTACATCCACACAAATGCATTTCCCTTTTGAAACGCATCTTTTGTTATGTTTACTCTAAGTGTCCACACTACTGCAGAGTTTTAGAGAACTGAAAATGAAGAACTTTGAAAGCGCTACCGTAAGCTGGTAAAGTTTGAAAACTCTGGGGTTCACTTGTAGTAGACAGGCAGAACTGGAGAAGTTAGAAAATGATGACATACACATCTACGTTTGCTACTTGATTGTAAAACTCTTGTGAAGTTCACAAAGACACTGTAAACGAACAAAAGCATAAATGCTATCTAGAGCGACAGGGACTTTCAGCCACCAGCAGAACTACGAGTTTAACAACAAACAACAGCAAAACCGAGGGGAAACGAGTGAGAAACGCATGTTGACGAAGTTTATTGGCCCATAATCTAAGAAACTTTGATTTGTAACTTTTCATTTTTAAGTAAATTTGATGTGTTTATGAGAAAAAGACATAGCAAGACCTGCAGCCTTGTAACTTAGCTTAAAAAAAACTTGTTTTCATTTTCAACAAATTTTGTCTTGTATAGAGGATGTTTATAGAGGAAGATCTTAAGTATCAAGCACAACCTTTTATTATTAGAGTACTATAATACTCTGTTGTATTTTCTGTAACTAACCAACCAATCTACTTCCTGTTTACACCGGCACCCACATGCCTAGTTGACTTGAACTGTCATGTGATACTCGTTGTCAAGCGTGCTAGTATGGACAGAAATCAGTTGAAAACGATGCTGAAAGGCCTGTGTGGACGGAGATCGTTTTCTTTTTAAAACGCCGGTTTTAAACGGAAACCCAGTAGTCCGGGTGTAGCCTTAGTATCGCTCCTCCGTAACAGAACCATAGTGCCTGTCCGCCCTAGGAGGAGCAGACAGGCTTTTTTCTTCTGCCTCCCATTGAAAACTAGTAAGTTTGTATTTGGAATACCATATGAACAAAATATATACACAGTAATTTGTGGGCTGTTGTCTTAGGTATTACCAAAACTGTCAGCATTATTGGTACCGTATAAGTGACAGCTATGCTGTTTCATGCCAACTTGTTTTGTCTATGTGTTCTTTCACCAAGTGGAGCCCACCGTCAGGCTGAGGTCAGTTGATATAGCAGGCAGCAAACATCCGGGCATGCTGGTCTGCAGTGGGTACGGCTTTTATCCCAAACAAATCAGATTGACTTGGCAGAGGAACGGAAAGAATGTGACATCTGATGTGACGTCCACTGAAGAACTGCCCAATGGGAGTTGGCTCTACCAGATACACTCATATCTGGAATTTACACCAAGACCTGGAGACAAAATCACATGCATGGTGGAGCATGCCAGCCTTACGCAGCCCAAACTTTATGAGTGGGGTAAGGGAGTGACAGAAGGTGTTCTTATCAATAAAACTTAACAGAGATATCTACATTTCAACAGAGTTAAAGTAGACAATTTCAAATAACTATTAATGTACAGTGTAGAAATCTAATGTAATGTTTGTTAACATTTTTGTTTCAGACCCAGCACTTGAGTCACAGCGGAACAAAATTGCTGTCGGGACAGCAGGGCTGCTTCTGGGGCTGGTGTTTTTAATAACTGGGCTTATTTACTACAAGAAAAACAATGATGGTGAGCAACAAGATGAAATTAACCAAAAAAGGACTGGAATCAAATTATTTAGACCTACAGTGTTAGTAACTGAGGCAAAGAGATTGTGTAGATATAAAGAGGCCTTATCTAAACACTCCAAAACCATAAACAGAACATTCTGCTTTAGATGCCACTGTAACATTGCTGAAGGCCAACTCATAGACATCCCTGCTTTGATGGATTTCTGTCACAAAAGATTCATTATTTCATCATCTCTTAGCATGAAAGTCAACTTCCAACGTCTATCAGAGTTCATGTGGAACTTGTAGTTTTTTTTAAATCCTCTAGTTTTCAACACTTCTGAAATTCAAGTTATTATGACTCAAAATCCACTATATGTGACTTTCTTTTTTTTTCTTTTTCTTATTCTAGGCCGAGTATTGGTGCCAACAAGTTAAGGCAGCCTGCCACTTTGGCTAAAAACACATCTAATACAAGCCAAAATGCAAAATGATCTGACTGTGGAAATCTCACCCAAATGGCAGAGGATCAAATAATTAAGAAGGTGTGGAGTCACGCAGTTCTGCATGGGCAAAATAACTGCATTTAAGAAGGTTAATATGCTGTGTACGGTTTATGCAGGAATACTTTTTGCTACGTGGGTAAATCTCTTAAAAGTAAGCTTTCACAGAAATTTGAGGAAATAGTATATAAAGAATAGAAAATATCTTGTCAAAATCAAAATCTTCTTTTCAACTGTTCACTTTACTATAATTGAGGAGAGCATATCTTCCATAAAATGTTTAATAATATCTTGTCATATTTGGATGTTCAGATAATCAAAGCGGGAACAGCTGTTTAATTTTAAATTATGTTGATTACTCTGGCTAATACAAATGTATGGTGTCAGAAGGTGGGCGCTAATCCCATGATATGATATACCAGATATATAACATATACTTCTGACCAGTGTCAACCTGTTAATATTCATCAACTCAAGTACAAAGATAAGCCTGGTTCCATATTCTGCTTAAGTCCAACTCATTTTTTTTTGTCTGCTACATCATGCATATCTACTCTGTAAATGACTTGTCTTTTGTTTTCCTTTGAGAAAAAAATTGGAATCTGAAAACATAATACAGGTAATTAGCTACAATTGTACATGAAAATGTCATTTTGGTCAGTTTGTTTGTTCTGGGGCTCAGCCTGCCAGCTGCTATCAAATAAACATAAGCTTCTTTCCGATCGCCTTGTAGTTCCCTTTGAAGTGGACTGCACAGGGTATACAGCCATGTAAAGTAAGATTCCAAAACGCAGGGAGCGAAAATACTCAGTACAAAAGGAACTGTGTTCTGTTTAGGAAATAACTGAACAGCACTTCACTTTGCCTCAAGTTGACAAGCAAGATTACCCATCAATGATTGCGCCTCACTGGAGCGCCAGCATAGGGCTATCTAGTCAAACCCTATTGGTCACACATCTGTGCTAATTCAATATTACAACAAACGCTAGTGTTAGTTGTCAGTGCTAAAAGAACATCCACAGTAGCAGCAACAACTATCCGTGGTGTATCAGTTACTAGCGTAATTTAAGGAGGAAGTGCAGGTTGTTCAAAATGGACTAATTTTGTCTGTGAAGTTCCCTTAATCAACATTCTCTAGAGAAGAAGCAGGCAGTAGGGAGTACTGTTTATGCTCTGTGGAAATAAACGCAGTAAAAGGTTGTTAAAAAAAGCCAAACTAAAGTGTTTTGTACAGGATGTAATGAAACGGACAAATTAAGACATTGAATGATATTTGATACATATTATAAAATAAGAAAAAATGACTGACATGAGTGCTTCAACTACAAGGGCTTTGTTTATCTGTGTGCTGTTGAGCTTCCTCGTGTAGAATCAACATGCATTTATCTTTTGGGATGTTTCTCTTTATCTTTCTTATTGGGTTGAGATTGTCGTTCAAAAAAGTACAAAACATTATGTAACAAAGGCAGCTAATATGGCTGGTTCAGGCCGGAATGGGGAGTTTTGTGGCATGAGGATCTCTTTAAGATAATTATGATAATTAGATACCTATATCACATAGATCAATTATATTTCAGGCATTCATGATTTTGGTTTGCCCTGCCTTATAAGATCTAGTTAGACAGTTAGATCACTTTGTATTAAACTGATGCCAACTGTATTTGACACAGTACTGTAAACTATGGGTCTAATCTTTTCAGTTGCTGGGCTGATGCCTGCAACAAGTTGAAGAACATTCTCAGGAGAGAGACAAGATCAAATTAAATCAAATGAATATGATTAATGACAATTGCCCTGAGCCTCTTTACTCAGAAACAGGACAGACAACAATCCAGTAAAAAACTTTTTCAACATAATTGGAATGGAAATTCTGCATATGCTAGAACACTCTTTGTTCAATACACAGTGTGTATTTTTGCACAGAGGATGATGGTGCCAATGAGTTACGGTAGCTTAAAGTAGTTTACAGTTAACAGCTGACCTGTTAGTTTGCCTAAAACTATCTGCTTCAATAATTTGTCCTACTGGTTGTGAATACAAAGCAGACACTTCAAGTCAGAGAGGCCTGTGGGGATTTGTAACAAGGGACCTTATAAAATCCAATATGTGTGCAGACATATTCTTAAATGAATAACTTTCGTCATATTAACATCGAAAAAGAGCACAATAAAAAAAAACGAAATGCACTGTTACAAACCTGCTGTACATGACTCACTTTCCTTGCATGAAAGTAGGTCAGGCTTGTGGGCAATGCAGCCCTCAGTCATGGCTGTAGCCCTCAACAAGGTTGAAGGCTACAGCCATGTAGCCAAATTTGTAAATGAACGTCCGTGACCATTTTTACTGCCATTTAGGCATTACATTATATTATCTTCATTAGGTAAACCAGCCATTTCGATATATATATTTATATATATTTGATAAATCATAACTTTGTTTCATGCCTGTGTTATTGGAAATATATATAATCATGTTAAATACTTTCTAATTGAGATCAAATAATTACATTGGGCAGAGTTAACAAACAGATTGGTTTTAAGCATTTTGTCAAAGTCATTTAGGTGAACTTGCCTCATTCACCAGTTTTCTGGTATTTGAATTTTCTCTTTTTACCAAAATAATTTGGTCCACTACACAAAATTCATCAATTTAGCTTATAGGATTTATAAATAAATCGAGAAAGAATAAACATGATTGAATATATGCATTCTAACCACTACAACTACAGCTATTAATCTATAGATTAAAATTTGCCCAAGAAAGTTTGGACCAGTTAGTCCATGTTTTCTTGAAGACCAGGGTTTAGATCTCCCTTTACACCGTTCCTCTTTATGCGCATGCGCACTCTGGAATAATGAGTCGATTTGGCTTCTATTGTATTTTCCTCTTCTTGCTAATCAAAAGCCCGAGTTTGATCCTCTTCTTGTGTTTTGCCATTTTTGTTTACATTCATTACAGAACGCGATAACAAAAAAAAGATAATGTGAGTGGAAAATAGATATAAAGTGATAACAGCTCTTGATCTCCTCCATTAGAAGACGGTGGATGTGCAACGTTATCGCCATGGGTTTCTCTTCAGTTTACAAACACGTCATGAGATCTCTCGTCCTTGTCAAGGTCTGTCTGGCGTCAGTCTGCAGTGATGGACTATGTTGTTCCAGTGTCGGAGGTCGTCCCAGCAAGCGCATAACCAAAACACCGGAGTGGGCGTAGCGGTTACGTTACCGAGATAAGACGCAGGAGATGCTTGATAAGAGACCGCCATAAACACGCAGTAGGAGGATGTCTGCAAGCAGCCTGCGTTCAACCACCACAGAGAGGGATCCAGCAAAACGGACGGTGAGATTTAAGAAACTTGTCTGTTTTTAATAACCTGCTCCTACAGGTGAAATAAACTAAGACACCTTAAATGTGTGCACGTGGAGACTTTATATCTTTTGTTACTAACCTACTTATTTCTTGGCTCCACTATTATTCTCATACACCATATTCTTATATCTTACCTTTTTTTATTCTACCCTAGTAAGTGCAGTAAGCTACTTTATATTCCAAATATACTACATTTCAGTGGGAAATTGCATTTATCTGACAACTTGGCCAATATATTTTTTAAAACCTATATGAAAATATTAAAATGTTTTACACAGTTAATGCAAAAACAGTAAATTAAACCCCAAACAGTACATAAATAACACCTGGGCCAACTACAACGTTAAAACATCGGTTATGATTAACCAATAATTTAATACATTATAACTCTGACCATGTTGCCTGAATAATGGTGTTTTTATATTGTTCTTAAAGTAAATTAAGTACTGAATTTCAGTTTAGCATACTTATAATTGAGTATTTTACAAGTGTATCCTACTTTTACTGAAGTAAATGATTTGAATACTTCTCCCACTACTGAACTTAACTTATTTTGCTTTACTTCTACTTTCCATTATTCCACCAGACTTCTTTATTAAAAATAGTTTCATCAATAATGAAAATTATCTTTAGTTGCAGACCTTTCTCTTTAGTATAAAAGCTCAAACTTCTATGTCTAATAGGTTAATTTAACAATAAACTTCTATTTTTATTTTTCTAGGGTACTTTTACCACATTTTAATTGAAAACTTAACTAACTGGAGCTGAAAGTAAATACTTTTTTCGTGTATAAACTAGTTTCTTGTCCACTTCTCCACAGTTCCTCTCTGACGATACTTAGCAGTGACCTTGCCTGTGTTTTTGGACTCAATGGGTATCTTACTGTCACTTTGGCTGTGCAGCAAAGCAGACGACAGCCCTCTCTCCTCTCCGTCAGCTTTCCCTCCTCTGGCCGTCCCAACATCCTCTCGCCTTGCTGTCACTCTGAACTCTTTTCCGGTGGCTCCAGGAGACAGTCGCTCACACTGGAACTCAGTCCACTGCTCTCCTCACTTCCTGCTGTCCGCCTGCAAACAGGAAGTGACACGTTCACCTGTTGAGCTGAGCAGCGACGGGGTAAGGGCAGACATTGGGGTTAAGAGTGGGCTTCATGTCTGGGAGTTGCTATGGAGCCCCGAGCTCAGGGGCAGTCATGCCGTCATGGGCATTTCCAGGCAGAGCTGCCCACTGCAGTCCTCTGGGTATAACGTGCTTATTGGCAGAGACTCGCAGTCCTGGGGCTGGGAACTCAAAACGAATCATCTCTGGCATGATGGGAAGAGTCTGGGACCTTACCCAGGAACGAGGAAGAGTTGCCACACTGAGGCTGTGGAGGATTTAAGGACACAGTCTTCCACTTCATCACACACAAAGTTGGCACAGAATCCTCTTTCCATCCCTGAGCGCATCCTGCTGGTCCTGGACGCAGACGCAGGTACTCTGGGGTTTGTTGTTGATGGCAGCTTTCTTGACGTTGCTTTCAAAGACCTCCCTCGTGGAGTGGAGCTGTTCCCTGCTGTGAGCAGCGTGAGAGGAGGAGCCAGCATACGACTACGATACCTGAACGGCACCACGCGTGAGTAGTAGGTTTTTACACAGAACTGCTTTGGTTAGATCTAAATGACTCAATAAAACAGAAAAACTAATAGTTTTTCTCTCTCTCTCTCTATCCCTCCCAGGTGATCCCCCTGCCTTGATGGCTCTATGTGGACTGTCAATTCGACAGGTTTTAGGGCAACAGAGGGAAAATCAAATGGACAAACTGCCTCTACCCTCCTGTCTCCAGCACTACCTGCTTTCTACTCATTAAAGTGCACTTATTCATCCACAAACACATACAATAGGAAATATTTTGTCAATTGCTGAAGTGTACCAATAAATTATAGATTTGTATATAAAAAATGATGTACAGACATACAGTGAGCCAGAAGGAAATGTATTTCTGTTTCTTTCCCTGTGTATATAATAAATAACTCCCATTTGAATTTAACTATGTCATTAATACTGTTGTACAGTTTAAATTGTTTTGAGAATGAGAAAAACATAAACCACATTCAGTAACAAGGGAAAAGTTATTATAATGAAGTAACAGCAATCCTAAGGTTCCCAAAAAGCTGCACAGGGTCCTATTTGAACCCACATCTGCTTTCAATGACTGAAAACCTGCCTGGTATTTACGTGGAGGAAATGATGGAATAGGCTTAAAAATAATTATAATAAATACTAAAAGAGAGTCATGATAACACCAAACAGGTTAAGAAATGACCAAGAGTACGGTGAGGGGGCCTCAGGTCTTGATTATAAAACTAACATGAAACACATTGATGATGCCTTAAATGACATGAAACAGTTGCTTATTCTATTCATTAAATAATTACAAGAAAACAACAAAGAATTCATTACATTTCAGAATTAATTAATTATTGCTCAATGATAACAAACTGCACAAATTCATTTGCATCTTTAAATGAGCATGTTTGGTTACATTGAAGATGACTCAGGCTGCTGGCTCAGCAACTGCCAAATTAAATAAATAGATGAAAAACATTTTATTAAAGTATTTATCGTGTTTTCCCCAAAACAGCCAGGCTTTAGAAGGGGACGAGTAGTGTACAGTGTTAAAGTATACACTCAGTTTATCAGTAATTACTGAGTGGCAATATTATATTATATACTATATACTAATGATCAACTCCTTATAAATGATAAATCAGACTTTTCGGACTCCTAACGTTTTAACATTAACGTCACTATTAGTAAGTAACTGCTATAATTTTAATTAACGGTATTTACCGTTGGCTAGCTTGGCTAAAGCTAACGTTAGCTAGCTAGCTAACGGCTAACTAGCTAACGGCTAACGGTAGCTTAGGTAGCTAGCTAACATTAAATGGCGGCTCAACTTTGTTGGTTAATTTATTAACCTAACTCGATAAATATGTATTGGTGATTAAAGTTGAATGTATTAATTGTTTTTTATAAAGTCAAATAACTGAGCATTGAATTATTGTATTTATTTGTTCATATCTAGAATTAACTAGTTATGACAGAACTGAGAGGAGGAGGGTTAAACTTTGGTCCACTGGGCATAACTGGAGATGAAGAAGAGGAGGAAGACTCTCCTGCGGTAAACTAAGACTCACACACTCCCCCCGCAGTAGTATATAGCTGCAGCAGTCAGATGCACACTGCTTTATGCTTTATTGTTTATGAGCAGGTGTTACTGAGTGTTGTGGCCCAGCATGGACAGATGGGCCTCTGCTTCTATGACAGTAAGGACTCCTCTCTACACTTCATGAAAGACACTCCTGACAACTATGAGCTCCACCTGCTGGCCAGAGGTAGACAATACACAGCCCTTCTCCTTATTTCAGTCTTTTCATGGTTTTCACATCTTTTTATTAAGTTTTATTAAACATGATGGTGTTTATAAACTGACAGCTGTGCTTGCCTTACTACACTGTATGTGTCTCGTTCCTCTTTGTTTTCTCTCCAGTCATCCAGGAGGTCGGTCCCCATGTCATAATTACCAGTGCAAAGCAGGAAAGCTGCATGACACGCTTCCTGCAACAACTTGGTGAGTGCTGGGAGACAAACATTATCTCAGCATGGGAAGGAGAAATATAAATCACAAATTTTGTTATGACATGTTAAGAGAGTAGATTCTAGGTCAAGGGAATGAAGTGAGATAAGGGATGCTTGACACTGCAGCCAGACAGTGTGATAAGATAGGAAAGTGATTGTATGGCTATTATACATAGCTTTTAAAAGGCTTTTACTGAGACTGCTGCAACTCAATTATGTCATAAACCACTACTTTAACAAAAACATTTTCTTTCATACAACATAATATTTTTTATTTATGTGTTGTATCCCAGGTTTGAACCCAGACTACAAACCAGAGGTTGTTACTTACCCATATGTGGACTTTGGTAAACAGACGCACACCTTGAATATCTAAACATCCTCATCAATTTTACTCATGAATTTCCTTTTTTTGCATTACATTTGCATGATTTTCCATAATAAACAGATTTTGAGTCCATTTTGAATGTTGCAGGTCTGGAGGTCGGTAAGCAGAGGCTACTTTCAGCCCATCTGCCTTTCCTTCCTGCCTCCATTTCAGAGAGAGACAAACTGTCCTACCTCTCTTCCTGTATCTCCTTTGACTCACCCCTGATGGTGAGCCAGCTGTCTACACGTCCTCCTATCCATCAGTCTATCATTAGCAGGAGCTGATCACAAACTCAAAACATAAAATATTTTTAATGTGTTATGTGTGTGTGTGTGTGTGTGTGTGTGTGTGTGTGTGTGTGTGTGTGTGTGTGTGTGTGTGTGTGTGTGTGTGTGTGTGTGTGTGTGTGTGTGTGTACATCCGTTGGGGTAGTTGAGGGCAGTGGGTGCTCTGCTGAAATGTCTGGACAGGAGGAGAGTGGGAGTGGAGCTGGAAGACAGCAGTGTTGGAGTTCCTATCCTACAGTTCAACGCCTACACGCTGTAAGACACATGTAGCTTTGCACACACACTCACACAAACACGTAATGGGGACCTTGACAGAGTTTTATCAATGAGGGAAGGTTTTTTTACCACTCTTTATTCAGTTTCACAGATTTTAGTCTGTTAATGGTATGCATTTGTGGCATTGTGTTTCATACTACATGTACATTAACAGTATTACATTTTCTCTTTAGTATCTACAACCAGTTCATCTTTTCTGATGCAGAAGTTTTCATGAATGAAATTTGATGCTTCTCTGAAATGTGCATTGTTTTTCCCAATATAGGAAAGGTGTTGTTTGCATTGACCAGGACACCTACAGGTAAGAGTGTTCTCTATTACATAAAATATCTTTATCCAAAGCATGCCCCTGAAAGCTGACGCTGATCTCCTAAATATTTCATTTATTGTTCCTTGTGCCACAACTAAAAACTACAGTGCAGCTGTTTAGTACATTTAAATTTGACTATTACTTGTAGAAGAAGACTTGCTTACCTCGGATCTTTTATTTTACTTTTGCTCTCCTGCCCTAATTTTCTACATTTTCTTAACAAAGGCAAAACACATAGAAAATCATCATGTATCGCCATGGACTTTGTATTTATTTCAGTGTACTGCAGATCTTCAAATCAGAACTCCACCCATCAGTGTACAAGCTGCATTCAGGTGAAAAGGAAGGACTGAGCCTTTATGGTATGCGACCCTGAAGGCAGAAATTAATGACATCATAACTCTCTCTTTGTCTTAACTGATGGTGTTTAACATAAATACATGTTCATATTGTGTGTTGCAGGGATACTGAACCGCTGCAGGTGCAAGTTTGGGTCCAAACTGCTACGGTGAGAAACACCTGTGTGATTGGACTCAAGGACTCAAGGTCCAATCACACAACTAAAAAACATAATGAAGGGACTTTTTCTCATTATAAAAGTGAATATAAGTATTTTATTTCAGAAGGCTGTTGTCCTCCGTATCAAGTTATGCTTAACTTCCCCATCATGCTGTGTAACAGTTGGGCAAAATGTATGCAGTTAGTATGGGAATTTGATGTGAAATACCTTGTTGTAATGCTGCAGCACCACCACTACTACATCTAGTATTATGACTACTTCTAATAGGCAGGGCAAGTTTATAGCTAATTGAATAAACAGAGGCTCTACATCATGTACAAAAGACGGTTATACTGAATATAGAAATGATATGAATTTAACTATCTGTTTAGAATTAACTTCTATATTAAATTGAATTTACTATTAGGGAGATTAGGAGCATTAGAAACAAACACTACCAAAGCAACAAAAGTGAAAGAAGAATATTGTGTTATCTCAGGTTTGCATACCACTGCTTGTATCTATGGCAACAAGATAAATGTTTCAGCTTCTCTGAAATGATGCTTCATGTGGTTTTGGTTCTGTCACAAATCATATTATGATGATTTTAATTCCATGCTAGGATTATTGTGGGAATGTGCAATCATGTAATTCTTCCATTTTACTTAACAAAACCATTCTTTTTTTCCATACACACAACATCTGGTCCAATCTGGTGGATGTGCTTGATGTTACCCACACAATATGTTAAGCTTACTAGATATGCTATTTGCTTTGAAGCACCATAAGTGTCAGTGGGCTCCTCTCCTTTTCAGCCAGTGGTTTCTGCGGCCAACACAGGACCTGGCCGTGTTACACAGGAGACAGGAAGTGATACGTTTCTTCACGTCACCTCGGAACTCCGACGCCCTGAGCACCCTGCAATCCTCGCTACGCAACATCAGCAACATACCAGTAACTACTCTGACTCATGACTTTTTTTTTTCTCCACATCTGTGATCATTCATCCGTTTACATGCCTGAAGGTCTGTGTGTGCTTGTGTGTGTTAGACTCTTTTGCGCAGGATGTCTCTCTCTCACACCAAAGTGTCTGACTGGCAGAGTCTCTACAAGGTTGGAGCAACAGTTTTACCATACACACCTTATCAGTGAGACAGGATCTGTTCAAAGCGTGTAAAAATGTTGTGTGTGTGTGTGTGTGTTTGTCAGACAGTGTACAATGTGGTGTGTATCAGGGACACGGTGCGACACCTGCCTCAGTCCATTCATCTCTTTCATGATATCAGTGAAGGGTTCTCTGATGACCTCCACCATATCGCCTCCCTCATCAGCCGAGTTGTAAGACTCACACAAATTAACACACATCTGAAAATCAGAGAAATCTCCTGGCTTTTGTTGCCAGAGTTCACCGTTGTTTTTCACTGTTAATGAGTCTGACTCCAACTTTGATTTTATAAAATGTAGGTGGATTTTGAATCCAGCATAGCCGAGAACCGCTTCACAATCAAACCGAACGTAGACCCAGCAATCGATGAGAGTAAGTGTCTCCGTACTGGACTCAAAACCGGAACAGTCACATTACAAGTGAAAAGACCTGATCGAATCTCACCGTGTGTTTTGAGCCTGTGTTGATAAGGTTGTATGGTGGTTAGTTTAAAGTCTTAACCATGCTCCCTCTCTCTGTCAGAGAAGAGGAGGATGATGGGGTTGTCTGACTTCCTGACAGACGTAGCAAGAAGAGAGCTGGAACACCTGGACGCTCGCATTCCCTCCTGCTGCGTCATCTACATCCCTCTGGTCCGAGCTTCATGTCGGCACAGCTACCTGCTGATCTTTCAAACAATAACATTTTTCTTATCTCATCTGGCTTGAGCCCTCAATGCACTGTATTACTGGTGGAGCAACTCTGGTCAATTTATCATTGTTTAAATCTCCGTACAGATTGGATTCCTGCTCTCTGTCCCTCGCCTGCCCAGCATGGTGGAGAAAGAGGATTTTGAGATAGAGGGGCTTGATTTTATGGTTTGTGTATTATCTTGTCAACATATATTTATTTGTTTTGTTTGTGATCTTAAAAATCACAAATGCCCATGTTTCACATACACTGTTTCCTTGCGTCCATGTGGGCTAGTTTCTGTCAGAGGACCGTCTGCACTACCGCAGCCAGAGAACCAAGGAGCTAGACGACCTCCTAGGAGACCTGCACTGTGTCATTAGAGGTCTTTTACCTTCTTACTAATAGAAAACTTTCACCTGATAGCTTTGTACCTGACATTGTAACACTGAAAGGCTTTCATGATTGTACACTTCCTGTTTCTCAGACATGGAGACGGCAGTGATGACACAGTTGCAGAACACAATCCTCGAGAGGAGCACCTCCCTTTACAAAGTTGGTGTGCACTTCTAGGTCCCAGTGTTTAAAACATGACTCTCACTCCGATGAAACGATTGTGTGCATGAAAGTAATTGTTGTTAATGTGCGCAAGGGGAGTTTGTTCTTATTAGCTAACATATTTTTCTTGGTTGCGTCAGGTTTAACATATTGATTATGAAACAGGTCCTGATCCCATTACGAGTTCTTTTCAAGTGATATTTGTCTCATGACAGATGGCCGTGCTGCAATTGCTGATTTTATTGTTATTTTTGAGGGCTGATGATTATTAAGTTCAGATGGAGAATAATTGTGTTTACAATATTGTAGCTGTTGTTAAAAGATTGTAGCTATTCTTGCAACTAGGGAATTATAGTAATGTTGATGAAACAATGAGTTTTATAAAGAAACTTATTGCAGGGTTTCAAATTTCTCTTTTGAGAATTTAACACACACACTCACCCTCCCTTACTGTGGTTACAATGGATTCCCATAAGTATCAAAACACACAAATAAAATGATCACACTGCTCCTGCAACACAATACACTTCTTTGTTGTTTAATCTGTATGCTCAGTTTGTTACAAATACTCACATTTCCCACCAAAATTTGACTTAATACACATCTTCTGTCTTTTTTAGTATGTGATCACTTGCTGCTCTTTCATCGGTCAAAATGTCTCTGTTCAGGACAGTCAGGGCGTTAAATGTGAGTGTGTTGTGTAGGTTCTGGATCTCACTGCCGAGCTGGACTGTTTAATGGCTATGAGCAGCGCCTCTCAAGAGTACGGCTACACCTCACCTAAACTATCCAGCCACAGGAAGATAACAGTCACGCAGGGCAGGTAGGCACTCACACACTAGATGGAAACAAGTATCCAGGTACTGTATTCCAATTCTTGATGTAATGTAAAACCATGGAAAGTATCATGTCATTTAAGCTGATCTAACATTGATACTTATCACATACACAGTACACACACAAATAAACCTGAAGTTTTATTTGATATGACATGGCATTACAGTACTGGTAAATTACTGTATTTTACGATTCTCTAGACACCCGCTGTTAGAGCTGTGCTCGCCTGTGTTTGTGGCCAACTCCTTCCAGAGCTCGGAGTCGCAGGGCAGAGTCAAGATCATCACCGGCCCCAACTCATCTGGCAAGAGCATCTACCTCAAACAGGTGGGAAAAATATACAATCCGATTATCTCAGTAACAGGTACCATGATAAACTGCTTCTGGTCTTGATTCTTATATACTCTACCTTTGTGTAATTGTGACACTGTGCTGGCATGTCTGTTTCTTTGTGTGACCCAGTTTGTACATGTATCAGTTTCCTGTCTGCCTTAAAATCTGTTTGTGATTTGGTGTTGTGGGGCCATTTGTTTTTCATTGATAATCTTTCACCCAGTGATACAGCAAAACTTATAGAGAGATTCAAGAAACAGGAGACCAGTGATGCGTGGAAAAGTGGGGGAGAGTACTGGTTAAAAAACCCCAGCATAATTGCACATTATCTGCTTTCAACATCTGTTTCTTCAGCGCCTATAGCTGCACTACTGATGACATAATTAACATTTATGTTTTCTCTTTCCAAACTATCTAACTCATTAATTAGTGGTATCAGAAAAAACCCTGAAGCTGTAATTCACAATTTCATCAGAAAAAGCATTTAGAGTGCTTTAATTAAGGGTGACAATAACGTTTCTTAATGAGAATGTCTTCATTTTACACTCCATTAGGAGCTTTGTTTTCTAGGCTGATGTGACTCCACCACCCACTTGGTTAAGTTCACACCACAACACTTTTCATCCAACCCTGACTTTTTCTGATTTGACTTTTCCAGGTGGGACTGATCGTATTCATGGCTCTGATTGGCTCAGACGTGCCCGCAAAGGATGCAGAGATTGGTCTGGTGGATGGGATGTTTACGCGCATGCAGAGCAGAGAGTCTGTGTCTGTTGGCCTCAGCACCTTCATGATAGACCTCAACCAGGTAGCTAACACACTCCCACTGTATGTGTGTGTATGTCAGTGTGTGTGGGAGAGGAAATAAAAGATGTTAACTTCCAATGCTACTGTCCTCCAGCTCCACTCCCACTCTCCACCTGTCAAGACATTTTTATAGAGCAACTACTGCCTATAGCCATAACACTCACACACACACACACACACACACACACACACACACACACACACACACACACACACACACACACACACACACATGCACACGTACACAATAACACAAAATGTAGTATAACACATTGTGTCTCAATTTCCCAGATGGCCCAGGCTCTCAACAGCAGTACCGGCAACTCATTAGTTCTCATCGATGAATTTGGAAAGGGAACTAACACAGTAAGAAAAACTTGCTCCAGCACTTTGTGAATTAAATACATATGTATACACATAACAAGGACACACAGTGTCATCAATGTGAAGCGCCTCAAACCAATCCCAGCCAGGATTATCCAATTTAGAGCTGCAGCATGAACAGACCTCCGGTTCAGCCCAACATGTGCCACCTATCAGCAAGAAAACAGCAGCAGCTGTTCAGACCAGCAGATAGTAATTTTGTTAATATGCACCATATACATGCAAGAGAAGTAATGCAATTTTGAAACTTGTGCAACCTGCAGGCAAAGACTGCTGTTTTCCATATAGGTTCATACATACTTTTGTTTTTACATTTGGTATTTTGGTGTTGGCAGCTGGGTATATTTCCTGCTGGATACTAAGAAACATTAGAGTTCACTTTGAGTAACAATATGTTCGCTGTCCTCCATCACTGTCTACCAGGTTTCTCTGGAGAGGGACCAATTTCATTCATCTTAAAAAGTGATACAGATTGGGGAAGCAGAGCCCAGAAGAAAACTATACAATACATTTACTAATGGGGGTTACATTTGTTCTGTCTTAGCCTGTTTCATTGATGTTAACAAAAAATATTAAAAGCTGCCATAATCAATATTTTGATTCCACTGTACACTACCTGCTCAGAACCAAACAGCAGACAGACAAGGTTAGAGACAAGCTGATGAAGATAATGAAGCATTTCTCAGCTAATGACTAAACAGCTAAATATCAGCTATTTCCCTCAGGAGTAGGTAGAGACCGAAACCAGACCTAAAAGAGAGTGAATATAGACTTGTATCCACCAGGTGGGCTGAAACAAGTGAATGATAACGCTGCAGTGCTCTGTAACTGCTATCCACTTAAAAGGCGATAACATGTCGATGCTGTGTGCACAACTAGTTTTCATTGCTCCATGTGGCCAAACAAAATCTGTCATCGCAAGTTAAATATATATTAATGAAAACAAAATCCCCAAAAGCTAATATATGGTGTTTTACTGAACTGTATTTCTGTTGTATCTGAGTACTATTAGTACTGTCCGCTGGATGTGTGACCAAATGACATTAAAACAACAGCTTTACAGGTAAGACAGTGTAACACTGCACGTGTTTACATTTAAGCGGCTAAAGCTTTCCGTGTTGCATTCTTTTTGTTGCATGTCACACCCCTCTGTCTTTCCCCTCATTTCTATTTTTCTACTTTACGCTATCAGAAATAAATTAAAAATGCTACATCTTTAGATGTAAATGGCTGCTGCTGTTGCTTGCCCTTCCTGTAGGTGTTTGTGGAAAATGTGCAACCTTTTTGTACGCCAAAAGTTTCAACGTAAAAATGCAAACTTTGATTTTTCTTTTATGATTAGAATTTAAATACACTATAATTACTCACAGGGAGAATTTCTGTTGTTGGGCATAGATACATGTATTCGTCATTACATTAGCATCAGTTAAGGTAACATTTATTTTTAGTAAAACTGTTGCTCAGTCACAAAGAAAGAAGACATGTTGTGGGTGGACCTTTTCATCCAGAGAACAACAAAACAGGCAGTAATGTAAATTGGTTTATTCGTGGCACCAACACTATCTCCGGCCATCAAGGTTTTGTGTAAAGAGCTTAAGCTGTATTAAGAGTTTGACCTGTAGAAGCTTCATCCTCGCTCAGAAACACAACCAACTGTTTGTTGTTCCCCTTCAGGTGGATGGACTCTCTTTGTTAGCTGCATCGATCTCTCATTGGCTGAAAAAACCCCCGGTGGATGTTCCACATGTCCTGTTGGCTACTAACTTCCACAGTTTGCTGCAGCTGGGCTTGCTACCCTCCTCTGGCCTGCTGTCTCTTCTGGTACTGACAGATACTTGACTGAGCTTGCATAATGATGAAATGTAGCCTGAAGCATTTTGTGAATGTTCAGTTCGGTTACATGAAAATACGCGCTGTGGAAAACTTCCAAATGACCAACTAGCTAATGAGACACTTCTTTACCTCATTAGAGGTTTATTTTATTGTTTATGAGATTTTGTTTATGTGGTTGTGTATTAATGTGTGTGTGTGTGTGTGTGTGTGTGTGTGTGTGTGTGTGTGTGTGTGTGTGTGTGTGTGTGTGTGTGTGTGTGTGTGTGTGTGTGTGTGTGTTAGACTCTAGAGACAGCAGTGGACGGGGATGAGTTGGTGTTTCTGTACCAACTAAAGGAAGGAATCTGCCAGTCCAGCTATGCTGCCAACATCGCTACACTTGCAGGCCTGCCAACTAGCCTTGTGCAGAGAGGAGTGGAGGTAAACACACACACACACACACACACACACACACACACACACACACACACACACACACACACACACACACACACACACACACACACACAAACAGATACGCAGAAGCAGGCTCACATATACTAACTGTTTGTGGGTGTATGTGTCTGATCAGGTGTCTGAACTGTACAGGAAGGGAAGACTCATCAAGCGCATTGATAAAGCATCATCTGATGAGCAGGCAACCCGGTTTGTCAAACTCAAGCTACACAGAATGACAAAGAAAACCAACACAAGAGAGCAGCGTAAGTGAAACAGATACCTTTGTATGTGTTTGACCGACAGGTGCAGGTCCGTGGTGGAGGCGTTCCTGAGCCTCGACCTGGAGGACAATGATTTGGACCTTCAGCACTTCATGAAAGAGGAGCTCCTGCCCTCTGCTGGGGAGCTGCTCAACCACAGCTGAACTGTTCTACTGCAACAGCAAACAAGTTTCTGCAGCTCTGTGGTCCATTACTTCGTTCATTATTGACTGTTTCCCGCTAGTTTTGGGAGAGGGCAGGGTTAAACTGATGCTCCACCTCTAAATACATGACAGGAATTATATTACATTTTGACTGAAACATTTATTACACTGCATGGGTTTTTCAGCTGAAATACCATGTTAAATATGGTACAAACAGACTTGCTCTTTGGTTGGAAAGTCTTTCTAAATGGATTTGTTTATGCCATAATTATCTAAGTAGTATTTTCTAGTTCAATGTAAAGCTGGTGATTTTGTTCTCCACCATAGGGTTGAAGTCCTTTTAGCATCACTTCACAATCTTTTTCTTTTAGTTTTGAAAACATAAATAAAGGCAGCTTGTTTACTGTGATCCTGTTGAGGCTTCAGTGAGGTGCCATGTAGTTAGGACAGCAACAGCGAGACACAAAACTTTGGCGATTGGAAGTTTCTGTGCTGAGTTGCAGAAAGGAGTGTCGCAGCAGTGTTTGGTCATGACAAAGATGGTGTTGTTGGAGAAAAGCTCCACGGTGGTCTCCACATCACACTCGTCTGCCTTCACACATCCCAAAGTCTTAACGTCCAGAGTATCAGCTGTGAAGACAAGACGGTGGTTTTCAGTGTAACATCTCTAGGTAAATCAAAGTTTACCCTGATAACCTCTGCACTCTTTCTAATGCTTGGATGTAAATTAATAGATATAAACTGATTTTAAACACAGTCTTATCCAACACACCTGCCATCCCTCGGCCCGTGTAGCAGCGCTCGCCGACGCTGCAGTTGGTTTGGGTGGTATAGCAGGTATCCCAGAAGCCCAGGTCACAACGGAAACACTCCAGAAACTCCTGCTCAAATCGAACTGACGCCATACGCTGCTCTAGTTGCTCCTCTTCCTCACCTGAGCCCCAAAAAAACGCACAGAAACAGTACAGTTTGATACCGTATTTAAGTGGCATGAATTTGGACAGAACATGTTGCCAAAGGAGAAAGCCACAACAAGATAATTGAACAAAATCTACTTCATTATTGACTTTATTATCTTAAATATGTTACTATAATGAGTAAAACTGACAAACTTTTACTAGATGAGTCCCATTGAGTAAACTTGTCTTGCAAGAAACACCAAGACTGAAGGATAAAAAGTTGAACAAACAAGCTAAGAACAGAGAATATTCACGTATTAACAGCTTAACGGATGAAAAGCTTTGAATTATTCAGATTTCGAGGCATTTACGTAATGTGTTGTTGGACACATTTATTATTCAGGGGGTGCTGAATGTGTGAAAGTGTTGGAGCGCTGTTGAAGGACATCAAGCCAAACTGATGAGCCACATTCTGCCAAATACTTGAGAATGTCAGAAATATTTTGTTTATTCTGCTGCAGTCTGGAATTTGTTTCTTTGAGTGGATGACTTGTGTTTTTCAGGTCGTGGTCCATGTCTTAGGGCAGAATCGTGTTTTTATTAGCAAGACAAATACTGGAATTAATAGAAAAGAGTTGGCAGCAGAGCGTTGTGCACGAGTGGGACAAACCCATATTATTCCTAGCACAGTATACTGCACAATCCCTCAAAATAATATAACTTCTGTCACAACTGCAAAGAGGCTTCTTCCTACAATTGATGATTCATTGGCAGTGTTAAATATGTGACAAAGCACAATAAGTTTTCTAACTCTAGCAAATGTGACTTAACATCTATTTGTAGTTGAAGTGATTATCCATGTTGTTTTGGATGTCACAGCAGAAGTTTAGCTTTGGAGTTTATTACCAAAGCAAAGGAGGTTGCCAAATTGCTGATTTCAATGCTACTGGAAAGGGCTTATCTCTTTCCAAGAGCCATAAGGTGAGTTTCAGTGAGGCTCACAAGCCTTATCCCTTGTCATCTTGTTAGCTAGTGCTAGCTCAGGTGAACAAGCAAACAAAAGATAATGAGGTTGAGTTCATCATGAGGAGAGCTTAAATTTACTAAATCTGCAGTTGCCAGATTACAAGTACAACTATCTAGTGCAGTCTAATACAACCGTCCTGTAGTAAATCCTTCCCTCCTGATCATGTTATCATGTTTTTGCTAACGGAGAGGTGTTGATTGAACAGCATACAGACTTTTTGAAGAATAATGCTTGTGGTGCTTTTGAACTGTGTTTCTATATTTCCTTCACCACATGTGTGTGAAAATGTGTGTGAGGGTAGATTAAACCGCAGCCTCCAAAACTACTGAACACTATTTTTAAACAGTTTCAACAAAATCTGAACATGATAGCCTTCCTGGATTTAGGACTTATTGCAGAGCTGCACAGCTTAATCGATGTATACACAACTATTCTGATAATCAATTCATCTTTTGAGTCATTTTTCAAGCAAAAACGCAGAAATTGTGATTATTCCAGCTTCTCAATGGTGGAGATTTGCTGCTTTTCACCCTTGTACATTGTAGTAAATTGAATACTTTTGAGTAAAAGACAAAACTAGACATTAGAAGATGTCATTTTGGAGTCTGGGAAACTGGGATTGACATGTTTTCCCTATAGACCAACGATTAATAGATTAATCAAGAAAAATATCAGCAGATTGATCAATAATACAAATAATTGTTAGTTGAAGCCCTATTTTATTGCAGGGATGTTGTATTAGACAGTATGGACATTAGATAAAATAGGCTTGTTAATATTTCAATTTCAATCAGGAACCTTATTCATTTTAAATTAACATTGTTTAGAAGATAATTCATATTTTTTTGAAAGACACAATAACCTGCTGCTCATGAATAACTATCAAACAGAAATCAATATAATTTTTTTTAACATAAAGTTCTAGTATCAACAAAGTTGTATAACAGAATACACTGCTGAGGTTGAACTTCTATAAAACATCATACCTTGAGCAGGTGTGAGCACCACGATGGCAAAAACACAGAATATTAGTCCTTTCATTTTGAGCGTGGTACTTCTTCCATTGACTGCACCATGAGGACTGCTGAGGAGACCGGAAGAGGAGCTGAAATTGGATTAGATCAGGAATTGACCTGCTATTTGTCCCGTACGGATCACACCTGCTACGAGGGTGAGGTGATTATTAGCTAATTATAAAATCATGAGTTGTGGGATGTGTAGCCGAGCCACAAGAAAGATTTAATATCGCCTTTAATGTCAGAAAATGTCATTTGGTTTATTAGGTTGTTGTACCAGAAGATACAATGTGAATGTTACATATAAAACCAAGCTGTTAATTCATCCCTTTGTTTTCATGAAGTACTGAATGTCAGATGTAGACGTATGTTAAAACTCCTCGTTTGTGGTGGAAAACATTTCTACATCCAGCTGATGCTTCTCACTTTTTTTTTTTTCCGCTTGGTTGATCCTCAGTCACTCAAATCTTTTATAGCAAAAAATGTTGATCATAGCTCCTCTCTATTTTAAGAAGCAGAGTGTCCTGAGTCAGCGCAGGGTTAAGCTGCTTACAGCCTTCCTTCCATCTCTATAGATATGTATCAACACACAAACACATTAAGCTCTCAAAGGGGGGGGATTCGATTCAGTTATATACTCAATGCAGCAAAAAAAAAAAAAACGTGCGTTGCTAAATTATGTAACAACACTGATGTACACCTCAAGGATTTCGTGTAATCTCAGATGCTGCAGTGCTGCTGTGCGTGAGAGTAAAGACGAGGAAATTCCCTCTGGTCAGTTTAATGTCAGATTCAAAGAGGATCGATGCTGGGTAAATCAAACTATATGCCACATGGATATGAAGACCCAGGAGACAAACTATTCCTGCTATTGACAGAGCTGAAATGCCTAGTTGATTAATCGTTGGGGTAACTTTTCATAAGCAATGTGAGGATTGTTGTTTTTTCTCTGTCTAATATGAAAGTAAGCTCAGTAGTTTTTTTTTTTACAAAACACCAGCTTAAAGTAATTTAAAGACTTTTTTCTTTATAATCATTTTGGGGGATGTACTTTGTGGTGATGGTGGTGTCTTTTTTTTAGTCGACCCTCTTTGATATAAATGGGGTGGACAAAATAATAGAAACACTGTCAGTATAAACACTACTACACACTGCAGCCTGCAAAGTGACCACAAAGTGGAATCAACACTTAATTTAAACAGTAACCTTCATGAAGATAGCTTATGGCAGGTTTTTTTAATATGACCCTATTAGATTAAGATGGGTGAACCTAATAAACTGAAAGATTTCATAATAATTGTGACATTAATCAGCAGAATAATCCGTAATAACCTTTGGTTGCAGCTCTGACATACATGCAGATATTTCCCTCTAAATGTAAACACATCAGAGCATCTCTCACAGTGAGGACTCCTGTACGTGTGAGAGAGAGAGAAAGCGAGCTGCTTTACCGAGCGATAAGTGCGAAGGAGGGTGCTTGCAGCTTGTTGCAAGATTCAGTGAAGATTCAGACACATCTCCCCGACTCATACCTGCTACTGAAACCCAGCATCTTAAAACGGCATAATGTACCTACACAAAACCTTCAACTGAGTGTGTGTGTGTGTGTGTGTGTGTGTGTGTGTGTGTGTGTGTGTGTGTGTGTGTGTGTGTGTGTGTGTGTGTGTGTGTGTGTGTGTGTGTGTGTGTGTGTGTGTGTGTGTAAGAGGGAGATGGGTGCTGTTTCTAGCGAGTGAAATGAATGGTTGCATATTACTAAATGCTTAAGTCTCCGTCGTCATCTGGATGGCAGGATCCCAGCATGGGCCCGAACAACAAGGAAATACTCTGCAGTCCTAGAGCCCCTATAAAACTCCTCAGACTGATCCCCTGTGTAATTAGAGGCTGGAGTAGAAAATGCTGGCGATAATTAAAATCGTACCCCCTTTTACCTCTCAGGCTGTTCCAAACATGCTCGCTTTCGCTTAATTGGGCCCGGTAACATTTGTCTCTGCGTTGTTTTTGCTCTATTTTTCTGTTTTGCAGAAGCCAAAGATTGAGATGGAGGACGGGTGCATTTGAATAAAGCGTAGGAATCAGATGATGAAGCGAGAGGAGATGAAAGGTCGGGATGGTGGGAGAGTGAGGCTTCAGTTACACGACTCATAGGGCCGCTTTTTCTCAGTTAAGCTGCGTCAGAAATAACTCATAACAGCCTCACCAGATTTTGATTTTTTTTTTTCATTCATTGCTCTTTTCTTTACACCATCTGATTGAAATTCTTTAAGATCTCGCTTCGCCACGCTCGAGAGAAGAGAGAAAACTGAACAGCTGACACTGTGAATAAAAAAAAAAAATGAATTACAGTAAAACACTGAAACACAAATCCACACATGCATGATGTGTACAGAGCAGCAGCTGGTATTTATAGCGTGGCCGTAGGTGTCGAATGAGAGGAGTGTGGCCTTGTGTGCTTCCCTTGTTTATACCTAGACACAATTTCCTCAGATAAAGAGCAGATAACAGTATGTGTGAGATTAGAAAAAGACTCATTTAAGACCTAATCGTACTCATCCTCTTAACTAAACCTCTCAAGCAAGGAAAGTAAACGCTCTGCATGTGTGTGTGTGTGTTTGTGTGTGTGAGAGAGTGAGTGTGTCCATCTCCCAGTATGGCCCCCTAATAAGTTTTCAGCAATCCTCCTCACATCCAAATATGGTCAAACAAGCAGTGGCTTTTGGGATTTTGGGCATGGGTGAGTTCAAAGACAACAAGATGGCGAGTTGACATCAAAGAGCATAGCTCCAAACGTGGGTGAGTCAGAGAACGAAGTGGGACAAAAACACCCTTCACAGACAATGACTCAGAGCCACTGCGCCACTCGGAGGCACTAAAACATACCAACAAGCATTTCATCGGTTTATTGAGGAATGTCTTGTCTTAAGTGTGTGTGTCTGCACGTGAAGCTTCAAAATGAATCTCATCATGCATATTTTATGAGACAGTTAGAAGTTGAACCAGTGGGAGGTTCAGTGTTGAGGAAAGCCTGTCCGTACGTTGAAGTTTGTTTCGCTGGAGTTGCAGGAGTCTGAGTAGACTGAGGAGTGGGAGATGGACGGGCAGGGGGAGGGAGGGGGAGGGGTTGGCTCCTGGTGGTGCTGAACCTGGGCCAGCAGAGTTGCCCTTCCTTCCTTCTCCTCCTCCTCCTCCTCCTCTCTATCTCTACCTCCTGCATCCGAAGGAAGCGATTGTGAAGACCTGCTGATGATGTTGTGCGTGTTTCTGTGAGATGGAGGAAGAGTAGGACAACAGTTCTGGTTTGAGAGGGGGAGTACGTGGGTCGGAGCGGCCCAGGTTCCCTGCTCCCCATCTTTACACTCCCACTGCTCCTGACAGCTGAAGCTGGGCTGCTCCTGCGAGTCCTCCGAGCCGTCTCCTCCCTTCAGATCCTTGAGGTCATCAGGTGTCTCTCGTCTGTGGACTTCCTGATCTCGGTTCTCGTACAACAGCGTGGCGGCGCAGATGAAGATGAACAGGCCCAACCCCATGACCACGGGCCCGACCAGCTTCATCCTTTTAATGTGGGTGTCCTTGATGGGCTTATGAACTGCGGACACGTAGCCCACCACCACGACAGCCATCCCCACCAAAACCACTATCGCGCCCAGCAGGAGCCACACACCCGGGGCAGAGCGCAGGTGCAGCTTGGTCTGGAAGGCCTTGTCTATCCTCAGGTGTCTGCAGCATGCTGGGAGGCAAACAGGTGACGACTGGGAAGAGTGGGAGGATGCGGGGCTGCAGACAGGACTGGTTGCTGTCATCCTCTGGCTACAGACTGAACAGAGAAGGAGAGGACACAGGAAAGCAGATTGAGAGCAGGAATACGCAAATGAAGTGTTACATGCTGCACCAGAGGGAGAGAACTGGCGGTGTTGGAGAGAAGATAGTTTACTCTGCATGGCACACAACAGGAAATAGCTGCTTTAATAAGACATGTGGCTGAGTTAATGAGATGCCAACCTCCCTGCAGCCCCTCCAGTGTCTCTGTGGAGCCACTCAGAGACTCTCCACTCTCTCTACACTGCCCTGCAGCAGCTTTCTCTGAACCCGGACTGAACTGTTATCGAAACACTCATTCATCATCACGAGAGTAAAGACAACCGATTCCCTCTCAGGATCCTTATGATTCCGCTCTGCAATCTCACTGCAGTCATGAAAATAGGGTCACATAACTATGGTAATTGCATTAACCCCCCCCCCCCCCCCCCCAGGCGAGTGAACACAGCATGATTCAACAGGACGCAAACGGAGAGGATACATTGCTGTTTTTCCATAAGTGCTTTTACGCATACATCTTTTATGTTATATTTCAATTCATGAGGCTCGACAGCACTGTTTCTGACTACAGAAATCCACTGCAGTTCACTGTTCGGTTACTTTAACGCAGTCAGTATACAGTCAGATTGGGTACTTGCCTTGTTTTGGACGTAAATCCGAAGCAGAAACTGGCTCCTCGGCATCATCAAAATAAATAACCCCGAGTTGCGTTATTCCTCCCACTCCTCCGTGTGTTAAATCTAGACTTTCAACGCATTCCTACAAACATGAAGACGTTTTTCATCTTTTTTTTTTTTTTTTTTCTTTTCACTGTGTGAGCCAGTGTGCAGCGCAACGACGGGCACTGCCGAGCCAAAAAATGAAGCTTTTATAATAAATACAGTCTTACTAAAAGTGGTGCAAAGCCGCGCTCTTCCTCTCCGGGTCCTCGCTGCTTGTGCGTCTCTGCAGCCCGTGTTGTGATCTGTCTCTGTGTGTGTGTGTGTGTGTGTGTGTGTGTGTGTGTGTGTGTGTGTGTGTGTGTGTGTGTGTGTGTGTGGAGAGGACGGGTCGTGGGAATGTGTGGCTGGTGCAGGCCAGTCCCACGGTGAGCCCGGTTATTCTTAGTGATCAGCAGTCATCAAGTGTGAGCAGGGACGGGAAAGATACAATGAAGACGCTGAAGGAGGACAAGAACAACCCCCCCCCCCCCCTAGGAGATGTAGAGCAAATACATAACATGTCAAATGAAATGATACACTTCACTGAGTACGCTTCATACTAGGTTATATGTGGTCCTTACAAATCCTGTATTCTCTACACACACACACACACACACACACACACACACACACACACACACACACACACACACACACACACACACACACACACACACACACACACACACACACACACACATTTAGATGTTTTCTACCATTCCAGGCAGCCATTATGGTTTACATAAATTCTGTATGGTATGAAAACCAATTGGAAGGTGCTTGAATTTTGCTTGAACAGGAACCCCATTTTTTTTTTTTAAAAGTCTGTTTAAATAATTGGGGATTTCTATTGCTGAACTGATAAAAGTTGCATAACATCTTTTGTGTTTCCAGAGGTAGAATAGTCTCACAAAATCCTGTGGGAAACACAAAAAGTCCAAAATCAGTCTCAGCCATGGTGCTTGGTTTAAATCAACATGAGCCAAAATGACAGAAAGAGAGCCTTTATTTAAAGTAAGAATCATCATTAAAGTTCAAGAAAATCCATTATTAATAGGGCACAATTTTTGAGTTAAACAAACGCATGAGTTTCCAGTATTATTTTTAACAAACATGACCTCAATATTGACCTATTGACCAAGATAATTGGTTTGAGGTTCGCCACTCGCAGATAAATATAAGTTGCTACTAGCAGAACAGACCCAAAACTCCGACATAATCCTCAGCGACTGAGTAGCATTGTGGGTAATGTAGGGGTTGGGTTTTGACAAGGAAGACGAATGTTTGGAATACAAATATCTCTGGTTATGCTGCATATTTCTTTTTTTTTTGCAAAACCAAATCAGTGTAGTAGGCTCCTCTTTTAAGTTGTGAAATCTGTCGCTGGCCTGGCCTCCCTGTATCTAGGACACTACTGGCAGTCACAGCTCAGTTTCCGGCAGCAACAGTCTTCATCAGTTTAGGTTGTTGTCAGCAGTTCAGCATCTGAGCACTCATGTCAGCATGTTTCATTTTTTATTTTAAACAGGATGTTGGTTGCAATGTGGTCGCCACCCTCAGACTCGCTGGTTGAGCAATGCTCAAACATAACCCACATGCAAAGTGGCAAAACTCACACACAAGCCAGTATGCTGTGTGGGAGACATGTTTTGGCTACACCTGGCCCTCACCTTAATGCTGGTTGGTGGTATATTTATGTGTGTCATATCTGTTGGCCCATATGACACCAGTAGAAAAAAGAGGTTCTGCTACATAAATTAGTATTAGTCTTTTTACTTTTCTCTAATCTTTACTTTTTTCCTGTAATGTTGTTTCATTTTACTTCTTCTTGGGGCCTCACACTTAAATGGAACCACCTGGGAAATTTAGATGGGAAACCACTCTTTGCTCACTGCTGAGAAACTCGTACACATCTAAAAACTGACAAATAGTCCCAAACAGGCAGCGTTTATGTGAAACAGGAGGCACAAGCTAAAAAATGTTGGTGGGAAAACTGAATTTAGATAAAATCTTAATTTGAAGAATAACTAGTAAGCTTCCTAAATAATGAAAGTAGAGTCAAATGTATAATATCCCTTTGAATCTAAGTGTAGAATAAAATGGAAATACTCAAATAAAAGGCAAGCTCATAAAAAATGTAGGTGCTGATGCATTATTCTTTTCATCACTCACTTTGAGACTTGACTTTTACACAAACACAGACAAGATGTCCTTAAAGTGCTTGCAATTAAACTTTAATAGCTACTGAGCTCACGCATCAACTGAGGGAACTCCATCCAAAAGCTTCAGAACAAAAGCTAGTAGGTCGACCGTGAGTTGTGATTGTTTTGTCAAACAACTGTACCTTAAAAAATTAAGTACTTGACTGAATGTGTTTTCCATGACTGTAAAGAAGTAAACAAAAACAGGTTAAATGAGGACAGCAGACAGTGTGCATCTCATTTATTTTCACCCATTCACACACTTTCCATCAAACAGCCAAACAGCTTACCTCGGAGCCAAAAAACAGCGTACCATTACCCTTTAAATTAGAATACATAAATAAAAGCCGTTTGCATATAAACAGTTGCCGATGTACACATTCCAACTCGCTGAAAGTACACGCTGATTTACAAAGATACTGATAATGTTTGTTTTCTTTCTTTTTTTTTTCTCAAAATCTTTGTATGAATTGAGGCTCGTATTTTTTTCAGTTCACTGTCACATCGTCCTTCTCTACGGACAGACGTCAAGCCTTTTGCATAACCAAGCAGGAGTAAACTCTGTTAGGGACAGTTCTTTTGTAGCTGTATACTATTTACAATATGAATGAACCAAACAAAAACAATATCAACAAAACAACTAAAAGCTGTTTCTTTTAACATTCATATTCATGTGCCGTGCCCAAAAACAACAAAGCGGATAAAGAAGAGCAGAGCTAGTTTTGTTGTCTCGTACCACCTTAAAAAGACTGCAAGTTTCCTTGATTTAACATTTAGCCCTTAGCCCTGCTTGTCACAAAACAATCGTCTGACCAGAGATCACCACACACAGGCTGGTGGGAAATGACATCCTCATTTCTAAAACACTCTTCGTCACATTTGCAGCACACACACACACGCACACAAAAACGTCTTTACCATCCCCCATTCAATCCAAGCTCCAGCCAACTCAGATTTAATCAAACTCTCTTTTGCCTTCAGGCCTGTGGAGTGGCCCTCTTTCTCCATCTAGAGGAGAAAGGCTGAACTACATAGTGCTTCTGTTTTCCACTAGGTTTCACATTTTAAAAACCTCTTGCCACCTCACGATTGTATTTTGCAGCTTAAAAAAAAAAAAAAGTTTGACAAGTAAAACGCAACAAAGCAAAAACACGCTTGTTCCATCTGCTCTGAGCCCAAGAAAAAAAAAAAAAAAAAAAAAAAAAAAAAGGAGATGCAACAGAATCGTGACCCTAAATCCAATTCATAAACTGTACAATGTTAAGGAGCATTAAAGGTGCCTGTAGTTCTTTTTTTTTAATGATTCAGTAAACAAACACGATATAAGTCGAGGAATCCTCGTGGTATCATGTAAAACTCTCCCTCAGGTTGATCAGTACTGTCCATCACGGAGAGAGGAGGGAGTCGGGGGAGGGACGGACGTTTTTTCTGTGATGATGTCTAGCTGCATCGCTGCAGAGCTCGACAGAAGAAACCTGTTCTGGCTGATTTTAATAAAATGTCTTATAGCTGAGTGTTGATGAAACCGGAGCTGAGGGTCCGGTTAGGAGGGACTGATTCCTCGTCAGTCTTTAGAGTCAGGTCTCACTCTTCATCTGCGTTCTTTAACATGAGGATGGAGTTGTAGATCTTCAGGGCGGGACCTAACTTGATTGACAGGATCTTGACGATGTCCGCTTGGGTGAGCAGCAGGAAGGCCTCGCCATCTATTTGCTAAAAAGAAAACAAAAATGATTTGCTCCATATCACTTTTTTCTTTACAGACTCATATAGATTCTGATTCTTTAAACCGAAGTTGATCTTTGTAGAGTCCTGTAGGAATGACTTGTTCTTGTAGGCCAACCCTGGATTTAGCATCACACTGGTTACCTCGACACAAAGATTATTGCAGAAAATATGCTCTGTGGCAAACAAATTTACTAAACTTACATGTTTTGTTCAACACCACTTTTATGATTTTAACGTAAAAAGCTAACGTTAGGCTATAAACGATCTTCACTACGTTTGTATGAGTAAACGCAACGAGGCTGTGAAGGAGGACTAGTTGGCATGATGACGTTTTATAGTCTGCGACATATAAAAGCTTCAATATTCACAGGAGGGGCATTAACTGTCGTGTTTATGGTGTAGGACAAAATGTTAGAATCTGTTAGGCTTGTGTTAACCACAGACCTTATTTCAGTCATCTAACCATAAACCCATTCAAGACACCCATTGACTTTGAGAAGTGAATGATGACCTATCTACAGGTTTAAGGACCGATTTCTGCACCATTTTATTTGGAGTAGTGTTTCTGGTGAATTTCCAATATTAAATCTATTTTAACTGTTTTTGGTCTCCACCAACTCCGGAGGGAAATATCTGTCTCTTTAGCTGCTAAATGCTTATTAAGTCAGTGCCAATAAATTGACTTGTTGATAACAATTCAATCAGTCAATTTATTGGCACTGACTTAATAAATTCAATGTGTTTTGCTGCCAACTCCGTGTATTCTGTGATACAAAAAAATATTAATAAAAGACACATTATATATATATTAACAGCACACAATTAGAAGACATTGGCTTGGACTTTTTTGTTGTTGAAATTTTTCAGACTATAAGATTCATCAAGCATTCCAAAAATAATCTTAATCAATACTTAAATTCAACTAATCACTATTTGAATCTTTAGTCTTGTGAGTTTGTCAGTAGGTTGAGGTCTAAATAGCCATGAAGTACTTACCTCTGTTTTAAACGTAGCAGCATGTTCTTTACACCCTGGAAGTCCTTTGACAAAAGCGGCCACCTGATGTGAAAAAAAAACAAGGCTGTCAAACACAAGATGTTTAATCAATAAATGATTATCTATTATCAAAGTGTATGCCTTCATTGAACTGACAGGCAGAAAGAGAAGCTCTCCTTGAATATTCATGCACAGTTGCCGTTTCCCTGAACAACTATGTGCCTTCATGTTGGATGTGTGAACGAGGAGCATGTCTGCTTCTCATGTGTTGGCGCAGTGTGAGTGTGTAAGCATGTCTGACCTCCTCAGCGCTCCAAGTGGCCACTCTCTTGGCAGTCAGCCCCAGGACCTCGGGCAGCAGCTGGCAGTGTTTGTCCCAGCAGAGAGCAACCCGGTGGGGGGGAGAGGCAGAGAGGCCGGGGGAGAACACAGACTCGTGGAGGGCCTGCTGGAGAGAGATGGTGTCTGGAGAGGGAGAGGCTGAGGAGAGGGGAAGAGGGGGAGAGGCAGCAGTCAGTGGGAGTGAGGTGATGATTTACATGCTTTATCGCGTCTCATTTTACACACATTCACACGCACCTTTACCATCGCCAATCTCCTCTTTGACGTAGTGCATTTTCAGGTATTTGGGAACTGGAGCAGTCCTGAAGAAAACATACGAGTAAGAAGTCACTCTCTTATTACAAGAGAACATCTTCTGCAATGATCTCCACCAGCACAGTTGGGTGTGATGGTTTCATGACTGTACCGTTTAGGCCTTGTTCCATTGTGGCTCTGCTCACTGGCTCCACCCGGTGGCTCTGGCTGAGTGTTACGTACCAAACGCTCAGCCTCCACTGTCAACGGTTTCCTAGCAACACAGACAACCCGTTCAGATACAGACCAAAGAATAGAGTTGCATTAAAAAAATAAAAAATGAAAAGAGTTCCCTTGGGGGTGTTAGTGACGTTTAACATATTCAATGTTTAAGATCTGGCCAGGATTTTTGATTAAAACATTAAAAAAAATTAACTAACCTTATAAATAGAATGTCAATGTATTGTATTGCAGAGATATCAACGGAAATAAGGGTTTGCTAAACAGAAAGTCCCAGCCCTCCCTTCCTGTCTTGTAATACCACTTGTACCTCAAGAGGTGAAAGTGAGTCACTGTAGCATCCAGTCCAGAGAACAAAGAAGCAGCGCTGCAACGAGGGCTTTTCTATAATACATCCATGCTCTTTGTGCCTTTTGATAGTTTGTTTATTGGATTAAATCCAAAGTGGCAGAAACGTCTGAATCCGGGGGTCTGAACCTGGAGAATTCACTCTGGATCAGCAAACTTCCCTTTGCTGCTGTTACACAGGTTGGACTCTTGGCCCTAAAGTTTGTGCAGGGTAAATTCTAGTTCTTGCAGCCGCTGACTGAAGGTCCATCTCCCGGGGCTGCCAAGTGCCAACCACTGACCACAAAACGAAAATACCAATTGTTCCTTGTGTCTGCCACTTTGGTTTTAGTCCAATAAACCAACTACCAAAAAAGTACATCGAACAGCCCATCTGGTGGCACAACAACTAACTTAAACACGTAATATTTAGATGGTATGGACCTCGTAGTAGAGGTGAAATGTTGCACCATTTTTGTTTGGATCATCTGGCCAGGCATCACATTGCACCTTTAAATCGTGTTCATGCTTTTTTGAGCCGCAAACCTGTTCTGGGAGTCTTCAGCTCCTTCCGGCTGGTCTGGCGCCGAGGAGGCCTGTGTGGTGTTTGTATGAGGATCGGGGCGGCGCCCGCGTGGATGAGGTCCACTGAGGGCGAGGGGTCGTTCTCCACTGAGGCGGTCTGGCAGCAAGCCCTCCTTGTTCAGATTCATCTCCGAATAGGGACAGCTCACCTGACTGCCCACATAAAAAGACACATAAACTTTACCCCGGCATAAAACAGGCTGCAGCATTTTACATTTGATGCTCTGCAGTTTAGCAGGCTACAACAAAAAGGGATAAAAAGCAGCTAGAAATCACCTTAAAGACTCAAAACTCCCACATACACAAGCAACACATTTACACTGCAGGCAGCCCACACAAGTATAATTGACGTTTGAGAACATTGAGACTCTTTTTTCTCCTCCTCTATCCATTACATACACAGTCCCAAAATATTGTTCAAATGAGACTTAACTCTCGAGTGCTGTTTGAGCAACAGTGACGGGATACAGCATAATATATAAATAATAATAAATAAATAAAAAGGGTTGTTTTTTTATTCACTTTGACTTTCACATACTGAGATAGAAAATTAATTCAGAATAAGTAGGATATGACAATGAAAGAATACATAATATATTCACTTTGAATAAAGTAATTTGGAAATCAATCTTTAATCTGCTATACAACATAAAGAGTGAAAAACACAGAGAAACACAGAGAAAGAGCAACAGTATGTTAAACTTACGTGTAGTGGGTCCCATAGCGAGGTCCTCTAATGTGGCCAACCCCGTTGCATCCTGGGGTAGGACAACCTTGTCCTGGGGCAGTCACTAAATCACTGGAGCCTGAAATATATATATAAACAACCACAAACAACACACACACACACACACACACACACACACACACACACACACACACACACACACACACACACACACACACACACACACACACACACACAAGGGAGTGTTCATAAAACTAACAAACAACTGCAAGAAGACCATTTCCATTTGAAATGTATTATAAATTCCTCCAGAAGTTAAATGAAGGCAGAACTGTGCTGACTCATCTGTTGAAATCACAATTTTGGATGCTTCTCCTAAAAAACCTTGACTGACCTCCCTGAACATCATGCAGGACAGCCAGGAAGAGTTTGTGAGTTGGAGAGTGTGTCTTACCGTTGGGGTATTGTAGCGGGTGTCCGGTTTTCTGACACCAGCCTACAGGGTGCAGATCAGGGCAGTCTGTCTCCACCCAATAATCATATTCTGAGCTCCAGCCATCGAAATGAATCTAGGTGAGCATTAAAAAAAAAATTAGACAGCTGTGGAGCACAGAACGTGTCAAAATACATTCAGACAAGGAGACACGTACCTTTAGTCGGTGGTCCTCTGTGTCGGCTATTGTTGCAACACGGATGAGCATGGGGTTCCTCTTATCCACAGCTTCCACTTTCATCCCAATCTGGAAGCCATGTGGAGGTCGCTGCAAACACAGGGCACAACAAAAATCACATAACTACATCTATACTACTATCATACATATTATAAATCTTAGTGTACTTGTATATCTGTCTGTGTGTGAGAATCTCACCGCGAGCAGGAGCAGCCTGTGTGCTCGTCTCTTCCAGGTATTTCTCCCATGAGAAGCTCTTAGGTTGTTTATACTCTGAGGACAGAGAATTAGATCCATTAGTTTCAGTCTTCTGACCCTGTGGATTAAAAAATCCTAACAATCTGGACATCCTCAGGAACTGACATGAAGCATACGGCATGCATTTCACCATTAATGTACTTAATTAGCTTCAATATATTTACTTAATAATAGTTTAATCATCCTTTCTTACAGTAGCAACAATATTTGAGAAATACCACAATCGTTAAAAAATACTTTCTATAGAAAATACATTGATGGCACAAGTGAACAACAATTTAATCAGCAGAATCAACATTTTTATAAGCAATTATTTCTGATAATGTTAGATTCTGCATTCCCTACAGTATATTAAAATAGTTTATACTGACCCACGTGTGTCTTGGTCTGTGTCTTACCAGCTGGCGTGGTCAGAGTAAGCTCAGCCTCCTCACAGTATCCCACAGGATGGATGTATGGACTGCTAGCGTCACACCTTGACATAAAACAACTACTAGTAAACAAGCACACAGTAACAGCCCAATTTTACACTATTTCACTTCTGATCTGTTCCAGCTGCATAAACTCTGTAGTTATGTTTGTTTGTCCATCTTGTCCAGACCTTTCGTCCCATTTTCAAACTTGTCATGAACCTGTCAAATATGTTTCTTTATCTTTCCATTTCTTTCCATATTTGAAGTACATAGGCACCATGATGACGTCCTACAGACATTAAACTAGCTTCGCCTGGATTTAAAGCTATCGCAATCCTCCAAGAAGACTGGAGGATATCTACCATACCCCTTTCTTCCTTTAGTCTTAAACCAGGCTCTTACCAATAATCATATGTGTCATCCCAGTTGTCAAAATGAATGAGGAGCCGGTTGTCAACAACAGCAGCAATGGTTGCTACACAGATCAATGACGGGTTCTTCCTGTCAATCGCCTCCAGCTTCATCCCGGCTCTAAATCCAGACGGAGTCACAGACTGAAATAAAATGTATAAACATACACATTTAGCAAACATAAACCCTTAATATAAATACAATTGGATGGCTATAGCGTATACAGGCTGTGTGTGCTTAAAACTCACTGTGTTGAGACTCTTGAAAAGGTGTTTCGGGGCCAGCTGACCCCTGCAGTTCTTCACATACATGCTCCAATTAAACTCTCCATCTTTGCAACCTCAAAAGACAAACCCACTTAGACAATGTGTTTATAAAAGCATGGATAGATGTGTCAGTTGGTGTGTGTTTGTGTGTGACTACCTTTAGGCAACAATAACTTATGTCCATTCTTCTCACACCAGCCGGCTGGTTTCATGTCCCACGAGTCGGCGTTGGCCCAGAAGTCGTAGCATTCTGGGTAACCATCAAAGTGGAGCCTCACCCTGTAGCCTTGTATCTGAGAGGCAAAAGGGTAATGGAATTCTTAATACAAACGGGGAGCACGATCAATGTGGTCTAGTCACAAACAACTATTGGCACACGCACCTCTGCAACAGTGAGCACGCAGAACAGGGACGGGTGAGACGGGTCCAGCCCCTCCAGCTTCATTCCCACTTTAAAACTGTTCCTGCTTTGAGGAAGCGACTGGTGCTGCAAGACAAATGAACATCACAGCACAGTCTGAGACCAAAGACACAAAACCATCTGGTTATACTTTTTAAGAAAGTATCTAAAATTGGCAAGTATAAATGGGGGTAAAATACCTCTTTGAACAGTTTAACGGGAGCAGCGATGGCCCTCTCCTCTTCCAAGTAAGAAGGCCAGCTCCAAGCCCGTTTCTTATTGCCTGGGACAGTAGCTGAGGGTTGGGCAAAAAGATACACAAGTATTATGTACTGAGGTTGGTGCATGAGGACCTCCATCACATTCATGACAAACATACAGATGAGGATACAACTCTTCCCCAGTTTGAGATTCTTTTAATTCAGATCGTCGCAATTTACGTGACAAATTTTCACAAAATTGTGATAATTTAGTATGGTAAAGTTATTTAACCTTTAAAATGCATACAAAAAATGTGAAAATAAAAGTTAATGTATCAGTGGACAATCTGCAAGGGGTTTAATTAAATGATGTAGTATATAGTGAATCTGTTAATGCCTTGAATTTAGTTAACCATGTCAGTCATTTGAAGATTGTCATTGGATTGGGAACACTGTGATACAGGAAAACACCTGTCTCCATCCCTCCATTCTATTTACAGTGGCAGCATTCTAACATACCCAGTTTGGCAATTTTGGCACCTCTCCTGCCTTTCGTAGTTTTGGCCTTTTCCTACAAAAGGTGAAATGAAAGAATGAGTCAATAATCAGAACTATCAACTTTTTCCTCACCGATCTTGGTGTTTTCTCAACTTAAAGATGAAGAGATAATCATCAGACTAAAAAATTGAATCTGATACTTCAAATATGCTAACTACCTCTGGTTCCTCTTGGTTGTCTTCCTCTTCATCACCAGAATCCATATAGATCTTCCTCTTTTTGCGCACACGTTTACCCAGCCTCTCACCGTCAGCTGCTTGACTCTCCCTTGCCTCCCCTGGGGACGATCTGCCACTGGAGGGCTGGGCACAAATGGAGCTACAGAATTTGCCCTGAATGAGGGCGTCTCGGGCCACGCGGCCACCACAGGCCCGGCACCTTGACAACTCCCCATTTTGACCCATGTCTGCGCTGGAGCCAACCTCAACGCTGGGACCAACTTCCACACTGGGGCCCTCCGTACTGGGACCCTCTTCTAAAGACAGAAGCACAGGACCGGGGGCTGAAGGACAAAGTAAAGAGAAGGGATGGAACTTACCTGTGGAGCATTAAAAGTAAACACTGCCATTCTTTACAATAACAATGTTGTAAGAGTTAAAGATGAGCTATCGTACCTTTACCGTGAGATGATCCTGGCTTACTCTGATTGGCTGGAGCTTTGGCTGTACCAGTCTGTGATTGGCCCTCTGGTGGAGGGGTAGGAGTGTGAGACTGAGCTGGGTCCAAGGTCTCAGCCTGTGCCTTCTGCCCTTTGACCTCTAAGTCTGTAACGATCTCAAGCGTCCCAAATTCTGTCATGCGAAACTGAAAAACATAAGAGAGGTAGAGACGGATATGATAATCAGGGTGTCTCACCAGAAATTGTTGTAGTCGTGGTAAGTCACCCCTGATTCAGCTTGTCTCCTAAATAATGTACTTAGTACTCATTAAATAGATGGCATACCATGTGTGAAATAGTTCTCTCTTCTCCCCTGAAGTTTTTTGTTTTAATAAAAATGTACTATTTTCTTTTTTTATAAAGTAAGAAAAAGGTAATTTTAGGTAATTTGAGGCTATTGATGAAGTGGCTATTGATCACAACAGAAAACCCTGCTCTTACAAATCTATGTGTGATCCGAGACTTTCACACAAACATTCACACAAAATCTCTCGTACCCTTATGTCACTGCCTGGCAGCGTGGCAATACCGTCCTTCCAGTCCAGAGCACCCATCATATCAAACTCAGCACCCTGGGAGGGGCCATCACTGGGTGGAGTGTCGGTCATTACAACTCCTATGATATTCCCAACCTGCACGGACACAATAACGGTCACATTTAAGACATTGTCATATATTGACAACTGAAACAAGAAACATTACAGAGGACCAATATGCAACAGGGGTTGAGTAGAAAGGATCAGTCTACATCTCTGATTCAAACTAATGCACTGTTCTCCGACTACTGTGCCGACTATGTTTGATTATTACAGTGAAACAGCCCCTCTGTATGGTTTTGCTCCCAACAACAAACAAAAAACAAAACAACAGCGTCTTCCTGCACTAGTAAACATCACTACCAAACATCGCCTCTAGATGGCGAGTGTGTGCTGGCTTGCAGGATACACCATGCACTTCGATTTCAGACAAAACAGTCAATAATAATATTGTTTTGCTGGTCATCTAACGGGGCTATCCGTGCACAAACGGTCCCAATAGGATGAACCATCATCAGGATCATTGACAAACATGAGGAAAGATGTCTCAACTTGAAGTTAACCACACAACTTCATCTTTTCCTTGTTTTAACAGTATCTCCTAAAACCGGCTGTTTGCCTTGCTATGAACAAGCGAGAGGGTCATTGAATTATCACTTTTAAAGAGAACAGTGATTTCTGCGCCGACTGGCCGAACTTAAAAGCGTTTTAATCCCACTAATATTACGATATAACGTTTTAGTCCTGACGCAGGTTAAACACTGAATTAAGGGGATATTTTCTGTTTGCATGTCGGTCACAACCATGTGAAAAGTCAGCAACAGCCCGAGCTCATGGGTCTTGATTAAGTTAGACTTTGCACATGATACCTCAATTTTATTCCAGCCATAAATAAAGTGTGTGTAGGAGCGCCCATGATTAGCATTCGTCTTGTACAAAATGGCGGAGCCTAGGAAGAGGCCACCAACACGTTCAAACTATGTAAATTACTCAAGTTACCCATTTAAACAAATGGTGCAAAGGTGCTACGCGTCGAACAAACGCAGACGCTTGCTGTGTAATTTCCTGACTTTGTGTTTTCCGTCCCTCGAGTGATTTTCTTCACTTTCCCCTTGTCACGGAATGTCAGCCCGGGCTGCTAGCTAGCGCTGCCGTGAAGCTAACAGGCAGCTAGCTCCGCTCCGTTCACCTGAACCGGGGGCTGCTAGACGGCTAGCCGTAGCATTGTGACTGGATGCAGCCAGCTAAAGGACAATCCGTAATGAATAAGTTTCCCGGTTGATAACAACGGGAAAACGCATTTTACAACACGCCAATATTTCGCACAATAACACACAACACTCACAATCACACCGCGCCACTGTTACCGGCTTCAACAATGTTGCTTGATTAATTTCTTCAATAGAAACTTGGGAAAAAAAAAAAAAAAAAAAAAAAAAAAAAAACGATTTATTTTCTCCGTTTTAAATCAGAGTGTACATCATGTGAACTAACGCTCGTGAGCCAGACGAAGGCCGCCTTTTCAAATGTTGCCACTGTTAACGGCAATAAACGGCAATTAACGAGTATTAACGTTTAGAATGTGGAACTCACCTCGTTTCTGTTTTAACTCTTATTTAGAGCCGATAGAGGGATGCGCATGCGTGCAAGATGCGCTGCCTGACAACTTTGGGTCTCGGAAAAGTTCAGTTTACTATCGGTGGTCAATACTCGGCCTGTTTACACTTATAACACGCCCCAAACTCAGCTCAGTGCCGATATAACGAATACCGCCGATAGGCTGGAGCTCACGTTCCCTCTCAGCTCACAAGTATTTCCCCGAAGAAGTACGACTGTGTCTCAATGGAGCGCAGGACCGCAGTGTCTTCACTGACCGTTGGCGAGCGGTTGGTCCCCCCTGTTGTCAAACTGGCCGTTTTCGCCCAACGGACAAACCGTCTCCGCTCCGTTAAAACTACTCATATGGATGAAAAATGCGAACACACGGTACTCAGTGTGTACAAGCCGTTGATAACTGTACTATTAAAATACGCAGGCCTGTAAAATAAACCAGACTGATGTGTTTTTTTGGGTTTTTTACCCCCCTAAAAAAAAAAAAAAAAAAAAAAAAAAAAAAAAAAAAAAAAAAAGACCCAAATGCGTATCTGCACAAGAGTCTGGGCCGGTTCTGCTGTTAAAAACACATCTACAGTCATGTCGGCTGAATGTTAAAACAGCCCCGCTGAATGAAGTCGGACAGGATGGTTGAGTTCAGCCGAAACAAGCCTGAATAAAACACTGCGTTTAATTCGATAAATGACTAATGTCGGTTCACATTTGGCCGAAATTCAACATCCGAGCCGACAGAGTATCGGACTGTGTGGTGTCACCTACAATGGCATCACTGGATGTATGGTTTATGGCTTTTTAATGTGACAGATAATCCATTTAATTTAATAGTGGGGTTACTCCGGGTGGTGGTTCCTTCCTGGTGTTTTTATATTCATTTGAAGTATTAGTTTAATCGCTTAACTACTCATGTTTAACCACAATATATATTTCTGTATTCAATCCCTCCCACATAGGGCGGTTATGGTTCCTCCGGTAGAATAAAGCTGCTGATTTTATTGGCCGTTTTTAAGCCATAATTATGATGATATACACCCGGTTTTAACACAAATACCAATTAATTAATAGCTGCGTATTCGGTGCGTAAAGCTAACAGGTATAATAAAGAGAGAAAGTGTTTATTTCAGTCAACAAAGGCCGCCCTGAGACGAGGTGAGATGAGTTCAGTGGACGGCGGCAGAAGCGGCGGCGCTGGTGTTCGTCGTCCTTCTCGCCGCTAGGTGGCAGTAGAAGCCCACTTTTCAAAGAGGATTAACGGGGTTCGTGCATCGGTGCTGCAGCCTGGAATGATTTTGTAATATAACAACCAAGAACGAACCATGAGATGGCATTCAAAGGCAAAGCGGTGGACTCGAAGGTGAGGGGACAGTGGACGTGTCCTGGGTAATGTCCCCGTGAACTGTCAGTCTGTCGGGGTCGACGGATTATGGAAATCATGCGCGGTTAAATAATGCGGAGAATATATCACGCTATGTTACGCCAGAAGTCTGTATCTGTGTACCACACAGATTATAATCCTAACTAGATGCTGCATTGTGATATATTCTTTTATAATCCCACAGACCGTGCTCTCCAATCTGCTGCTGTGTCTGCTCATATTTTACTCTCTGTTCTACATGATTGGGAGCGTTTGCTTCGGTGCCTTCAGGTGAGAATCTCTCACACGCATGCGCGCAGGCGGTATGTAGTCTACTGGTTCTGTAGGCAAATAAAATGTCAAGTATAGTCTGCAGTTTGTATTTATAAGGTTGTGAAATGCATGCACAGAAAGCAGGAGGTGCAGGGGGGGTCAACAGGGTCCAAACAGTTTACGTTTGACTCGGTTCATTTGTTTATGGATCCACCTTTGCAGCGGTGATTGTAGAGGTGAGATTTACAGTTGTTACTTTATCCACACCATGTGACCTATATCCGGAGCATCCGTTTATTTAGACAACTTTGGAGTGGTTTAACACACTCTCTTGCAATTTCTGAAAATAGTTTACCCTTTTATTGTATATTCAATCCAGTTCTGACTTCTTATTTAGGCTGGATCACTTTGACGGATTGATTCCATTCGACTTCAAAACCGAACCTGCTGAATCCAACTCCAAATACCTGGGTGAGCACCCTAAATGCAGCCAATACGATCAACAATGAGAGTTAACTTCTTTTTCACTTCCTGTATTTCTTCACTGTTTGTCTTCCTCAGTGAACCTCCTGTCCTTGGAGCTCACCTACTTCTGCAGCGGCCTTTTTTTTGCTGCAGTTGTGAGGAGGAGGGTGTGGGACTACGCCCTCACGGTCACACTTCTTCATGTAATGATCACCAGTCTAGGTGAGCAGAAATCTAACAATACGTGTTCCCGGGTACATACATCGTGAAACTGAATGATATGTTTCCATGCTGCAGTTATGTTGGAGTTTCCCATGGTGTGGCAGTGGTGGCTGGCTTTAGGTAAAACAAACATTACTTGTAACTTATCTGTTGATTATTGCGTTTAACTCTATTAAATCAATTATTTTTGATGCTCTATGTTTTTTTTTTTTTTGTTCCACAGGTAGCGGCTTGTTTCTGATGATATGCAACGGTCAGCTGATAGCTTACTTCACCTGCCAGAGCGACCAAAGCTACGCATCTTTCAGCATCTACTGAAAGACAGGAAGCCACTCGCAGTATGAACTGTTTCCTTAACAGTCTTGTGAAGTGAGGTAGAAAGGATCAGACCAGATGCTCTCATCCTGGAGACACCCATTAAGTTCTCAACAGTGATGGGCTTTTTGTGTTCGACACTAAAAAAAAGAAAGAAAAAAAACTCCTTCCCACTTCCTCACCATCAAGTCGGAACTGGGTCCGATTTGTGTTCAAGGGTTGACAACAGGCATCCTTTGGTTTTATGTGAATGCCACAAGGAGATGCTCTGTGTCCATTGCTTGTGATGCACAATGCCTCTGTTACTGTGCAGGATTTTAAGGCAGCCTGTTAAGTATTTCAAAACCCTTTTGTAAGCCGCGAATGCAAAGCATAACGGGAAAGTTGCAATACATGTTTGTGGTATATTTTAAAGATAAATGTTAAGTGTTAAAAAATAAAGCTGCTTCAGATTGAGTGTTTATTCTTCCATTTTCTGACACATTATGGTAGCTAGTACTTGTGAAATAGTAACCAGCCCATTTCACATTATGAACTGATGCTTAAAATAACTTATTTTTTAGTACCCAATGAGACATGCAGTGTAAGTGTAAGAATCAGTTTGCTTAAGTTTTTAAAAATAGACTTTGATTTAATAATTTGTGACATAAAAAAATAAATATTTGAACAAACATGCTCCCAGAGGGATTGGTGTTATGAAACCGGCTCTGCTGCCACCTACTCCACTGGGTTCATGAAGGAGAATCCCGGGAAGGCCTGGCTGGTCCCGCCCCCCTGACACCGCTCATTCACAGAGGTAGGGACTGGTTGTAGCGTGAACTCTGGGTCAATGTAGCGGATATCACAGGGACCAGTCTGGAGAGTCAAGAGGAATAAAGAAACGCCAGAGTACACTGTCAATTGCTTTTTGACAATTGAATGCACTCCATTCAGTCCTGAATCTCTCCTACCACTTTTGGGATGAACGGAGGTCTAACTTTCTTGGCCAGGAGGTCGTCCCAGTTGATGGATGCAAAGAAGGAATGTTCCTGCAGCTCAACCTAGCGACACAATGAAATTAGACCCTCTGTGGTTATGTGCATCATTGTTTGTCTCTCCTCAGGAATTTATTTTTGTGTGCACTTACAAGGTCATGGCTCCCACCTAAGCGTTTGGAGACATCTCTTTCCAGCAATCCCTCGAAGAGTGAGCAACAATCTTGAGACCCCCCACTACGCAGCTTCAGAGGGGCGTGAAGTATGTTCTCAAACATCTCTGCTTTGCTACGGCTGTAAAATGGAGGCTGACAGAAAGGACAGGGAGATGGAGTAAGGCGAAGATGCTGAGGAAGGGGATAGGATTAAAAGATAACTTCAAATCCTCAACTCACCAGTCCATACAGCATCTCAAACAGTACAGTGCCGAGGCCCCACCAGTCCACTGCTGTACTGTATGGGTGGCCTTGTAGCACCTCTGGGGCGAGGTATTCCGGAGTCCCACAGAATGTATGCATAATCCCACCAATGGCAACGCCTTCTTTACAAAGCCCAAAGTCAGTCAGCATCACATGACCCTCACTGTCCAGCAGGATGTTCTCTGGTTTGAGGTCTCTGGCAGACAAACAGATGGGACAAAAGTGTTAGTCTACAGATTCCTGCAAAAAAAATGTGTTTTAACTGATATTGCTGTTGTTTTGTTTAAATTTCCTCTGGTTTTACGTCACTTTTCATTACGGTTTATCTTTTAATATGGTATTTGAGAACATGCAGAGCTCTGTTATCAAAGTGAACATTTCATTTCAATTCCCTGCATGAATCAATTAAACATGAGCAAAGAGCAGTGAGCCAAGAAAAATGTGAAAGAGTGACTTTGCAATGGCTTGTCTATTTGTGTGTGTGTGTATGAACCTGTAAACAATGTCTAGAGAGTGGAGGTAGCCCAGGGCCATGGCCATCTCTGCAGCGTAGAAAGGAGCCCTGGTTTCAGGAAATGACCCCTCCCTCTGAAGGTGGTAGAAAAGCTGAGAAGAAAGAGGTGAGAAGGGGAATCTTTAAAACTAACTTGTATGTGTAGTCTTCAGAAATATGTAGCTATTTCTGTTGTTTTTATGCTTAATATTTGTAAAAAATGTTGGTATATACTGTATACGATACCAAAATTGGATTGTTTTGAACTTTTGAAAGTTGCAGGCAAAGGGAGACTGTCATTCATTTCACACCTGTTTTTCACCATACCACAGTTGACAGAGAGAAGTAATTATTAATCACGTACCTCCCCGCCATTAACGTAGTCCAGGACGAAGTAAAGCACGTTTATTGTCTGAAAAGAGAAGTGGAGCCCCACCAGGAATGGATGTTGTAGTCCCTTCAGCAGCACGCTCCTCTCAACCATCACATGCCGCTGCTATAGACACACAACAGATGCAGTAGATAAGGTAGATACATTAGTTACAGTGGATACAGTATATGTATGGATGGATAGATGGATAAATAGTTTACCTCTTTCCTTTTGAAAATGATCTGTTTCTGCAGCACTTTTACAGCATAGTAGCCTCCATGTTTTTTATGTCTAGCGAGCAGCACCTGTACAGGTTTGAGCTGTGTCATTAAATGTCCCATAAAAAAATCTCACAAGCACAAATACAAAAATGTACGAGAATAAAAAAAATCCTACCTTTCCAAAGCTTCCTTTGCCGATAACTTTGAGGTAATCAAAATCTGACGGTTTCATCCTGGTTAGCAAGACGGAGAAAAACTGTCAGATATGTGTTCATAGGAATACTCCTTAACTGTTTATCACTGATTACTTAATTTGTGGTTAATACATGATTTATTAATGAACAGAACAGTTAATAAGCTATAACAATGCGTAAATAAAAAATATGTTTTCGATTCCAAGGTTGTTACTACACATTTAGGCAAAGGGACCATGTCACTGGTAAATGTCCTCGACCTAGAGGAGTGGACAACTCTGGCTTTTTTTCTATTGTGACTTAGTTTTTGGCATCAGGTGGTAAAATAACTTACTGTAAGGTTTCTGTGTTCACTGAGCTCTGAGGAGAAAGGAGAAATCGGTAAAGGAAAGGTCAGGAGGTCAGATTTAGTTTCACCTCTTGTCATTTTGCCTCTTTGTCTTTAAAGTAAATAACCCTGTACTCACCACTGTGCCTCTCTCATCCTTCTCTCTTCTCAGCCGGCTCTGTCGCAGAAGGGTTTTCTGGGTGTCCAGGCTTCAATCAGGAGGTCAAAAAAAATTATAGTTACATGTGGGCTTTTTAGTTTAAAAAGAAAAAATCCACTTCAACCAAAACTAAAAAAAGTTGTAAACATGATTTTTTTTTTTTTTTTTGGTGTACTTACTGTTGGCAGAATTGCTGACTGGAAACACATTTGTGTAGGAATTCACTGAATTCAACTTTCTTTCCCTTGAGCAGAGCTGTAAGCCAAGCAGTGGATTAGCTGGTCCATTATATAGGAGTTCAACAGCTGTAACGTTAATATGAAACTATTATCACAATTATTATCACAAATAAGTAATGTTTTCTACTTAAATATTACTAAAATATCTTATTCTCATTTCTGTTTTCTAATGTAATATTCAATTTGGTCTCTAGCGTTGGCTCAACGTTACTTTTGACTGTACTACGTGAGCTCGCGGTCAGACTTAACCTAAAGAACGCAGGTGAGCAAGACTTACCTGAGAGATATGACGCGAGCCCTCTCATTTTGGCATAAGTCAACGGCCGGTGTTGAGTCACAGTCATCTGGACAAAGACAGACTGACTGACTGGGTGTTTTTTAAAAACTGAAATAGAGTAGGAAAAAGTTTGGTTGGTTTTGAAGGCGTGCTTCCCAGTCGCAGTCTCCCCGCCTGTCCCAAACTTTCAAAGTGTGGCTGCTCCGTTTAAAGCCCGCTGACGTAGGAGACGCAGAGGAGCACCGGCAATGCTGCGTTAAAGGGCCCTCGGAGATGTCGAAATTATGACGCGTGCGCACATGCGCGACTTAAAGTGATTAAGGTCCTATGTCTTTGCCATAGGTTGTTGCTTTAAATTCTGATTGACTGAATCAATGTCATGGATACAATAGAAACACAAAATAAAACTATGAATACGGTATAAAAGTTAAATATGAAAACCACTTTTATTACCAGCTGCAGCAGCAGTGTTTTCACCTGGCAAGTCTGAGTGTGATTCAGGTTTAGGGTTCTGCAAACAGCTGCAGATCATCAATTTCTTAATAATGTTATAACATTTACAACTGCAGATTTGATGAATTGCTGACAATTAATGACTTAAGCCCACTAACATTTATAACTGCAGACTTGATGGCACACAATAAATTGAAAAACAACCACATTAACCTTAAATCTGCTGGTATCACTGGTTTGTAGCGGATCTTTAAAGCATTATAAGCTATAATAAAGCCATTAATTAAATGTATAAACCCTTCATGAAGCCTGTCTTTTTTGAAAGGCGCACCAAATAAATAGGCCATATACCATGCACAATATAGTACAGATTTAATAATAATAAAATAATCAATAATACCAAAGCATAGAACATGTTTAGTAGGTACAATCCATAGCACCAAGGGGGTCAACAAGTACACAGTAAAAAGTAAGCAACAAGTGAGGAAATACTTTAGGTCTTAAGGTAGTGAGTTGTCAGCATGTGAAGGCAGCAGAGTAAGCTCAGTGCCTTGTACCGGTATCGGTATCGGCCTGTAAACTGACCCAATTGATTTTATCATAGGAGCATTCTTTCTTCCTTTAGGCCTCTTAATTTTTCACAGTTGATTAGAGGGAGGAATGTATACCACCAGTAAGTCTGTGAGTGGGCGGCAACACTAATGTACTGAATTAATGTGCGTGTCTGATAGCCAACATGTAGAAAAAGATCAACACCGCACAACCCCAGAGATTTGCAGCACACACTTTTCTTTGGAACCTAAGGATAGTTTATGGGTCATGGAAACTAAACTACATGTTTAAAGGCATGCCATAATTCCAGCACATGACACCTCTGTATCTGTCTTCCTGTTTCATGTGGCTGCTGCAAGCCTGAGAAAGGACAGGGCCTCTCCACATCATCACAAACCAAGTTTCATGCTTGTGATATATGACCAAACCCCAGTAGCATCTCACATATATGTATAATGGCTAGTTGTTTTATATCATAGCAGTTTATATACACTCCAGACATTCAGACACAATTAATCCAAATAATCTTGTTGTTGAATGAATAACATAAGGAAACATTTATATCAACATATCAACAACACAATCATACATTGTGTAAATTTGAAAATAAAGAGGAACTATCTTGAGTCTGGCAAAAACAGATTCTTGAGAGAGGAGAGGTACAAAGATTCCTCTTTTCCATCCGTAAAGGAAAAAAGTTAAAGACAATACACTCATTTAGGATATGAAACTGGGGTTGTTGTGAATCAGATAAATGGGACATGAAGTGCACATACTGAAATAACATCAAGTTTGTTCCGGTGTCTGCTTCTAAATTGGGAGCTGCTGGGTTCAGACTTGGTACAGGGTGTCTTCGTTACTGTGGCAGAAAGCCGATCCTTGAACAGCAGCAGGGGGGAGGTCCCCCTCTGTTACAGCGCTGGCTTCCCCCTGTCACCCCAAAGTGAACTGGTCTCTTCTGGTCTGACCGACCGGCTTCAGTTTGACACCTCTTGTCACATCACTCCAACGGCATTGGAACTAGCTGGGGCTGGTTTTCGCTTCTCCTGGCATCCAACACATTCATCTCTACAGTCTAACAACATTCCTACAAGAGAAGGAAACCCACCCCGAGATTCAGCAGATCAGCCAACGCCACCAGAACGAACAGGCTCGCTGGTTCAGTCCTCAAGGCTAACAGGAGGGGAAAGATGAACAAACTATTTCTGCATAAGGACAGCTAATACACCATGTAACTTCTGTTCTCAACCATAGCTCCATTACCATCAGCATTCATCCTCTCTTCCCTAACTATTCCATTCAAGAATCAATCTCATTCACATCCTTTTAACCGTCATTAACTTTTAGATAAATGGTGTCTCTGTCATGTCTTTTACTCATGGTCATGTACACACAGTCAGAGAACTGGGAGTCATGTCAGCTGGGGACATATTTGTGGTTGACATTGGAAATGGTCAAATCATCTTGGTTTCAGACTTGGTTCAGCAGCAAAAAATAAGTAAAAAAGTGACAGTACAATTTGTTTCTTTAAATTGTCTAGGATATGGAAATAATTTGTTTAGACACTAAATATAATATGAAACATATTATTGTACTGGCTCAGGTAATGTGACAAGGAGGCAGTCCATGCAAGTTTTATACTTAAACCAACACAATGTATTAAACTACAGGATCAAAACAAACACTGGAGTGTGCAGATAAGTAAAGTCAGTAATGAAAGCACTGCATGCGTGTGTCATGTGAGCTGTGAAGGTGTTGAAGCTGCAAAATCAAACGGTAACAATGAATGGTGGAATTCCGCTGTAGCCGGGGAGAGACGGAGTGAGCACAGGGGCCAGCATTTGTCACTCAAGGGCCAAGGTGAGTCTAATCAAGCTAACGACCCTCTATTGACAGCCAACTGCCTGCTCAGGTTGGCCAGGACAGCCTGAGTATTTATACACTAACTTAAACAAAGGTTCTGAATATTTCTTCCACAACTTCCTTTTTGTTATTAAATTCTATTTTAAGCACTTTTTTTTAAAGCATTTTTTTTTTATTAAATAAATTAAATCAACAGCGTGTCTTTTAAGGGTGTTACAGATTATAGGAGTTATTGGGTGTGTTTTATACAGCAGGTTTCTTTACACAGTATTATTCAGTATGAACAGTACATTTTTTATATTGAACACACGTGACAGCAGTATTTTTTCTCTCCTGTAGATGGAGACAGGAAAGCAGGGGATTTCTTGTAGTAGACTTACTTTTTTTTGAGTGTGAATTTGTAGCCTGCCTGTCAGTGAGCAGCTTTTTTCTCATCACATTTTCCCTTTACACATTGCTCTATGGCTACTCTTGATTTAAAGCCCAAGAGAGGAATGCAGGATCAGACAATATTGAATACTTTCCTTTGAGAGCAACAATGACATTCTCAGGTTCCGGCATCTCAATTGTGAGGATTTACAAGTTCCCCCAGTTTAAAATCATCATAAATTGAACATCTTTGGGATTTGCAGTGTTTCACTGAACAATTAGAGCAAATTGAAAATATGGTACATCTTCATCTTTGAGTGATACCATCAAATCAGGTGTAAACATTGCATGAAAAATAATTATTTCATCATTAATGTACACTTACTCAAGTACTGTGTTCAAATACAGATACTTCTCAAATATTTTCTTTCACTCTCACCTTATACTATAGAGACAGAAAATTAATTGGCAACTGTTATGATAATTGTTTTAGAGATTATTTGTGCAAAAATGACAAATATTTCATGATTCCAGATTTTCAATTTTGAGAATTTGCTCTTTTCCCTTCAGGTAGGCCTGTTGTAATAACTTATTCTTAATGCTTTTGAGGTTTGGATGTTGGTTGGACAGAAAAAGCATTATGAAGGTTTCATTTTAGGATTTTGGGAAATTGATACTGCCATTTAGCGGGGTCTTTTCTGACTTTTTTCAAACAAACAATCAATCCATAAATGGAGATGAATCCATTGAGATTATAATCAATTGTTACAGTCTTATATAAAATAGTTAAAATGTTGCTCTACCTCAACGAATTTAAACAATAAAATGCTGCTCTTACATTCATGCATGAGTTATAATAATCTAACAATATTATAAATAATAGTACAATATGGGGCGGCTGTGGCACATGAGGTAGAGCGCTTGACCCACAACCACAAGGTCGGTGGTTCGAACCCCTCTACAGGCAACATGCCGAGGTGTCCTTGAGCGAGACACCTAACCCCAAAATTGCTCCCCGGGCGCTTCATTGCAGCCCACTGCTCCTCCGGGATGGGTCAAATGCAGAGAACCGAATTTCCCCATTGTGGGACTAATAAAGGCTTAATTATAATAAGTGACTGCATTGTACACTTTCTGCAGAATGTTTTGTTTAAGATGGAGCGGTGAAGCAACATGTTATTTTGTAATCAAATGTGACCTGATGAGATGTGGGTCCACTGCAGCTGTATTGTTGGTGTCTTGTAAACCCATGAGGGTTTATCTATCTATCTATCTATCTATCTATCTATCTATCTATCTAGATAGATAGTACATTTTCCCGATACTTATATACTTTAAATAACATTGTCATTGCAGGACTCTTCTTGTAATTGTTGTATTATTACTTTAACTTAAGTGGAGGATTTGAGTAAAACTTTTGTCATGTTTTGGTTTGTGTTGCCCTGCATATTTCCGATGTTTTGCGCGCGCGCCCCCTAGAGCGCGCGTCCAATCGGCAGCGCGCGCGGCGAAGGGGCGGGGTCGCGCGGAGTCAGCGCAGCCAGGGATGAGAAACTTGTCCCGGATATTTACCTAACTATACCTGGCTCTTCCGACGCGCCCCGTCCCGAGCTTTTCACAGCGGATAGTCTGAGGAGTATGATCCGTCTCTGAAGCGGGACGACTGAGGTACACATATCTTCTTTTTTTTTGGTCTTTTAAACATTCTCTTCCCAAAAAAAGCAGCCACTTGGCCAAGTTGTAGTTACGAGGACGGCTGTGGTTGGAGGAAAGTTTGCCAGTGAAGTGTTCCTCCTTTTGGGTGTAGCTGTAGAAAACTTTCAGGTTGTCAACAGGTTCCTTGTTGGCGCTGTGGTTCAAAGTACAGGCAGGTCACAGCAGAGTTCATTATCGACAGACTGGGACAGTCAGACAATATAAATATGTGCCTAAGACACCGAGATAGGGCCTGTTTATTCGTTGGTATGTGCACGTTTGGTAAATCACTAGGGGCCATCACTTAGTGTTTTATGTCCCACAATGTACACTTTTAACTTGAATAGATAAAGCTATGGCAGAAATGTGTGTTAAAAGCAACATAAAGTAAGATAACTCTTTTATTTCCTAATCTGTATCTGTCACGTTGACACAAACCGCATTATATCAGATATAGACGCGAGATGCAAAACACCCAGTGAGGTCATACGTCTCTACATCATGATGAGGTTTTATAATTAGAGCATTTGCTTGTAAATTCATTAGAGGCCTGCCTGTGAGAAGGGTCATTATGGAAAACAAGTCACCAAGCTGGGAACAGCTCGGTTTTAATATATTCAGAGTGTGTCACTGTGTTCAAACATTAACTCACACACTGTGTGTCCTTTCAGAATCAGTGTGAGACAGGCTGGTCGGGATCCTTTAATCATTCACCTGCAAACCAAGACAGGACACATGTACGTACACACACTTGCATGCACAAAGATGCACACACACTCATATATATTGAGGTATTATCAAAGCAAGGTATTGGGTTTAAACATGTATTAGTAGTGCATGTATGTGTGTGTGTTTGTAATCCCGCTGCGTGCATTGCTCCCAGAGGCTGGTCTGAGATCAGTCTTAGTGTAGTGTAGATGGGCGTGTTCAACTCAGAAATGTTTAACATTCTTATCATTCAGCTGCCTGTGTAAGGCGGAGAGACGCAGCAGGGAGAGCAGCAGGGAGAGGGAAGGGACATGTTCAGACCCAGGCCAAAATAATAAGGAATTACACAAACACACACACACACACACACACACACACACACACACACACACACACACACACACACACACAAAAACACAGTCACTCCTTCGCATTCACACTGCATTACTCACTGCAGCCCGATGCTCCATACAGCACATATATTACTCATCACACAATGTCATCCTGAGGGAGGTGCATTAGAAGACAACAGTCTGGAAACATCTGACACTGTTTTTGTGGTTGTGTGTGCGTGTGTGTTTCCAGGTCCGCATTCAGTGACAAGCTGAGGGCAGAGGTTTTGTCTTGAGAAGGAGGCAGAGTTACCGTGGTAACAGACATGCCAAAACCGGACCTGCTCTGCCTAGTTCAGCTGCTGGACGGCACTATCGAGACCTTCAGAGTCAGCGTGCGTAACACACACACACACACACACACACACACACACACACACACACACACACACACACACACACACACACACACACACACACACACAGACACACACTGTTTCCTGTCTGTTGTTGAAGAGATCATATGTTATTCCAATCTGTCTCTGTGCTCTGCTAATGATCGTAGCGTCAGAGTATGATACAGTGACCGACTACTCTTTCATGTTCCCATTGATCCACATCTCTTGTTTAACTCTGTGACCTTGGTTTGAAGGACACGCTCACCTCTTGGAGCTAACAGAGGTTGTCACACTTAAAAAGGGCCTTTAACATCATCAGCATATCGTGTCTTACACAGTATACTCACACACACACACACTGACAAGCATTAACACACACACATGCAGGAAATCACAAATATTGCTTTCTAGGACAGAAGCTGTGCGGCATCTTTATGTGATCAGTGGGAGAACGCTGCGGTTGTTTCCAATATTAAAGTCTCCATTAGGCTCTTTTTTTACGACTCCTGTGTTTCTCGTGTTGATATAAGATTTATTGTGTTTTACAAGATTTTCACTGATGAATGGCCCATTTAAACCGATCTTCACCCTGATTTTGTGTCCACACGCACATCAAGAATGATTTTGTTTCCTGCTGAAAGAACTCACTGTTCAGCAGAGTTTACAATAAACACGGTCCTCTTGTGATGTGAATGTGCTCCTACAAGTGTGGAGAAAATGCAGTTGAGCTGCGGGTTTTCCCTCAGAGTTAAATAGTTAAACAAAGTGTTTTTCACCAGGCTATATGCAATATTAATTGTTTTTGTCTGATATACAACCAACTTCAATATTTAAAATTACCACGGACAAACTCACAGATTTATTAAAAACTATTTTTATTTTCCTATCTATGTATTAGGCACGACTGCAACATATGGCACTGTATTTTCTACATTTACAAATAAGCAACGGGTAAACGTCAGTCAAAGTTTTGGTTGATATCAATGTTTATTTGTTGTTTCCATATCTCAGAAGCAGGATGAAGGTGTTATTCTGTTGGACCAAGTATGCGACCACCTGGGCCTGGAGGAGAGGCAGCTCTTCAGTCTGCAGATCAGAGAATCCAGCACAGCCATCGCCTCAATCACAGCCAACACACACTCTCCTGTGAGCTCACTGTTCATCTGCTGAGCATTTGGGCTGGGAATGTAACGTATTGCACTCGCTGATTGCTGTTTAGACGATGATTACCACAGGGTATGCTTACATAAATGCTTTTTATTTTCAGCCCCAGTTAGCCATTATACTTAATGAATTTCTTTCTCTCAGAGATGGTTGGAGCCCGAGAAACCCTTGAAGAAGCAGATAAAAGGTATCTGTCATTTTCTGGGTCCAGGGAATTCACTGTTTTTACTGAGTTATTTCTCTAGACAAGTATATGTTTTAAAAAAATATATATATATGTTACAATATATTTAAAGATAGGGGGTGTAGAACAGAAGAGGATTAAGGTAAACCTGCAACTACAGATAGATGCTGTTCCTCTGCAGGTCTTGCATCTCCCTTTTATCTGAACTTCAGAGTACGATTCTTCATGTCTGATCCTAACTCTCTGCAGCATGAACAGACAAGGTTAGTATATGTGCCTCTCAGTTTTGTGTGTTTTTACAGCAGTAATATGTCCCTATAAATTGATCTGTAGAAGTAGTTTGACTCACAAAGGTCCTTTTCAGTGGGATTATGTATAAAAGTGAATGCGTGGGTTTGTAAAGTTCCTCTTGTCTGGTACCTGCAGGCACCTGTACTTCCTCCAGATCAGGAGTGACATTAGAGAAGGACGGTTAGTAACACACAAACTTAACCGCTCTTCCCCCTATGCACAGTATGATTTTAGCTAATACAAGTTGTAATCATGGAGTATGATTGCAGGTTGCAGTGCCCGCTGAGTGCAGCTGTAGTGTTGGCCTCTTACGCCGTGCAGTGTAAGTCTTATCTCTTTCCACAGAAACAAATGATTAATGACTTAATAATAACTGAGTGAGTAATTACTCCTGTTGAGGATGCTCTCAATGAGCAGCAGCTCTCTTACAGTAGCCCAGATGTCAGCGTGTGAATGCGTGCATCTGGTTATGTGTCAATGCTCAGTGTCTCTTTCCATCGCCTGCAGCGGAGATGGGGGATCACTGTCCATCTCGACTCCCTGGTTACCTCTCCAAATGCTACTTCATTCCTGAACAGGATGAAGACTTCCTGTCCAAAGTGGAGGATCTTCATCCACAGCACAAGTAATACAGGCAGCTTCATTACATCTAGTTGCCACCATCTAGTTCTTGGTGATGTATATGACTCTCTGTCTGTGTGTGTTTGTGTTCCCAGGGGGCTGAAGCAGAGCGAAGCAGAGCTATGTTTCCTCAACACAGCACGGACGCTGGAGCTGTATGGGGTGGAGCTGCATGCTGCCATGGTAGAGAGATTCCCTCGAATAGATATTCATGTAATTCCTCTTTACTCTTCTCATGTGTGACATTTTTTTCATCATTCCCTCGTTGTCTTTTAGGACATCAATGACGCCCCTCTGATGGTGGGTTTGGCCTCCAGTGGTGTTGCAATATTCTGCAATATGATTTGCTCAAGTTTCTTTCCCTGGTGAGTGTTGACGAAGTTAATTATATGTTCCTTGTACCTGTATTTCTTCTTTTCCTTCAACCAATTGCGTTCTTCACTTTTAGGGGAAACATCATCAAGATTTCATTCAAGAGGAAACGCTTTCTTATACATCTGAAACGTAAACATGTGAGTCCGTCTGCCACTAATTTATTCAAATAGCTCTGAACAAATTATGCTTTTAATTGCTCTACAAACCTGGCTGATGACTCCATTAAATATTGAGCTGTAATTTAGGACATTATAATTTATACACTTGTCATGGTCTACATAGAATATAACATTGATTGATGGTTCATATCCACACATGGCAGGTTTTCTCTTTGTGTTTATATGTGTGACAGGATATAAATCATTCATAAAAAATGTGAGAAGAAGCAGTTTTTTTTATTTCGGCAACAAATGCAACCTGAGCATCTTAAGTTAGAGATGTGACCTTGAATATTGGAGTCGCAAAGAACTCCAATATTTTAAGCATTATAAAAAAATAATTACTCTGTATATTGCAGGGGGAGACCCAGGATTGTGAGGTGTCTCTGGTTCTGCCCTGTGCCAAGACCTGTAAGAACCTGTGGAGGTCCAGTGTGGATCATCACTCCTTCTTCTGCTCCAACCGGACTGTCAGGAGCCCCAAACACAACAACAGCACGGTTCAGGCCTACAGAAAGTTGATAACACAACACCTGGGGCTAGGCAACAGTAAAACTGACAGGTGGGTGTTGCCTGTGCAAATATATTTGCATGGATATTTTTGTCACAAACACTGAAAGGTTTATTGTCCCTTCTTATTTGCAGTGGTCCAGTGTGCCAGCGTGTTGTGGGGGGGATGGTGTGGAACCCAGTCCTGCAGAGGTCGATTTCATCAGAGCAGCTTGAAACCAAGAGCCTGCCGTCTAGATCGCCCCCAAACACCCCCAACTGGTACGGCCTGTAGGATCAACCACCACTCTATGTTCTCAGCTGCAGTCAAACATCAATCTAGCATTTCTTTTCCTTTTTTTAACTCAGGTTATATCATCGATAAAATCTTACACTCACCTGGTTTTGTTTGTTTGTCTCTCTGGCAGGCGAAGTCCTCGAGTTCGCCACGGCATCAGTAAACCTCGGCCATCCTCAGTTGAACTGAGCAATGACATGAAGGACATGTCGGAGGGGGAGGACGTCTTCTACACATACAGGGCGTCTGTGAGCAGCAGCAAGGACAGTGAGGGAGACTCTTCACCGTATCAGTAAGTATCAGTTACAGAAATGTGTCTTCTTCTTAGGTACACCCCTAAACTCTCTAAATGAAATGGGCTATGAATATATAAAAGGAAATTTAATCATTTTTACACCGACATTGCATTCGCATTTGGTGCAATTTAAATAACATCATTAGTGACAGCTGTTGACACCACATTTAGCTAGTTAATGTTACTTCAGTGAGTTTGCCAAACCACTTAAAGTAACTTCCAGCTGTTTTCATCTTCACCCGCCTTTTGCATGCTCCTTTCTGCAGTAGTTATCCTCAGCCAAAGACTTTATTTGATAGAGAGGAATCACCACTCTGTATTATTTTGTTATAACTGGTACGTAAGTTATCAATGTTCATATACTATGAAAACAACAAAAAAGGGCTTATGCTTTTATTCATAAAAAAAAAAAAAAAAGGTTGCAATTTTAATTGCAAAATTGGTCAAAAAGTATGAATTGAACAGGCCAAAAATGTGTTGGCAAAGCATTAAAGTTGAATAAAATATTATGATATAAGATTATTCAGAATTGTATCACACCTGTAAATCATGTTAATCTGCAAATCAGAAAGAAAAAAATGTCTTTATTTTATCTCATCTCTTAAAGCCGAGGGACAGAGGCTTTGTTACACATTGACGACAGTATCGGAGAGGAGGATGGTGACCACATCTCACACCACTACGACAAGGTCTGTTATGTTCCCATAAACTCAAAACAAGTGTATTGCTGTATATCCATCAATGTCTCCATCGATTCTGAGTGCTTGTGTGTATGCAGGGTGCTCTCGGCGACGGTGACCTGATGCTCATATGTATTGCCCCCGATCATGACGGCAAGTTTGGCTTCAATGTTAAAGTGGGTCTCTCTCTTAAACTCTTTGTGTGTCTCTTACCTTCAGGTGTGGCAGGCAGCGTTTTACGTTGTTTTAATTTATTAATACACATTATGTTTGTGTTGTCACTTGACTGCTCTTGCTCCATCTAATTGCCATAACTCCTCCTAGGGTGGAGTGGACCAGAAAATGCCTCTAGCCATATCCCACGTTAAACCCGACTCTCCGGTAAGAACCGACGTGGGTGTGTTTGTGTTTTGCGGTGTAGTGTCTCCAGGTGGTGTCAAAATAACATTATGATGAAATGTTAACACAATATGGACTGATGAATGATTAGGAAAAATTTGTCAATTCATTGATCGCTTCATTGGTAGCTCACCAGAAACATTAGTTTGTAATTACCTCCACCAAGGAGGTAATGTATTTGTTTTATATATATCAATATATACGTAAATATATAAGGGATTAATTGTGTCATTCATTTGTCAAGATAAACCTTTGGGTTTTGGATTGTTGGTCGGAAATATCGTTACCTTTGGCTCTACGATATTTTAAACACTTTTCACTATTTCGGTGCTATTTTTGACGATAAGTCGATTCATTTAGTCACATTAATTGATACTTAAAATGGGAAATAACTTTCGTATAGGTGGTATCTGGTGGACAAACTATTTACTGGTGACACTGTTTCTAAATTACCAGGTTTGGCGTTTCTGTAATGCAATTTCTTCTTACTTATTTGCCGACATATACACTGATTCTAAATATAATAAAGTAATATCAGCCCGAAACTCGGTCTAGCTTTAAGCCCTAGACTGAAAGACAGATTGATGTTTGGTGTTGAGATTTCATCTTTGTGTTGTTTGTAGGCAGGTCGATGTGAGCCCCAACTCCTGGAGGGAGACCTGTTGGTGCTCATCAACGGCCGAGACATCTCTGAACACACACATGACCAGGTTGTCATGTTCATACGAGCCAGCAGAGAGTCGCACTCCAGAGAGCTGGCCCTGCTCATCAGACGTAAAGGTGTGTGGGCGTGTGTGTTTAACAGAGACTCAAAACTGCTGAAGCAGCAGGTGATATAAGAGTGCACACTGTTTGTCTTATTTCTATGAATATTTATCACAGCCTTGAACCGTCCTTGCATTCCAGGTCCTGGCCGGGTGGCACCCCTGCTGCAGTTACCTCCCGCCCTCACGCTCACCGGCCAATCACAGGGAGACAAGCTGTCACCTGGCCAGTCAGAGCGGGTCACGACTGTGGAGGAATCGATGCGACAGCTGGAGAGAGGAATACAGTCTGGCACACTCTGTTTCCATTTTGAGGTATTAAATATGCAGTTGGGAGATAAACAGTGAACAAGTATTGAAAAATGGACTTATAAGCCAAATCAAACAAAAAAAGCATTCTTTAGTTTGGCCCACAAACACAGTTATTTTTAAGCATAATGAGCCTGTCTTGGTGTCAGATTAATGATTACTAATCTTCACTCAGACTTCCGACAATCTAAAACAAAGATGACGTCACCGGCCTGGAATTTGCAGTTTTTGTTTGTGTATGTTTCTGTGTGTGTTACTGCAAAGCATGTGTTTGTATGCTTGTAATTCCTAGAATTTATACAGGAGGAAGCCTGGTCTGTCACTAAACTGTGCTCGGCTCCCTGAGAACATGGACAAGAACCGATATAAGGATGTTTTACCTTGTAAGTGCTGCTTATTCTGATTATTTGTGTGTCTGTGCCCTGCTATTCGCCCTCCCCACCGACACCCACAGCTCTGTGCTGCCTTTTTTAACCTTGTTCTGAAAGCTCACCGCTGTAGCACCTCACAAAATTTAATTGGTTGAGCCTGTGGTGTGTCTAAGGCTCTATTATGACCCTCATGCAGTGCCACCCTGCTCTCCTTTCAGATGATGCAACTAGAGTGGTGCTTCAGGGCCCAGAGGACTACATCAACGCCAGCCACATCACGGTGCGCATCACTAATATGAAGTGTCTCTTCCCTGTCTGACATTTAATGTAATCCTCTGTGTGCTGTGTGTATTTATTTGTCTGTCTCGCAGGTGGTGCCCCCTGTGTCTGGTGTGTGTTTGCGTTATGTTGCAGCTCAGGGTCCATTGCCACAGACCTGCACTCACTTTTGGCAGACTGTTTGGGAGCAACAGATACACACCATCATCATGCTAACAACTCTGACAGAGCGGGGACGGGTATACATGCGTTCATACTTTCACACTGTAAACAGCCACATTGACACAGGTATGTTAATGAAAAAACAGAAAGTGAAGCACGAGAAATTACACAGCTCATATCAGCGATGCATTAGCGGTGATTACTGCGGCACTACTAGGACATTATTACATGATACTGTAATTACAATGTTCAGCGGTGATGTTTGCTCACAAAAATGATAAATTGCCACAATTATGAGTAATTACAGGGTTTCAAATTGTAGAGAGGAGCTAAATGTGAAGCGTGAGCAGGATTGGCAACAAGAGAAACAATTTGAGAGCGAGGACACATTCACACAGAAACAGAGGCAGCGAGGTATCAAGGTCTTGTTGAATGAAGATGTCTCTGTCTCAGCTGTTGCTTGGTAACCAGATGCTTATATTAATTGATCATTTTCCTGCTACTCGTCAAGTGCCGTGAGTTTCGCTCCACTTGACGATAACACACACACAGACACACACACACAAATTGACAATCAGTTCACATCCTTCCCCTGATGGATTGCTTTTGTTCCTCAGACTGCCGGGTTGAACAAACAATGCTGTTGAATATGAGTTTGATTTCATGAGAGTAGAGCTAGGCTGATGCAGCAGCAGTCGTACACTGTATCCTGACTGATGATTCATGTCACATGTAATGTAATTTTCTCGGTGATGTCATACACTTGCAGACCAAGTGCCACCAGTACTGGCCGCATCCGCCTGAAGTGAAGGATTACGGGCCAATGCAGGTGAAGTGTCACTCTGAGGAGTGTAACCTGGCGTATGTGACGCGGCAGTTCACTCTGACACACACACAGGTACAGTAGAAAATGATTAGTCGATAATCAAATGATCAATTACGTTACTTTTAAAGTACAAAATCACTTGTTTATTCTTCTCAAATGTGAAAATTTGCTGCTTTTCCTTGTCTTAACATCATAGTAAATTCAATATTTGGGGGTTTTGGGCATTTGGTTGGATAAAACAAGACCTTTGACATCAGCTTGAGCTTTTTTTTTTTAATGGACAGTGTATAGCATTTTGAGGGATCTATTGGCAGAAATAGAATATAATATTAATACAAATTTAAATAATATATTTTTAAAAGTTTCAGCCAGAGCACTGAACCTTTAACTGTTTTCTGATCTCATATAGGCCAATCAATTAATAAAAAAAACAAGTCTGCAAAAATACAATTAGGAAAATAATTAGTTGCAACCTTAGTTGCCCTGAAGTTCACACCTGCTTCCATATCCACAGGAACCCTTAGCAAAGCATGATCAACACAACACAGAGCTTTTCTGTTTGTATGTTTGCAGTGACATGTACCATGTTTGTGCCATATGTCACATAACAGAGTTCACCACGGGAAGCAAACAAAAATACAGTCCCCTCCGTATGGGTGGCATGGTTTGTATGTGTGTGTGGGCGGGCCTGTGCGCCTTGGTGTGTATTAACTGCGTGTTGGTGGGCAGGCTCTTTCTGAGAGGTTTAGCCAAGAAAGTTTAAAACACTTAAAATGGTAGATAATCTGATTTAAATTAGCTTTTTTCCGACCAGGTAAACTAACAGATAATGCTCAAGAAGGCATGAAGTATGAAGTCACATACATTCACACACAGATACTGCTGTGTGAGCCCATCTGTTCCTCTGGCGGAGCGAGTTAATCCCTGCATGGAGTCACAGGCCACATGACTATTATAAACTCTAAACTCAGCCATTCTCCTCGCCACCTGTTTTCATCTTTCATGTCCTATTTCACTTCCTGATTTCAGTGTCGCCTACTGGTCATGTGCAGGTTTGTGGTTGAATCCTCACCTGCTCTGTGTTTCCATTACACGCTTTTGTTTTCTCACATGCTGAATATTGTGTATTGAGTGTTTAAGCCTGTAACGCTGCAGCGTTAGTCTCATGTGGATGATATATTTCCCAAAGGTTACTGGTTATCCACCTTTCTTTTTCGTTTGTGTGTGTGTGTGTGTGTGTGTCAGCGGGGTGAGGAGCGTGCAGTCACACACCTGCAGTATGTCGCGTGGCCCGACCACGGCGTACCCGATGACCCTTCAGACTTCCTGCTGTTCATCAGCTCGGTCAGGGAGAGGAGGAGAGGTGAAGAGCCACTAATGGTACACTGCAGGTAACGCCCTCACACTCACCCTCACACATACGTACTGTACCTGTCTCTGCTATACACTTAATGCTTTGTTTGTTTTGAATTTTAGTGCTGGGATTGGACGGACAGGAGTTCTGATCACCATGGAAGCGGCTCTGACTTTGTTGGATGGGTTCAGGCCGGTGTTCCCGCTGGACATTGTCAGAACAGTGAGAGATCAGCGAGCCATGATGATTCAGACCACGGTACGGAGAAACGGAACAAGGATTTCTTCCATAGTGATTGTTCTCTCCGTTATTAAATTCTTAATCATGGTCACCTGTCGCTTGGGAGAAGTTTTAGCTGTCCTTAGTATTCACTGTCTTTATTTTCTAAATATCTCAGCCGATTCCATCTTTAAATGATTATAAGACCCAGCTGATTTGTCTTCTACATGGTCTAAGCCTTGTTAAACTTGCATTTTATTTTAGTTTGTTTTATAGGGATATCTGGCTTGAAATAATTTGGGATCTAACCACAGAGAACAATATCGTTTGTGAGAAGTGCTCTTTAAAATGCTCACTTAACTGAGGACTGCAAGTAAAAGATAATGTAGAAGATTTGGGTTGAACCTTCTGCAGATAGTCACACTTTGAGAGATGTCTTTTTCCTTTATATGTTAGTCCAACATCTTAGCCACACGCTTTCTCTTGCCTCAATAAAGTCTTTAAAAATGCATGTATTAATTTAAAAAACAACATTTCTTTTTTCATTAGGGCACACTGCAATTAGTTTAAAATGTCGGAGATTTTGTGAAAGATTTATTTAATGGAGTTGAATCTTATGGAGGATTGAAAAATCTAATGAATGCTTAGAGTTTCTTTAAAAAATACCATGTTAAGGGAGAGAAGGTTTCACTCCATTCTGCCTAGAATTAGTGCACAGTGAAGTGGCCAACTGCAGGGTTCCAGTCATCTTAAACCTTCATTAATTCACAGAAACGTGGCTGCCACAGTTTTATACTGACGGCAAAGGAGCTGGCAGGCTGAGTTTGGAAGCCTTGCTCTGTGGCACCTCAGCAGTGTTTGTCGAGGGAGAGGAAAGTGTTACTCATTGCTTTGATGGGAGGTAGTGCTGGGAATATGGCAGCCCTCCAGTGACAAGCCTGCTTCTAGACCACTGCTGCCACCACTATAACCCTTATTTTGAAAGGCGATCCGGTCCCTGAGGCTTCTTCTCTGATGTCTTTGTGCTGATGGAACGTTTCCTCAGGTTTCCCTCATATGTTTGTGTCCCTGACACTGATGGAAAACATGCACAGTCAGAGGACAAACCTTCAAATTAGGACGCCATATGTTTAAAGATGAGGCTTTATTCTACAATGTGTTTCTCAATGCTTTCCAGCTTTCTTTCCCTGTCTGTCTTCCTTACGCTCCGCCACAAGCCTGTTGGTTCCTGCTGACAATGTAAAACATTGAAAATGGGTCACAAATACACAGCTGACAGATCAATCTCACCACGAGGTCCACTCAGTAGCTGTTCTGGAGCTTTCAATCGTATCATACAATCTTCATGAACAGATGGAGTTTAATTCCAGCAGCATGCTTGTGTAGATGGCAGTGTCGGTTGGTCAACCACTTTGGTTCAGTCTGAAATATCTCACAGATTTCGCAATTTCAAGGTTACTAATACTACTGACTTTTGTGATTCTCTGACTTTTCCTCTAGCGCCACTGTAAATGTCACATTTGTTGTTTTGAGTGAAATGTCAGAACGAATTTGGCACATGCATTTATGTCCTCCTCAGGAACAATCTTAATTACTCTGGTGATCTGCTGACTCCTATATATAGCGCCATCATCAGATCAAATATGAAATTGTTCAATACTTTGGTAAAGTTTGTTGATAATTGTAAACATTATACCTGCTAAATAGCAGCAAGTTAGCTTGGTTATTGTGAGCATGTTAGCATGCCGGCGTTAGCATTTAGCTCAAAGGCTGTGCCAAAGTACAGCCTCACAGAGCAGCTTGCATGGCAATAGACTCTTAAGTGTTGATAAAAAAAGGCTGACACAGCTGGATGTTTTAGGGAATGTTTCTCCAACGCCAGTAAAAAATACATTTGTGGAGACTATTTTCAACCGCGTTTTAATCCGTATTTGGTGTGTTAGTGATTTTGGCTCCCTGATGTGTTTTAACAGTTAAGCTCTATGAGACAGAAACATAAGCTTTACCAGGCTCTTGGTTTCACAGACAATACTTGTTAGTAGGATCAGTTAATTGTTGATCTTGTACTTTAAATGGAATTGAATGACTAGGAAAATATAAAATATAATCAGATTACCCTTTCAAAAACAGTTATGTAACACTTAGTAACACTTTGTCTCTTGTGTGTTTCAGTGTCAGTTCCAGTTTGTGTGTAAGGCCATTCTGCGAGTCTACAAAGGGGAACAAGAAGGATCCACAGCACCGTAGCCCAAATCAGCGACCAGAACAGACACACTTAGCCTCATCTCAATGCAGGCGACTGCCACAGAGGGACTTACAGTGCTATAACAGATTAACCTCTGTCACCGCCTGTGGGACTGGTACACAGACTGGATAATGAGAGTATAACCAGCTTCAGGGCACATCTGTCTGTGATCTGTGTAGCCTAGATTCAATGTGAGAGTACGAATCTTACACCTAGTCGGCCTTAGTGATTGCTGATAGTGCATTAAGCATGTAGAGGCTGCGGTCTCCATAGAGACAGATGTAAGACTGATGTGCGCTGCTAATTTCTGTCCAAGAGGCCACACAGGAATGTTGCCTCTTCTTATTAAGCTATGCGTGCCTTAGACTGACGCCTCCCAGTTCATGTATCGAACAGGGCGGCAGCGGCAGACCAGGATCATTATAATCTGAAGTTTATCTGTGTGTACAAAGACGAAGAGCGAGGCGGGCTTTAGATCACTGCAGCAGATACTGTAAGGTCACAACGTTGCAGCACCGCACGTTATCCGCCAGAGGACCACCAAACCCGACTGTTCAACACTCTTAAATTATTAAGACACTAAATAAACACAGTGATTTATACTCATGTGTCTGCTTTGTCGTTTGTTCTGATAGTGAATGCTATGAATTAGATCATTTAATGAGGATCATTTTATGTTGAAAATAGTAAGGCTCTGTTTTCCTTGCAGAATGAAGCTGCTCACTGAAGTGAAGAGTAGTCTGCTCATTTAACCTTCAGCTGACTTTCTCTAAAGCTGGCATGTCGGTAAAACTATCTCAGCATCACAATCAGCCCAAAGTGTATCTGGCTAGGGCAAAATATTGTTTTAAAAGACTACATGTAATATGCAAGGATTTCAGTTCCTCTGCAGGTTTATGATTTTGTATAATTCATAGTGTTGTTATATTTGTGCATCTGTAGTAATTTTTACCTACAGAACAATGCATGCATGAATAGCTGGTAAGTAATTTACGAACTATCCACTAAGACCAAAAAAGTGTGATTCCATCATTTCACTTATAAACTATGTTCAGAAGCAACTGACTGATGCTCAAAATCCTTCATTATTTTGTCGACCAGATGTGTAGAGTTTGTTTTATAATTGTATAGACAAATATAAGGATGAGGTGGAGTCACACTCAGTGGTGGAGTTATGCTATTGTGATTTTTCACAATGGAATAGTTTATTTTTCTATTTATTTCTAAGAAAACCACTTATTTTGGTTTGCTCCATTTATTTGTTTGTTTGTATTGGGTGTGGAAATGGGATCTGTTTTTACCGAATGAAAAATAAATAAAGTATTTATTATTTGTAGCCAGAATTACATTATTGGCAATGAGATAGAGCTTAGTATATGTTCATAATGATAAATGTTTTACAGAAAAATATATTTGAATAGATAACTACATGAATATTAATAAAAATTCAAGAATTTTTTCATAAATGGTTTGGGTTTTGACTTGGACTCATGAGCTCAGTATTTTAGAGTGACATAAATCATTATCATTATTTCGTGGACCTCCAGGAAATCATTATACGACCCTTGAGGATCCTTGGGAACCACTTGTGACCCGCTGTAAAGTATCCCCGTAGTCAGGCGGTCGGTCCTGTGACAAACAGGTGGCGCTGGTTCACCTGCACCGATGGGTCAGCCAGCCGCGAGGAACTGAAGTTTGTTCTGCGTGGTGTTTGTGCGCAGGCGCAGATCACACTGTTTGTCCAGTTTCGCTGGTTGACTTTTACCTGTGAGGTAGACTAGTTTCGCTTCGCAGGTGGGATAAGGAACAGCAACCACCGGGGTCCGGTTCAGAGGTTACACGACTTTCTCCTGCCTCCCGGCCCCGTTTGGCACCCGCTGCGGGGCGTCGGACGGGTTTTCTCCGGTATTTTTTTTTTTTTGGAGTCGGTGCGCAACAGCGAGCAAAGCAGGAGGCAGGTGCACGAGAGAGGACAGGGCAGGGGGAGGAGAGAGAGAGAGAGAGAGAGAGAGTCCCGGCGTTCACACCGGGCCGAATGGTTAAAAAACCCGACCGGTTTGGCGCCTCGGTGGTCGATCTGTGTTAGTTTCATTAGTATGCGGCCGGAGTCCCCCGCTGATCGGCAGCCCTGAAGTCTCCTCCGTGCCTGCTAAGTGACTCCTCGCCCCGGGGAGGACGAGGAGGAGCCGGCGGCGGCGGCAGAAGCAGGACCCCGGCTCCACCGACTGTTGCGTGGGGCAGCTTTCACGGAAACAACGCCGACCTCCTCACCTTGTTGTTCAGGAAGATGATGGGCTTTCTGCGCCGGACGTTCAGCCGCCGCTCCCGGAGCCGCTTCCTGGCGCGAGAGAGGGACGAGCGGGACGGTAAAGGAGGAGGAGGAGGAGGAGGAGGAGCAGGAGGGGTGACCGGGAACCCCCTGCTCCTGGCCCATCAGCAGCAGGTCGTACACGCGCCGGCCGTGGTCAGTGGGGGAGCTTCGGTTCACATCCCGGCGGCCGGGACCGCGAGGACCACCATCACCTGCCGCGTGCTGCTGCTGGACGGCTCGGACGTCAACGTGGATCTGCCTGTGAGTGCTTGTGAAGCCTGTCCGGTGTGCTGACAGAGTGTGTAAATAGAGTACACGGTCTAGGTGGTAGACCAGGTCAGTGTGTGTCAAAGGGCGGCCCGGGGCCCCCCTAGGCGCCCTGTAGGGGTTCCTGGTGGTTCGCTGCAAAAGTGAGAAACCAGTATACTGCACTCAGGGCTGGCTGTTGTCAATTTACTTTCAACTTTTTTTTTTATTCAAAATATAAGGAGAAACTCCCACTAAGGTTGATTTGAATAATCACAACTTCATTTTATTATAGTTAAAGTTAACACACACCTGGTTTGATAATATGTTAATGTGAATATGGTGCCCTATTACTGCTTTTTATTTCCCCATTCATCTAGCAGACATGCAACTTAAATTGAGACTCAAACTATTTTGAACATTAATCAACTGCCTTTTCAAGCTAAAGGGATTAGCTACTTTGTCTCAGTTTATATCATTTTAAATTAAATACTTTTAAGTTTTGGTCTGATGGCCAAACAAAGATAACAACTTGAAGACCTCATCTCTGGATATAAAACATAGTTTGTCATGTTTTGGACATTTATTAGGCTAAACAATTCTAAACAGAGCAATCAAGGATGTAAATCACTTGTAGTTGAAGTTCAAATCGACAATATGTCCACAATGTGTCTATTGGAAGTTCAGCACAGAAAAGTTACCAAAGTTTCACTGCCTGTAGTATCATGATGGCCTTGATAGTAGCCTATTGGTGTGGGTGCTTCTTCCTGTACAGTGAGAGGAGCAGCTCCAGATGGTGTCATGATCAGCCAATTCATCACATTACTTCCCCATTTCTGACTGTTGGAAATCTACCTTAGATAGACCTGAAGCTGCCCAATCCTGTTTGCCTCTTTTACAACTCCTTCCTTTCACTTTGTTCTTTTTCTCTCTCTCTCAGTCTATTTGCTCGTATCCGATCTTCCTCTAGCAATCTCCGCTCTCCCCTCACTCCCTTCCTTGTGCCATTTTCCCTCTTAATCTTCTTTTACACTCCCTCCGTGGCCTGCTCCCTTGCTCGTCGTCTTACTCTTTCACACTTTGCCTCCTCCCCCCCTCCTCCATCTCTTTTCTTCTCCTTTTTTCCGCCTGTTCTCCATCCATCTCCTTCTATTCCCCGACTCCCTGATCTGATTTATCACTGAGGGGACTGTGTCACAGACGAGTGCTACGAGTGTGTGTGAGGGGTAGGTGGGATGATGAGCGAGTGTGTGGGCATTCGTGCGCAAGTGGCTTCTCATAAGATGTTTTCATTTTGAAGGTTGCGTGTGTCACCGTAGCTGCCGCGTGAATGCGTCACCTCTGAAACGCTTGGACGGTGTATAATGAGTTATCAGGGTAGAGAGTATGTCTCTTAAAGACCGTGGGAGATTACAGCAATAACACAAAAGCTACAGCTCCGACAACAGAATGACACAGGGCTCGTCGAGCTGGAAGCTTAGTCAAAGGTGTGTTGGAACAAGTTTGTACATGTCAGGTGTGCTGAACAGAGCTGAAACTTGCCTATTAAAGCTTACTGCAGCCAAAACACAAGGTGGAACAGGAACAGTAAAATAATCACCCAAGTGTGCGTGAGATTGTTTTGCCACATCATGTGCACCCATGTGATAGAGGCCATGAATTATATCAGCCTCTCTAAAACTACATGCTGCAGAACGAGCAACAGCGTGATTTGTTTTCCTCCCTTATCCCCAATCCCTTAATACCACTGATTTCCTCACACATTCATAGGCGCACCAGGAAGTTTGGACTTGTTATCAGGATCCAAAGTACAAGGCTGTCATCTTTCTACACACCCCACTGTGTGTTTTATGGGTCAGACTGGGGTCAGGTCTTCATGTTGGGCCATGAGGAACATCTGCTCATGAATTGTTGTACATTAGTGCAATAACCAATGCCTGAGCAAAGACCTTTCTCTCAGTGGCTTGTCCTTCTCTTTTTGACCAACACGCATACACAGACAGCCACCTTTGCATCCACTTTAACTCATTTTGTGCATGTTATTGTCTTCCTTGCCTAAATTACCGGGGAGGGCAGCCACCTGCGTTGTTGAAACTCGAGTTTTAAGGCTCAATTCATCTTGAGCAGATCAGGTTACTACAGCAAAGGAGATAAGAATAAACGCGCATGAAGCTCAGCTGAAAATATTTGACCTTTTGTTCTTCTTTTGTAGAGCAAGTCCAAAGGCCAGGACCTTTTTAACCAGATCATGTATCACATAGATCTGGTGGAGACAGACTATTTTGGATTGCAGTACATGGATCCAGAGCAAGTCTCCGTGAGTATCAAGCTCCTACTTCTCCCGCAGTCGTCCACAAGCTGATAAATACTAATTTACACCTTCTTGTTCTTTTCTCTCTTCTAGCAATGGCTGGATATGTCCAAGCTTATAAAGAAACAGATCCGAGGTCAGTTCAACTCTGACTGTTTTTCTAATTAGGCCTACGTGTGTGTGTGTGTGTGTGTGTGTGTGTGTGTGTGTGTGTGTGTGTGTGTGTGTGTGTGTGTGTGTGTGTGTGTGTGTGTGTGTGTGTGTGTGTGTGTGTGTGTGTGTGTGTGTGTGTGTGTGTGTGTGTGTGTGTGTGTGTGTGTGTGTGGGGGAAAATGTGCATTATGTGCATGTGGAAGGAGGTAAGTGGGGAGCAGGTGGCGCATTATCCAATGTTGACATGGTGATTAGCATGTGCATTAGGAGCCGTACCCTTGTTTACCTCTCCAGCTTGTAACAGAGGGATGAATGGTACAGCAGAGACCGATGTCCTACTTGTTCGCCCGTCCTTTTGTAGTTCAGCAGTCTCAAAAGAAAAGTCTGATCAATGTTAAAGTAAAAAAGGAATGAAATAATAAAGTAGGTTGAAAAGAAATACGGGTGAGTAAAGATTCATGGCCTGTCTGACAGTGATGGATGAAATAAAACGGATAAAATAAATCATAAGACGGTTTGATTTGATTGAATTAATTTTCGTTGAATTACTACCTTATCTCTGTCTACCTCTTTCTATCTCACAAAAACACCCACCTACACATTCAGTATTTTTTTTACACTTTGTTCTCTCTTTATGTCTTTTAGACGGGCCTCCATTCAGGCTGTTCTTCAGAGTGAAATTTTACTCTTCAGAGCCAAATAATCTGCGTGAGGAATTTACAAGGTAAAAATCTCACACACAAATCAGACACTCACACACACACATGGTTTTCTCAGGAGCCCAGTGCGGAGGTCCAAAGGGGATGTGGGGCTAATTACTTTGCTGCTGTGGGCAGATTCAAATCAAGGCCGAACGGACAGAGGCTTGTTAAAACAAATGATGTGTCAGAGATGAGGAAAAGCCGGTGATCCATCAATTGATTTATGTTCAGTGAGCCTCTCACTCATTGTGTTTTTACACCAACAGGTATCTGTTCGTGTTGCAGCTTCGACAAGATATTCTGTCTGGCAAGTAAGTTCCTTTGTCGCTGTTAATGCACACAAATGTAAAAAATACAGTAATATTATGGTAATATATCAAGAGAGAGATACACATGTATACATAAACACATATACCTCCATTTTATATATTACATACATATGATCATATAACACATTTTGTGCACATTGAAAGGATTGGTTCCAAATTTTTGGAAACACGTTTATTTGCGGCCAGTGAGTCGAGAAACAAACAGGAGAGGATGAGGACTTTGTATTGTGGAAGTCAGCCTGACGGGTGTGTTTGATTCGTTGCCCTGAACAAGTAACTTCATTACTTACAAATAATAAATATAGGAAGTAAATTACAGGTCCAAATAAAATAAAAAATGTGGAAACATACTGATAATTATTCTAACTATTCAACAATCATCGTGGTTATTTTTGAGGTCAAGTCAGGTACCAGATGTTTGTTTGATATGTTAATTAACCCCTGAAGCAGCAGCTGCCAGTGGTTTAGTCATTACAAACGCATGCTATACAACCATTTATTCAAAGCCCACGTAACTTTATTTTTATTTCTAATGGAGAGTCAAATGTTTACAACAATACTAAATATGACGATGAACTATAAGAAAATTTGTTTACAAATTGTGCCAAAGACTTCTTTGATATTACTATTAGATGGAGAGCCATACAAAACACTCTGTCAGAGTCTTTGCTTTTGATATTTCACTATATTACCATAGCTTCATTAAAGAACTGGAACAAGCTGATACATAATATATATGTGATGTTGTGAGACAATAAACATTATAACATTTTTAAAACTACTCGAGGGTAAACAAAAGAAGAAAACTGTTATGTTAATGGGGTTAAATGTTAAGCTGATGAATAGTGAAAAATATGCAACTTTAAAAAAAAAGGCCCTTTGTGTTTGTAAGAAATGTTGACCTCATTATTGGAGTGTAATGGAAGATAAATATGCTTTGGCTGTAAAGGGAAATAACAGAGTAAGATTAAAACAAATTCAGATAAAGCCTTGTGAACAAAAGAAAACATTTGCCCTAAAAAATAGTAGCATAAATAATATATATATATATAAGTCATTTTTCAGGTAATTTCTCTTCATCTGTGAAGAATTCTGGTTCCTAAAAGTAGTGTTCTACAAACTCACCTGTCGGAGTGTAAACCCGGGTCACCTACATTAGAGTTTGGGCACTTCTATACAGTGGTGCCTGCTTTCTTACACACAAACACAAACCTGCATGCACAAACACACACACACTCAGACTGCGTGCTACCCCTCTCCCTCCCCCTGACTATCTGGGCCATGCATCCCAAGAGTCCAGCTCTATTATAACGCTCAAGATCAGGAACAGCAGAGGGCTGCTTATTTTAGGAAAAGGGTTGCTCCTCTTCTCCTTGACACACACACACACACACACACACACGCACACACAGGGCATTCAGACACTTTTATGTCTATCCGACACATGACATGTACGCTATGAATGCACTTACACTAAAAACATCTCATCAGCAGTGTCTCTTCTTTCTCTGGTCAGATTGAAATGTCCGTATGACGTCTCAGTAGAGCTGGCGGCATTTTGTTTACAAAGTAAGTAGACTTTTAGTTTGATTTTTCACGTTTTGGGAGGCCATTTATGTCCATTAATTTCACTGTGATATGAAAATCAGTGAACATGCAGAGAGACTATGACATTCTTGCTGAACAGCGGGCAATCGTGGCCACAAGAGACATTTACAGGATAATGGTGATAATGGTTAAACCTAGTGTAACAAGTAGAGAAGAGTCATACTCCTGTTTCCTTCACCTATATTTCTTAATTTCTTGTTTTATGCGTCTATACTTGATATCTGTTTGTGTGCTTCCACGTCCAGGTGAGATGGGAGACTGTGATCCCTTGGAGCACTCTCCTGAGCTGGTGTCTGAGTTTCGTTTCACTCCCAAACAGAGCGCGCCCATGGAGGCGGACATCTTCGGCAGGTGGTTGGACCTCCGGTGAGTTTGATCGTGAATTCAGTGTCGGACTTGTTGTAGAAAATGGGACTTTTTTTCAACCACATTTCTACACGTACATCTGCACTAGTTGCCACAACATTTTTGCTGAGTCAAAGCAGCTTATTCGAGGGCGTCCAGTGACCTCGGCACGTTTATCTCCTCATTGGACGAAACAACTGGGGCAAAAAGCTGAGCACTGAGCAGGAAAGGGAGACATTCTGCTGCTGCCTTTCAGTGCCAGCGTTTCTACTGATGAGGGCGTCTAAATTTCATCCCCCCTCCGCCTCAGCCTCGCTCTCACTGGTTTGTATGAAGGATTAAGGGATTAATCCCTGGAGGGTCCTGATTGATTCTGGGCAGTGTTTAACCCAGCCACGGTCTGATTGCTCCCGTCTCGGATTAGATTACATATACATATGCTGCGCTTCACCAAGCTGACTGAGCCACACAAGGACAAACCCACACTGAGTTCACAGTCATTCCTACACACAAGGCTGAGTCAGGGACGCAGCCGGAGGGTTACCCACTCTGAGTTTACACCAATTACCAGTAGAGGTCATAAAGCATGTGGCATTATTGACGGTTGTCTTTTTCAGGCTGTCAGAACTGAAGTGACAAACAAAGTGATATTGTTATTGTGAAAACGTAATATTGTTTCTCATTTTAAATCCTCAGGGGAAAGAGTCCGTCAGAAGCAGAGATTTCTTTTCTCAACAAATGCAAGTGGCTGGAACTTTACGGAGTAGATATGCACTTTGTCAAGGTGTGTGTGAGTGTATTTTACCTTCACAAGTGTCACTTCACTACAGGTGTGTTTGACAACTAAAGGTTTGTGTGTTGTGTCTTTAGGGCAGAGACGGAGGGGAATATGCACTGGGTCTCACTCCTACTGGCATTTTAGTATTTGAAGGCCGCAACAAAATAGGCCTCTTCTTTTGGTAAGTACATCGAACCAATCTCTAAACCAGTGGTTCCCAATGTGGGTGCGGTTGCACCCTAGGGTGTCTTCAGGACGGGCCTAGGGTGAAACTAAATCTGTCCACCACATGTAATTTTTTTTAATTAAAAAATAAAAGACCTATTTTATATAAAATTATCCTGATATTAGTGTTAAAAAACCTGTTGAAGGTGCCATGGTTTCCAATTTTTTGTAAACCACTGCTCTAATCCTCTCAACCTGCTTAAATAAGAGTTACTAATGTAGAGTCATTGGTTTTGTTGTTCATGTGTGTGTCTCTGTGTGTTATCCAGGCCCAAAATCACTCGGCTGGATTTCAAAAAGAGTCGACTCACGTTGGTTGTAGTGGAGGACGATGATGAGGTTTGTATTTTGTCACAAACACTTAACACACACCTTGCATACAAACAATCACAAGCGCAAACACACACAGACACAAGGCGGCTACCAATATTTGTTTGTTTCCTGGCTTCAGGGTCGGGAGCAGGAGCACACATTTGTTTTCCAGCTTGACAGCTCCAAGATCTGTAAACACCTGTGGAAGTGTGCTGTGGAGAGCCACGCCTTCTTCCGGCTACGCCAACCAGCCACAGGCAAGGCCAGCCGCAGCGACTTCACGCGACTTGGATCTCGCTTCAGATTCAGGTAGATCTCAGGACTCGCACCTGTTACCTCATACTCATAAAGTTTATTCATTTTACCTGTAACGGCATTGAAGGAGGATGATACAAGTTGTCTCACTCAGGTGGTTGTGGCCAGCACTAGTACCAGCACATGGGAAACAGTGTGTCACATAAAACAGAGCCTTTGTATCTATGGTTACAGTGTATCTATGGTTACATGGATCTGTTCCTATGGCGACTGAAATGTTCCCTTCATAGTGTTTGTTTTCTTCTGACTAATATCAGAGATGGTCAAAGCAAATTCTCCCGCTTGAAGGACACTTCCTAACATTTGTTGGAGCAATGAAACAAAGCATTGTCTGTTTTACATTGGAGTCAATGGATTAAAAACTCAGCTGTTGGAAGTAAAAAAAATAAAAAAAATAAAAAGGAACACCTGTAGGGTGTAATGTAATCAGTGTGATAAACACAATGATGTCATGTATCTGGAGCTTTTCGTTGAGTGCCAGTATTTGAATTTAGAGTAATTTAATGAAAGAAATGAACGAGTATTTGAGTATGCTAAAAATCTATATATTATATTATATTATTATACAATTAAATAGAAATATAATGTGAATTTCTTAAACTGAATTATTAATTTAATTTAATCCAGTATCTGTGTTTTTATAAACTACTTTAATTTGTATACATTGTATTTATTCTTTACTTAACCTGCTTTCTCATCAAGACTATGCCTATTAAACAATTTAAGGAGGAGTTTTCCTGATAGTGGCACAATAACAACCGACTTTTTAAGAACTGAAGTCAAACTGCAGTATGGTTGCTGTGAAATAACAACTTTTGTACTTTTCACCCTCTTCTATGTGTTTGTCTCAGTGGTAAGACAGAGTATCAGGCCACCCATGGAGGCAGACTGAGGAGAGCCAGCACATTCGAGAGAAGGCCGAGCAAGAGATACCCATCTCGCACACAGTCACTTGGTAAAGGTGAGTCTTATCGGCACATGCAAATGTTAATGACTAACGGCACATATTTAGTCCTTTATGTGCCTGCAGGTGTTATGGTAAAGGTCACATACTGTTTAAAATCATTGTAATTCAGGAAAGCTTGATTATTTAATAGAAAAAGAAAAAACTGCAGCCTCTAAAATATTCAGCCCTTCAAAAAAATTCTAAAATTAAGTGCTAATCCAAAAGGTACCTTATTCTTAAGAAGGTTGCTTCTATTTTGTCAAAAACACCTGCAGTACTCATCAATATTCCCACCTTCTGTGAGCTACAGTAGCTTTAGAAGCCTCTAGTCTATCATAAAAAAATGATCAGGTGAAAACTGTATGTGCTTCCACATACCTTTTATTTATTGTCATTCAGCCTTGCAATACAAAAATTAATGAAGATTCAAGTGTCGGTAACAGCTGAGCATCAGATTAACAACATGTATACAAAGAGTCTGGACTGAAAAACTTTTACAAGATCAAAGTTCTGATTCATCAGGATCATGGGACAAATAGTCACATTTCCTTCTTATCTTTTTTTCTTCTCTCTGTTAGCTGCCATGTCCCCGGCCAAGCCTTCATATATCAGGTAAAATACACAACAACAACCACAGATATACACGATACACACATGCACATTCATATTAGTGTAATTGTGAGGACATTCCATTTATTACATTCATTCCTTATCCTCTAACCTTGACCTTAATCCACATAACGGCCTGGATAATCTTAACACTAACACAGAAATAGCCCTTTGTAAAAGAAAGTAAAATGGACGTCACTTTCATTACCTTGTGAGGATACTTTTCTTGGTCAAAACACTCAAAAAACACATAAAGAAGGTTATGTTTTCAGTTGGTTTGATGATCTGCTATCAGTGATTGTTGTCCATATTTTGCAGCTCTCACGCCAGCCCTGAGCCCAGCCTTCATCCAGTGAGTGACCTCAGATAACCTACTTTTACACGCACACACGCAGCAGCAGCCTCTGATCTGGCTTCGCTCTTCTGACAACATTTAATTTCAGCGTCTTTTCAATCCGTCTCCTGTCCAGTACCAGCACAACATTCCTATTGGCCACGAGCCGTGGCACCCGCCCCATCCCGCTCTCACACCACCAGTTTACCTGCACCCCTCCGGACACACACCACCACACAGGTAAGACAACCAAACACAGAGAACCGGGTTTAGAGATGCTACAAGATGTTGTTTTTTAAATTGTTTCCAGAAGATGATGCGTGTAAGTCTCAGGGGTCCTTGAACAGAAATTGACTGGACGGCACATTTCTATTTTTAGACCAAGTCACTCCTCTCACGTTCTACATTATCTGTTTATCACCACACTTCATGTCACTCATGAACCTCACATGTCTGTGTTTGTCTTGTCTACCTCCATGCTTTTGTCTGTGTGAATGTATGTGTGTTTGCGTGTGTGCGTGTGCGTGTGCGTGTGCGTGTGTGTGTGTGTGATCCTCCCTGTGACGTTCAGGCCTTCTGCCCAGTTCGCCAGTCCCGTGTCCAGTCATCCTCCCGTCCCTGAGCGAACCAGCGGCACCTTCCCAGGATCGATCAGTGTGGTTTACAGGGATAAGGTCATGACCGCACTTTGACCTCTGTTTGAACTGGGAATCTGTTTCCAACCCAGACCCTTAACACTGAGAATCGCACAGACTGGTGTCCCAGAAAGAAAGGCTCCTTTGATGGATTCAACGGGGAAAAATTCCCACATCATCCTCATCACCTCTGTCATCATCCATTTGTCACATCCCCTCATGTGTTTTATTGTACACCCTCATGAGATATCACAAAAAGGACCAATAGCAGAGACGTGAGGTGAAAGGGACTGGTGCAACAGGAAGATAGTTATTTTATCTTGGCCCGCTTATAGACAGGGTCAACAGTTGCATTAACAGCCGTGGCACTGACACACAGCTGGTGGAGGCAAAGAAGGCACTTTAAAACTGACCACCCTTGTAATGTTGCTGCAATTCGCATCAAAAATACTTATTTTATGGGGTCATAACTCAAAAGTCAAAACTGAACACAGACATAATATGATAATGAGATACAGCATATCTTTTAGAATACATCCGAATGACATTAATCCACCTAGAAATCATAGAAAAAAGAGATGCACCTTATAACTCCAGAACTTGTCGAGAGTCACCACATTTTAAAGTTTTTTTCAGTGTCAAAGTAATACAGTAATAGTTGTCTGTATATTCATGGGAACATCACAAACAGGAAGTGCTGATAGCTAATACGGAATACTTGTGATGGTGCCAATTTGCCAAAATGTAAAGTTCTAGCTCACAGCTAACTCACTGACTTAATGGTTACGTTATATTTCCTGTTTACAGATCCCAAATCCACTAAATAACTGTTCTGAAAATTAGAGCATGATTATCCTGCTGAAGTAAGAGTAAGAATACCAAAAACTTATTAAAGTGACAAAATCCATTGATAGTTCGACTTTGGAAACAGTCTGGACACTGGACTGGATATATACTAAATAACAGCACTAAAACAACCTAAATCAGGATAGGACCAGGTTTAATAGCTTTGTGCCTTGCTTTATTTGTGGACTTTTTCATGTAGTCGTGGTTGGTGTTTTATTCTTTCAACATGTTTACTGCAGGATCACAAATCTGCCTTGACGATTAAATGTGTCTTCATGCCTGAGAAATCGTGTGACGCTAATTTATCAATATCTATTTAATTTGTGTGAGATAAAGTGATGCAAGTTCTGAATGAGGTCATTCTCAACAGTTGGAAGGGGTCGATTTAAGCACATTACTGTATGCTGGTTTAGGGATCGAGCTGCTTTAAAATATATAGTTATAGTTCAGTGTGAGAAAGAAGCATGAAGTAGAATCCTGCTGTATGTGTTGTGCTTTCAAAGAGGTTTTTGAATAAACTTTTAGCAGGTTATTGATTTACTGAATCAACCAACTGTTTACAGAAAATGTGGCCAATGTTTTGCGTTATAGTGTGTTGACTTACTCTGCTTTTCAAATAAACAAAACATGTTTATAATTGTGAAAAAAAAAAAGAATCTGCAAAGATGTGTCCTTAATTGTTTTGAAGTTTTGTTCTGTTTTTCTCTACATCTACAATAGTGTTTGTTGAATATTCTTAAACATGTTGAGTCAGAAAGTTTGAATGATTAGAATTCATATAATAATGATTTATTTGAATATTATTATTTTTGGAAAAGGAAATACTTTTATTGCACATGTCCTCTTTAGTTTCCCTCTGAGTGGTCCTGCTTCAGACCATCAGTTCAGCATTGAAGAGAATGAGACTTCGTATTCTGGCAAGATCCACCACCATCACCGCCGCCACACACACAGCCAGGACACGCTCTGTCACACACACACCAAGAACAGTGAGTACTCTCAGCCAGAAGGAGAGCTCTCCAATCTGTGATATGTCAATACACTGGTACTCTTTGCATTCTCATCGCTGTGTGAATCACTCAGAAAACATACTTTCCCACTTTGAGGATAGATTTAGCTCTTAAAAAGACCTTGGAATATGGTTTTGCACAGAGGACTGCTGACCCCTGTCTCTTATTCTGAAAGTGCATCCTGAAGGTATCTCTTAATGTTCATGGCCAATATGAACCAAGGGAATGATTATAGCAAGACAAAACATATTTTTATTGTCCATATGGGCAGCTGACTATCGTTTTAACACATACAGTGGGTACGGAAAGTATTCAGACCCCTTTAAATTTTTCACCCTTTGTTTCATTGCAGCCATTTGCTAAAATCAAAAAAGTTCATTTTTTTTCGCATTAATGTACACTCAGCAACCCATCTTGACAGAAAAAAAACAAATGTAGAAATTTTTGCAAATTTATTAAAAAAAACAAACAAATATCACATGGTCATAAGTATTCAGACCCTTTGCTCAGTATTGAGTAGAAGCACCCTTTTGAGCTAGTACAGCCATGAGTCTTCTTGGGAATGATGCAACAAGTTTCTCACACCTGGATTTGGGGATCCTCTGCCATTCTTCCTTGCAGATCCTCTCCAGTTCTGTCAGGTTGGATGGTGAACGTTGGTGGACAGCCATTTTCAGGTCTCTCCAGAGATGCTCAATTGGGTTTAGGTCAGGGCTCTGGCTGGGCCAGTCAAGAATGGTCACAGACTTGTTCCGAAGCCACTCCTTTGTTATTTTAGCTGTGTGCTTCGGGTCATTGTCTTGTTGGAAGGTGAACCTTCGGCCCAGTCTGAGGTCCTGAGCACTCTGGAGGAGGTTTTCTTCCAGGATATCTCTGTACTTGGCCGCATTCATCTTTCCTTCAATTGCAACCAGTCGTCCTGTCCCTGCAGCTGAAAAACACCCCCATAGCATGATGCTGCCACCACCATGTTTCACTGTTGGGATTGTATTGGGCAGGTGATGAGCAGTGCCTGGTTTTCTCCACACATACCGCTTAGAATTAACGCCAAAAAGTTCAATCTTGGTCTCATCAGACCAGAGAATCTTATTTCTCATAGTTTGGGAGTCCTCCATGTGTTTTTTGGCAAACTCTATGCGGGCTTTCATATGTCTTGCACTGAGGAGAGGCTTCCGTCGGGCCACTCTGCCATAAAGCCCCGACTGGTGGAGGGCTGCAGTGATAGTTGACTTTGTGGAACTTTCTCCCATCTCCCTACTGCATCTCTGGAGCTCAGCCACAGTGATCTTTGGGTTCTTCTTTACCTCTCTCACCAAGGCTCTTCTCCCACGATTGCTCAGTTTGGCTGGACGGCCAGGTCTAGGAAGAGTTCTGGTCATCCCATACTTCTTCCATTTAAGGATTATGGAGGCCACTGTGCTCTTAGGAACCTTGAGTGCTGCAGAAATTCTTTTGTAACCTTGGCCAGATCTGTGCCTTGCCACAATTCTGTCTCTGAGCTCCTTGGGCAGTTCCTTCGACCTCATGATTCTCATTTGTTCTGACATGCACTGTGAGCTGTAAGGTCTTATATAGACAGGTGTGTGCCTTTCCTAATCAAGTCCAATCAGTTTAATTAAACACAGCTGGACTCCAATGAAGGAGTAGAACCATCTCAAGGAGGATCAGAAGAAATGGACAGCATGTGAGTTAAATATGAGTGTCACAGCAAAGGGTCTGAATACTTATGACCATGTGATATTTCAGTTTTTCTTTTTTAATAAATTTGCAAAAATTTCTACATTTCTGTTTTTTTCTGTCAAGATGGGTTGCTGAGTGTACATTAATGCGAAAAAAAAATGAACTTTTTCAATTTTAGCAAATGGCTGCAATGAAACAAAGAGTGAAAAAAGTAAAGGGGTCTGAATACTTTCCGTACCCACTGTACATTTGTGTTTTGGGTGAACTGCCCCTTTTAACACATTTTCTTGTGTTTGTTTTTCTTTCTTTACAATAAAGATTTTTACCGTTTATGTACAAAAGCATCTATAAAAATGTGCCACTGTTGATGTAAATCATTAATGTAATGCATGTATACGATAAACTATTAAGACACTGGATTCTTCAGGTATTCCCTAAGTAACCAAATGAGCCTGTTCATGCTAAAGAATTAAAGGTGTCCATAATTAGCATGTCTATACAATAACCTACGTAGCATAGAGTTAATTTTTTTCATTAAACTTTTTGTGCATTAGAACGTCGAGCTCCTCACTGCCCTGCAGATGAGTTGGACATCTCTCAGTCTCTGCTCAAGGCTCTGGAGTCAGACAGTGAATCTCCCCCCTGGCCTTCACTGCACGTGAACATGGACAACAAGGTCAGACTCTGTCCCCTCACACTGTTTCCCCAATTCTGCTCACAATAAGATCCCAAGTTTCTTTACTTCCTGTTCCCCTGCCAGGGAGAGGAAAAGCAGCTGTCTGAAAAGTCTTTGCACCCCCCTAACTCCCCGGCGATGCTGCCTGATCATCTCAAGTGTAACATCCTCAAGGCCCAGATGGAGGCGGCCTTCAGGGTGAGTACCGACGCAGACTTCCATATAACCATCAAAGCCTTCCTTCCCGTGCAGTGAAACTAACAGCAGTATCCTCTTTTCCTCCACCATGAAGAAGGAAGCTCCAACAACGCCTAGAGGGAAGAACTCAAATGAGATCTTTAATGACAGGCCGGTGCTCTCATCCTATCATTACATGCTTGAATATGTTTCTGCACATGTGTATATAAGACTAACTCTCTATGTGATGATGACTCTGGTTCTCAGGTATCAGAGCTCATCCCAAGACTCAGCTGCATCCAGTCTGACGGCAGAGAAGACGTCACATCGGCAGGACCTCAACCCAACGCCGGAGAGGCTGCAGCCCAAATCCAACACAAGCACCAACCGCAGAAAACGACTGGTCAGACAGTTCAGCTTGTGAGTACACATCTCCTTTGATTACTGTCTCCCAACCAGCACTTGAGCTTTCTCAGGAGGAACATTGTACTGTGGAAAACAATACCCCATGGAGCACTTGAAGCAAAAAAGCAACACTGTCCCCGCTTTTTAAAATGGTATTGAGATCAATTTTCATCTCATGTAAGTCATTCCGTCTCTCTCAACTTATCTCTTACACAGTAACCATGAAGATGAAGATAATCTCCCAGAAGCCCTTGCAGCGATCTCCTCCCAGAGTGCGGGAAAGTCGGGGTCTACCAGCTCATTGGACAAACAGATACAGCCGTCCATATACCCACAGGTGCTCTCTCACACACACACACACACACACACACACACACACACACACACACACACACACACACACACACACACACACACACACACACACACACACACACACACACACAAAAAATCCAGAGCGGAGGTTTGTCGAATGCCTCTCAGCATTACTTGAAATTAAACAGAGGAATGTTTGTGTGTGTCTGTGTGTGTGTATATACATTGATGTTTATTCCAGGTGGATAATATGCCAGCACTGGAGCTGGGTAGTCCACGCTGTCCCTCTCCTTCGCCCTCTCCCCATCTCTCCCCTTCTTACTACCATAGCTCCATTCCTCGCCTGGCCCCTTACCTTGCTGCCCATAACGACAGGTAACACACCCCAATTCTCGATGTTTTAGCTAAAATCTCCCTCCAGAGATCTGAAGTAAGGATTTGGTGGGGCGTCGGGGTCTAATGGTTAAGACGCATGCCATGTAAGAAATGCAGCTGATTATTTTCTCATTTAATCTATTCATAATCTTGTCTCTAACATTAGAAAAGTAAAAAAAAAAAAGAAGAAAAAAAAACACAGCATGAGATGACAAATGTCTTGTTTTGTTTGACTAAGAGTTTAAAGCCTAAATATATTCAGTTTGCTTTCATGTGTTAGAAAGACACAGCATCTGATCTTCAGATTTGAGAAGCTGGAAAGCACAAATATTTGTATTTTTTGGTTTAAAAAATGACCAAATCAAGAAATCTATTATCAAAATGATTGACAATTAATTTGACTGTTTGTACAGTACTGTCACTGTCCAATAAGGTTTTACAACTTCTTTATCTTTTACTTGACTTCCCTATTTCTGTAGTAACATCTCTCTGCCTTTGTAATGCAGAGCTGTCTTACCCTATTAATATTGTTTGTATCATCTTTATTGTTTTAAAAATATTTATGCAGCCCTTTTGGCTGTATCCCTGGTGAAAAGGGATAAAAGTCTGCTGTATCTTTCAGCAGACTACTAAAGGAAATGAAATGAAAACAGGCACAATTGTGCAAACTTAAATCTTCAAACTTCTAACGACACAAGGTTTGTATCTTTCTGTGTTTGTAGCGGAGAGGAAATGAGGTTGGACAGAGAGAAGATACTAAGAGCCCTCCTGATGACGGAACTCTGAAACCTTGACCTTTGACCCCTGTGACATCATTACCAGGCGCAGCAGACCTTGCGTTTATTGAGAAGAGTGGGAGCAGAGGACGCAAAGTCGTTGACTGCAATCAACATTTGTATATTTGCATAATACATTCAGCAGTTAAAAATATATATTTCCATAAAGGCAATTGTTATATATTTGCTTAATTGTTTATTTTAGAGGGGAGGTTCTTTATATCTATCAAACTGAAACTGTTAAATCTAGTGAGATAGAACAAAATGGACTCACACACTAACACATTACAGACAAGCTGCGGATGTGACTGGTGCTGCCTGCATGATAAATGTATGACATGATTAAATATTTATCTGACTTATTTTGGGGTTATGTTTAACTTTTATGTCATCAGCACATCAACACTGTGTCCGTGTTCAGGCCTAAACTGTATTTCAGACAGCGACTGTTGAGGCATTGATCTCTAAATTTTAAATTACAGAGGCAGTTTTTTCAAAATGTAAATAGACATTGTTATTAATATAGTGATAACAGAGCAGGCTACGTTCCTTATGTCTGATATCCATTTTTGAGATGCCAAAAAATTTGTCACATTTAAGTTTTACGAAACTTCCTGAACAGAGTGAACTGAAAGTGAGCTAAATCGTGAGTCAGTGAAGGAGACGTTGAGAACAGATTGTCCTGCAGTTGCAATCTCAGGTCGCCCACTAGAAGGAGACATATCTGCAGTCACATCTGAGCACAATTAACCTGTACTACATGTTGTTGTGAGGAACAGATTGTGGATCACAATTTGTTTACATGCAGTTTTCATCACATGTCAAAATGCAAAACAGTCCCATAAGTCATGCTGTCGGTGTTAGCTTTTGTTTAAGCATCACCCTGCTGCTTTACAACTTTATTTCAGCTCCTGTTTTGTCACAACCACATGTGAGATGGCTGGTGATTTGCTACATTACTGTATGTGCTGATTATGTTATTCCTGCCCAAGGTTCGATCTTAATAAAGGCCAAATCATCTGTTTGACAACTCTGTTGCAGCATCTTTGGTCTCTGCACTGACATGGGAATGTGGATCAGCCTCACCTTGCATGCCTTTGTGGTAAGTGTGTATGTGTAGGCCTCACCCACCCAGTGAGGGAATGTTATTAAGGACATTACTGATCCATCGGGCTCTACACACCTACAGTATCAGGTATTGGACAGTGAGTCAGTCTGTAATTGCACCTCTGTTCTTTCTCTCAGTGAAGCACATATAAGAAAATGAATCTTCAAGGCAAGGGGCAGCAGAGAGATGCTGGTATGAGATGAGGAATGGAACTTGAGATATGTGTGTGCTTACCATTTTCATGTATGGCATCCTCAAAAGGCTTGTTTTTGACAAGTATTTTGATGTAACTATCTTTTTGTTTACATTAAACCTTGCAAGAAAATCATGAAATAAATTGTAAATCCCCCCAATCCCAAAGTAACAAACAGTCCCTAATTCTAGGATCAAATTTATTGATAAAAAATAATTTACTCTTCTTGGCCAAAAGGGATGTACTCTTTAGTTAGATTACCTCCATTTATGTTGATTACTTTCAGCAGGGGGACTATGAAAAACTGGAGTCGTGCTTCAGATAAGGAACCTTTCTTGCAGCAGATTTTATTTGCCAAGCCTGGGAGAGAAGACCAGGACCAAAGCTGTATATTTGATGACTTATAAACCCATGAAGGTTGGGCATGTAATGTGCATGACAGGAATATAAAGAATTCAATCATATTCTAGAAATCAGTTTTATATACTGAACTCTAATTTGTAACTGTAATCTTAAACTTAACATTTTTAAACAAGGCTAAAACTGTTGCATGTATGTCACGGTTAACACAGATAAATAATACAATTATTTATTCTTGTGTAATCACACCTCATGTCCAAAAGTAGATTCCACACATTTCACACCAAACCCCACCATGGAGGTAATAAAAGTTAAAGAGACAATAAAGGATTTGGGGCTTTGTTGCAAAGATACTAATGGTGTTGCTATGCTGGTTAAGGCAGTGTTTTTGTCAGTGGGAGAATGAGTGAGTGTTTAAAAGGGATCAAGTTGGGTGGGGTGCACAAGATTGTATTACACAATGCCAAATTTGCCCTGAGGGGTTCTGGCTTGGTTTTGTGTGCCTTCCTTCTCTCTTCCCCCTTCCAACCTGTTTTAAAAAAGGGCCATTATCTCAGCTAATGTGTTTAGTGTGTCTGAGTGACAATAGTGTCTTTACCATGGTGGGTGTGTGTGTGTGTGTGTGTGTGTGTGTGTGTGTGTGTGTGTGTGTGTGTGTGTGTGTGTGTGTGTGTGTGTGTGTGTGTGTGTGTGTGTGTGTGTGTGTGTGTGTGTGAGACGCAGATGTAATCACTGAGGACAGTGAGAGGGAGTTCCCACAGTTTTGCCTTTAGCCACATTAGACAACATCACCTGTGTGTTTGTGCTCCATCACACACCCCCAGGTACAGACAGCCCAATGAGTTCACAGCAAAGTGAAGGAAATAGAGAAATGAAACACCTGAAAGAGGGCAGACTTCACATGTTGTGTTTATTGTTGTTTCAGCATTGCTCAGGACAAGCAGGAGTTTAAAGTCCCACTGTAGGAAGTGTGTACAGCAACATGGAGCCTAAACAGCAACTTTGCAGGGCACAAATGGCAATTCAATTCAGAGGATACATGTCAGAGGTGTCCTTCATTTCCTTTCCTTTTCAACTTTCCATCTTCTCACCAAATGGTTTAGGTAACAAGAGAAATTGGGAAGGGTTTTCTGCCGGGAAACCTGTTTTCTCCATTGCATCCCCGAACATCAGCAATGGAAAGAAGACAAGGGACGTGTGATGGACTGCTGCATATTTGCTGTCTAATCTGAGGAAAACCTGTTTAAATTATGTTAGAAAATAACTCTGGCTCCTGAGATTCACTCAGTAACATGAGAGCTTGTGACACAAGTCTTCTTGTAGACTACAACCCTGTGGTTAAGTCACAGAGAACTAGGACTGTCCTCTGTTCATACGCGAGTCCAAAACAAAGGGCAAGACAACATTGGCATTACACAACATGGAAACGGACCCATATAGGGTACATAAGAAGGAAAAGAGGGGGGGGATAATGATTGTGAGATGTCACATTTTTGTAAGTGAAGCCTGATGCAAGGATCAGACTCTGACAAGCTCACAGTGTAACAAATATTATCACTCAAAGATACTGCTATTATATTCATTAGTAGTCTTATTGATTAGCAGTGCATTGATATTTGGCATTATGTAAACATCTTAAAGTTGTACTACTAACTTCTTCATGCACTAAAGCTTCCAATACAATAACTGTGTACTGTATCAAACATGTATAAACATATAAAATGTATTGCATAACAGTATTAAGACACATCAACACAGCCATGCATAATACTCATTTTCATCTCTTTCACACTAAAACACACTCGCACACACTTTCACTCTTCACAGAGAAGCTCATGGAAAAGATTTAGCTCATTTGCCACAAAGTCATTTTTTTTTCTCTAGTTTGGCTAGCAAATATATCATAGCGATTATAATATCATAACATGTTAAAAAAAAATCTCTATAAAGCTTTTAAAATACACAATGTGCAATATAAGACAAAAACTGCTATTTTGGCTAAGGCCACGATGATTTTGGTATAAAATACATTAATTTCTGTTCTTAAAGATATAAATAACAAATCTAAAAGACTATTTAAAAACCTAACAATACATTACAAATCTTTGACATTTATCAAATTGTCACATGGCCGTAAATTTGTGACCCTACAGCAGGGTCAGGTCCAGGTACGGCCCTGCCGGCTTGGTCATAAGAGCGGGGAGGGACATGAGAGAAGCATCACCTCCGCTGGACTGACCCATCAGACTGCTGCTCAGGAGAGACATGGACTCCGCGGGACACTGGAGGGGGAGAGGAAGAAAATTGGGGTAAGGAAGGTGGATGAGAGGGAAGAGAGAGAGGAGTATTACTCCAGCCTTACACCGTCAAACACAGGACCCTTACACCAGCATCTTATATTACCCATCACCTTCTCAGCCACCTGAAGGCTGCACCTGTTGTAACCTTTTATTTCACTACACCACCAATTGACCGCTCACCAAGCCCCGCCCCCTTAGTTACTGTACAACACGATGATAACTGAGGCCGCTTTACAATTTAAATAATAATAATAATAATAATAATTAAGCCTTTATTAGTCCCACAATGGGGAAATTACAATTCTCTGCATTTAACCCATCCCGGAGGAGCAGTGGGCTGCTAAGAAGCGCCTGGGGGGAAAAAAAGTTACAATCTCTCCGTTTTGTTCTATTTTGCAGCACCTGTGAGATTGCAGGTGTGTTTTTGGATTCAATTTTTTTTTTTTTTACGTTCCATCGTCTGTAGTCATCACTCTTGTCTTTGTTTGTTCACCAGAGTAACCGTTTAATCCGAACGCTGGCAAAGACTGGGGGAAAAAAACCAGTAGGCTACACACAAAACATACACTACCATCCAGTCTTGTGAGATACAGGGTGCAGCTTTTATTAGAGACCTATTAACACCGTTATGGCATGTGGAGAAATGCAAAACTTGACAGGCCTGCTGTGCCTGGTTACGGTTGCTATGATTGGACAGAGGCGGGGCTTAGGGAACAGTCAATTAGCCCTCTTGGCTATTGTTTTAGCCCATAAATAACTTATTGAGAGGACAGAAATGTAGTAGCCAGTATTGGCCAATAAAAGAAAATACAATTTAACCCAAACCCAAGGGATGATTAAGATCCAAGAAGTTTCCCCTAACCACTCGACCTGATCAAAAATGTGTCCATTGTTGATGCCTTGTGTGGTTAGTGGAAAATTCCCTGTCTACATAGGAAATGTCGCTGTTGTGTTGACCTGTAACCCCTGATGACCAGTCAAGACCCAAACCACGGCTACAACCACCTTCTAAACTAAATCCCACTCACTGAGCCCTCAGCCAATCCTTACCTGCCACCTGCCTCAGACACCTTAAATACACACCCATTCTTTGGGCTGTGTAAGCAATGTCCCGGTCGGGTCGTGAGCGTGCACAGGCCCATGGGCGTGCATGAGAGCATCCTCGGGGGCATACTGTGGTGTGGTGAAGGGGGAGGAATAACAGAGACAGGGAGCTGAGTGACAAGCAACCATAGAAACTAACCTTAGAGGCCACACAGACCTGTAAACTCCAGCATGGGAGTGAAAGAGGAGTTTGTAAATGGGAGAAAAATACAGCACATTCTCACTCCAAGTTTGTCTCTTAATTTAATATTAACTCTTGCTGATCATATCCCTGGGTTTCTTCACTCCTCAGAGTTTAAATAAGACCTGAGCTCCTCCAATTCAAGTCTTAGCAAGCAGCAGAGCATGTGTGACAGAACAGGGAGAGTAGACAGGATAAACTAGTTTGATGGCCTCTGGGCAAACACAGTGGATGCCTGACAATACACACCCACAACAGAAGGAAATTTGAATACACTAGGATCCTGAACTCGGAGAGCTAACAGGATTTGTTTGTATTATTAACTGTATTGATAAAGATTACTAAGCATTAAGGTAAATTAGCAGAGAATTATCTTACCTGGTATCCCTGCATTGCACTGAGGAGGTCTTTAACTCCGTTGCCGTTGTAGGTCAGACCCGGCATGCGCACCAACCCCCCTGGGGAGGAGAGGGATGAGGGGGAGGGGAAGAAACCTAGAGTGGTAGGTGAGCCAGGTGGGCTTGAGAAAGACAAGAGAAAAGGAAAAGACTGTTATCGTGAAAATATATAAAAAAGAATGATGTGAACGTTTCTCAGCAAACAAAGCACACACATATCTCAAGACTGTGAGTAACTTTGGGCGTCGTCTACATATGTTTTTTCAATGACAAAGGGCTGACCAGGGAGAAACAGAGGTCACTTAAGTTTAGAAAGTTCTCTGATACCACAGTGTTTAGTCATTAACTAACCTTGTCCCGGCCTTTCTCCTTGCCGAGAAGCATTTTAGCCAAAACTGCTCCTCATTTTTAACTTTGAGCCAGAGTATATTTTAGTGGTTATGCAGACAAATTAAACTAAACCAGAGTAATTATGTAGTTTTTGCAGTCCAAATAAATCTTTGAGTGTTTTTTGACATTGTGTCATTTCACTATAAAAATTTGGGAATGTTTCATACAATCGCAGGTCAGTGACAAAGAAGTGAGTTTTTAAAGGGCTCAACAATCCATAACATGTAACTAGATACAAAATCTTGAAAAATGTAAGTGTACTCGTGTTCTTCAAGTTACCATGAACATACCTATGCAAACAGAAGGTTCAGAAAAACAAACATGTAAACGATACCGGTTAAGTTTCTTATTCTCTTACTCAGCAGCACACAGCTTGTAAGTAAACACTGTATGACACGCTTAGAGCTAGAATATTTGAAAGTTGTATGTGACATTTTTGTGGTGGCATTATTTGAGCAAAAACATGATTAAAAAATGTTTTCTTGGGTCTTTTGCTTGAACCAAATCCTGTAATTACGAAAATATCAACATTCTGGAGCATGTTACATCTAATGCTGTGATCCTGGTAAATGTGTCTTATCATTTATTCATTTATGTTTTAAAACTTTTAACCACATTTTTATAATGATATAATTATGCAGAAAGACAGTAAACAACAGTATATATTGTGTCACAGCATGTGTCTGTCTCTGTTCATCTGTAACCAAAGAAATAAAATACTTTTTTACCTGGGATAGTAGGCGGCGTAGTTCATATAAAGCTGGGCTGATGGGGGGTAGTAGGCATGTCCTGGTGGCAGATGCCGTGGCGCCAGCAACACCTGACCAATGGGAGGGTAGAGGGCAGCAGCTGCCTCTGCAGACATGACAGGTGGAGCGGGGGCGAAGGAGTAGGATGGAGGAGATAAACCTGGAGAAGAAAGAACAGAGGGAAGGACAAAATACTTACAAAAAGACAAAACCTAACAGAAATAGAGAGTCAAGATGGGGAAGTCTGGTCGTTGTTTGTTTCTGAGAGAGGCGCTCATGCAAACGTGCAAACAATGACCACCATTACTCAGCACCTGACACGTCTAATTGACGAGCCCTTTATTTATCGAATATTTGCACTCATTTTGCAAATATTCGATAAATAAAGGGCTCGTCAATTAGACATTGCCCTCAGAGCACAAGGCTTTATTCTGAATGAATTTTGCATTTGTATGAAGAGAGATCAAATTTGTATATATGGCAATACCATTTTAGACCTATCAGAGACATCTGAACCCCCATAACAATAATATGTTCGTGCCCACAGGCTTTGTATGTTAAATAATGGAGCAGGGACTTGCTGTCTACCAAACACGTTCTGCTCAAGAAGCATAACAACGTCTTATCATGTCCTCACTACCAACATGTCTCACCTTGAATCCCTGTGTTGTTAACTTTGCACTCGTGTACATATCTGATCATTTCATATCAAAACAATTCACAAACATTAGTCCTCTTTTTGAAAAGTAGGGGAGCACATCAGTGCACATTTATAGTGAAGGACTACAGACACGAAGAACATAGCAAATTTCTACGCACCAGCGTTCAGCTCTGCCCACCTTCCCAACAGCTCCACTGATTGGACAAGCACAGGAGGCACACACACCTGAGGTGCGCCGGTCTACTGAGGCTAAATCCCACAAACACCACTACCAATCTGACAAGGCTGGAGAGTTGTAAGCCGTTTTGACATATTAAAAACTAGTTGTGTTGCTTACACTTTTCCAAACCCTGTCAGATCTTTATGATCAAGCAGTGGTAAAATTAGGAATGAGTAACAAACATGCCTCTGAAGAAGGTGAACTACAATCAGAATGTGTGAACACAGGTGAAAGGGTAGAATAAACCATTAACATGTGGGGTTTCTCAGTGCATGCAGGTTGATAATTGAAATCACACTAAATTACAAAGAAGTACCACACACACACACACACACACACACAGACCAACACACACTCTCATACAACACAGTTTTGAACCCTCCTGGTCAATTCAAATTTCCCCTACCTCCCACGGTACTAGATTGGAGAAAAAACCCAGAAACCCTGCCCCCCACGGCAGGAGCCCACCTACCCTGCAGTCCCGAAGCACCCCCAGCTCCCAGCAGCACTTACGTCTGGACTTACATGGCGGCGGGCTGAGCCCTGTCCCACTCCTGCTCCGGGTGTGTGCATGTGTGTGTGTGTGTGAGAGTGAGCCTCCCATCAGCACCAGGCCCATCTCCTCCGCGCTGCAGGCGAACACCTCAACATAGCGGCTGTTGGCCCCACGCTGGCTGGACATAATGTGCTTGTGGAGCCGCTGTGAGGCCTGAATAGCCCGCTCTGGCGAGGTCAGCTGGATGAAGCAGTCACCTGATGGACGAGCCTGAGAAGAGAGACAGTCAGACTTTACTCTGCAGCTTTGTGTCAGAGAGCATGCGAGTCCATGGGTGTGTCAGTGCGGTTTATTGCCTGTACCTGCTGGTTGAGGACCATGTGTACACCATGTGGTCTGATATCGTGTGTAAACTCGCCCAGGAAGGTGAGAATGTCTTCTATGCTTGCTGTGTACGGCAGCCCCCTCAGTCTCAGGCAGTCCCGCATACCACCAGGAGGGGGCAGGAGAGACACTGTGGGAAGCATTGACACCAGGGGGGCAGGGGCCACTGGGATCAGAGGGGCCGATGAGTACCGGTTCAACACCTAAAACACACAGTTACAAATCACATACCCTGCCTGCAGCAAAAACAGTCAAGGACACAGAACTGATTTAAACCGAGTCTAGTTCAGGAAAGACTTCCCCCTCCCCTTTTTCCAGGTCATTTGTAAAAATAAAAGAAAACTACACTCAAACACCTTAATACATACTCTCTATCGATAATTAAAAATTCAAAAATCAAGAAAGTATACACACTTAGATCGATGCAGCATAGGCCAACTATTAGCACACAACTTGTGTACAACAAAGACAAGTCCACCTAGTTTAAATGTGTGTTGAAACGTCAGTCAGAAGCTTGCTTGTTTGTTTGTTTTTCTGGAGTCATACATAAGATCACGAGGAGAGGCATCTGCATAGATGTGGTTATGAGCTGTGAGCTTATCAGTTTGCAAAGATAAAAAAAATGTAGTCCACATGTGTTTATCTCACAAGAGAGGGAGAAAGACTAAGGAAGACAAACAAAAGAGACTAGTAATGTTTCACATTTGTGTTTAGGGAAACACCTTGCTATGCAGGTCCCCACCCATAATGATTCCTACAACTACCTGAGGAGAACTTGATAATAACTAATTAATAAATAATGAATATTTGCAGTATTTTCATCGACCTTTCAAAAGCCTTTGATACAGTTAACCATAATAATTTATTGGAAAAGTTGCTTAAATATGGTATAGTTTGTTTGTGTTAAGGGTTGCTTTTCCTACAAAGCCAGACTAATATGTGGGGTTCCACAGGGGTCCATTCCTGGACCATTATTATTCCTTATTTATATTAACGATTTGTCTAATTTCTCACAAAGCCTTTATACGATAATGTTTGCATGACTCAACCCTAGTTCTCCCTCATTCAAATTACAATTCACTGATTATGGAAGCAAATGCTGGTTTAATTGCCCATGCTACATGGTTATGATTAAATAAACTATCTGTGAAAATAAACATATCTAACTTTATTATTTACAGTGGCAAAAAAAAAAATCATACTCTAAAGATTTTTCTAAAATTAAAATACCTCAAGTTTCATATACAAAATTCCTGGGAATTATTTTTGATGAAAGTTGGAGTTGGAGTGAACATATTGACTTGGTTTGTAAAAAATAAATAAATCTATTGGAACAATAAGGAGGGTACTCTTGTCACTGCAAACTGTCTACTTATTATTTAGTACAGTATAATTTATCCCCATCTTTCATATTGTAATGTAGTTTGGACAAGTACTTTTCCTACTACTCTGCAAAAAACGTTGGCCCTCACTAATCATTTTGTTTGATTGCAACCTGATCAGAATCAGAAATATCATCTGCTCCTGTATTTCAGAAACTTAAGATTCTTACTATTTATAACATTGATATTTCTCAAATATGCGTTTTTTTATATAAAATACTTTCAGGTGAATATTCCTTAACATTTCAAGACCTACTTTAAAGCAAATTCACAGGTTAATTCTTACTCAACTCATCAATTGTCAGATCTTCATCCTGAATTACTTGCAGCTGTAAATTTTTGATAAGACTTAGCGGAACGTAATTATGATGTTTAAAAAGACAATTCAATTGCTAATTTTTTATTGCTTTCCTAATGTATTATCATCCATGTATTCCTTCTTTTAGGTTTTATACTAAATCTATAGTTTTTGCTCTCATAGAGACTTGTAGCATTTCTATTGTTTAGGAATTAATACAGGTGTATAAATAAATATCCCCTTAACAAACACAAGCCCAGTTACTCTTGCACGCACCCACATGCGCGCATACACAAACACACATCTCGACACAATCACACTGTGTTTTTTTGTTGTTTATACTGTTCTAATTATGTATCATAGCTTGTGTTCTCTATAATATTGTGGAAATATTTATATTACAAAAAGGTAGAGGCTTCAAATAAGCCCACTGGGCTGTCTGCCTCTTCCTGCACTGTGACATTATTGGACTCTCTACACGCTAAAAATTAACACACACACAAATATGAACTCTGCTTAGTACACACTGCACAAACAAGCACACCCACACGCAGATGCACACCCTGACGTACCTGTTGGACCTCTGCTGCCGTACTTTTGAACAGCTCAATATATCTCCTCCCAAGGATTTCCTTGTGCTTCCTCAGAGCACACTGGGCGTGTTCCTCACAGGCAAATAAAACAAAGGCATCGCCAGTTGGCCGGCCGTCTGGATAGCGAACAAATAAGATGCCGTCTTTCCCTCCGCTGACCGGACACATCTCTTTGAGGCCCTCCTCCGGGGAGAAGAAGGTGAGCACCTGCTCGTGTGTGGCGGTGAAGGGAAGACCTCGCATCCTCACTATGATCTGGTCCTCACGGGACAGGAAAATTGCTACCTCATTGGAAGTACCTGGCACAAACACACACACAACTATTTAACCACAAGTATATGAATAGAAAGTATCACACTTTAGATAAAGACTGCATTAAGTGTTACTTCCTTTAGCACTCTTGATGGCATTTTTTCATTGACCGTCATATTCTATAGTTAAGAATAAACTTGACTCTCTTTTAATGATTTTTTTAAATGTTGTGGGTTTATTCTCAAAACAGAAAATTCACTATCAAGCCAGAGCAGCACCACCAAAGAGCTTCAAAACACCTAACCTCATTTTAACTTAACGCCTAGGTTTGCTAGCTGATAAAGGTAAAATACTATATAGTACACATTGTTATATCTGCTCACCTCCTGCTATCTTCAGGAAGTCCTCTCCTGTTGCTTTGTAAACCTGAAATTAGAAGGGAACAAGACAGAAACAAGGAATATTGTCACTTCAGGTGTAGCTGCAATGACCAAAGGGAAAAGACATAAGTGATAAGATGAGGTTCAGGTAGTGTGGCTGATTCACTTAAATAATAACTAGTAGGGTTCGGACAGGTTACCTCTATGTATCTGATGCCCATGTGGTGTTTGTGTCTCTGCAGCGCCAGGTCTCTGTGTTCTTCACTGACAAAACGAACAAGAGCTTCTCCGTTCCTCCTCCCCTGAGCGTTAAGACACAGCGCAGCCCCTCCTCTAGACAACACAACGTTACAGAGTTTGTTAAACCTTATGTCAACAGCCGGTTTAAGTATATATCATGTTGACCGATCAATTTAAATCCTTCATAAGTAATATAGTTAATATAGCTAGAACATACTTGGCAATATTGAGTCCTCTAAAGAATCGAGCAATGTCCTGGTCAGAAGACTGCCATGGCAACCCTCTAGCTCTGATGACTGTGTTGTCACACACTTTCTCCATCTTACTGCTGCACGCACACACAGATATTAGCACAGAAGGAGTGGACTGGGTTAATTTCAGAGTCAGAGAACAAAACGAATATTTATCTTGAGCAAACTTTACTTACCAAGTGCCAGTCTCAAACTTCTCACTAACTCTTTCATGGGTAGAAAACGTGTGGCCTAATGGGAAAGCATTAGAGTTTAGTTTCCAAAATTAGTTCACAAATCAGACCACATAACTTAAACTAATAATAGTACTTGATAATTACATTTATAGACTTGGGGTCATTTTAGAGAAATCAACATAAACAGCAAATCACAATTATTTGTATGTAGATGAATTGATGGCAATTATTAACTCTATCTAGTGATTGTTTTAGTTAGAACAAAAAAAAGAAAAAATAGAAAAATGCCAGAAAATGAAAGCAACATATTCAAATGTCCTGTTTTGTCCAACCAATAGGGTACAATCCAAATATATTCAGTTTACAATTATGTAAGCCAAAATAAAGCAGCAAGTCCTTACTTTGGAGAAGCTGAGAACATCAAATAATCTGCATTTTTGCTTGAGAAATGACTAAAACAATAATTTCATAACCAACACACTTTTTCTGCCCTGTTTTTATTTTTTAATTTAATTTATGTCAAACTAACTGAAAAATCCCTAATGTTTCACTTTTGTGTAAAATCATATATATGGTACTTACTAAATGGCTCAGAAAGCAGGGCAAGGACAATGCTACCCATAACCTGGACCTGCTGGACTGCTATTTCTGCAGACAATATGGCTGAGGGATCAGGTGTGGCTGAGGGGTCCAACATAGCAGGCACATCAACAGGTATACTAAGAGCTGAGGAGCAGGAAGTCAAGGAAACAAGGAACAGCCCAAAAAATAAAACGAAACAGTCTAATAGTGCAGAGAGAGCTAAAGGTTTTTTGTATGTATCAGGGTGTGACAATGGAGAGAAAAAAAAAGACACAAAAAAGAAGCAAAGGGAGGCAAGAGAAACTCACACAGAGATGTTAGTTATCCTGTTCCAGTGGGTGTGTGGGGTTTGTCCTGTTGGCTGAACACACACTCGTTCACCGAGCGCTTAGCAAGGTGCTGCCATTGTTTCCCTATTTGCATTTCAAAACCTCTAGTCTTGCAGCCAACACCCCGTGGCTTATAAACTTATACTGTGTGTGTGTGTTTGTTTCTGAGCGATGTATGCTCAAGAGATCAGGCTGAACATTCAGATAAATAACCATTAACTGTCCGAAATACACTTAAACATTCAAATGCATTACATACTAAGTATTAGTTAACAGATATTCACTGGCACGCCCAATGTAAACAGTTGACATTTTAAAGGATACACTCTGCCATGATGTGTGCATTCAAAGCCTTGAGGTCAGATGTAGGGAAGTGCTTCTTGAACTCTTTCCGAAGGTCAAAGAAAGAGTAGAAACAGTCTGGGACCAGGATGTTCTGGAGGGGGAAGAAGTTAAGATAACAGATGTGAACACGAGGCCCATCGACAGCTGCCATTTTTTATTGCCATCATATTGGTGTTTGCTCAAGCCAGTGGAATAATCTCTGTGCAACTCTTCACACAGGTTTAAGATTTTAGCAGCTTCATTGTGTAGGTGTCGTTTAATGTGCACAAGTATGTGCATGGGCGTATGTCATTAGACAGGTTTGAATGAGAGGCTCTGTCAACGTAACATTAAATTCAACCGGGAGCACATAACTGACACAACACATCCCTTTGTGACTGTGAGAGCACTGACGGTTCCTGCAGCACAGCAGAGAACATCCGCCCTGGCTGCGAGGCGTTCACCCATCCAGCTCACTCACCTTGCTTGCGGCCTCGGGGTGAATCACTTGGCGGATGTGAAGGGGCCCGTCTGTACACAAACACACCGACGTGCCTGCGCCCGCGCTGTTCACCTCATTTGTCAGTTGTAAATGAAACTGCAAAAAACAGGTGTGAAACATTTAGGAAAGAAAAAAAATAAGAATGAATCCTCAGGAAGCAGTTATATTAACTATGTAATAAAAATGCTTATTTCTAGTGATTTCACTGAGGTTATTACCAAGTTTAATGCTGTCTCAAGACTTGTAGCTGTGTAGACATTATCTGCTCGGGATCTTTTCTCCTCTTCCTCATGCTCCTCCACCTCCTCTTTTTCCTCAGTCAAGTCTGAGAGGTCCGGCTTAATGAGGAGCTCATTCACCTTGCCCAACTGGTTCAGAGAAGAAGAAAAAAACAAAACCACGTCAGTCTTGAAACAGAAGCCTCCATAGAAACTCGAAAGCAGCAGGTTGCAACACTAGCATTAAATGTCTGTAATAAAGACCTTTATTACATTTATGTCATCACATAGAACAACAAAAGCAGGAGTCGGTTTAAACACCTTAGACATTAGGACAATATATTTGTCCTCTAATTATACTTAATAACTTAAGAGTATATTTTGAGCTCATAGATGTTTACTTACCTGAGTCACAGCATGATTATAAATACCTATAGTTTGCATTTGAGTCAATTTCCTACTAGAGTTGTTCTGTTTACGTGTCCTCTCCTTTATTTACCACTACAACACCTGCTTTAGAATAACGACAAGTAAGTGCCATATGAAGTATACTAATACATTTTACCTTTTCGTTCTTTACATCCACCAGCTGCCAAACCAACTGCTCGAGCTCCTTTTCGTCAGATCCAAGCAGCTCTCCGCTCGCGCCAGATGTGGCGGTGAAAACCACCACCAGGTAGTCTACCTGCGCCGTCATCTGAACACAAACACAGCACCCCCCCCAAAAAAAAAAAAACTAATCTAATGCTGAGCAAAAAGTGAGCTGAAGGACAGTAAATGAAGATACGCCGGAGAGTAGACACATGCGGGAGCCACGAGGTATAAACACCTTTACTTTGACACCTGAGCGCAAAGGTGAAGTCCGTAAATCCAAGTTTCGTCGCTTGTCGAATTCTGCGTGAAGCCTCCCGCAGTCACCATCGCGGAGTAATGGCTGAACGATCCTCGTTTTTGTAGAGCATCTACCTGGGCAACCACGTGACTCTCTACCTGCCCCCTCCCTGTTTCAGGTGGTTTAATGACTCGGACGTGGCAGGCCATGAAGGATATCGTGGATATCGGTACATTCTTATGCATAATACTCTTCAGTATTTAAGTAATAAAACTATCTTACTGTATACAAATGTACGGAGCACGGAAGGTATCAAGGATAAAATGGTTAGGTTACTTTCCGTATTAAGGGGAATAAAAGTAGTGATACCTTTAGGTGATAGGTTTAAGTATATCGACAATAAAAGGATACACAACAAAAATATAGCAAATTTGTATTTATTACAATGAAAAGAAATCCACGTAAACATATTGCATGAATTAAGTGTTACCATATAAAATAAAATAAATCACAAAGGTAGGAAAATGTATGGAGTTTGGAGTGTACCTAGTTATACTTTTACGACGTTTCATTGAAATTCATTAATTCATTTCTTTATTAGAAAAACTATAATTAAGTGAACAATGAAATACACATGACAATGATGCACTAGCTGCAACTGTCTTTCCCCCTCGTTTCACTGAGAAACATGAACACGTTATTATAATCTACTAAATTATATGAGAAGATATTAATCATAAATTATTAGAAGTTGTCCTGAAGCCTATTATTTTCCTTCACTTTAAAGATAAAGATAAAGATAAAGATAAAGATATTTTTATTATCATTGTAGTGATACAACGAAATTTCGTTTGGTAGCCTTCAGCCAGCCAGCAGCAGCGAACAACAAACACAATAACAACAATATACAAGATAAAAATACACAAAAGGAATGAAAACTTTGCTATGTACTACAATAATACAATTACCCATTGGCATATTACTAATGATAATATAAATAACAATCATTTGTGATAAGGTAATATAACGTAGACATAACAGTTGTTTTTATTTTCCCTCTCGAGCAGGCTAACATTTCTCCTACGTTCATTTGTTTGTGTTTATTTCTTAGGCGCTCGCGCTCATACCCCGGAAGTGTTCGCTAACCCGGAAGTGTTCCCTCAGCCCGACGGCGAGCAAGAAAGCGATGGCGGGGGACACTACAACCGAGCTTCTTTTTATAGATACGTTTAAGCACCAGAATGCAGAGGTAATATATCTGACGCATTACCACTCTCTCATATATCAACCTAAGAGCTGCCTGCATGCAAAACTCGTATCTCGTATATTAAGGAGTTTTGAAGCTCGATGCTAAACTTCCAAGCTAACGACCACAACATGGCTAACGTTAGCAGTCGTGTCGTGGATAACATTACACGACACACAGGTTTAATTGCACTACACGTTTGACTTAATGTGAACACAGTTGTGCTAAATATGTTCGTTAAATGTTATTTTATTTGCATTAACATTGAACGCCCCGCCGCTGTTGTTTGTTGCACACTTACGCGTTTTGTTTGCTTTTTAGCTTAGTGGCTAATGCTAACTGTAAAGTCTCACCATGACCATCTTTACCTCAGCAAAACCGACAGTTTGTGTCTGTAGTATTTGTGTTAGTTTGTGTGGTTAGTGAAGACATTCATTATCTCAATGTTTGTATTGATTCATATGTTCAATGCACTTCAGTTAACCAACGTGGATGTGGTGCGGTTTCCTTGCGGGGTGCTGATCACAGAAGTGCGGGTCATTCCTCCAGGGATCAAAGCACACAGCAATCTACCTGACAACAGAGCATTTGGGTAAGAGCAATATTGCCATTTCAAACATAAAAACAGTAAGTTGCCACTTTATTAGGTCCAACCAGATCAATTAAATGCAGTTTAGTAAAGCAACCTTGCAATAAATCGGTCCTTTGACTGGGTTATAATGTTCATTATCCATGTTGGGTATTGTTTATAACATGACAGATTAACGATAAATACAGTTTATCTCTCAGTGTTATCAAAAGTGTTTCCACTAACGGACTGCTGACTAATGAACAGATATTATTTCTACAAATCAAGTATTTTAAAATCTGGGAAAAAGACAGCATTGGTGTCGTAGCTTCAGTATCAGCAGATACCCACGCTTGAGGTATCTGAGACAGAGAATCAGTTGGATGGAGCATCCCTTGTTGCAGGAAATCATTAACCTCGTTGCCAGTGATATATGGCCTCTGGAGAAGTTTGTTTGCCACAGACACCTGAGCTGTATGTGTGTGTGTACCTGTAGAAAAGTAGTGTGACACCTGAGCTCCATTGTTGTGTGGATCCTGATTCCCGCTGAGCCTGTTGGGTATGTGTGATGTAATTTAACTGAATAAATTGGCTCAGTGCCCAACAATGCTAAGACCATATCAGGTCATGATTCAACGTTGTGTAGAGGTGTACCATATGAACTTAATGCTCTGAGTCAAAATTTCTTGTGAAGCTGATTATGGATAATGCCTGTTTTGCTTAATTCGTCAAATTGAATAAAAATAAAAATGTATGTTGTCTCATATTACACACGTTTGTTGTGCTAGTTGTTGGGTACACCTGTACAATCTACTGCAGACAAATACAACTGGTCCGCCATAAAGGCTACTTTAAAGATACTTATATCTTTTAGCTTTCTGTTGACACGGTCGTAGAGGTGTTGGTTTATTTATATGTTTTAGCACTGAGGTCATAGTAAGTGCTGCTCATAATATTCCACCTCTTATGTAAGTACGGACAACAACAATTTAAACTAGTCTCAATATGATGCAGTCCAGTACAACAACAACCATAGGAGCACAATAATAAACACACGATTTAGTCTACACATTTACAACAGTGTCCACATAACTCAACCGTATGAATAAAATATAGAATTTATGGCAGAGCTGTACATGTCTACCTAATAAAGTGGCCACTGACTCTATATTGTCATAACGGTTGCTGCCCTCATGTTGATGTTTAACTTAATACTTAATAAAAGTTGTCTGCATAGAAGGGTACCGAGCTATGACTGCCACATTAATGTGTGTGTGTTTCTGTGTTTCCAGGGAGACGTCACCTCATGCCTTTCAGTTAGAGCTGTTCTTTAATAATGCCACCAAACCCAACAACTCCACGTTCCACAGACTGGGCAGGTCAGAAGGATTTTCCCTCTCCCCCTTCTCGTTTTGTTTCTGTATTACTTCAAACCTCTCCTCCGTCTCTGTATTCCCATGTCAAGTCCCAAAGGTGCTAAAGATGCAGATGTCTGCCTCACCTGCAGAACCAGTCATGGCATTATCTGAGCCCTGTTCTCAGACCAGAGTGGTGGGTGCATGTGTGTGCGCCTGCACCCACCCATATTCAAATCTCTTTGTTCCCATGCAGGCTAACTGGTCCCTCCAGAAACTCAACCTCATCCCACAAAGTAGCTGAAAGTGACACACAAAACTTTTATGCCATGGTGTAATAGATAGTAGAATGTTTAAGTTCAACATTTTTATTCTACCTTCATAATCACAGAGGCGTGCACAGTAGCACCAGAGCGTCAACTTGTATTGAGAGACGTCTATTGTGTAAGAGTTGTTGAAAAGTGTAAATACGACACACCCAAGTTATTATCTCTGCTGGGAAAGTTTGAAGTCGTTTTTTTTTTTTTAAACTGGTCTGGTTGCTATTTTAAGTATCTTCCAAATGTCAAAAACAAATTTGACTGAAATCTTTGATGAGAATCCTTTTTGTCGGCTGAGGTGATAATCAGGATATACATGATCTAGATAACCATGATAATGCAGTATTGCTTTTTTTTTTAAAGATGAATTTTTCATAGCATTTTGCCTTTTTGTGGTACGAAGTAAGACAGTATGGATGTGTTGGATGAACACACCACCATTATATTAAAATGTCTTAAATAAATAAAACAAATCAAATTAACTCTTAAGCTCTGACAAATTTAATTCCAAATAAAGGGAAACCCTGCTGTTTATTTTGGCATCATGTTGGCTAAATGTTTCGTGCCATTGTCCAGGCTTTTTGATTCCTGACCTTTTTTTAAATTATGCCATTTCTATTTTGGAACCCTATATGTCAATGAGTTATGACCAGTTCAACCAAAGACATAACTTTGTATTGCTAAATTTATCAGATTAATGCTAAACGTTATTGAAGTCTCAGGCTATTTTCTAACACTAAAATCTCCTAGATGATGAATAAACATTCCCAAGTTGAAGAATTGCCCTTGGTGTATATTTGCACTGGTGTTTTAATCTTCCCTGTCTTGCTTTCTCCCATCAGTCTGGAGTATGATGAGAACAAGTCCATCGTGTTCAGACCCAGTGGAAAGGTAAGCGGTCGTCCAGAAACGAGATGATTTGTATTTCTTTTTGTTGATTTGTGAATTACTAAATGGCTATTTTTCATGCAGGTGAACACAGACGGCCTGGTGCTGCGTGGCTGGTACACCAGTCTGACCATAGCAGTGTACGGGACAGCAGAGCGCTCACATGGACATGACCAATCCTCACCCCCTCCTCCGCCCCCCCCACCCCCACAACAGCCAAGCGGGGCCAAGCGGATCGTTAAACAAGGTGCTCATCATGAAGCAGAAACTACCCAGTGCCTCTCGCCTTCACAACCATTTCCTGAAACTGAATCATCCAATGAACAGGTTATCTCTTATTTTCCCTAATTTGCTTACTGTAATGTCAATCTTTTGTTTCTGGGTTTTTTTTTTTTTTAGAGTGGGAAAAAGATGACCAGTACAATGGTAGCCCACCCAGACCAGCACCCAGAGGGCCTCGTACTCCACCTGGGCCTCCGCCCCCGGATGATGATGATGAAGAGCCGGTCCAAGTGATTGGTGAGAACTGCACACATCTGTTACGTTATATCTGCCACTGCTGATTCGGATTTAACAGAGACAATGCTGTAGTTTAAGCATCTGTCAGGTTGATACTTCTCAAAATTAAATGTTTCATTAGTGATTATCCTTAATTAATTCCACATTGGTCACCCTGCAGTTACTTTGTCAGTGTCATTATAAACTTCAGTGTTTTCACCATCAGCTACAATTATCCTGTTACAGCAGAGAACCATTTTTAGAACCATATGACCAAGTACCTTTGTATTGTTTTGGATGTTTTATCCCATTTGCTTCAATCTGTGTTCTTGACATTAGAATTGGTTTATAATCAAGGTTATTTGTTTAATTAGCTGGTTGCCCAAAGTTTAAGTTCATTTGAGTACAATAAGAAACTGAACATAGTTCTTGTGTTACATTTTTCTCAGGTATGCCATTATTGCATGGCATTATGGTTGTTAGTGTATTTGAAAACGCTGACTAAGTGTTCTTGTTCAGGTAAAGGGTACATAATGTTAACTGTGTTGTTACATTTCCCAAGCAAGCCTCTGCATGCTGATTATCTCAATGAAAAACGTTTGCTGCCTGCCAGGTTAGAAAACATATTTCAAACAACTGTCATCCTTGGATAATGGCTGACATTCATGAAAATTAAAAGCGTTGTGTTAAAACATGCAAAAACACCGGTTTGACCCGTAAGCTGTTTTGCATAAGTAGGCCTCTACTCATCTAGATAACGTATAGTTTGCATGCTCATATGTGCCCTGGGGGTGTGGAAGGTGAACTGTGTCCTCCGGTCTCCCTTGTGACATTTACAGTGGGCGTGGTCAAAGCCGAGCCAAGCGAGGGCCGCGACGACTACCTGGAGGCTGTCTCACCTGAGAGGTCCCTGCCTGCTGATGAGACATACTCAGATGCTGAACAAGAGGAAGAAGGGGATGAGGAGGAGGAAGAGGAGCAAGAGGAGGAAGAAGATGCCCGGACCGAGGGGAGTGTTCCGGAAGAGGACGAAGAAGTGGAGGAGGAAGATGAGGGTGAGGACGAGGAAGAGGAGATGGAGGAAGGTAGGGGAGTTATTTCGTGAGAGTAGGATAGTCTGAAATCCCAAATGGATGCCCGGCCCTGAACCCCTTGGTACTGCAAACTCATCAGACTCCCTCGGGGGCCATGGGAGCAGGGTCCATTTGGGACTGAGTGCGATTTGAGAGTGTGTGTGTGCTCTGGCATGCTGCCTCCATCTACAACCGCTGGGTGCTGAGAACTCTGTTACTCTGAGCGGGCTTATGATCAACACTCATAAGCTGTCATGTGGATGTCTACCTCACACATCCTCACAGCCATGGCTGACGCTTGTGCTGTAGTGACATCCTGCATGTCAAACTAACCCGGCATGTTTGGAGTGATTCTGCGATGTGTGAGTAGGTTCGTCTGTGTGAATTTGTAAATGAGCAAGGAAATATGTAGTAGTTGCTGGCCTCGTCATTTTCATTCATTTTTACACACATATTTTATGAATGGTTGAAGAATCGTAAGTATTTTGTCCATAAAATATTACTTTTTGTCAAATTTCCCCTCTATTTCGTCTCAGGCGATGATGGCTATGAGCAGATTTCCAGCGATGAGGATGATCTGGATAATGGTAGCTTCAAGCTGCCCACCTTTGACATGGACTACACTCCTGAGGACCTGGCATCTGTCCCACCTGTCCAGTATGACCCGTATGAGAGAGAACTCAGACCCCTGCTGTACTTTACACCTCCATACAAAACCCGCTTTGATACCCAGTTTGAAAAGGCCAGTGTGGAGGAACCCAGGGACCCTGGTGGAACTGAAGCGCCCGCAGGTGGCGAGGAGGCTGAGGCCGTTGCCCAGCTGAAAGAGCTACTAGCTAGTATTGGAGATGACAGAGACGCCCGCTGGGTCACTGCTCTGGAACAGGCCCCTGCTCTTCTGGCTAAAGGGTTGGCTTATTTAATCAAACAAGGAGAGGGCGAGATGGAGGAACCCGTTGGAGTTTTAGTCAAATGGGCGCTCCAAGCTCTGAGTATGGAGATTGCTCTCACACAACCCATTGCCCTTAATCTCAGACAATTGAAAGCCGGTGCCAAGCTAGCATCACACCTCGCAGAGTGTCCACAGGGCCTCTCGGTGCTGCTGCGTGAAGGGGCCCTGGATGTGCTGCTGGAGTTGGTCCAAGCCGACCACGTCTCCTCCACACTGAAGCTGAATATCCTGAGAGCTCTTGGGGCTCTGACCAGTGCTCCTGCTGGCGCAGAGGCTTTCCTGCATACGGGCGAGTCAGAGAAGAGTGGCTATCAGGTAAACATCACAAAGTATACAAACTTGAAAATGTTCTCTTCATCAATGCTTTTTCATTATATACAGATTCTCTTCTACATTTCTTTAGCAGGGATGCTAGGTCTAGAGAATAAGAAATGATAAGAGTGCAATGAAGATTCTTGAAATTCCAATTTTGCTCAAACAGAAAAATCTAATAACAAATGTAACCAAGCCTACAATTTGATCCAAGCGTAAGCTTTTAAATACAACATATATTGAACCAATGTTTTATAGTCTGCCTCACAGATTCACTATGCCCTGTCCACCCTTCACATTTACAGAAAACGCTGACTAGTTGAGCAACCTGATGAATGTTTGCCTTATTAGTGTTTGACAAGCTGTATGTCTTCTATAGCGTTTAGTCCAGCTGTTCCTGCGTGAAGAAACAGTGAGGGTCATAACAGCTGGCAACACCATATTGCAGAAAAGCCACATGTATGAGATACTGGTCGACCTGCAACGTGCAGCAGCAGCATGGAGTGAACCCCAGCAGGTAGACACACGCTCATTCCACACACATGTTCCTAACTGCAAAGATTAAGTACATTATCTAGGATTATCATAACTGACTATCATTCTCAGGAGGAGATGGAGGATGCTGACATCCCCATGGAGGAGGAACCATCGCTGAGCTCCTCCCCTGTGAGCGAGGCAGAGCTTGATAGGCTGGCAGGGGTTTTGGAGGAGTTACACCACCTGCTAGAGACGGCCCCTAACTGCATGGTGCAGCCCCCTGGGAAAGCCTTCCCTACTACTGCTAGAATAACAGGACCACAGGAGAGGGACGATCCATACCCAACACTCTATAGGTACACTTTCAAACACATAGGACCTTCACAATAGAACGTAGAATGTAGTTCGGATTCATAATATTGCATGTTCTCCTTTCTCAGGTATATGCATGCATGCCATTTCCTGGAGAGCACGGCAGCGGTGTTGTCTACAGCTGCAGCGGCTGGTCACTTAGGGGTCACCCAAGCTGTTCGAGAGCTCCTACGCTTCCTGTCGCTCACCCAATCGGGTCTGCTGTTCCTCCTCGCCCAGCCCACTCCAACCAACCTGCTGCTGCGTCTCCTGGCATCCATGGCAGAAGCTGAGAGCGAGGAGACCACCTTTACAGGGGGAGAGGGAGGTGTGACGGGTCCAGGGTTTGGCGAAGAGGGCTTTGGCGTGTGGCTAATGCAGGCGCTGCATGCTCTGCAGGGTGTGTCAGAGCTCATGAGCCATGTGGCTGCAGGAGGAGACGGAGGAGTTGGGCTAGAGGAAGGTGACAATGCAGAGGTGCTGGGAATGCTCCATGCGCTCTACCTGATGACCTTCACACAGACTGGTCGCAGTGCCGTGGCCCACGTCCTCAGCCTGGACAACAACCTGTCGTGTCTGGTCACTCTGCTCCAGCATCACAGCAAGGACGGACAGGGGTACGGCTGTCTTCTTCTTGTGTCTCTTTCTGTATGACTTCAGCCACCTGTGCATTGATTAATGAGTACTTTTGTTTGTCTTCCTCTCTTTAAGTGAGGCCAAAGCTCGCAAAGCAGTGACATATAATTATGCCTGTATGCTGGTGCTACTGGTAGCGCAGAGCTCTAATGAACTGAGGATGATGGAACAATATGCTGCCCCTCTTCTCGCCATAGCCAAGGCTGATGACACCAATGCCAAGTTACAGGGTAATTATTACCAGAGTTGCATGAAACTATCATGACGTTATGTGACGCTTTTTGTGTTTTTTGATTATTAATGTGTCATTCTTCCTTTTGTTCTTCAGAGCTTAGCAAATGGCTTGAGCCTCTGGAAAAACTTCGCTTTGAGATTGGCAGCATTCCCACACTCATAGACTACGTCAAACAGGTACAGGTCTCCCTCAATATGCGGACTGCTGTTAAGACACATCTCACTAGATTTTCATTTTTAGTAACTGAATGAGCTTTCTTGTCCCCACATTACCGACAGAATGTCTTAATAGTTTATTCAGTCTTATTCAGTGAGCGTTGAATCTCTTTAGTTGGCCGTGTTTGGGCCCCAGCCAAAGATTTGTCTATAACATTTGATTCAGGGAGTCCATTCATTGTTTTAGTGAAGGAATCATGGTCACTGTTCCTACCCATACCCACAGGGACTATCGGAGTACAGGTTCATTAGTTTTATTTAATCGAGATTTATAGAGCTTATTCAATATTATTATTATCAGAGGGAAACAGCACAATGTTGTCACCACTTATAACCAGGCTGGCTCATTCTTAAGTCTATGTAAGAATGCAAACTTTATAAACAACAAAACTGTTCCCAAAACAAGAAGTATGTCTTTAAGTCACACACTCAACTACATGTTCTTAGTCTCATTTTGTACCCTAAAGCCACAAGAAATACAGTATATCTCTTTGGAATGCGGAGCTTCACCGACAAGTCTGAACTGCTCAAACGTATACCTGCTGTGTAGCATATTTAACTCTTTTTGCATATAACAGAGCTATTTGTCATTTTAAACATGTGTCTTCTCTTGACTTCAGAATGTGGAAAATGTGTTGACTGCTGAGGGAACTGGACTAGTCACCGCTCTCAGGGTCCTTTGTCACATCGCCTGCCCCCCACCTGCTGTAGAGGGTAAAGACACCAAACATGATTCCTGTAATAGTTCAGCTGATAAAGGGACAGCTGTTTTTTTTACAATGTTTTACTCCTGTCTCCAGGTCAGCAGAGAGATCTTAAGTGGAGTCTCGCAGGGGTCCAGCTGTTCTCCGGCGAGGGTATGGATATGTGTGTGCGTGTCTTACAAAAGCTGTGCAGCCTGTTGCTGCAGCCGTGGCGGGTGCACGGACACATGGGCCCCACGCCGCAGCGCTGCATGATCCTCAGTATATGCATCAGCACACTGCGATTGCTGCGCACCATGCTGATGGAGCTGCTACGCGGGGGAGCTTTCCAATTCAGGGACACTCGCGTGGCCAGTGTGTTGGTGTCGCTCCACATGATAGTCTGCTCCATCCCTGCATCTGGACGCCTGGACGGAGAGGAGACAAAAATGCAGGCGCTCATCGTTGACGTGCTGCTCACCTTCACGCAGGGAGTTAATGAAGAGGTGTGTGGATGAGATAATGATGAGTATAGGAATGTTCTGTTTAGCCAAGAAATATTGTGCAAAAAGACTCATTATTCTCAGTTAATTTGTGGGTTTTGTTGTAGGTGACTCATACGGAAGAGACTCTGGCCAGTAACACGTGGTCTCTGATGCTTAAAGAGGTTTTGGGCTCACTGATGAAAGCTCCTGAAGGTCTGTTCTCTGGTTTGACGTTGCTGTCTGAGCTCCTGCCTCTTCCTCTGCCAATGCAGAGCACTCAGGTAACTGAATTTATCCTAACGGTCACCCATCTGTCCTACACTTACTTTCACCTTCTGATGATTGAATGTGATAAACATTAATGAACCTTTTGCTCCGTAGGTGATATCAATCCAAGATGTGGCTGTAGCCTTAAACACAAGGAAGCTGTGGAGCATGCACATACGGGCGCAGTGGAAAGTGCTTTCTGAGGCGCTGAGGTGTGCGTGTGCCACCAGCTGCCCTCCTCTCCTGGCCATGCTGAGGAGAATGTGTGTTCAACTGGCGGACCTGTCTTCTCCCACCGCAATACTCATCATGAAGACGGTGCTGGAGCTGCTGCAGGAGGAACTGCAGCCGTGAGTGAAAAAAACCACACACCGTTGTTTGTGTTTAAAGCTCTGAATTGTATTCTAAGTGTATGCAATGTGCTAACTGCAGGGCGGAGGGGAAAGCAGTGTGCTGGGGCCAGGTCCTGCGTCTGCTTTCTTTGATGGATACTCTGGTGTCACAGAAAGCTTGTAAGAGCGCAACACTGCACCTTCTGTCCGGGTCTGTGTCTGGAGATGAACAACTGGCCGATCTGTTCCCCGTGCTGCTGGCTCTGTTGGTTCCTCCAGCTGACCACTCCTTACAGCAGCAGCAATGCAGCGAACTAGTGGGGACAATATTACAGTCACTGTGTGACCAGGTGAGCAGTATATATGAAGGCAAACCGCATATGTAAACAAGTCCTTATAGAAAAAAGGACTACACCTAAACAATATGAATCTCCATCTTCACCAGGACATTTCTCTGGTGGTTTCTCCGCCTGGTGAGAGCTGTGTGTCGGAGGCTGAGCAGCTGGCCAATTCACTTCCAGGGCGTGAGATGATGCCATTGGTATGCAACGCCTCGTTGGAGGTTTTGGGGAATTCAGAGAGCAGTGTCCCACTCCTTCTCACCTGTATCAGGACTTTGACATTCCTCACCGAGCACGACTATGGACTCTATCACCTCAAAGTGTAAATTACAATTTCTTGTTTCTTGGCATTACTAGGGTCTTTATTTATAACCCCTGATCTTTCTACCAGACGTTGGGTCCCCTTCTTAATCAATCAAGACTTTAACTTAGTCACTTAATCTTTGTTTCAGAGCTCTGAAGAAGTATGGTACTGGTCTAGGCTCCCTGTTGAAGAGATTGGTGTTCGCCTTCAACAAGGATGCAGCCGATTTGCTGTCAGCTCTTCTTGACTTCCTGAGACAGATCCTCAACACAGAAACAATGGTCAGTACCTGGTTTTATAAGTATGTTTTTACCTAGAGTGTACATGCTGTCAAACTGGAGAAATTATACAATGTTTGCTGGAAGCAGTTAGAACTTTGATGTTTGCAACAGCTGATATTTCCAAGTTTTCATGCTTACAGTAATCTTAAAAAGTGCTTTAAGTCTAAACTCGTAGGCAGAGTAGGAGGTTTGTGTAAACAACTAATTGTGCAAGACTTTTTGCAGAGTTGAACATAATATGTGATGGTTGGATTTTATCGTTGAATCTCTCTGTGTTGTTATCCAGTGTGTAGATGAGGTCCAGGGGTCCGGCGAGGAGTCTGTCTTTGCTCCTCCACGGTTGCTAACGGGCTCTGAGATGAAAGCTCTACTGCAGTGGGAGGGGTCCGAATCCCATCCACTCCCTACTTTAGAGAAACAGATTACGGTACAGTTTAAACACTTGTGAATAGTTTTTGAAAAGTGAGCGGTGAGGCTGCCTTTGCTAACTCTGTAACTCTGTGTCTATAGAAACTATGTAAGGAAGATGATTCATTGGAGACGATGTTGGAGACTGTGATTGTCCTGAGGCAGACACTGGAGACGGCTCCAGACGCACCTCCTGCAGCTGACACTGAGCCCACTCTGCCAGCACCCGAGACGCTCGCGGCCCAGTTTAATCACAGGTACAGCCCCCGGATGAAACTAAATAACATGAATGAAGATAGTTTTTTCTTCATCTGTGTAAATTCAGTCATTAATCACTTACAATCTAGGCCAGGGAAATGTACTGCCAGAATGATTATCCAATATTCATAACAAAACATTGTCAACACAAGTTATTTGCACTGCACCTCTATCTGAGACTAGAACTAAACCTATTACAGATGATGTCATAAAATGTGCTTTGCGCATCACTTTTGTTGAAAGTGAGAGGAAACAACTTGATGTGATCATATATACATCATTCCTCTTATCTGTAGGACGGTGTTCATTCTATCAGAAGCTCTGGATGAGCAGCTGAAGACTCTGTGGTTCTCTCCCTTCCAAACGGATGACATCGAAGTAGATCTTGATATGGTAAGGATTTATGTGTACATGTACTTTAAAACAAAAGTTAGACTTCAGATTAGTTTTTGTTGAATAATCTTATTTTCTCTTCAAATACAGTATTTGGTCAAAGTATCAGCAGCAAGAATCTTATCAAATCTTACAAAAATCCAAATAATTACTGCATTACTACAAAAACTGTACTAGTGTGAAAAACTGGTTTAAACCAGAGGTATTTCCAAACGTTTGGCACTGATTCACTATGGATTAGTTTATGTTAAGTATCTTTCTTTCTCTCAACTTCAATGCTATGAAATGAAAGCTTGATGCTTCCTTAATGGGACTTGAAATGTATTTTGACTATTAATTACACACCCATAAAGACAGAAACATGGTAATTGGACCTTATGACATATGATCACGTAGAGTTATGAAGCCCTGTGTCTGTCTGCATGAGAATGGACACTATATATGTGATTGCCACTTTGTCTGTGCGGCAGATGAAGGTGGATCTGGTGGGTCTGGCTCAGGAGTGTTGTCCAGAACTGGACCTGAAGGCAGAGCTGGAGCGTTCATTCATGTCTGAGCCCTCCTCTCCTGGTGACTCTAAGGCCCCAAAAGGCTTCAGACTTGGCAAACACAAACATGAGACGTTCATTACAAGGTAAAGTTCCAGTTTTTACTTTTTCACATTTGTTCTGTATTCATTGCAGAGAAGATACATCTTTATTCTTGTTTTTTTAATCAACCGACTGTTTCCCATCTCATGCTTGTCTCTGCAGTGGTAAATCCGACTACATTGAGCCGGCTAAGAGAGCCCACATTATGGCGGCTCCTCGAGGCCGTGGAGGTCGAGGAGGATTTGGACAGAATCTCTGCCGACCCCATGATATCTTCCGCCAGCGCAAACAGAACACCTCCCGTCCTCCCAGTATGCATGTTGATGACTTTGTAGCGGCGGAGTTTAAAGACATTACGACTCCTCTTGGACTTTTGCCTCCTAAACGGCCCCCGAAGAGCTCCCCAAAACCCCCCACCAGAGGACTGTTCACTGGTAACAGAGGCAGAGGCACCTTCCACAGCCAGACACGCTTTTTCACTCCCCCACAACCTAAAGGTGTTCTGCTGTCGGGTACGTACACACAGACACCCCACACTATTGAATTAAATGTTTCTTGTGTTCACTTGATAAGACCTGTGTTCATGATCAGGTTAGTGAAAGTACTCAGAGCTTCAGCTAATTTCAATACATTATATGTAAAAAAAAAAAAAAAAACTAAAAAAAACCACATTTTCTCTGATGCTGATAATTATTATTACACAATAGCATATCAAAGAAATTTGAAAGATTTTTTTTAAATCATGGTAGTTTTGGTGCTAGAGATGCCATTCATCTTTTTGTGTTACTACTAAATGTTACAATTCATTGCCTGGATAATAATTTCACAGAACGTATGCTGCTAACATTAGTATACAGTGTATTTTTTTACATTAAAGTTTTTAATGACCTTAAAAAGCTGATGAAAAAATCTCAACTCAAGGTTCTCTTACTAACTTTTTCCAGACCTTTAGATCAAACTCATAGTCTTCATCAGTAGATGTTGTTTGTTTAGTTGCCATCACGTCGTACCACCTGTTTAATTAGGTATATTTGATATAATACAAATAGAGCATAAAGCGTATATGACATTATCTGGAATAACCTGAAAAACCTGTTGAAGGTCCAAAGCTGGAGACGGACAACGTCAACATATCACTTCCCAACACAACAATCCAACAGCACTTGTCATCACGTGACCAAAGATCCAGTCTTAGGTCATATAATGACAACTGGGCATACCCAGCATGAGATGTGATGAAACCTCTGAAAAAAGCTAGTTAGTGAACCTTGAGTTAAGATTCTTTACTTTTGGTATGCAGTAAACGGTGTGTAGTAGTATTTGGCTGTAGTTCAGCCACTTATTGGCCAGTAGAGGTAGCTAAATCCAGTATTTTGGTGCTATAGGTAACTACACCCGCAGAGACGGAGGCCGTGGTTCATCGTGGAGCGGCCAAGTTCCAGCTGTCACTCACAGAGGGACCTACAGTGAACCACGCGGAGGCCAGAGCAACTTCACACGAGGACCGCTGCCATCCAGACAACCCCCAGCAAGTATGATGTGCATACCAACACACACGTTTTGTCGATTTTGCGCTATGAATTTCAAAACACTGAACTTAAAATGCGTGTTTTTTGTCTCTTTTTCCCTCCGTTTGTCAGGTGCATATCGGCTGGCTCCACGGGACAGAGCCCCGAGGGGAAGAGGAGGCGCTGGCCTGTCCTGGCTTAGCGGGGGAGGAGGCGGTGGCAGCGCTGGAGGAGGAGGCGGAGGAGGCGGAGGAGGGGGGAGAGGATCTCAGGGGAGCAAATTCAGTGGTGGGGGAGGGAGTGGAGGTGGGAGGGGCAGACATGTTCGCTCCTTCACCAGGTAAATTCACCTGGGCATTGACTGAAGCCTCTCAAGGCAACATATGGACCAATGAGGATATTATATATATATACTGTCTCCATGGAAACATGGTGGATGATGTCGCAATGACGTAAAGACTCTGTGTTGATGTTTTATGTTTTGTTATCATGAGTTGTATTCGGAGAATAAAGGTCATAGTAACTAAACCTACACTTTTGATTTTAAGCAAACACCAGATGAATATTGAACTCATTACTACCTCCATCAAGCTTTCCTCAGGGCACTTATTAACCCTTAGCATAGAAATTGACACTTTTTTGAGGTTCATGAAAATAGTTCAGTGTGAAAAGACTACAGTACAGCCTAAAGTGGCCATTCAAAAAAATATTTAGGAATAGTTCCTTGTGTTTAATGACTGAAAGTTCTAACAAGGAAATTGTATGTGAGACAGAAAGGGGCCTAATGTACAACATGAGTTGACCCCGAAATACACGCCGTTGCCAACTGCAACACTTCCAGGTAACCATACTAATGTCAGAGATTATATTGTTAATGCTGCATGCAGTCCCCTAGTCATGCTGGAGACTGTTACAGCCAAAATTAATTTGATTTTCCCCACAAATGTCACTAGACATTACATCATAAAAGCTCTGCCAGCTGTCCTCCAAGATTTTGATTTGTATGCCTATGTTTTTCATACGTTAGACTGACAACATTTATCAAAGATTTCACATTGTTAGTCAAGAATTATTACCAACATTTTAGATTAAGTTCTTGGTTAACCAAGTTTTTTCAGGACACTGAAGAACCGTTTAACAAACCTTTTCTAAGTAGAAAATACTGAATCAGATAGATCTCTAATGAGGAAACCAGGAGTCATTTGATCAAGAAAATAATTTGAAGTAACTTCTTTTTAATTAAAACCTGAGGGATACAAAATCCAAGAGACTTTACACAATGATCTGTTTGCAGATCAGATCTGTGGTGAGTACAAAATAAATGTTCTATTCACTTTTACATAAGCCTACAGTCAAAAGATTCCTTTAGTTTGTGAAATAGCACAAAAATACATTTCAAACAAAACCAATGGTTCATTCCACAGCATTCCACTTTTTTCTCTCTTTCAATAGTTTCTTTACACACCGAATTAATAAAAATTAATCTCAAACTCATTCCAGAAACTTATTGTACACACTATATTTTCATGATTAAACTGTTAGCCAAATGTTACAAAAATAAAGATTTAATCCTTTCTGGTTTGCCTAAACTCTCACTAGTCCAGTCTACTCAGATGACCGTCACCTCCCGACTCTTCCTCTTGATGCAGTCTAGAGTCAGGCTCCTGGTCCCGCCCTTGCGCGTCCCCTCTCCCAGCTGAGGTGATGGAGGTGGACCAGATATATTTAATGCCTGAGCTGAATGCAGTGACAGACTGGAGGCAAGTAAAGACGCCTCCCTCTGCTGGTGTCTTGTCGGCTCAGTGTGCAACTCCCGTCCGGATGTTTGCAGGGCTCCCTGATGAAGGTCCCTGGATGTCGGTTCAACAGGATGCTGACTCCTGATTGGCTGCATGTCTCTGAGGAGCTCCAGTAGTTCCCTCTTCTCCAGCTCGGCCTCTGCCAGCTCCTGTCTTCTCAGACGCTCTGCTCCTAACAAGGCTCTCATGTCACACATCACTCGGGACAACTGACCCTGCAGGGAGAGGACACCGGGTCACTGAACAAGCGTCAACACGGTTCACAGCACAGACTTTTCTATGTTACTGAAATTAGGTCCTATAAGGAATTCTTCTTTAGAGAAATTTACCAAAAGATAATGCGTCTGAAAACACTTTGAGACTGACAATAAAAGTAACTCTACTTTAAAGTTTTAAATGATTAAAGTCTATTAAAGTTTACATAATATATATATATATATATATATATATATATATAAATAAAAGTAAGATATGATGAAGCTCTAGAACAACAACTGAATCAACTTTAACATTCAACGCTTTGTTTGTAATGTATTTTTTACATTTCTGGCATACTTTAGTATAGAATAGCCAGAATAAGAGTCAAGAAAGAAAGCACATATCTCTGTTTTTTAAATGTATTACTAAAGCTCTCACTATACTCACAACTAAATGTGCCGGTACAGTAAGTCTGTACTTCAGCCCTGTTGTTTTTACGTTAAATACATGAGAAGGACTAACGGGTCACCTTGAGCTCCTCCATGTCATTCTTCAGCTGCGACTCTTTCTGCACCATGTGTCTCCTTTGAGAGTCCAACCGGGACTCCATCTCTCGTCTCACCTCCTCCACCTTGCACAGCATCTCTGCCCTGCCGTAAATATTCAGTGAGTCAAAATTAGGATTTAAAAAATTGAATGTAAACCGAGCAATCATTTGTTGGTTCAGGATTGAAGAGATTGGTGAAATCCTCACAACCACAGACACACAAACACACCTGAGCATCTCCACTTCTGTGCGCAGTTCTGCTACACAGTTGTGCTGTGATTGGTCGATGGAGAGGAGGGTGTGGCCGCAGCCGTTGAGACACTCCCTGCTGCGGAAGTTGCATTCGGACAGGTGAGCCTGCAAACCCCGCCTCTCTACCTGCAAGGAACAACCTGACAGAACAGGAGCACAGAGGAGGGCAGGCCTCACATGAAGCAACCATGTACTCGATTTATACATAGATGTTTATATCTTTAAACATTTTTTTTTACAAAAGTAAATTTGGTTTGCAGAAATAGCTTTAGATAACAAAGCCACAGTATTACACACGAGTGGAAACAGTACCAAAACATTTCGTTTAGGAGGCAAAAGTGCAGTCACTCGACTTTGCTATTACTGTATTACTTATTGTTACAAAAACAATACCTCTTAATTGAGTGTCTTCATAAGAAAAGTTGTCTAAGGTTACCTTACAGAATTAAAACGTCTGTCTTCATTGCACATTTAATGGAATATGCTCCTGTTTCTGTCGCAACATACTGCTTTGCTATTCTGTAACTCTTTTCAGGGTATATACTTAACAGATCTACTTTATACTTTAAAACAATATAAGTACAGGAAAAAGAGTGAGGTATAAAGAGAATAGCTGTAATTTTTTTCCACCTCTGAACATTTAGACCACCCAAAATGTTAGACTATTCACTACACTCATCTTTGATCAAATTCAATAACTTCAAACAGATCATAGCAGTCATAATATGTATGTTGCTGCATGCCTGTAGTACTTAACACTGCAAAAGGCCACACTGCATGCACACACCCTGTAACTATACCTACCACAATGGTAACATATGTACTCTCCACCTGTCAACGACAGGTCACAGACACATTGTGAGCACAAGAGCACATGCTTGTAAACATACACAGTTTTAAATTGCTCATTAAAGAGTGATGGAAAGTTGACCCTGAATGCACTCTTTGTGAGGTCTGTGGGAGCTGATTAAGTCCCATAGGTGCACCAGTTTGATAGGTAGCCATGACAACAAAAGAGCCACCTGTTGCACCCACACACAGGTGTCACGTTACCTTTATATACCACACATCCAGAATGATAACCATTTAAGAACCGTATAAACACAACCGATAAACTTTACAAATGACACATCACAGGAGCTCGGTTTCATACCTGTGTTAGAGCAGGAAATATAGGCAAACTCGCACTCATCCTCATGTGTGTTCAGGCTCTCCAGGGAGCAGACCACCTCACAACCCTGCCCTGCATTCACACAACGTATCTGCAGGCGGTTGAGGTCATTACGCATGTACCTGTCATCAAAAACAGAATCAGAGAAAATGAGGGTGGGCACAGAGAGCAGCATACATGTGTGACCCCACTGGAAAATTTTACAATGAACACTTAAAATGAAAAGATAATAAATGACGCACATATGCAGAGACAGACCTGTACAGCGGTTTTAGAGTGCCTACATCAAGTGGAAGTCTGTCCTCAGGACAGGAGTGGTGATGGACCAGCCAACTGCTGATGCAGGCGCTGCAGTAGGCGTGTTCGCAGGGCGCCTGGAGAGGGCGCTCCAACACGTCTCGACACACACAGCACAGAAGACCCTCGTTCACATAGCCCACAAACCGCTCCAGATCATAGCCCATCCTACCACCACACAGACAGATTATACAAACATGAGAAAAAATGTCTCATTTGTTTCTTCTTTTTTGGATTAGTAACTTTAACAATAACACTCCCGCCTACCTGACAAAATAACTTCATCGACCTCTTTCTTCTTCTTCCCTTCAGTTGAATTCCACTTCACTTGTTCCCCCACAGGTGACCTTCCCTCTTACCTCTGAACTACTACTATTGTCTCTCCTTCTTCATCCTCTCTCTTGACTTGTTGCTCCATCAAGGTGAGGGTCTCCTTTCCCTGAAAGCCCTCCCCTACCTTTGGGAATGCGTCTCCATGGAGAGGTATCCCTGACAACCAGGGCTCGGGGAAAAGGCCGGCAGCTGTCAGACGAGATCAGATCAGATCAGAGAGACAGAATTACAGGAGAAGAGACACTTAAAAAAATACATTCTGCAGAAGAGCTTTTTCCCCCTGCCTCAGGAATAAAGTTAAAGATTTTGAGGCCTTGAGAGATTTCTGCTGTCGTTCCACTGTTTATGTCTCTGTTAATGACTCACCCTATCCTAGGTTTCTCTCCCGATCTCTGGATGTGGGATTAACATGGATTACACTCTCTCTCTCTCTCTGATTGGATTACAGAACGTCAGATGACACATTCTGTCAAACCACAAAAATCAAAGAGCAATCTGAACAACTGGAGTAATCCATGTCCTGTCATATTCTATGAACATCAATGATCTCAGTGGTGGAAGAAGTAAGTCAGACCCGTTAAGGGAGTAAATAAATAAAAGAGCGTGTGTGTGTGTGTGTGACACTTTTCAGAAAAATGTACTTTGTGTATAAAAAGTTAAAGTTAAGTTATGGTCATGCACCATAGTGCAATATTGGTCATATACATATACATTTTTTGTTCAAATATGATATATTGTCACATAAATGTAGTGGGAAAAAATGTGCAATACTTCCCTCTGCAATTAAAGTATGCATACATTCAAATACTCAAATAATGTTCAAGTATTTTATATTAATTGGTTTTTCACAGCACCCATTTTTACATTTCATTGCAGAGTAAACACAGGTGCAATTAATAACATTGATTATGGCACTGTTCCATATAGGTGGCTCAGTGCCCTGGTATTGTCTAGCATGGCTGTGACACACAAAACAGAATGTTAACATAAATATTATTTTGAATAACACCTGTGTTACAGGTACTTGAGTTAAAATACTTTCACCAACACTGTTTATTAAAAAAAAATTAAAAAAAATATTACCAGGAGTATCTCTACTAATCCTATGCAAAACCTCACCAACATCTTAATGTTTCACGATTTTATTCTCCTCCTGATATTATTAAAGTAGTAAAGTGAGGTCACCAAAGTGATGTACTAGATGTGTTCGATTTATAACTCAGGGATTGACGGGGTGCGAGAATTCAATGGGGATATTGAAAGTAAATTACTCTGACGTATATATCAAGCGCACCCTAGTCTTTCTGACCACGCCCACTGACGGGCTTTTAACCAATCACGTTCCTTCAAATCATTCAGCGGGAGAACCCGAACTGAATCAAGAGTTAAAGCAAAAATAATATCAGACGAATTTGTTTTGGGGGATTTTAGTGACATTTTGTGACCTCAAAATTCATATCTAACTTGTAGCTCACCCGGGTATGTATGACACGTTATCAAACATGACATTTAAGCCGCGCTTAAACCGCCGGGTTCGCAGTGTTTTGACGCTAGCGAGGTGGCTAGCTTGTTAGCATGAAACACTGATGGAGCTCACCGCTCGAGCTGAACGTGGAGGTGACGTCTGGTAAACGGTATCCCAGGTGTGATCTGGTCAAAGAAAACCTTTCAGAGAGGGTGATAGTTAGAAAGGGTATTCATTAGATGTTTGTCAACAGGATCAATTATGTATTCTCTCGTGTCTAAGCTGGTCTAAATGTATTTAGACCAGCTTAGACACGCACCAACAATGACCAAAGAAGACATTGAGATATCTGGGGATGAACCTTAAAGACAGTGACACCCACCCATCTCTCTCACATATGTGCTTTGAAAGGTCCATGGGTGTTTCTGATCCTCTGAGTTGATTGACATGATAATATGCTGAATATGAGCTTATTAGTTTCCAGTATTAATGATTGTGTTTATCCATTTCTTTCTCTCTTTAGGATATAGATTATTGAGGGTGGCCAGTAGCACAATGCGACGCTCAGGAGCTCCCAGCCAGCTCTTGGGTAATGCTGTGAAAAAGCCCCGGTTTGTGGCCCCTGGAGCATCTACTTCCTGTCTTGTGGCTCAATCCAAGCCCTTTACACCTAAACTTGGTTTAGGCAATGCACTGGAAAAGGTACATTTTTCATAACATTTAAAGCCCTGAATAACCACAAAGTTAGTCTTGTTGATTAGACCTCTTCTCAGGAGTGTGTGGGTGTGTATGGACTTATTGATTTATATATTCATATATTCCTGAGCCTCCTGTCAGCAGTTTGTTTAACAAAATTTATTTTATCATTCTTATTGATAGATGACGTTTTGTGTCCTAATAAGTTTCTGTCAAAGCTCAGTTCAACCTGAGCTCTAATCAGCCAGAATAACTAAAAACACTTGTGTGGGTGTACAGAGGCTTAAACCTACACTATTATCCCTCAGTAACCTTTTGGTTCCCTTCATCTACATTTCAAACTTCCTCAGGTTATGAGTTGTCTTTTCTCTTCTTCTCATCTTGCAGGTCCAGAGAAGTCTAGCAGCACCAGCTCAGAGTAAAACGGCGTATGATGTTCAGCCCAAAGCTGCCCAGCCTGCTCCAGCCTTGTCGAGGGCTCTGGCTCGTGTTCTCAGCGCAGCGGAAAGTAAGGAAAATGAGGCTGAGACCGAACATCCCAGCAATGGCTCAGGAGAGCACACTGAAGACAACAGACCTGCAGGTAAGACACAAAGATGTGTAGCTGGGACAAAACCTGGTATCGGCACGAATATTTATGTGGAGACCACTTTGGTAAAAGTGCTGGACACAAAAAACATCAGTTTTATTTTGTGACGTTGGGACCAAACAAAGCTTTTTCAGTCAAATATCAACCAGAAAGGTGATGTATAAAATGTATGACAAAGTAACCCATGGCATGATAATTACTTTAGCACATTCATATGCTCAAATATTCATTACTGGCTTTGCAAAAGCTGCCATTGTAATGGCCATAGTGTTATGAAGTTCATTTTCTGAGATTGAGGGTAACGCATATTTATAGCTCACACTGATGCCATATTGATACTCAAAGTCATCCAGAAATTGGCAAGATTATTGGTGAAAATGTTTTTCTTTTTTAGTTCTTTAAATCTTAATAACAGCTTGTAAATTCTGTCATTTGGCAAGCAAGAAGACCTTCACAAGACACCTAATTAGTGCTCAGTTAAATGCAGGAGGGTTGCGTGTCAGTGCAAGCATCAACTGTAAGATAAACAAACAGTGTCTGCTTATACAGGTGCTTAATTAGTCAAGACCAGGGCCAATTCCAGTTAGGTAATGTAGGTAATGTAGTCACAAATGTTTCTCAGTTTATTCATATCATATATATTTCTGTATATATATTTATTAATACATGTTTTATTACCGCTTGTCTGTTATTTACAATGAATATGTACTGAAAATGCTCAAGGAATACCTCAATATATAATATCACACAATTTGACTGAAGATTTATTTTCTCTGCGAAATTTATAAGCTGCAAGTCTTCCTTCTATAACTAATAGGAAAACATGTCATATTATAAGAGTTCTAGCAGTGTTGATGCATATAATGCATGTTTGCTGTTTTTGGCTTTCATACTAAATTCATCATGCAGTTAGTCGTGGATATAGTAATAACTTTGATATAGACCTATTGACCAGGACCCCCATATAGGACTTGTAGTACTTAAATGCACCTTGTAGTACCTACTTCACTATTACACACGTTGTCTGACATATTCTGCTATAATAAATACCTTAAACAGTCTGCAAATCACTGAACTCCATGTTGAGCAACAGATCCAGAGATAGGAGAATTAGCTTCACACTGCATGTGCATTAGCTAACAATAGTTGATTAAGTCCACTTATGGACAGTAATGTGAAAATATAAAAATGATGGAAACATGTCATTAAATATTCTTCCGTCATCTCCTGCTCAGATGCCCATCATGGTGAAACACCTATAACTGAATTCTTATTCAGGTATAATATTCTGCACGTGCAGCTAGACTTCTTGGTTTTTGATTCAGATGCCTTTTTTAGTGCTTTCACTCAGCACAATCCTTGTAAGCTTAAACACAAAACCCCTTCCCACAGGTTCCCTCCATATGTTTTCATTCATACATTCTCAGTTAAACATCACCTACACTTTAACAACACTACAGAATCGCTTCTGTCAGTTGTGTACCGCCTTAATAATTGACATCCCTCTCTCAAAACGCAGCAGCTCTGGCTAATAATACAACACACCGGCGATGCACGTTAAACCGGGCGGGCTGAGGCTGAGTGACAGCAGGTCCAGCATTATGCAAATTAGCGGGGTAGTGCAGCGGCAGCGCCGGGCAGATTAGGACTGTGCTCAGGATCAGTGAGCCACCGCTCGCTTCCCCTGCAAGAGCAACTAGTGCCGCTGTTTGGCAGCCTAAACACGCGCGTCTCACTCTGTGTTTGCCCGGCACGGTTTCCACGCGCGCCCTGAACACGTTTTCTATCCTGTGATCCCGTATGTCGGTTTATTTTATGCGCAAAACCTTTAAACGCCGTGCCTTCGCGGGCACGCGCAGCGCGCTCGCTAACCCCTCCCCCACTCAGTTAGTTAAGCCAGCGCTATATCAGAGCGCCGCTCACTTCAGGGAAATAGACCCCTGACCCTAATAACCTGTTATACATTGTTTAAAAACTGTTTCCCCCATTTGTGTAGAGCACGGTGGAGCTGCTGCTGTCTCTGTGTTATAGTGTAGAGACAGTGAGGCTGTGCTCTGCTCTGTGCTGTGCTGTGCTTGGTTTGGGGTTTAGAGAGACCGAGCTGTAAGTAGGTCGGGCTGGGCTTAAGCGGCTTAGCTACGTCAGCCTAAGCTGGGAGGAATTCATCCAAAGCCCTCCGCGGTAGGCGGGGGCCTAAACGAGGCTGGCCTAGTTAAGCCTGATTCTTATTGTGTGCAGCACAGCCTGTTTTTGTTGTGCAACGTGGCTGAGGGAGAACTAAGGAGCAGTGTATGAAGCCATGCGCATGTTAGACATAGTTTATGTTTGATTTTATGAGAAGAATAGAAGGAAAATGGGAAATATATGGGAGTAAGACCAGCATTGGCTTTATCACCGTGGACCAAGAAAAGCCAGCAGCAGGGACAAAAAAAGACAGGTGGGAAGAGTGAGGAGCCTTAGTACTGAGTGGTCACTGAACGGCAACAGCCATAGGCCCGACTCGGTCTGTGTGCGTCCGCTATGCTATAAGATGGCATCCAGCTCTGTGTTTCTGTCCAGCATGGTGGGTAAAGCTCGCTCCTCCAACTTCACCCTCTCTGAGAAGCTGGACCTGTTGAAGCTGGTCCGTCCTCACATCCGTATCCTGGAGGAGCACACCAACAAGCATGCGGTCATCGTGGACAAGAACAAGTGCTGGGACACTGTGGCGGAGCAATACAACGCATTGGGAGGGGACAGACCCCATCGCACCGCTCAGGGCCTCAGGACCCTCTACAAAAGGCTGAAGGAGTCAGCCAAGCAGGAAGTGATGCAGCGGAGACACGCCCAGCCAGAGTACAGATCGAGCATCTCTGAGCCAACCAGGAGAATTATGGAGATGATCCCTCACCTGTTCCACCACGTGCCCATCCATGAAAAGGACCAGGCACTTCGCAGGTACAGTGTGATGTTCACCTACAAGCCCAGACAGACATTTTAATACAGCCCTGAAGGGATAACGCAGCAGTTAGGGGAGAGTTTAACGAGCAAATACATCTTTAACAGTATGTAGTCACAATACTGATTCAACAGTTGGAGGAGGAGGAGGAGGAGGAGGGAGGGGCGGGGCTGAAGTTTTGGCTCCAAAGCCCAATCAGATAACACACTTGTATAGTCAGCCTGAAAAGGAAAATACGGTTTGTCCTTTTTTCCCCAGGCTACAACTACTCTTCAGTAGTTTGTTCTTTTGTTCAGGTACATTCACATGGAAAATACTCAACTCTTGTTTTTATATAGACCAGTCTGCCAATTTAGTTTCCAGTGATTAGTAGTATTTTTAAAGTAGTAAAACATAAGTTTTTAAACAAGACTATTACAGATCACAAATTGTACCCCAAAGTTTATGTTTTAATCCTGGTTCATGTTCTCAGTGCTTAAGAAAGTAAGGATAATGAGGCCAAGGCAGAATATACTTATTTATAGTTTGGGAGAGTACATAGAAGACAAGAAAGCCTTAAGGTTGTGTTTTTTTAGTTGTTTAAAAAAAAAGAAATATGAATGCCTACTTAAGAATCCCATATGCCAAATAATTTATTTATTCATAATTCTATGAATCAGCAAGGAAATCATATTTCTGTGAGGGTGTATCCATCATAGTTTTTTTTAAATTTTTGCTTGGGTGAATCATTTAATTTCCTCTTGTCAACTCTTAGTCAACCGTTCCTTTTGATTGATTGACTTAGTGTACATTATCACCAATATAGAACCAGTCTCACCTATTTTTATCCTTCATTCCATTTTTAGATTAATATACAGCAAGCACAACTCTCCTGTGGAACATCCTGGCAGCAGCTCCTCTCTGGCTGGACTCCAGGATTACTCAGCAGCTGTCCCAAGTATCCCCGATGAGGTGGTCCAGCTGGACCCTGAAGAGGATGTTAAACCACCGCCAGACCTCCCCATCATCTCCACACACACAGAACCAGGGCTGGACGGTGGCCAGGAGCAGGAGGGGGACCAGGACTTGAGCAGCGTTCATGATTTTGAAGGATCCCTGTCTCCCGTCCCCTCCTCCGTCAATATCCCCCTCTCTCCCTCGCCGCTGCCCTTACGCCACGACCTCTACCCCAATGACATATACCCTCACCACGAGCCCGACAGGTTTCGCCCTCTGCACCTAGCCAAAGAGGAGCACGAGATGGTGTTAGCCAATCACAGGAAGGTTGCCATTTACCTGGAGGAGAAGAGGGAGGGTCTGAAGAGGAAACAGGACCTGGAGGAAGAACTTCTGAGAGCCAAGATCAAAGTGGAGAAACTAAAGGCCGCTCGACTGAGACACGGACTGCCAATTCCTCTATAACGAGCATGAACGTGCACATCTGTGTTAGAAAGAGAAACGCTCTGAGGAGATTAAAGTGCGAAGAAGAAGAAGCTGAGGAGCAATCACACTCATCAGTTTCATGTTTGAGAACTTGAATTTATTTTGGAAAAACATAGTGCCTCGTACAGACACTGAAGGTCTAGATGAGGCTCACTTGTGTTGCCATCAGTCTGTGTTTATACCTGTCAGTGTTTAAAATGTATCATCATTATCCCTCCTATTGCCAGAAGCGACAACAGACCTTGTCAATGCTCACATTACAAACATTGTGACTGGCCATAATAGATTATATAAATGTGAACGTCCAGCTATTTGGAAGGGAATAGTAGTAGTAATGCACCTTCATGCTTATACCATGAAGGTGCTTCTCCTGATTAGATCTGCCACCAATATACATATATGGGAAATGTATTATAGTGTAGATGAGCTACCAGCATTAACTGAAATAGTATGCTGGAGTGTGAGAGTCTGCACAGATCATGTCAGGGGGATTATTAGCACTCTTTTAATTGTTTGTAGAGCAAATTCCCACATAATGTGGCATCTGTAAAAATCAGATGTGAAACTGAAAAAGCATTTCTTCTTAGTCTTACTTACTTCTAAGTAACTAAACTAGAGATGTTTAAAAAAAGTGCTCCTTTGGAAGTAACGCTTTTATTTATTTAGAACTGAAAAATATTCCAACACCCAGGATTGGAGCACAAGTCAAACTCTCGAAGGCCTTAATCACAAGATGCTTATTAATACAAATCCTGTTGCTGAATTTAAAAGGAAGTGAGAGAAATCTGTTTAAGTCTTAAATTCCATCTGGGTGCTGAATTGATCAAATGAAGAGATATGTCGACTTGTTTTTGCGATGTTATTTGTTATTTAATGTGTGTGACTACAACATTGATTGTAATTCAACGTTTGTTACGTGTGATGTAAGTTTCTTTTACACTTTGTCCATATGTTGAATTGTTTTCTATTAAAAAAAAAGTAAGTTAATTTGCTCTATTTTGAATTAACTGTTTTTTGTATATTACATGTCAAACAGGCATCCACTCATGACTTAAGCCTCTCTGAGGAAGACAGTTTTTTTTTTTTCTTAATTGGGTTCCTCTACAATGTGAGGGTCTGGTATTTAAACTTGGTGCAGCAGTGACCTCTGCTGGTGAGAAATGTATTGGATATTTTTGTGTTTTTCTTTCACTATGTTTTATGTCTTTGTGTTACAGGAGTGGACGGATACCCTCAGCCTCCAGTGAGTTCACTCTGTGTCACTGGAGCTGTCGGCTCGGGCTGCAGTCAGGACGGAGCGCGTTACTTCAGTGTGATGTGGTGTAAAGCCAGTAAGAAGAAACACAAGCGCTGGGAGGGCGATGCAGTCCTGGTTACAAGAGGACGCACTGCCACACTGAAAGATATGGAGGGCAAGGACATTGGAAAGGGTGAGACGGAGAAGCCAGAATTTAATTTAAGTTTTGATTTTGTCATATTTTAGTCTGGTGGGAGAAGGAGCGATGTGACTGCAGCCCATGTTGCCTGTGACAGTTCAGCAGATCATAAACATAAGTCACTCTATATTATGATTTAATAGCAAGTCTTGTAGTAGGGAATAAGTATCAAAGTCTGCTCTGTTGCACATGTAACCCCATCTGGCAGTTATGTTTGAGTGTAGTTACTACACCTTGAGTACACATGATTTTGTGTTGCATAATGGGTTCATTCATTTAAACTGAGATTTCAATGTTTGTCTTAAACCTGCAGCCTTTGTTTTTGCCCGGTTGGAGCAATAGAGACACGCTGTGATCACTGACACATTATGACCTTTTAAGTAGATCTAGCAAACATCTCAAACTCATTGAGATACTTTCTCCCAATATACATCATCGTTGTGAGTTCATTGGTTATGCTTGTGCATGTTTGTTTAGGAAGTGGCTACAAGGTGTCCGTGTTGGCCTCCCTGTCCGAGGGAGAGACCTTGATGATCGGGGGGAAGGAGGTGGAGGTGATGGGGTTAATATCTGCTGAGGACTTCGCCAGTGGCCGTTGCTTCCAAGAGGTCCAGGTAGAGAAAGAGGAGCTGCAAACAAAGGCAGCGCCGCCTCCCTCTCGTAGCTTGGTGTCCAAACGTTTCTGCTCCCCAACACTATTGGGTGGAGCAAATCATCCCGGATCCCAACCGGAGGAAGAACAGACCTGCAGACCTCGCCATGACCCACTGGCTCCAGGTATGTAGACAAATAACACAAATTCTCATATTTTGGATCCTTTTTGGCATCTTCTGGTTTGTTAGAAGACTTAACTTCTCCCCTCTTTTGATATACAAACATTTTGTATTTACACACTCTTTTACAGGTGCACTGGTGATGCCTCGTCCCTCTGCCAATCACCAGTGGTCTAACAACAAGTCTGGGCTTCCTGTGGTTGATGTTGTCATTGACCCGTTCCTGACCAATCAGCTGCGACCGCACCAGAGAGACGGCCTTCTCTTTCTCTATGAGTGTGTCATGGGCTTGAGGTATAGGCCCTTGTTCCCGTAACATCTTGTCACATTTTGTTCTAAGACATGAACCTGTTGGCAGAAAAAAGCCATCACAGCCATTGTTTGGATTCCCTAATAAATCATATCGATGTGTTTTTCTGTGTGTGCTTCAGAGCTGTGGGTCGCTTTGGGGCTATCCTGGCTGACGAGATGGGTCTGGGGAAGACCCTCCAGAGCGTCGCACTGTCCTGGACTCTGCTCAAACAAGGACCCTACGGTGGGAAACCAGTCACTAAGCGTGTCCTTGTGGTCACACCTGGCAGCTTAGTGCACAACTGGGCTGCAGAGTTTAACAAGTGGCTCGGCCGTGAGAGGATCAGCGTCTTTGCTGTGGATCAGGTGTGGAGAGAAGGGGAAATTCTTTCTTTTGGAGTTACAAGGAGCTCAAGTATCATAAGTAGAAATATTTCTATTAAATAAGAGATTTCAGGTTCAAATTCTCATGCAGCAAAGCAATTTTATTCTTGAAATACATTACTCGTAAGCTCATTGTTTTTTATATTTGAGAGAGTTCAGCACAACATTTAACAAAAAAGAGTAATAATGATACTTAAATAAATACGATAATTAATGCAAAATGATATATAATGACTTTTCCTAGTCTTATGTCTTTTTGTAAAGAACTTTGACAAACTATCAGATTAATTCGCTTATCAAAATGTTTTTGTATTAAGTTATTAAAAACATTCTTTGTTGACATTTGTATAGGACCACCGGATAGAGCAGTTCTTGATCTCCCCTCTGCACAGCGTTCTTGTGATCAGCTATGAAATGCTGCTGCGCTGCTTGGAGCAGGTATTCTCACCTTCTGTCTCGCTGTCTATTGTGCATGTTACAAATAAATCCCCATATATCATCTTTTTTTTTTTTTTTGTTAAAGTATTTTCTCGTGCTTTCAGGTTCAGAAAGTAGAGTTTGGTCTTGTGATTTGTGACGAGGGCCACAGATTAAAGAACAGCAGCATCAAAACGTCCTCAGCCATCAGCAGCCTGAGCTGTAGTCGCAGAGTCATACTAACAGGTGAACACTCGTTCTGAAATACCGAGATGCAAAGCGTCTGATAGAAAGAGATGGGGAAATCTTTTGGGCTCTCAGGCTGACAATATCTACTTCTTGTACAGGTTTTTATACTAAATTGTCTTTGTGTTTTTGAAGGCACCCCAGTACAGAATGACCTGCAGGAGTTCTATGCTATTATAGAGTTTGTTAACCCGGGGATCCTCGGGTCGTCCACTGCTTACAGAAAAGTATATGAGGAGCCAATTCTACGCTCCAGACAGCCGTCCTGCTCAGAGGTAATCCTACCTCTCTTCCTCTTGCTTCTATTCTTGTAACTTGTATATTGAGATCTGAATCTCTCTCTGCCAACAGGAGGAGAGCGTTTTGGGCGAAGAGCGGGCAGCAGAGCTCTCTCGCCTGACTGGCATGTTCATCCTGAGACGGACGCAGGAGATCATCAACCGCTACCTGCCTCCTCGTCTGGACTGGACGTTGTTCTGCGAATCGTCCCCTCTGCAGAGAGAGCTGTACACACATCTCCTCTCCCACAGAGTCTTCAGAGCCTGCCTTCAGGGCTCCACACAAACTCACACACACCTGGCCTGCATCACTGCACTGAAGAAGCTCTGTAACCACCCTGGCCTGCTCTACTCCTCTGCCAAGGTTAAGAGCTGAATTAGGCAGTAGGGGAGTTAAATCTGCATCTAGCCTTTAGATATTGATTTCATTTGATTGCCTTGTGTTGTTGTTTATTGAATTTAGTCTGAGCATTCATTCTGTGTTCAAAGCAGTCTGCATTTATGTAGGTGTCTAGAGATTTACTACCAGTCCTAACTGATTACTGTGTTGTGTTTTTTAGGAAAAAGCAGACAGTGGTTCAGTGGAGAACTCCTTATACGAGGGCTTGGTTGAGCTCTTCCCAGAATCCTACTCTTCAGGTGCATTTAACACGGCTGACTCTGGAAAACTTTTGGTTCTGTCGAACATGCTGACTGCCATCAGACAACTCAGCCCTTCAGACAGGTGTGTGTGTGTGGCTGTGTGCATTTGCATGTGTGTATTTTTGTGTACATATACTGACAAAGTATGTGTTCCCCCTGCAGGGTGGTCGTAGTGTCCAACTATACTCAGACGCTTGACCTGCTCCAGGACTTGTGTGTACATGCAGGCTACACCTTCTGCCGACTTGATGGACACACACCCACCAACCAGAGACAGCGGCTGGTTGATGGTTTTAACAGTCCCTACTCTCAGAACTTCCTGTTTCTGCTGAGCTCCAAAGCAGGCGGCGTTGGGCTTAATCTGGTGGGGGCCTCCCACCTGGTGCTGTACGATATTGACTGGAACCCTGCCAATGACATTCAGGTTAGACTCACACACTCAGACATGCCTCGAATGTTTTGTGTCAGCAACACTGTTTTCTTTGCTTTCACACCTGTCTGCTTTGGGTTAAACAAACTCAGGTGCATCTGTGCGTGAGGTTCGATTGGTTTCGGCTGGTGTGTAAGCAGTCAATCGAATTTTGGTGTAGATGTAACAGGTGTACAGAGACTGTCTGGGTCCACTTCTAGATGAGATCTGGTGGTTTGTTTGTCACAGATTTTATGATGGCAGACATATTAGTGTGGGGGATATTCAATCCGAGTAAAAAGGAGTTATAACAAGGTGTGTTGTGATGTGTCCTACACTATTTCTTTTTTTTCTTTTTTAAGATTTAGCTTAAGTCAATTGAGAACCAATTCTAATTTACAAGGAAAATCTTGCCAAGCTGAGGCTACAGAAGTCAATTTAGGACAAAAAAAAATCACACGTTGAGTTGCAGTCTTGACAAATAATGGTAATAATCTGTTATTTTTTGCTCTTTCTAAAAAAAAACATAAATATACACCCAAAGAGCTCCATAACTTACTGCCTGTCACCAAAATGTTGTTATACCACTTTGGTCCAACCACTGATGGCACAGGATGACATCACCAAAACGGTTTGAAAAGGTTTGTAAAAAAAAAAGTCCGTGTGAAGACAAACTGTGGATCTTTTTTGATGACCAAATGAACTGAACTAAAGGTGTATAATCACCCTCGCATTACTTCACACTTGTATACATACATATCCACCAGATGGTGCTGTTCACATTTGTGTAATGCTACCCTGCAACTTTTCCATCTATTTCCGTCCAGGCAATGGCCCGAGTGTGGAGAGATGGACAGAAGAAGACTGTGCACATCTATCGTCTCCTCACTGCAGGTCAGGAAACACAGACTCTCAAAATATAGAACTAGTCATGAACCAGCCTGATGTGAATCTTTAATGTCTGGGTGTGTGTTACTTTCTCGCAGGCACTATTGAGGAGCGAATATTCCAGAGACAGGTGTCCAAACAGGGGCTCTCTGGGACGGTGGTGGACCTGGGCAAAAGGGCGGAGCACACCAACTTCTCCAGCAGTGAACTGCGAGATCTCTTTAGCCTGACTGACACGCTCTCTCTAACACACGACCTGCTGAACTGCAGCTGTAGCATGGACGGCTCTGTCCAGCGTAAGCACATAGGCGACGCACTTCACACACTGACACCAGTATTTGACTTTACTGAGACTCAACTCGCTTTTTTTCTTCATTCTCAGCTGTTTTAGAGGAAGAGGAGCAGGTTTCTGAAAGGCCGTGCCAGCTCGGTCGTCAAGGTGACCGAGGAGTGGCCCAGCAGAAGCATCTCAGCATGTCCGAGCTGATGCAGTGGAGACATTTCTCTGGTGACACATACACCTTCTCAGATCCATACCTTGATGTCGCACGAGACCACATCACCTTCGCCTTCCAGACCACCATCTCTCACACAGCTCCGTAGACAAACACCTCTAGATTACACTCTAGACTATAGACAATTCACACACACACACACACACACACACACACACACACACACACACACACACACACACACACACACACACACAACTCTCAACAGAGCTGCCAACAACAGCAATAAGTGACATTCCGAGATCCTGGGTCTTCTGGGGCTTTTTATTTATTTATTCAAAGACATTTGTTACAAAACTTCTTTAAATGAATGGTATTCAAAAGGAATATGTGTAATAAACAGGTTTTTAATGAGTTGAACATTTTTTTATTGACTGAAGAATCCTTCCTTGGTATTCCATTCCATTTTAGATGCATCAATGATTGAGGCAGCTTGGAAGTTTTTGTATGTTTTAGATCCTTATACCATAGAAAAGCTTGCAAAAGTTACTCCTGTATCCATCTAGAGTAATATTAACTGTGTGTATTAGAGGCTTTATATTGTTCTGAGACAAGTCTAGGTGTCACAGACCCTAGGTGGTATGCAGAGTTTGTTTAAACAACTATTCATAGAAAACAATCTAGTTTATGGCCGTCTGTGCAGCATGTCCTCCGGAGCTGAATGTTCTGATAGATTAAAGGCTAGTATAGTATTAAGCCACAATTTTGGGCTATACTGTCACAGTTTATCTGACATAGTGACCATTGTCTGATCTGTTCAAACTGTTATTTTGGATAACACTCGTCTGTTCATGCTCTTCAACACAAAGCTGCTGCGTGGGAGTTATTTAGTTGCGTGTGTGCCCTGAATTCACATATGATTTATGCCCGCGTCTGTCAGATTGACTGAGCTTTAGGACAATACACATACTGTGAACAGAGTAATTATTCTTATGGCTTTGTGATTGTTAAGCAACAAGTTGTGTAATAAATGGGTCTCTGGGTTGTTAAGTTTTCCCTTTTATGCATATGACAGTTTTTAGGTGTGTGCGTGTGCGCAGACACCTGCTGTTTCTCTGTGTACACAGTGTGACTTTAAACTGTTAGTGCCGGTCCAATGCCAGAATGCAAATATATATTGCATATATTTATCATGTAGCCTGTGGAGTCTCTTGTAGGCCTCTTGAAGCCCATCAGTTTGTGATTATTAAACAAAACGAAAACATCAGTAATGATGGCAGCTACAATAGTTGTTTAGGTATTTCAGTCAGGACCAAGCTGGTGGACTAACCAACAGACGGACGTCTCTTTCGAGCCGTGCCACTAGCATGGCTAAAAAGTGACTGTCTTTACTAAAATACACAGTCCAGATCTCCAGACAAGGAAACCGATTTGATTGAGCCTCAAACAGAAACCAGTGGTGGCATAGCAACTGTCACCCAAGCAACTGCCCTGGCCTGGCTTTTGCAATGTGATATGCTGTTTGTGTTGAAGAGGAATCCCATGTCTGTGTTGCAGCCTTTTGGTATTGGACACGTGTTTGGTAGACGAGTGCCATTCGTCCAATCGGGATATTGATCCAAATCACTCCTCCAATAGTCTCAGAGGCCATGTGCTGGTGTGTCCATGAGTCTGAATATCTCTGCCGATCTCTGTAAAGCTCTTACTAGCCCCTGCTGGCCGCGTTGCCTATCCCTCTTATAAGCCGTGCGTTCCAGACAGACAATTCAAAGACTTGCCGTATGGATTGAATGAATGACTTTCCACTGCTGGAACTGGAGAAAAGTGGAGATGCAGTTGTTTTGATGGAGAGACTGAATCACAGACTGGAAATTTGTACCCTGTGATCCCAGGACCTCTGTGGAAGATATGAATGCACCGAAGAGGCCAGATGGCCAAGCCTCTGGTATTAACCCGCACTGAGTTCACAATCCTCGTATTTCATTGATTATCAGCCCTAGAATCATTGAGCTTTAAGCTGCACATGATTTCTAGAGGACATATTAGGATACTGGTGGATCAGTACTTCACAGGACTTTTTTGTATTTTAGGGCTTCAAGTTGTATTCTCCAACGTTGATGGCACCGGGCTGGATACTGTTGAGTTTAAAGACACTAATCTAGACATTTATTAGTGACAAAGAGTTCAGATATCCTCAGCAGCTCACTGTCCTTTGACATACAAGTTCAGTCTCAGTTTGCTGGACTGTTTTCCCTTCAGAGGAGATGAGTGATAATGATCACCCTTCTTATGATTTTCTGCGTCACTCTTTGTTGTTGTCTCTTCTGTTCTGCTCTCTCTATAGAGGCTTAGAGAGCGAGGGTCTAGAAGACGAAACATGTTGACCAAATTTACTTGAAAGCATTGTACCATCTTATCGTAAGGTCTGATCAAGTAATAATGGCTTATCTGAGATGAGTCATTTCAAATAGGATTGAAATATAATTAAGGTTTGAGGTACACATGACACCTATTTGTGTGTACAAATACCACACACCATTCCGATTGTTGTCCCTTTTAATTTGGTTCTTTACTGCTTTCTACTTGGACACAGATTTAATGGTTCCAGTTTCTCAAATGTGAGGACTCATTGGTCGTTCTTGTTGTAAATCCCAGTGAACTGAATAGCTTTGAGTAATGCGTTACAGCTTTACACCAGAAATTGTGAAGGTTGTAGTGCGTCTATATGTCCATTGTAATGGATTTGTCCACCTTGACCTCGCTTTACAGCAGTCTTGGCAATTGCGCTGTGAAAAAAAGCCTCTCAAGGCTTTGATTGTGTAATTACAGAATTTTCTTTTATTTTCGCTCGGAGCTTTGAGAAGTCTTATATATGTGACTGGTAAAGATTTATTCACTGCTTGGTGAACTGGCGTGCAATAACTTGGTTTGATTATTACATTGAAAACAACTGAGCCCAACCAAATAATAGTAGAACTAGTTTCTATATTTGATCTTACTCATAGTAAAGAGCTGTTGTAGTCTTTTGTTCATCTTTTTAAAGATTTATTTTTATGGGTTCGGTAAAAAAGGTTAAGATCTTTTGCTTTTAGTATATGGCCTTTGTGAAGACATAAATGTGTCTGACCGTATTAGACTTAAGGGTATGTTTTACATCAAGTTAAAGATGGAGAGAAAGAGGTCACTTCACGCTCAGCTGCCATCAATAGTCATCACCATGACTCTGCCAACCCTCAGCACAACTCCCCCCCCCCCCTCCTCCTGATCCTGGTCCTGCTCCAGCACTTAACAGGGATTTAATGTCGCCCAATCATCTGTCAGCCAGACCAGATCAGGGCTGTAATACACAGCAGCAGTTCTCGCGGATGAGGCCACAACCCGATCCAGAAGTCCTAAAAAACAACAGACAAAAAAAAAAGCTGCATAATCCCACAATTACTGTAATAACTCTCCTGCTCTCGGTCGCTCTTTCTCTCAAACAAGAAGTGTTTTAGCAAATAAAAAATCTGATGATTGTGGGTTGAGAGTGATGCAATGCAGGATCTCTCTGGAGGGTTGTGTATGTTGCTAGAGGGATCATTCACAAAGTACCAACTGTTTTTTTCCAACCGTTAACAATATGCCGGTGCTGCTGGCAGGAGATCTCCTGCTTATGTGCTAAGCCTCTTCTCAAAGCTTTGATGGGAAGCTGTGTTTCGATATTCTCTGACACTGCCGAAGATATTAGAAGACATTGTTTTCACTCACGGTCACAGAATTACACTTAAGAAATAATCCATAAATGTGTTTTCTAGTTTAATGTAAAACTCACTAATCAGTTTCGAGCCACATCTTGTATCTTTCACTTTACGTCTTGTGTTTGACCCCTTTATTCACTCTGCTGCTAATGAGACAAGACCGTGTCTGATTGTCTGATTGTGGCTGGAATCACGCTTTCTGCTTACGCATATGTCGAACGTGTTGAAATGATTCATCCGAGCAAAGGATAGTTTTGTGAATAGAAATAGCTTCCTAAGTACCGCTACGTGATATTTGGCATCTGTTTGTCAAGGTAGAGTTCAAGATGGAGGAAATAGGATTTTAAAATAATTTATGCTTTCTTTATTGGCCCAAGTTGTAGTGTGGCATGTCTGTTAATCATCCGTCAGGTTGGACAGGCAGCAGCAGAGGCTTGGATCAGTTATCCACGTTGGCACCTGCACAGAACTCATTTAAAAATAAATTGAATTAAGAGACAAAAATTACTGAATAATTCATATACAAACTAAATCAGCCTCAAATTTGAGCAGATGGAAAGTAGATGCAGGTTCTGCTTAGCTTGTGTTAAAATTGAGCGAAAACTAAGGACTATTATTAGAATTAGTATTATTTATCAATTCATTGTATATTCTGTTAATGAAAGAGAACAGTAAAAATACAAAATTAAAAAGGTGATCATGTAGCTTTCGTATTTGACCACACCTTAAAGATATCATTTTTCCTGTCTTATAAGATGAAAAAACGCAGCAGATTTTAACAATTAGAAGCTATAAGTTAGGAAAATGTTGCAGTTTTACTTGAAAAAAATACTTGAAAGATTGATTTATCAAAATAATTTCTGCAGCTCTAGTTTGAAATTAAAATCCCACCTCAAAAACCTTTAAAAGGTGTTCATAGAATTAAAACAGCAGCAACGACTATTATCTATATGAAGATCTAGTGGAGTAATGTGTTCTTGAGCAGAGAATGAAGTCCTCCTCCTTCTGTTTGTTGTTATCGGAGCTTCTTCTTGCTTTGTTGACGGCTGGCCGCACATGATTTTAGTGCATGTTGGTGCCTGTGATCATACCCCACTGAGAGGCAATAGAAATGCTCCCAAATCTTGTTTATATCACCTCAACACCATCTCTGCAGCCTGTGATGTCTGATGCATTCCATGTTTATCCACATTTATCCACATTATTTCAAACTGTTTCAAGTCTGTTTCTAGTTCAGCGATTCCTCTCTATCAAAATTCTTCTTGACAGCCTCATGTCGCAATCAGCTGACTCTTTAGAAATGTAGGTGGAACGATCAATGCTGGCGGCAAAATAAGATGTTGCTGAACATTGCAACACATATGTTGAGTCCAGAGAAAAACCCTTGCTGAATTGATTTGGTCTGCACTAAAAGAAATTACACTAATTTGAATGGAGTCTCTTTAAAAAGACCATATGTCTGAAGTAAAAATGTCAAGTCATATGTGGGTTTCTTTTGTTTTTTTTTAAATGTAGAGAAAATAATTTATTAAGAATGTTTTACAAAAATGTGGTTTCATAAGGCAGCTTGTGCAGACTATTCTCCCACAAAGAGAAACGCTCATACATTATGTCAAGGACTCTCGTTCCCTCTGTACTTTTTTCTTGCTCTTTCTAACATTGACCAATTCAGTTTTAATACACTGTATTGACCGTGGTCCTTGAGTTTTTATGATCCAAACTATATGCTCGGTCTGCATGGGAGTCTTTGTGTCAGTAAAATTTAAAATTACTTTCAAGATATTCTGTAATGTATTTAATTATAGGTCAAATGAAAAATCAACATGAAATCAAATTAAATAGTACATCTCAACAAATGTAATTTAAACACAAAATGTATCAAACATTCGGTCTGTACATCAGAAGTTTTGTATGAAAATAGACATTTTAATCTATTTAGTGTCTATGTTCTCCTAGATATATTATATCTGCCCATTTTAAAAGAAAAGGGAACAATCCTAGTTGTGCAACTAATTAAACTTGACTTTTTGATGACTAAAAGGATCCAAGGCCATAGTTTTTGTTTAATTCAGAGAGCAGCATTTAAGGTATTATAACTTGTTTTAATTTTATAAACTGATCATAGGTTACTATAAATTCTGAATAACTGTAGCTTTAAAATAAATGTGATGGAGAAATTCAGCCAAGTAAAGATATAAAAAAATATATTTTATTATTTTACGGTTAACATTAGCCACCATACTGGTCATACCAGACCAACTAAGGCTGTCAACGCAAAACTTTAGTGTATTGAGTTAAGTAAAGCTGTGATTTGTTTATTCTGAAGTCAACTGTTCTTGTATAAGGGGGAAAAAAGTGTTATTTCTTCTCTCAATAACATAATCCAACTTTAAGTAATCTTCAGGAAACCTCACCCACATATTCTGTCAGTTTGTTTTTGTTGCATAATCCAGTACCCTATTGGTGTAAATATAAACTAAACAGTGTGCAAATGAGTCAAAACAATAAAATGCCCACCACGTCAGTCAACACTCTTGCTCCACTTGTGTGACGCCACCCTCCTCCTCCTCCTCCTCCTCTTCCTCTTAATATAAGCCTCAGGGAAACCCCATCGGAGCATAAAGGACCCACTCTGATGGAGATTACTGATCACAGACTGAAGAACTCACCAGCTGTAAATGTCGCTCTGCCTTTTACCAGCCAAATGTTTTTGGAATGCTCGAGTTAAAACTTTTTATAATTTTTTTTATTGTAGGTTTGACGTCTGATCTGAACTCGGGTCAATATTAGAAAGAGTTTAGTCTGTTTTTTTTTTTTTTTTTTTTTTTTAAATATCAGGCTCATTGAGGGTGCACTCATTTACTGTTGAGTACCTCACCGGAGCACTCTCACTTCACCGTTTTTATCATTATTCTGGGACAGACTTTAAGGTGACTTTTTTTGTTTTTGTTTGTTTTTTTCTTTACCCAAAAGAGATTAAAGCACCACCTTGCGAACAATCCCGCCGCTTTCCTTTAATCAAGTACATCCTAGTTTTACCTCTGGCACCATGCTGTCCAGTGTGCGCCGCCACAGCCTCCGCCTGCAGACCGAGCTCCACCGCTGGAGCATCTGCGACCCGGGCAGCCACCTGCTCACCGACAGCCTCCTGGCTCGGGTCCCCGCTTGCATGTCCCGCTCCAAGTCCTGCACCAGCGCCTCCGGGGAGTTGGACAGGAGCCGCGGAAGCTGGTCGTCCTCCGACTCGGTCATCTCCACCGACTCCGCCGGGGAGCCCGCGGAACCCGGGAGCCCGTACCGGGTGGTGCTGTTAGGGGCCAGCGGGGTCGGCAAAACGGCCTTCACCAGCATTTTCGCCGGGGCAGCGGACAGCATGGACAGCGATGACTGCGAGCTGTGTGGAGGTAAGAAAAAAAACTATACTGAAACTTTTTTTAATGTTACTGATAAGCAGATCTGTCTTATTTTTAGAACATATTTTAAATTAATGCAACCAAACCATTATTAGTAAATGACACCACTTGTATATTATAAATTCATAGACAGAATAGATCAAATCTAAAAAAGGGCACAATAAACTCAGTATTGAGCACCATGCACTTGTTTATTTCCTATAATAAAATGTTATAATTATATTGATAGTAATAAACCTTGCTGTCACCAAAATGACTTAAAAAATGTTAACTTATTCTTGTTATGTCTATAATTTCAGATGAAGTATGTGAAAAGGAAATTGAAGTGGATGGAGAGCCTGCAACTATAACTCTGCTTGACACATGGGATGCAGAGGTGAGATGAGAAGCATCTGCGTTAACTTGTGTAAATGACAGTAGGGCACACTGTCCATACTGTACTGTACATCCTTCATTTAACTGAGTCTGTTTGTCTTTGCAGACTGACCCCGACTGTGCTCAGGAGCACTACATGCAGACAGGAGATGCGTACCTGTTGCTGTACTCTGTAACAGACCGGGCCTCATTCCTGCGAGCCTCCGAGCTCCGGATCACCCTGCGGCACTTCCGTCCTGCGCAGCACACACCGATCATCCTGGTGGGGAACAAATGTGACCTGGTGCGACGCAGAGAGGTGTCAGTCAGCGGTGAGGAGACACAATTCCTGTCTTCTAGTGTGTGATGAGCAATGTTCTCTGAGAGGTTTTTTCTTCAGATATGCAAGTACTCATCGTTGCCTTTCTGTTTCAGAGGGAACGGCCTGTGCAGCTGTGTTTGACTGCAAGTTCATCGAAACATCAGCCGCCATGCAGCACAACGTCTGGGAAGCTTTTCACGGCATGGTGCGACAGCTGCGTCTGCGCCGAGACTCCAAGGAAGCCAACAGGCGTCGCAGGCACACAAACTGTAACAAACGCCGCGAGAGCCTTCCCATGAAGGCCAAACGCTTCCTCGACAAAGTGGTGGCAAAGAACAATCCCAGTGTGGCGTTCTGGCTGAAATCTAAGTCCTGTCATGATCTTTCTGTGCTGTAGAAAACATGACAAAAGCCTGTTTTTAACTGTACGCCAAACCTTTTGAGCAGGTGAACAAGTTTTGGAGATCAGAACGGCTGCTTCTTAGGGGCTAAAAGTTGGATGGCTCAAAGCTCAGTCCTCCGTGTGTTCACACTGAGCCAGCCTGGTGGACATGAGAGGTGTTTGCAACCTCACTGCACTGCCATCCACATGTTGCAGTCTAAACCAGACAAAGTGGACTGAGCTCAGCCTCTGCGATGGACGGGACAATCGGCTAATGAAGTGACGTTTCCTGTTGCAAAGACTCGTCATGTCTGTGTGGCATAAACTTTGGAGGTCAGAAATCAACTGATGGAAACAGAGAGTAGGAAGTTATGTTTTTGTGTTTTGAACAGATACATTAATATGTCTTCTCTCTTTCCTCCTCATTTTGCTCTCATTCCTGCCTAATTTGTCATCCGTTGATTCCCCCAAGTGCTATGATTACCAATTGTAAGCTATTGATGAGTAAGTATCATGATTTGCATGATGAACATTTATTTTTGACTGTCTTTACTTTTTATTTGTAAAGTGTTGTATTTTGCCCTGACTGTAAATAAATACAAGATTGATTATGTATTGTATTTTGCTACTTGTATGTTTCAATGTTGCTCTTTGAAATAAAGTGACTTCATCCGATGTGAGAAACAAAACATGTCGCTTTTGTCTGTCAACTCAAACTCACTAATGAGATATTACCAAAGGTGACTCAGCTTTGACACAAAAGAGACACACTAATGCTGACAAGAACACAACTGTGATGAGTCAGGTGACATTAAAGCTGCACTTTCAGACACAAATTTAGTCCCCTGTAGATGGATGTCAGCTGTTTGAGCACAGTGATTTGGCTGCTCGGGGACTGATCAGAGATTTGGGTCACAGTGTGACACCGGACATTATGCTCAGGCACTGCCTGTCCAGATCCCACGCTCAGTTTAGTCGTAAAAGCAGTAAAATATGTTGCCACGGTAACATTCAGAGAAGCCCAGGAAGTGTGTTTTGTAAGTTCAGTGGCAGGCAGATGGTGTTGATTCACGTTGGTCAGAATATCCTTCACAAGGGAGCAGAGCAGCACACATGGACCGATGCTTTACATAACAGAGTCCCCTCCATCTGAATTCATGGCTTCATCCGCTGAACCGGCAACACTACAGTCACCGGTTCTGGTTAAATAACGGTGCTGTGAAATGGTGACTCACTCACTGCCTTTTTTTTTTTCTATTGATGCAGATTCTCACAAATCTCTGCCTTGTTTCTGAGCAGCTTGTTAAGCTCACTGCTTTCAGTCGAGGTTGATGGAGTGGTTTGCATCAGCTTGTTTGAAAGATAATCCCGGCCATTTGTGATGTCGGGTCATAGTGAAGATAAAGGATAACACTCGAGAAAAAACAAAGGCTTTTCTGTGGCATAGACTTATATGCTTTTTAGCGGTGGAAAAGTTTAGACAAAGCTTGATCACACATGCTGATACAGTTTTATAATGTGTGCTTTGACCAGCTGAATCACACAAGATGACCCTATTGGTCTGCATTCTTATGATGCAATGGATTGTCAGTGTAATCTGTAAGACCTATTGTCTACACGCACAGCTCCTTATCAGGCACTGCTACTAATGGAAAACCTGACAGGAAACAGTGCAGAGGTCCATAGGTCAAAGTCTGGGGGAAAATTAGAAACTTAAATGCTGAAGAGCAGAAATCTATAGAAATTCAACCCATTATTTTACCAACTTTTGTTCTCTTCTTGTTCACAATTCAAACACATGCAGTCTAAAAGTACTTGACTAATGGAAGGCTACTTCAACTGGTTTGTTTTTTGCAACTATAACCCACCAACAGGACTCAATATGTAAGCGTTTGAGGATGTATGTCAATTCAGCAGCTAATATAAAGTGATAATGGATTTGTCTTTTACGGTACTGTATGTACCATTGTTCTGTTCTTCTTGTTCTACTTCCCATTGGCTAACTCCACATGAGGGGCAGGGTGATTAGACAATCATTAGATCCAATAAAACACTGCTGGTTAACACTTGGTTAACGTTTGACCAGAAAAGGATGGGGCATCTCAGATCACTCTGAGGTCTGAGGAGTGACTCGCTCAATCTCTCCGGCAAGGTAAGTCTCCTCACTCTCCTGTCCTCCAGCTTTGGAAATGTTAAATCTTTGGAGTTAATTTTACCGTGTGAATAGGAAACAAACTGGACTGCCTCTGTTGGTTTTAACAGGCAGAGTTTGATTTGTCAAATGCCTTCAGTTTGTCTTAAAAGTGCTCTGATCTTCACTTGACTTTGGCAGGGCCTTAGCAGTGGGTGTTGTCATGGCTGACAACCAGCCTGTCCTTCGTCGTGACTTCCTGGATTGTTGCCAGTGCCTGTTTTTTGGGGGATATCACATGTATGGGAGGGTAGATTTGGTGTCATACTAGCTGACATGAAGACTGACAAAGGTCATTGAGTCATGCGCTAAAAGTAGAAAGAAAGGGCCTACAACACCCAAATCATTTTGTCATACGGCTTTGCCACTTTGTCAATCAATCCTCTGAAGGACAAAAACAGTTAATTATTTAATTCACAGAACATTTTCCTTTCTGGAAGTCAAGTAAAATCAATGTGGATCTTTGTAAATTGGGGATGCTAGCAGTGGCTTGTTAGCTAAAGTATGCCAGTCAGCAGAGGTAGTGGTCAACATGGAGACAGAAATACACATTAAAGTTAATTAATTAGAATTAAAGTAAAATGTATGTTCTGTTAATAAGGAGTGTACCAGGGCAGTGACGTTAAAAGTGTGCTGCGCTACAAAAAGGTCATTAGCCACGACTCAATGTCACCTTCACTTGTCTGTGGCAGCAGACTTTACCCTTCTCTTTCTCCTGCGCTTTAGTCCATAGATCTTCAATTTATGAGCCTATAAATACAATCCTGATATATATTTACATGAATCTTGTTTGACATGAATGGGTTTATTTTTTCCCTTTTATCCAAAGCAGTGTCAAGGTTATCTGAACTCAAACAGTATTGTACATATATTCAGCTTTCCAACATCTTTGAGACACGGTGAAGATTCTGCTGCTCAAAGTTTTTGACACATGAAAATGATCATTTAATCTATTATGCAACTTCTGGATATCAGAGAGACAGTAAATGTGTTCATTATCATTCTCTTTAAACAAAATAGCCACACCCACACACACAAACACACAATGAAGGCTGTTCTGTTACTGCTGTTCTGAGACTGCTGTAAAGTTAAACACTCCTCATTGACCTTTGGGTGCCTGCGTCATATTGACACCCAGTGTTAACAAAATTTACTCAAGTCTGGCACTGCATGTAAGCTCTGACTTTCATTTTCTCCTGTGTGCTGAGGTGGGAGGTTCACCTGGTTGTGTAGGTGGAGCCACACGTACAGTTAGCATGTACATATGTGGATACACAGGGACAGAGGAAAGATTTTATTTGTCTTCGTGAATCAATAACTCGTTGTGCTGTATAGAGACAGTAATGTACAATGGGGTTAATTGTTTCCAGATGGACTGGGTAACAATCATTTACATCAGTTTGCATTATTTCTACAATAATGAGATGTGAATCTAACAGCAGAGCACAGCAAACACTTTGCCTTGTAAAATTAAAATGTGTAATTTAAATCCTCCTCTTATGTCACCTCTCTGCCTCTTCAAACTCCTGCTTTCTCCTTCACCATTATTTCATATCCCCCATGTCTCCTCCTCCTCTTTCTCTTCCTTCCCAGACTGTAATCATGACACCCATGGTGCATCTGTTGTTGCTCCCACTCCTGTTCAGCATCGTGAGTACAAAACTGCCAACTGTTGCCCCTGTCCTTCAATACATATTCGTTCAATGCACAAATACATCAAACCTGTTAAAGGATGCTTATGATTATTATGACAATTTATGGGCCACTTTTGGTGCATAGGGAGTTCATGTGTGCAGACTTTTGTATGGCTTTTGAAGCTTCCTGTACAAAGAAAATATCGAAGGTTAAAGGAATGTGTACAAGAAACCCTTTGGTAACTTATTTAAAACACTAAAATACAGTGAAAATTGTTACTAAACAGAATTTTTGTCCTTTGTCTGTCGACTTTGCTCCCCATGTCATGCAGTGGGATGTAAGATTTCCCACTCTTGTCATGTAATTTTGGTTCAATAAATAACTGGGCTGTAAAAACCTGCCCTCAAAGCCAGACGCATTCAGCTACAGAGCCAAAGTGAAAAAAGGGCAAATGTGGGCGGGAGTGTTAGAGGGTCATTTCTACCTCAGCCATTACTATATGCAGTGACCTTTGACGTCTGTTTCTCTGCTCTGATAGGCTGGTGGGAAGGATCTGGAGGAAAAGAAGGGCCCGTTTGAGAACACAGAGCTAGGTGTGCCAGAGGGGACACCAGTGCCATATCCCATGTATCAGGTATTACACGCATGCCAGCGTTGGTTGAAAATAACTTAGTCCATGGACTCAAGTATTGTACTTAAGAACAATTTTGAGGTACTTGTACTTATTTCCATTTTGGCTACTTATTTACTTTACACACTCCATTACATTCCAGAGAGAATTATTGTAGCTTTTACTTCACTTTTCAAATTGAGATTTTACATTAAACACATAATAGGTTTTTAAAATCCAGTATGAGAAACATTCCTTTAATTTACTTAAGGCCCTTTGTCACATGTTTCAGATGTCTATGAGTTGTTTGCAGTTTCACCAAAGAGTGTTTTCCCGGGTAAAATGGTCACATGGTTTCTTTTTTGATTATTGTTTGAATCCTAGAGGAAACATTCTTCAATATTTAATGAAAAGCTTCAAAAAGATTAGAGAAAGTTCAGAAAAAAATTATAAAATGTTTTGCTCAGAGTTATGATTTTCTTTAAGTATCACGACCCCTCAGATTTATTTTGTAACCTTTTTAGAGGCGGCCGACCCCTAGATTGAGAACCACTGAACTAGTTTATTTAGTTTTCTTTTGTCTGTGAAGAAATGTGGTGTTTAAAGGCTTTAAATTAATCTGTAATTGTCTCTTCGTATTTTTGCCCTCCTCCCCATCTTTCACTCTATAGTTTCAGGTGACCCATCCAGGAGTTAATAGTTTCAGGTTGAGTGGAGAAGGTAAGGAAGACATTATGATTTCAAAGGACGGGTGGCTGTACCTGGAGAAGCCTCTGGACTGGTCTCGAGATGACCATTACATTATCATGGTAGGGTTGTCCTCTCTCTTCTTATAAACACACAAAAAATCTAACATTAGCAATATGGCAAAACGTGTATTTATGCATTCTTGTGTTTGTGTGTGCGGCTATATCCAGGTGGAAGCGCTGGCAGATGAGGAAGTTGTGGAAGGCCCAGTTTATGTGACCATAAATGTGTTGGACATCAACAACAATGCTCCAGTCTTCAACCAGAGCGAATACACAGCTGTTGTCAGAGAAAACAATCCAGCGGGTGTGTATTATAAATATTTAAATAAAGAAGAGAAAACATCCCTAACAGTGCTTTTACTCCAAAGTAAATGTGATTTAAGCACCATGGTTCTTCCAACCCATTTCTTTGCGCCTTAATGTCACCTCGGTGTAATTGTGTGGAATTCCGTCACCTGCAATGCATGCATCTCACTGTGACTAGACTTTAACATCAGTTTTCTTTGTTATTTCAGGTATCCCATTTACTCGGGTGTTTGCGTTGGATCAGGATGACCCAGAGACTCCCAACGCTCATCTGAGCTACAGCCTGGTCAGCCAGATCCCCAACAAACACCACACCCCGCTGTTCCAGATCGACCCTGACACTGGAGAGATCTCCACCACAGAAGCAGGTGATAGGTGTCAGAACTAGGTGCACCGTCTGTGGGAATGTTTATAATCTGTCTATCTCTGCCTGTAATCTGGCCGTATAGTGCCACTGTAAATCCAGATTACACGGCTCATTTTGTGTGCTCAAGATTAGCGCTGATTGGAGGCAGGTTGCCTTAATGTGTCGCGTGATGCTGATCACTGATTACTTTGAGTGTGTGTGAGCATGTTAAAAAGACTGTCTTTGAACTTTCCTGTTTACATCTGGGATCGGTTTGACATCCTACTAAACAATATTTGATGTATGTGTGTTCTTTAACAGGGACACAGATACTTAAAGCCAGAGAAGGCATCCAGTATGGCAAAGGAGAAGATCAGAGCATTGACGCTCTGAGGACAAAGTTTAACGACTACTGTCCAGTGCAGAATATCCCCTTTGAAGATAACCCCTTCTTCACCTGTGTGGAGAGAGCAGGTTTGTGTCCAGCAGAACAAGATAAAATATCATCATATAAATTGAGAGCCTCTAATCTGCAGTGGGAACTGTGGCATACAACTGCATACACATATTTTTGTTTATTTTGACATGTATGTTTCTAAAATCTTAGAGGGGTGTGTAAAAGCTAGAGTGTTTATGATGGACGAATAGTGTCAATGTAGATAAACAGAGACTGTAATGAAGAAACAACTGTCAGCGATTAGTGCTAGTGTGATTTATTGGGTGTCGAGTTGATGAGTTCAGCCGGGGTGAGTGGTTAAGCTGCCATGACTCAGTTTTTCAAAATTAGAGATCTACTGATTACTTTTTTAATGTTTAACCATCCAACCTTTTTCTTTTTCTTGCCTGTAAAATGACTGATATTGCAAACTTTCTTTTCCCTCTGTGGTGTCAGAAATGAGGAGGAGAAATGTGGACCCCCTGGCGGACCCAGACTACACCCTGACTGTGCGCGTCCAGGACCTGGGAGGAGCATTGCAGACCGCGCTGAGTGGGAACACCAGAGTGCACATTGTCGTGCAGCAAAACCTATGGGTCAATCCTGGACCTATAACAGTTAAAGAGCACTTAAAGGAAACGTACCCTCTGGTCATCGCAAAGGTGTGGTTGGATGTCAAGTCTGCGCAAATCTCACAAATGCAGACACGTTAAAGTAAAAACACCCACTTTACCTCCTCTATATCCAGTAAATAACATTCCTACTCTGGCCTCTTTCCTCACTTTTTGGATCCAGGTCCAGTCTAATGAGCCCAACGCCGTGTACACGTTAGCGCAGAAAGAACGCGAGCTGAAATTCCCCTTCCAGATCACAGAAGATGGAGAAATACATCTGACAGAGGAGCTGGACAGAGAAGACAAAGACATGGTACACAATACCTGCTTGGTTTGCTGAATATATCTCTTTTATCCCGTATAAAAACTACAACCTACTTCTAGGGATTATGCTTGAACTTGTGTTGTTTGTGTTTCAGTACATCCTGGTGGTGTTTGCAGTAGATAATGATGACAATCAGGTGGATCCACCCATGGAGATTCAAGTCTTGGTGGAGGATGTGAATGACAACGCACCAGTGTGTGCAAATGAGGAGAGTGTATTTGAGGTGCAGGAGGGCGAGCCTGTAGGTAAGATGTGTGTGTGATTATTACATAACACATTCATGGCATAGCTTGTTACATGTGCTTGAAGGTTAGGATGATGCCTCAGTCAGCCAACATCTTTCTTAAAGTTCTATTCTCTTGCTGTGAATTTGATCTCTCCATTGCTTCTTCTGTTTTCTGTGTTTCTGGGTCCATATCTATCAAAGATTTAGACTCAAGTTTGCTCCAAAGATGGATGGTAGGAGTGAAAAGATAGAAGTACTAATAAGTTTTAAAATATGCTGCATTAAAAGTACAAAAGTATTAGCATTAAAATTAACTTAAAGTACCCAAAGTAAAAATGCTGACTATGCATAATGGGACATGTTATATTATTGTTTTATAACTATAGATGGATAATAATTACCTAAATGTTGCAGCTAGTAACGGCAGGGCTAGTTATAACTACTTAATATATGACTACATAGTAATTCATTAGTTGATTATATTTTGTATTAATGTTTTGAATTAGCAAAGTAACAAGTAACTTAAACTGTGTAAATTTAGTGAAAAGTACGATATGTGCCATTGAAAATGTAGCAAAGTAAAAGTACAAAGTAGCATAAAATGCTAATACTGACTTACTTGTACGTAGAGTCAAGTGTCATAAAAACCTTTAAGAGCAGCTCTCAAGTGATCACGTGATTCAACATATGTATAGTTAAATAATAAGAGAACTGGCTGAAATAGAAACAAAAGGAGAAATGATATGACACAGATAATTTAGTGTCACACTGACAAGAGCAGCCAATGAAAGATGCCATCAGATGTGAGCAAATAATAGGCTAAGAATATCTTACTCTGAATTATACATATTGCTATTATTGCTATTTTGCACAATGCCTGTGGAAAGTGTCTCAACATGTGATTACTCACCTCTTGTTCTGCACCGCAGTCATCTACAGAAGGATTTACTATCACTATAACAACTATCACTATAACAAGCCTCAGAGACCTCTGGAGATCCCTTCAAAATGAACACCTTATAATTCTTGTGGTTCCAGGCAGCCTGATTGGACAGCTGTTGGCCCATGATGACGATCAAGACGGGACACTGAACGCTCAGCTGACTTACACCATCGTGTCCCAAAATCCACCCACCTCACCCAACGTCTTCTCCATCGACGATGCTTCCGGAACAATCCAGGCATTAAGCTCGCTGCAGCGAAGAGACCAGCAGGTGTATAACCTCAACGTTAGAGTCACCGACCAAGGTAACACACAAACTGTATGATTCAACACACCTGTAAATAGAGGTGAGTCTGTTTTTACTCCAAGTGCTTTTTGTATCACAGTTTTCAGCACAGAATGTAAGGTCGTCGTCAAGGTCATCGACGTCAACAACGAGATGCCTCTGTTCGAGAAGATGGATGTAAGTAAAGGAACCACTTCCTGCCTCTGATATCTCATGCTGCTTGGCTGATTCTCTTCATGTTTCTGTATCTGTATGCAGTACGGCAGTCACACACTATCAGAGGACACTCCTGTGGGACACACAGTGCTGAGCATCAGCGCAACGGACAGCGATGACCCAGACAGCGGCAGCTCCCTTATCGAGTTCCATATCACTGCTGGAGACGACAATGAAGTTTTTGCTGTGGAAACCGACGGTAAAGGCGTCGGCCATCTGGTTGTAGTTAAGGTACCTCATCTCCATTCTTTGCATCGCCGACACAAACACACAGATTATTTCATACAACTCATTGACTCTGATCTTTAACTGTTCGCTCAAGGTCCCTTTTATCATAAAAAGTTAAGTCCAATGGTACATTTTTGAATTTTATTTATTTTTATTAATACATTTAGGTGCTATAAAATGTCAGAAAGTAGTGTAAGTTTTCCCTTCAGTTTAATGTGTTGTCTCAATAAAATTCTTGTTTTGTCGAAGCGACAGTCTCACATTTGAGAAGCAAAGTAGTCTAATAACAAAAACATTATAAATCAAACATTTATTATTTAATATATTTATTTATAAATATCATCCCGAATACAGCTGTTTCAAATTCTATAGCTGCTGGATGTAAATTCTTACTACTTGTGTATAATATAATAAGGTCATGTCCACTAATTGTCTAGGTATTGCTGCCTATCTTAATATACGAAAGTCACAACTGTGTTGTGACCTTCAACATATTCTTTGCTTCCTTTATTCCTGCCTTTTCTGACCAGCCTGCTTGTCTCCTAACAGCCTCTGGACTTTGAGTCCTCTGCCACCTACAAGCTCCAGATTGACGCTCGTAACCCAGAGCCGCTGATGACTGGTCTGGAGTACGGCAGCGAATCCACAGCCTTCGTCTCTGTGTCTCTCACTGACGTAGACGAGGATCCAGAGTTCACTCTGGACATCCTGGATGTGACTGTGCCTGAAAACACCACCAAGGGATCAGTGCTGCTCACTGTGGAGGCAAAGGATCCGGAGGGCAAAGAGATCAGGTACACACACAGAAATAAGATGACACAGGCAAAAGTAAGCAAATAAAACCCAAAGCACATGAAAATACTTTCTTACATGTATTGTCTGTGCACCCAAAGTCGATATATCTCCCTTAACCTTTTTAATCAAACACAATGGTAAAGATGTTGGTTTTCAGCTGGGAGCCACAGACAAGGTTAGGGAGTTGGAAAGTTGAAGACTGACTAATGTATTGATGGTTTTGGTCTTTTTAATGGGATTTGTTGACAACAGTAGAAATACAGTATATAATAACAACAGCCTTATTCTTTAAGGTGCAGTTTATCTAAGACAATTTGAATGTGCCCAAAGAGGCAATAAACATAATGTTGACACAATTAAAGTAACACTGTGTAGGATTTAGGAGGATTTGTTGGCACAAATATGACATTCATAACTATGTTTTCAGTGTATAATCACCTGAAACGAAGTATCGTTGTGTTTTTGTTAGCTCAGAATGAGGTGTTTATATTTACATAGAGAAGCAGGTCCTCTTCATGGTGTCAGCCATGTTGCACTGCCACATTTCTACATTAGCCCAGAACAGACAAACCAAACACTGGCTCTAGAGAGGGCCTGTTGTGTTTTTATGTTACCTGAAGGCCACTGTAAATCTCTGACCCGCTATGTGGAGGGGTACTCATTTTAATTTCACCACTAGATTTCATTAAATCCTACACACTGGTCCTTTAAAACAGGACACACAGCTACATAGATTTCATAGTTTAGGAATTGTTCCGCTGGATCATCTCTGGCTTTGTTTTTAACGTTACTAATACTGTTAGGACTATCACATGTACCCGAAACAGACTATTGCTTTGTTTTGACTACCGTTATTCCCCCAGGCCTCAGTTAAGAGCCTGGTGTGTCATGGATGATTTCTAATATCTGCTCTGCGTGTGTGTGTGTGTGTGTGTGTCTTTGTGTGTCATTGCTGGTGTGTTGTGCAGTTTTAAGATGGACGGTGACACTCGCGGCTGGCTGGAGATCAATGCTGCCACAGGAGAGATCAAGACCAAAGCCAAGCTGGACAGAGAAACCCTGGAGACTTTTGAAGTCACTGTCACTGCGTTTGAGAAGGGTGAGATATTAGACTCATATCATAGCTCATTAGAGGTTTTTTTATGTTGTTGATCAATTTTTATGAAGGCCACACAGTTTTTATTTTTAAGTTTTGTTTTCAGTCTGAAATTAGGAATATTCGTCTTTAATTAAAGAACTGTTGGTACAGAAGTGGATTTGACAACTTTCTAAACACATTAAAAGTTTTTTTAAAATCGGACTATTGATTATCGTTATTCAACAATCAGCGTGCTTTTTCATACTCTCTGATTTCCCTCTGAAGAGAATCCCGCGAAGTCGTCTGAGCGCGTCGTGTCTGTGAGGTTGCTGGATGTGAACGACAACGTTCCCAAACTGATGGAGACCCAGGCCTTCATCTGTGTGAAGAAACCCGAACCTGTCATCATCAAGGCCCAAGACACAGACAGCGCCCCCTTCGGTCAGCCCTTCACCTTCGCGTTCGCCCATGGCAAGAAATCTCCCAACTGGGAACTGAAAAGCATTGACGGTACGCTGACATACTGTAGCTACTTCTGAAGTGATTTATCAAAAGATGGTGTAAAACTGAGCTGTATATAATCAGATCATCACATTGTTCTTGTTTCCTTTCATGTCATGCAGGTACAACAGCTAAACTGACCCTGAAGAAATCACCAACTGAAGATAAAACCTTCTCAATCCCAATTAATATTAAAGACAATGCAGGCATGGGAGTCACACAGTTGTTTGAGGGTGAGTTCATTTTTCAAGTTTAGCTTAATGGGTAAAAGAAAATACAAAAAAACAGCAATAAATTGATTTTAAGTGTTGTCTTTGTAGCCAGAGCCCGATATAGTTTATGCATCTGTGCCATAGAACCAATAGTTGTCCAAAAACCCAATTAAAAACCCATCAATGAGCCACATTGTTATAATGTTCGATATAATTCGTCATCACAATGAAACGGCACTGTGATTTATTTTGAGTCCCATTCATCACCTTGTTGCTGTAAATATTCACTGGGGCACAAAATGTGTAATACAAATACTGTGTCCAGCTGTTTTAGGAAATGACTGATCCCTTTTGTCTCCTTTTTTAAATATCAAATTATATTTTGTGACTTTTTAAAAAGATTTATGTCTTCAGTAAGAACAAATGTGCTTTCGTTTTAGCCTGCATTTATTATTTTTTAGCAGAAAAAGACAGGTTACACAGAATTTCAAGGGCTGAGATAAGAGATTGGTTGTCAGTCAGTTAACTAACACATTCTTCTTTTGTCTCTTATAAAAGTTTAATGACATATATGTGTGTTGCTCTCTCCTCTCTGTAACAGTGAGAGTATGTAACTGCACAGAGCTGGGTTACTGCTACATGGCACCAGAAGAACGTAGCCTCAGTTACGGGATGGGAGCCACCATTGGGATCCTGGGTGGCACTCTGGGATTCTGCCGTAAGTCTGACAAATTCTCATATAAATGTCCTGAAAAACAAACTCACACATGAACCGGCATCCATCATACTGTACATTCTGATCTGGTTTTGTGTTGCACCACACTGACTCCATTTTCTTTTTGTCTTGTTGCAGTTATTGTTTTCATCATCGTGATCAAACGTGTAAATAAAGGAGGCAATAAGACGACCCTGACTGAAGAAGAAGAGAGGAACGCCATCATGTAGACACACACACACACATATTTGTACTTTTATACTCGTGAGGACTTTATCTGTCACATCTACATGCCTAATCTGAACCTAATTCTAAACTCAACCCTCAAACCACACTCTAGGCTAACTCTGGCTCATTTACAGTCTTTTGTTTCTGCATTTGCCTTGCCAAATAAAAAATAAAACAAAACTAATTATTAAATAAAGATTTACTGGCAAAAACAGCAGAAGTGAGGACTTGATTTTCACAGTGTCCTCACTCTCAAGATCTAAAAGTTGAATTAGTTCTCACATAGATGTGTGTGCACATACACACTCAAAAATATTTACATAACATTATTTTATTGACAAGAGAGAGTTGCTTAGTCAGTGCTGTGCATACTTAATTACGGTGTCACCATGCTAATCATGCATATATAATGCTTGTTAACGTATTTTATTTGAAGGTCCCTCCCAGACTCAGGTTGTTTCATTAGCAGTTTAATCATCTCACATAATTCAATTAGTTTTTGGCCCAGAGCCTTTGTGGGGTAATTCTTTTCTGCATGAATGTTGTGTTACATCAGAAAATATCTTTAACGTTAAGAAACATCTTAAACCCAGAACGTCACTGTGTAACTAATTAACAATAACTACTGTGTTTTGTAAGGAGCAGGGACTGATGTTTCCCAATAAAAAAAGAAACTGGGAACCACTTTGGTTTTTTTTCACGTCATCATTGTGTGTTTCTGTGGTATGTGTGCATCGCAGTACATGTGATTACAGTACATGTGTGTACAGTACATGTGTGTAAAATACATGTCGGAGCAGACACGTGATGCAGCAGGTGATCTTAGACATGAATTCACACCTCAGCTGTTAACAAATAAGATCCTCTCTGCTCTCTTTGTTCATATTTCTCACTACCATTTACTCTGGGCTTTTAGTCAGTACTGTTGAATAAGTCATTTTCTTCCTTCCGCCCTGCCTGTCTGTCGCTGAGCAGTCGAGGTACTGCAGAGAGTGATGCTCTGAGTCATCTCTTCGACCGTGGGAGACAGGTCGCAGATTGTTAGCAGTGCTCAAAGGATGATTTGGCATGATTGGGGGCTTTTATGCAGCACAAAGACGCCTCAACACGCACACAAAAAACAGACGCATGCATTTGAGAGTTGAATGTGGCTCTCACATGTGCTGCCATGACCGTGCATCCTTGCTGTCAATGTGCCATATTTGTGTGCCACTGTGTGCGTGTTTGAGATGAGTCATCCAACGGTGTGTTGCAGCTTTTCAAAAGCTAAACAGAGAACAGAGTCAGAGGAGTGGAGTGAGCTACGGCCTCATGATGACAAACTCAACATGGAGCCTCTCCGGTGTTTATGTCTGCACTCTCTCCTCGCATGTATCCCGGCAACACTTTCCAAAACAACACACACACACACACACACACACACACACACACACACACACACACACACACACACACACACACACACACACACACACACACACACACACACACACACACACACACACACACACACACAAATCTTGGAGAGATGGTGGGAGAAGTTGAAAGATTGAGAGCGTAAACGGTGTGATCGATGACCCAACCATCGCTGGATATCAGCCATCATCACACACAATTGTGAATATATATATATTTCCCCCCCCCCCCAATTCTCATTATTGCATTCTATTATTATTTTATTACAACATGTGAAAATCTTTCACTACTTTGTCCTTAAAAAAATCTTACATTTTACATTGAAATCTCTGATAAATAATTGTTGCTATTAGCTCAACAGCCCTTTTTGTTCAACAGAGCACAAAACTGAAGTTTAGTGCAGGAGAAGTGAACCTTCCTCTTACTTATTACTGACATTTTGTAGATCTATGTGTATTTTTATTTCCAAAGTAACAAACAAGACAGCTTCTGTATTTTGTAAAATGTTATGTTGTCAAACAAGGACTGAATTGATCTATTCTGCTTTTAAGAAATTAACAGAATTTGTCACTTTTTTTAAATAACAGCTAATTAATTCTGTATGGATAAAAACTAATTAGTCAAATGATTTAACAGAGTTCAGCCTGACAAATTGTTACTGCCCCTAGTGGTGGAGATCCTAATTCTGTTAGGTGTTGAGCTCTCCTCTGTTACAATATTTTATATCATAGACAAACGTTTTATGTGGGATGACTTTTTATTACACATCCTGCGTCTTTAACCCACGGACAAGTTCAAGCATATAAACAAATTCCTTTAACAAATGTCACTCGGTCTGCTTTTACGAACTAGTCCTGGAAAAAAACATCCTTGCTGCAGCGGAAACAAGGCATAATCACTGACCAAAATATTACATTTATTTCCAGTAAACTGACTGGATGTCACCTATAAATCAGATACACCAGTTGTTCTGGACGCTTACAGTATGTCAACATGGTGACAATCAACAAGAGCAGTTGGCTTAAAGTTTCTTCTCTGGGACCATTTGTGACAGGACATTTGATTAACAAACAAAAGTATTATTTTTCAAATAAAGATGTTCTCAACAATCTTTCATTAGGGTTTGATGTATTTACCCAGTTCTTGTATGTGTCATAGTTAAACCTGCTCACACTGTCTGATACTGCAGCACCATCTAGTGGCAGTTAACTGACACGTGTGTCAGTGTTGCTTGTAGTGTAACTGTCATTGGTGGAGGAAGTAATCAGATCCTTCATTCAATAAAACAAGCAATACCAAATGGTAAAGATATTCCATTACAATAAGTATTACCAAGAAAATGTACTTGAAGTAGCAAAAATAAAAGTACTCACTCCCACTGACGGATTTTTTTCCAGTGACAACAAATTATTCAATTTAATGTAATTTAAGACCAAAAAGCAGGAAGTTCTTTCACTGAAAAATAACTTCAACAATTAATAAATAATAAGTCTTTCATTTTTTCATAATTGACGAATCAACTAAACTTTTAATCTTTTTTTTATACAGGTTGGGATAGTCAAGTAATTAGTCTAGGTTCTCAGTAGGACATTCAGAGCATTGATACAGCAGCAAACAAGTATTTTCTATGTAAATATATAACATGAGTGACGTAATGTCCACCTCTGTGTGTCTTGTAATCAGAGCCTTACCGGACGGCCGCGTGTCTGTATACCTGCATGTTAGTGCACGTGAGCTTGCCCCTCTGCCTCGCGCTTATATAGCGGTTACTGGTGATGACGTCCGCGTTAGTGTAGCCGCCACCGTCCGGTTTCCCCTCAGCTGAACACTGTGAGCACCATTCCTATAGTTTGCACCATTAGCCTGTTATCAGCGAGCCATTGCCATTGTCGAGAGCCACGTGGGAAAGGAAGATATGCTCTGAATTTACAGTTAAACATTTTTGAGTAAAGCTGTGGGGTGAAGAGAACAATTAAACTCTGAAATGTAGTGTAATGCAAGTATAAAGCAGGAAAAAACAGAAATACACAAGTGAAGTATCTCAAATATGTGGCTACTGACTCACCAGCCGGGGCCGCAGTAAAAGCAGTCACACCTGCAACCTGAGACAGGCTGACCTTCCAGGTGGTTGTAGGTTAGCTAGTGTGTTCACCGCCTGTGTCAACCAAAACACACAGCAAAGTACCAAGTGGTGTGTATTCAGTGTTTTATTAAACCGTTCCATACAAAACTTAACCCACATAAGTTACAATTTTATACATACAACTGTAGATAAGCTGTGTAAGAGCTGTATAAATAATATTTAATATTCAAACAGCTTTAAAAAAAAAAAAAAAGTACATTCTGCTCATTTGTTTGGGCTTTACACACAGTCATTGGTGTTCAACAGGAGAGTGCTTCTGCTTTTTTTGCTGTCAAGAGTCATAAAAACCCAACCCAAACAATGCCAACTTCTCACCCCACGATGCTTGGAAAAGAACTACAAACTTCCAGACAGTGACTGCTTAGAGGTTCAGTAACAGACATACTGACTTTGAATCTTCCCTTTTCACTAACCAAAGTGGTGCTGTGTAATAAATGGAAGGAATTAACTTAATTATTACTTCTACCTGTGTCGGTGCACAGTGCATGACCTGTTAGACTGTACAGTCTGTAAATATTGATCCAATTTTGTGCTCCACCATATTAAATTTGAAATAAAAACAATCACTAGCTCAGTGGTTCCCAGCCTTTCTGGCTTGTGACCCATTTAAAATGAAAACAAAGTCCGTTAAATTATTCAAATAGTTTCACTTGAGTTATTATTTAAATAGATGCATTTTGTGTAATGTATTTTTTTTATCTTGTGACCCCTGAAATGTATCTTGGGGCCCATTAGGGTGTGCCACACAGTATGGTGACCACTACACTATCAGTGTTATCTCTCCACTCTAATTTAGTTATTTAGAATCCTAAATTGTTAACCCAATATGGATGTAAACACTTTTGAGCTCAAAGTCAGTACTTAACCAAACACAGTCACGGTTTTACCTAAAAAGGTGCGCTGGAGTAAACATCATCATCTAAATACTCACAGACTAAAGTGTTAATGCAGTAAATGTGTATGTTTGAACAGTACTAAGAATATATCATACAATGGCATACACAAAGGAGTAAGAACATACAGATGCAACAGTCCACTCTGTAACAGGTGCAGGTGCAGCCTTGAAAGTAAGATCGATTGTAAAATGGGGATGCAAATAACCCTAGAAAGCACAGAAAGATAGTGTTTGTGTTATAATGGCACAGCCCAGTTAGAGTCCATATAAGAGAAGCAGGTTGCATCAACCACGGCCTCTTTTCTCGTAAAGACCCAACCTTCACCCTCTTTGGATAATTTCAACCCTGCTCTGTCTTTCAGCAGACGAGGAGGTTGACTCTTTTGGCACAAAAAAATCAGTTTGTAACAGCGTCTGATTAGCCACGCGGAGAAACGTATATGAAACCAGAGGATATTGGCGGCATAAATAACACTTCATATATGACACCTCAATCCAATGAAGATCTTGTACCTTCATGAGGAACCAGATCTTCTCCAGCACTGCATACAAACATACAAATTCTTTATATAATTAAAGTTATAACAATTCTTCCGAATGCTGGACAGATATTTTCTCAGTATGGCCTGTTTGTCCACAGAGTGTGCTTATGTGTAGATGTACACTGTTACACAAGTGTGTGTACTCCTCAGTGGATGGCTTTTGTACCACTCAGGACTGCCCTTCTGGCCTCTGTGCTCCAATCACATGAGGGTTGAACTGAGAGATAATAATAGTGATGTCATCGCGGTACATGCGAGCCAGCTCCTCGGGCAGCGACAGCATTTTCGACAGCCTCTCGTGGTCGACCGTGCCAAATTCGTTGTTTCCCACCGCGTGACGCATCAGGTGGGTCGCTGAGTTATGATCCTCGAAAGCTGAAGAATCGCGAGCCTTTCTCTCTTCGAGCAGCCCCTGCATCTGTCCCAGGGTGACCTTGTAGCCTCCAACTTTGAGGGGCTGACGCTGGTGCACCCCAGTTAAATACTCCCCGACAATACGGACCACTTCCTGTCTGTGGAGCGTCTCCCAGAGGCCATCAGAGCCAATCACCTGCAGGGACAGAGAGAGGAGAGTTGAAATCAGAAAACACTAAATTATTACATCAGATAGGATAAGTTACTCAAAAAAGTTGTCATGCCGATCTGTCAAGTTTCATTATAAAGCACTGCATGTCCAATTTGAGAAATACTGCGAGAAAAAAAACAGTTTGTCTGCAGAGCTGCAGAGTTTTCTTTTTAATTCAACCAATGTCAAAAAGTCAGAGCCAAACAACATGCAATTATGAGCCTAAAAGTGGGATAGTTAAAACTATGTGTTGGAAACAAATACGGGGAGGACTCACCATGAAGCGATCCTGTGGCCGCAGTTTGTGGTACGTGATCTCAGGCTCGGCGGTCAGGTAGGGGGGGGTGTGGTAGTTTGGAGGGATAAACTTGGTTTGCTCGTTTTCATGAAGCTGATCAGGTCCAGACTCCAACACACGCTTCTGCAGTTCAATACCCCACTTGAACTTCACATCCCCAAATGCCCGCAACGGCATGAGGAGGCCGAGCAAACGGTCCTGATAAAGAAGAGGACAGAAAGAAGGTTTAATAAAAGCTGCAACAACAACCACATTGTGCAGATTAGAAGTTGTATTACCTGTCGTATAACTGTCTTCCTCTCTGATGGAGGGTGTTCACCTCGTATCCGAGCCACCTCTTCCTCATTCTGGGCGCTGTGGTCGTTTGACAGTGTGTGAGCGCTGAATGAACCGTCCTCCTCCTGAACCCCCAGCACCGCCCGAGCATCTCCTGAATTGGCTATAAACCTTTTAGGAACAGAAAGACGAATAAAGCAAGGCTCAGATATGTCCCCCTTTAGTTAAAAATGTGTGCATGTTTTTATCCTCCTTACAGGTCTGATCCATCGATGTGAGCCACGCAGGCTGTTGCTCCAGAGAAGGCCACTCTCAGGACCCAGTAGTGCAGGAACGCATTCGGGTCTCCGACCTGCGTGGCAGAATAACCTTGTGAGTCCACAAACAGGATATGGTATGTGATTTGAATTACATGGAGAGGGAATGACACCTGAGCTCTTTTATCCATAAAGGTTTAAATTTGGATGCTCACATTTTTTGCACTGCTGCCATGCGGCAAAGGTGATATTCAATACGTATCCTGATGTGTGAGGCAGCACTCAAGTCCTGCACTAGGAACAAGTTTAATGACTTGCAATTTGACTCAGACATGAATATGAATGAGCGGGAGTCAGTAACAACATTGACGCTTGCAGCATATGTTTAAAACGTTATCTTGAATTTGGGCTTGATTTCTAGTTATTTAAAAATAAATGCTTACAGCACATGAGGACAAACTGCATGCAATGGAATCGTATGCAACATGTGTGATGCATACTGTCACAGTGCACCTTACCCTTGAACAAAAACATGCTGTTATTCAATAAAGTCTCAAAAGTTTTGACAAATTGAGTCAGACTTAGATTTTGGAGTTGAGTTTGGTACGTTGACTACTCAACCAATGCAGTGTTGTCCATGGGCAGATTTCACTATGTTTGTTTGCAGAATGAGGCCCCGAATCAGCAATAATCTAAAAACACCTGCTTTGGGATTTTCTAGTTTACGAGTCTTTGGGGAACATCTGAGTTCCTCGTAAAAACAAGATCCTTTTAGACACACAATCCTTTTCTAAGAACCAGAAGCATTGTTTCATGTTATGACAGCACACAGTTCTTACCTGAGCCTCCAGAGAAATGTCATTGTCCAGCCTCTTAAAGGCATTCAGCAAGGCCTCTCGGGTGTCTGGAATTTCACCTGGGCTGAAAACAGAGAAAAGGAGCAATATGTGTGAAACATAGAAAGGAAGCCAGAGTGCAAGAACATATAAAGCAACAAAAGCACTTTTGGCAAAACATGAGACGGGCCAATGTTGGTGTGGGTGTGTTGCTACCAGATACAGATGAAGATGAAATAAGAAACCAGCAAATCCAGTTTGAAATGTAAGGAAAAGTTCATGAATTTTCTCGAGCACTGTCTTATTTTTATTTTTGTCAGTGCCTCAAGTGACAGCACCAACAGTTGTGAGAACAAATCGGTCTCACTGAAGTTGATGAAGAAACCTGCATTTTGGCCACAGTGCTGTTCTCATCTTCTGTGTTCCCCGGTCCTCACCTGGTGAGATCTATTAACTCCTGCCAGTAGGTCCTGAGGCTGTTGAAGTAGAGGGTCTGAGCCTCCCTGCTGAAGTAGTCGTTGGGGTGTTTGTGCCACTGCAGGATGGGACTTAGGGCCCTGCCGGCCTCCACCGCTGCCTCCAGCTCACACAGTGTGTTGTGGGGCAGCAGAGACACTGCTATGTAGTAAAACAACCTCTCACTCAGCGCCTGGCAGAAAGGAGGGGAGTTGGAAAAATAATGTCAACGCAACAGGGCATATAGAAATGACTAAGGAAAATACTTAATAAGTTACCTTGTAATGAAATGTGTGAGTTCCAACAACTCAATTTAGAAAGGATTAATTGGTATGTTCCTATTGCTGAATTTCTGGAAAAGCTTTAATGACAAAATAGTTGAGGAAAAATTAGGAAAATAGTAAATATATCTGTTCCTTAAACCAGCCGATTAATTATGTTTACAAACTTAATGTCTTGGTGCTTCCGGCTCTTTTTAAACATGCACCATGTTTGAAAATGTATTGATTGCAGACTAATTCAACATATTTAACCAAACAAAACAGTCACTTGACAATGAAAGAAATCAATTTGAAAGAACTTCTTGCTTATTGTGAGTAATGATTGGATATGAGGAGAGTGGCTCATCACTGGATAGGAAACTAAAATGAAATTTCAAGTTTTACAAGAATGGATCCTCTAATGAACAGTATATTAATCACTAGATTATAAGTAGAATGTGCAAGCAGAGTCAGCTTTACCTGTGCACAGGCACAGCCAGCATGGCCATCAAACACACCCAGCAGCATTCCTCGCGTCTGCAGGCATGTAGCCGCACTTCGACGGTCTTCTATAGGAGCGTTGGCCGGCAGCTGATTACTCTCAAAACCCATCACTGATGACACATTCTTCCCATCAAACTCCGGCACCTGGAACAACAACATTTAAAAAAGGGTAAGATTCAAATTTGAATGTAGAGATGATCAGATGGGTTTCTGTTTGCATGAATGACCCCACGAACCTTGAAGCTATACTCGTTGGCTTTCAGAATAGAGTTGACCTGTGGGGGTGAGAGGATGTAGCTGCGGAGCTCTGTGGTTGTCTGGTAACCTCGTGAGTGCATATGAGAGGGCCATCTTGAAGCAGGTCTTTGATTGATCGGTCTTAACTGGGCCTGGTGTTGTTGGCATGGTAACAGACTGGAGGCCAAGACCTTAGCACGGGGCCAACCCCTGAGCAGCTGAGATGTCACAGGCATGGCTGATGGTGCACTTCAGGCACATCCACAAACCTGTTGAAGAGGCAGACATAGAGAAATCATAAAGCAACAACTGGATGTATTTTTAACATGAGGCATTCATCTACAGAGAACCAAGTATTTCTAAGCGCCATTAGGTAAACATTGTGTAAACAGAAAGAGCATATGTGCTGAGGTTTAGAAGTTCAGACAGGTAGACAGCAGGTACATACATTAGTATCTCCTAATCACCACATACTGGTGAGAATTTGGTGTCTAAACAATATAACACCACCATCCCGCCACACTTTTGAATACTAAAAATCCATCTCTGTTGGTCACCATTCACATATTGTGCATGTAGGCAATTCGCATTAAATCAGTTCTAGATTATCTCCCTGCTGCACTGGAGAACTTTGCAGGAACCTTAACTTCTGGAAACAAACTTCCATCACTAACTGGAGTACGGAAGAAGTGTACATGGTACTACATTTTTGTAAATATCAGTGGCTGGAATTGGAAAAAGTATTTGAACAATTTAAGAAGGTCATACTAGATGGGGTATACAGACCAACAACAAATGTAATACATACCCTCGATACCAGGTTATTAGGTGCACCTAGCTAAAAGATTGCTGTCCACTACAACAGTGTGCAAAAGATCTTACCTTCATGAAGGTTCAACATTATAATCATTGTGGTGCTGTCGGTTTGTGCTGCCTTATACTGACAGGTGTTTCTATTATTGTCTCCAAACCATTTAGACCATTGAAGGTAGGTTAAATATAGTAAATTAAGGTTCAACAGCACCACAAACTTCATCCTCAAAAATGTCCACACTGTTGAATCAACACCTCCTGTGTATAGTTTCATTATAACCTTTATGAAGGTTGGATTTTTATAGCTGGACTGTTGTATTACATTGCATTAGTTTAGGCTAGGCAAAATAAGTATAACAATAAACTTGCAACGGAGTCTATTTCTAAAAGAAAACTGAATGCTTTTCTTCTTGCATTCTCACCCCAATCCAACGGTGTTACCAAACCTAGGGCATACTATTGCAACTTTGTTAGGTGTTGACGTGCCATAGCCTCACACGGATCCACTATAGAGCATTGTGCAGAAGTAGAGCAGCTGACTTTTATTTTAAGTTTCAGCACAGTTCACTTTTTTTGTCCTGCGGTCTGAGTTATTAGGCTACAACCCCTCCAGAGTATGTACTGGCATCTGACTAGAGCTGCAACTCTGCTCCCTTCTCCAACTATAGACCAGCAGGGCTGAGAATAGCTTTGGCAACAACCTCAGCCCCCTGACATTTGGATCTTGAGAAATGCTCTGTCTGACCATCATGACCTAGTGAACTGGCTCCAGGCTGCGACACATTATCTCTAACAATCTGTTCTGGTTGCATAAATAAATTATATCTGCGGCTAATGAGAGCTCATTTGAGTCAGTCTGGTTAAGGAGAAAGATGCAACAGCACAGGCAGCAGTGACCCGTTTATTATTATTATTATTATTAAACATCATCCCAAACACAAACTGTGTATCAGAGAGACCACAGAGGGCCCGTCCCAGCTCTGAGCTCTGCAAGAAAGTTGTCATCACTAGCCTCCCTTAGCTAAGTAGCAAAGCAAGTCTACAAAACTCCAAGCTAGCAGCTTGCTATTTAAAACACCAGTGTCTGAATTAGGCTACCACACTGTGCCACGGTAATGACACTAACAGATAACTGTAACGTTGGCTCTTCAGTGGATACGAAGAGCGTCAGTCAGCCAGGGAGAGCAGCCGGACACATGCTAATGGTAGCTAGTGATGTCTGGTTACACCCACCAGCTATCGGCACACTGCGTAACGTCGTGAAAGGCAAAGCCGGAAGCCCTCTGGACGTAACTGTCAACATGTGAGTGGAGAGAAAAAAAGAATCAGACTCACATTAACCGATGGATGTGAAGAAGTTACTGAAGTTCATGACTTAACACCGACCCAGTGCCATCGACCCTCCGCTCTGTAGCGCTCTGGAGCGCAGCGCTGCAAAGTCAACGCTGATTGGCTGAGCTCTGACAGCCGCCATGGCAAGCCCTCACGCATTTAAAAAAAGAAAAGAAAAACAAAAGCCTTTTAATGCTCTTCAAATGTATTTGCGTTTTTTAATTTTCTCTTTTCCCCTGTATTTTAGTCATTTTCAATGAAAGAAAGGTGACTTTACAGGACATGAATAACATAACAATAAAAATAAACTTTTTAATATGATAGGTGAGTTTCAAGTTATAGTAGTCCACAAACATATATTTGAAGAGATAAAGGTAAATGTTAATCGGACATAAATACTGGAAAGCATCTCTCTGCAATCTGCAAAAGTGAAAGCATCTTGTTTATTCTTATTGATATCTTATTTATCATTTTTAGTCATCATATAGCATTTTTTTGGTCCAACTATGTCCCATTAAATGACAAGATGACTTTGAAAACAGCTAAAACATTGCAATTAATCGTAACAGCTAACATCTTCTTTACTAGGAGCACTGTACCAAATTCTGAACAGCAACAAAAGCCTCAAGGAATGTTTCCAAATAATGACTAAGCTGTGCAAACACGCCACAAATAGGAATAGGAGATCTGTCTGTAACCTGTACATCAATAGGTGAAGCCTACATATTTGCAGAAATAAAAATGTAGAGGTAGGCAAAAAAGAGATAATCTGTGGTTTTCAGATGTAAATGCAGAGAAAGACGATTTTTCCCTCAGTGCGTTCTCACTCAAAGGTCAAAGCCACGTCTTTTTGTTTCAATGTGACTCCACTCAAACTGTCCACTATCAAAGTACATGTAACTCACAATAACAATAGGAAATAGGAACAGCAAGGAATATCTGTTGTCTGGCTAATATAAAACATAAATAAATATGCATATTATAGATAAGAATCATATAAAAATCCAATCTAACTTTTCTTAACATAGATTCTTCTTGATATAATCACATGAATTACATGATTTTCATAATACATCTCGAGAAGAATTTTTTTTTTTATTAAAATGACCTCAAAACAAAACTCAAAACAAGACTTCATATCAAAACATTTTAATCAATAAAAACATTGAAATCTTTACAAAAATTGTATTTACAGAACTATGTAAACAGTAGAAAAAATACTGTACATGTAAAGAAAAGGACAAAAAAGAGCTGCACAAGCTGTAAACATATTTGATAGGAATGCCACTGAAGAAGACTGACACAACCAAATACCTAGCAGGGCATTTTTAAATCAGAAATCTCTCATCTACCAGAGTCTTGCTGACAAGGTTCTTCCTTCCCAGAGTGTTACGGATCAAACGAAATATCTGTAATGAAAGAGATGGCGGTCAATACATGTTCTTTTTAGCACAGTGAAGGCAACATAAGGTATATACACCAAGTACTGACCATTTGCTGTACGCATGTAAGCACAGCTGCAAGTACAAAGCTCTGAGATCCCAGGTCGACGACACAGAAGAACAAAGTGTCAAAGATCAGCAGCGTGGCCTCATTGCCATAAAACAGTACATCACTGAAGGAGTGGGCCTCATCTGCAGTGGGCAGAGCAAACACAAATGATATACACATCATATAAATACATAGTTTGTATATAAACAAACACAAATGTACAGCCTGTCTGGGCCAAGAAGACGTTACCATTGTAAAATATGCTTTTTTCACTGGGTTCAAGGAACTCCATCCCTATGATCCTCTCAAACATCAGCTTGTCCTTCACTATATAGTCCATGTCAGGGTGCGCCTGAGGTAAACAAAACAAAATAACAGAACAAACTCAGCAGTACAAAATACTCAGGTCAATGGAAAGAACAAATATACTTTACAATCTAACAAATAAATGAATATACAATCAAACTCTGCTGGGTTCTATGTGCTTGTGAGTGTCTATATATGTGTATTTGTACTAACATGATCTATAATGGATCCCAGGAAGTGGTTCATGGTCTGGTAGCCTCTGGCCCTCTGCTCAAACTGGTTAGCCGAGCATGCGTCTATCAGCCGGGATGGTCCGTGCCTCTGAATCACAGGAGACATGCAACCATTTAAATTGAAAATGGGGAGTCAATTTTCTCTTTGTTTAATATGCAATAGCTCTATCAATAATCAATAACACAACAGAGAAGGCACAGACCCTGCCGATCTGCTCCCGTATCCTGTCATACTGCAACCGCAGGCGGTTGGTGAGAGACACCTGAAAGGTCTGGATCTCTGTGTTTGGAAGTAGACCTCTCTGACCACACAGGGACTCCTTGAAACAGAAAAAGATTATAGATATAACTTGAGATCAACAATGTCATGAATTTGCTACAATTGTTAACAAAACATGTAGTCTGTTGGTGAACCTACCGATTCTCTGTTCAGATTGTTGTTCATTTCCTCCATGTTTGTATCTGCATGCCCATGTACTGAACGTCCGTGAATGTAGTAGCCAAAACAACGGTGCGATAACAGCAGCACAGAAATCTTTATTGGGAAAAGTACACATATGTGAAATATTCCTGACAGATAAAATGTTAAAAATGTAGGCTAATATGCACATAACTACTTACATTACTGATGGAGCAGAGATCTACAAACTGACGGATTTTGTCCTCCACAAAGTGCTCATGAAACACAGTGAAGAAAATCACCTGTAGAGACAATTGATTATCTTTTAAAGGAGCTCTCCACATTCACTGTACACAGTATTTATGTAATTTCTTAAGAAAGACAGGAAGAGGGGAGAGATCAACGGGGCATGACGTACCTGCAAAAGTCCGATGCAGAGCCATAGCGTAGCTGCCAAACCATAGCGTAGCATCAAGCTGTATGAGGGCTTGTATTCCTGTGAGGACCGCTGTAAAGTTGACCAGGGGTCCCTCAGGGCCAAGTTAGAGAATCCCAGCACCTGAACAATACGGGTGACATGTCAGCGATGAGGAAAAAAGGGACATAACTGCAAACATAGCTGCAAAAAAAGAGCAGTGTGCATGTCTTGTTGTAAGATGTACCTCAAGAAAGAAGAGCACAGCTATGATCTGAAAAGTTGGGCTGATCTTGCGGATGGTCTGGATCTCGTTCCATTCATTGGCCACAAAGTACGTTCTCCAGATGCTGACCGGAGAGGGGTCACGTTTCTGCTCACCAGCAGCTGAAACAGCAGCGAGTACGGTGAATGGGGTAAGAAACCTGGATAATTTCTTCTTATGAAGACTGCAAAATATAAGCTCCAAATAAAAATTTTTGTACCTTGCACAGTTCTGCTAGTTTTGCTTCTCGGTCTCTCCCAGTCTATAAAGAACACATCGATTGACACCTGAAGGACCAACTTGTGCAGAAACTGGACTGCCTGGATGCAAATACACAAAACAATACTTTTTTAAATTTTTCTAATGGAAGCACCGTATCTATCTTTAAAAAACAATACTGCTCATTTTGATATCTGTTAAGTAAGGTTCTAACCTTGAGAGCGAAGGCACAACCAATGTACGTCACAAACTGCTCCTCCTGAGCAGGTAGTGGTAACAGCACAGACACAAACTGTTGGGCCTAAACAGACGCATAAACAAATGAATCACAGGAAGCAGCCATAGATGATCACAACTAAATCTATGCATTTAAATAAATGTTCAGGCAAAAAAGGGAAAGGAGGAAAGCGACTTGCCTTTAACGTCTAAAGAGTGCAAAGAAGAAAAAAATGTTTGAAGACAAAGACAAGAGAAACACCATTTGTGTTTGGAAAATAAATAAAGTTTGAATAAAAAAGGATTCAAAAGGAAAAAGCTACAGACAAGAGATACTGATGCAAAAATGAAAGTCCCAAAGGAATCAGACTAACCTTGTAAAAGATGAGCCAGTAAAGTCCAGTTCCCACAGTGACGGCAAAGAAAACATTGGCCAGATCTCCGGCGTAAAACAACAAAAACTTCACCATAGTCTGAGGCAGAGAAGGAGGGAGGGACTCGCATTACTGCTAAACTTTACGCCGACTTAGAGATTGACATTATGACATGTTAAAGATGGAATACCTCCACATCAATGAGGGGCGAGGCGATCCTCCTCTTCCAGCTGACTGTCTTCAGCAGAGAGTAGAGGACGGCTATACCACCCATCACACCTAGAGCAGTCTGTGCACACAAACATGTCAGAACCACGGGAGATTCTGTAGAACTGTGTGCTATAAACACTGAATAGCACCGTCATATACAAGAACTTATCCTTTATCCGTCATATTACACCATTTAACAATTGATGTTTCATTAATACTTCTACTCACGTCTGTCTTAATGCGAGCCTCATTCTGATCCATCTCATACTCCACAGCAAACGTTGTCTAGAAACAGATGAATGAATTCAACACATTAACAAATCAAAAGCTTGTTTAAGATACACGAACCAGCAACTTATTTTTCTCTCTAACAGAAAGCCTACTTACGAAAACAGTCTTACTTCAACTTAGTTTTTGAGCTATAAAACGACAGCTGTGTGTGTGTGTGTGTGTGTGTGTGTGTGTGTGTGTGTGTGTGTGTGTGTGTGTGTGTGTGTGTGTGTGTGTGTGTGTGTGTGTGTGTGTCAACTCACAGTCACAGTTTGTGTGTTGATATCCGTAATGGGAACGTCTCTGTAGGTCACAGTCATTAGAGGAGGAAATACCTGTCCTTCCTGGGTTCGTGGAACCAGCTGGAACCTACCGAACACACATTTGATCAAAAACATCACCACGTATGAAGGCAGTAATAACTAATAATTCATTTTTTTATCATTGAGGTGTGCACATTGGAAACCCACCTTATTTTGACACTGGTAGCTACACGGATGACTTTGGGCAGAGAACTCATGCTCTTCTCTCTTCCACTCAGCGTGTCAACAACAAACATTCGTCGAGAAAGGTACCAGTTCTTCATGCTCTCTGTACAAGGACAAAATACATATATTAAAGAAAATGCAAACACACACACATTCACACACAGAGAATGAAAATGTTACCTTGGTTGATGAACCGCCCATTGTATTGCTGGTTATAGACCAGCGTAGGCAGGGGGAGAAGTTTTCTCTTCTCTCCGCCACCAAGATCCATAAACACATCATAGAACAACGGCTCGGGATGAGTACCCAACAGCTCTGCTACTGAGAGATCACACTACACATACACGCACACACACAAACACACACATAACATTACAGCTTATATTATAACTTTGCATTGTAAGAGAGTTTGTGCACAATATATAAGTTAAATGAAAGAAGAAACACTCACACTTTGTCTGTAAGCGGTTCCAAAGCTGAAGGCTGCTGCCTGTTTGGAGGTGGTTTCTGGACAAAGCTAAAATAGCAGAAGAGAGGCAAAGTGGAGTATTAACCAGCCTTCTATTATTTTTTGTACTTGGTATGTACCACATGAAAATAATATATAGTCACAACTGATACATTTGTGTTGTTAACGTGCAAAAGAGTGGAGGCCTACTGGGCAAATGGGGAATTTGGCCCTACCACCTATCCATCTATCAGTGCTAACTAAGCTGTTCTTCATATTTTTTTAACAAAAGTACAATGCCTTTGTGTATTCGGACGCTTCATATTTTGTCATCAGTCATCTGACATCTTACCTGGAGATTACCTCCTCCTACTTGTTCCCATCTGAGGAACTCTCCTCTGACATTATAGACAGCAGCACGCAGCTTAATGTCAGTGTTCTGTAGGACAAAAATCATTTTCAAATTAAATTAATAAAAATGTTACGGTAACATTATAATTGCTGCACAATTTGCAGACTCATGAAACTATGATTTTATTATGATAATTGGAGGTTATGGCTTACCTTGTTTCTTCCTCTGAAACTGAACCCAATGGGAACAGGATCGGTCTGAAGCACTCGACCGGCCAGTCCCGGTTCGTCCCCGTAGTAAAGCCATGGCAGATTAACTCTCCTGGAGACAGAGTAGCCAAATTACAGTATATGGGAATGAAATGTTAAGAGTTTCATTCCTAATTTGCAAAGATAGCACAATATATACATATATGTCATGATAGCATTTATTACCAGTAGGAAATGTCTTGAGTTGAGCTCAAAGCAGCTCTAGATCTGAAGATGGTGTTAAAGAGACCGCAGGCATCGGTGGAGACGCCAGTGAAGGAGTGCATGTTCATCACACACATGTTCCCGAGAGCCTGACACGCCGTCAGGTTGGAGAAGACCTGTAACCACACAACTTGTTTATGCACAGTAGCTGAAACACACACAAAATAAAATATATACTGAACTGTAATTTTGAGCTACATCCCATGGCAAACCACATTACATTTGTTTTTTTAAAGCAGTTTGAACAAGAAGATAAACCAATTTTGCATTCTTACATTACATGTGCAAGTTCATTTGATACATTTTGGCATCGATTAGGATAAATATTTTGATGGTTATGTGTCTGGCTTACTATCATTTTAGATCAAGAAAAAGGTTATTTTTCAATGTGAAACATGGAATAAGACATGGAATTACCAGGCAGGCTGCCGAAGAGGAGTACATGTTTTTCAAGAACCAGGCAGACTGGACACTGAACTTCTGCAAGGAGAAAAGAGCAGAAACCACAAATCAGAATACATTAAAATAAACAAAAATGAAGTGAGAAGGTGACAGAGGAAAATGAGACTCACCAACTGAGCATAGTTGACACTGGGATTCACATTGGTGGAGAGGATGCCTGGAGGAAAACATAATCCTCCTGCCTGGAATATCACATGCCAACCATCAATGATACACGTATTCTATGAGTCTCTAACTGAATGATGTGTGTATGGTTTGTATGGAGGAGGGTTTGAGGGTCAGCAGAACTTACCAGGACATTCGGAGGGTTACACACACAGGAGGTGTTAATGAAGGAAGCCTGACATCTCTCACACCTGAAAGACAATTGTGGAGACTGTTCCAACACTTACATACTGTACACACATTGAGAGCACTTCACTAAAGGCGTTAAAAGAGAGTAAGCAGACATGAGCTATTTGTCAGAACAAACAAAATGGGAAAATATGTCATTGAAGGAATATAATCTGTTGTTGCAATGATGAGAGACATGGTCTAGTTCTTACTTAGCATTATTTAAAATCTATCCTACTCCCTTCAAAGTTTGAGTTATTGTGTATGATATGCTGCAGATCAAATAAGCCATTGAAAGAGCACTTCAGCTATTTAGTATTGAGTTTCCTGAAGTTGGGGGAAGAATGCTCAAAACTGAAGCAGTAGAGGACGAGATACTCTGTGTTTTACTCAGCTCCAAAACTACTGGATTGAACAATTACTATAATGCAACTTCATGGTGCCAATGGTGTTAGACTCTTCCTGCCTAGTAAATACCTTTAAAATTCCACAGGCATGACTGTGCTGTGCTCTACCAAACTTACTATTATGTTTTAATATAATTCATTTTACAGGACAGTACTTACTTACTTACTTAACCCATTATATCTTGAGGATTTCATGTCATGTTAACTGTATCAATTATTGATATTGTTAGATAGTTGGAACAGTGCAAATGTGTCAGTTTATTGTTCAATATTCATGTAATTTCTGAAAAGAATTGACCTGAAATGCCATGGTCAACCTGATGAGTGTGAATCTGGATGAAACAGCTGAATATATCTGTGTTTTCATAGTTTGGTATTGATACGTACCGGTCTCCACTTTGGTTTGGTACGGACAAAGCAAGGGAGTTTCCATTACACACTTCACAACTGGCCTCTTCCAAAAGATTTCCATTGACATCTCTTTCCACTGAAAACAGCCAATATTTTAAAAACATAATAACTATCCTATTGCCTAATGTTACATTTGCAACAAGCACATCCAATATTAACCACTGTTTATTAGAAACATTCTTGCAATTCATAAATTAGTCCTGTAGTTGGTGACTTACCCAGGACATTGCCTGGTGGGCACTGGCACTTCCCCTCATCATTGACACTCCCTGGACAGCGAATACACCCAAAGCCATTTGTAATTACTGCCTGCAATGAGAGAGAACTGGTCAAAACAAAACACTATTACAAATGGTATTAACAACTGTGTAAGGAATGTGAGATGCAGTATCTACAATATAATGTGATATGAACAGAAAATAAGGACATTATTGTTGAATTGCACGTACAGGTCTGTCAGCAGGACATTGCTGACAAGTAATGGATGCCTTGTCAGTGGTAAGAGTTTGGTACCCAGTCTTGCAAATGCAGCTCAGTCCTGAAAAAAGCAAGTGAAAAGTTAAGAGGATGTTGTACAGTGTTGAGTTCGGAGGTATTAGTAATGTCATAGTTCAAAGGTTTTTGGTAAAGTTTGTTTCATGTTTAAGTTTTAAAGTTCTCTCCTCCTGCTTTACCTCCTGCCTTTGTTTGTTTCCCGCTTGTGTGATTAACTGTGTTCCAAAAACAGAATAATCAGAAAAGCATGCTGGCTTTCATACTGCAAAATGCAACTGTATGTGGTTGAACGTCCTGGCAATTTTGGGATACTGCATTTTACATTCAATGTATTGGGACATAAAGAATATTTTTGTGGTGGACCAAATAGTATGTTATTATGGATAATGGGATGCATAGATTGTCTTCCCAGCCTTTATTAGTTCCACTTGTTGCTCGTCAGCCCTACTGACACCAGTCCCTCGTTTTCTCCCTCCTTTCCCAGATGCACGTTTGTTCTTAATAGTAATAATAGTAGTAAGAAAAACAGAGTTTGTCACTCCTACAAGGATGTGAGGGCGAGTGAAGTCCCTGTCAACACCTAACAATGCTGGTACTGATGATCACCAACTCCCTCCTGATAATCAGCTGCTATAAATCACTCTGAGAGTAACATGTATTATTAAAAGCAGAGGGAACAGGAAATCCTCAGAAACTCCTGCCAACCAGTAGAAAATGTCCCTTTCTACTGCACTACTTCCCTTATCTTTAGTCAACCTATTTGCACTGAAGATAGATAGAATAGAAATGTAGGAATAGTACTTTGTTTCCAGTGGATAACATATGAGCAGGAGAAGTAAAGGTTAGAGAAACTTATAGATTTTTAAGAAGATACCTGAAGAGGAGGACTCTTTGTTCAAGACGTATCACATTTAAGAGCATTGTTAATGTTCTGATGTGAAGTGTGTAAATGTGATGGGAAAACATGCTACTATGTTCTGACATTTGATAGACCAAATGGAATTTAATCGATAATTAACATTTTCAAAATGTGAATCGTTCGGGTTGATTAATGCATAAAGGTGAAACCCAGTCAATTGCTTTAAATACCAGTTTGACTATTTTGCATGATTTTGCCTTATCATTATAGACACACCAACATTGATATGAGAACATGTGATTCTATATGGTAGTGATATATACAGTACCAGTCAAAGGTTTGGACAAACCTTCTCATTCAATGGTTTTTCTTTATTTTTATTTTTTATTTGTTTCTACATTGTAGATTAATATTGAAGACATCCAAACTATGAAGGAACACATATGGAATTATTTGGTAAACAAACAAATGCTCAACAAACCAGAATATGTTTTATATTTTCGATTCTTCAAAGTAGTTGAATGAGAAGGTGTGTCCAAACTTTAGACTGGTACTGTATATAATATATATATATAAATATAATAAATAATATATAATACATATATATATATATATAGATATAAATATATATATATATATATATAATATTATATTTAATATATAATCTTATTAATATTACAATCTTAGTTTAAGACACATTCCCCAGACCTGTCTGTGGGAGCAGGTGTGGCTTTACTCACTTTACAGTCGAAGCTAAAGCTAACTAGCCACCTACACCTAGCTAAAGGCTATCTAGCTATTCGTGGTGTCCTCGCGTTGTGCGGGACTGACCAGCTCCCTGTCAGCCTACATTAATACATTTGTTTTCAGTCAGCCGGACCACACTCTGTGTCATCACACCGTCGTCCGCTCCTCAGTTCTCGGCTGTCGTGTGAAGATGATAACCGACCTGTTGCGCTCCGTCGCTGGTTTGAGCCGCACCTCACACACGACAGACTCGAGATATCGAAAAAGTCTTCAGCGCCACAATCTGAAGGAGCCTTAAACGGAATGACGTACTGCTGGCCACGGAGGAGACCAATGTGTATGAACAGAAACACTGTTAGAGGCACTTTGTATCTGTTAACAGAAGACCGTGGCGTCCCCGTCGCCATGGTAAACAACGGGCTTCCTTTTTACCCACAATCCTTTTCGTCTAGCGTGATGACGTCACGACCAAATTAGGCTGTGCGTCTCAGAAAAAAAAAACCAAGTATGTAAATGAATACAACTTCAAAGCAAGGTAAATATGAGTCTAGAGATATTTGTGAGTTTCTATTTAATAAATCACATTTATTTAGAAAAAGCCTTTACTGTAACTCGTAATCTGTAGCAGCTGCCTCAATATTTGTTAAAAAAAGATGACCAAACTGTATGTTTTTTAAACTAGATTAGATAAAATAAAATAATCCTTTATTAGTCCCACAGCGAGGAAATCTACAGGATTACAGCAGCATAGATATAGTGCAAACAAGGTATACTGGAAGGCATTTTCAAGACACAATAGAAACTCATTTCTGTGGTATGTTAGGTATTATCAAAACAATATATATATATAATCACAGTAAATCATCCTTATGAGACACAAAGTCCAACTGTTATCTTTATTAGTCAAAATTCATATTATGAATTCATATTGATCATTATGAATATATTTGAAAGCTGTCTGTTAAAAGGCATCACTTTTGGATTAAAAGTTAAGGCAAAAGTTTATTCGCATATAGTTCCAAAACATGCTTATTGGTAAATAGCTTTTTTGATGGCTGACTGTAGAATAATTAGTAACTGATTATGTTCTTCTGGGTCAATTTACATTACACAGGAAGGATGAGTCATAAGGGACTTTTGGCAGGAAACAACAGGTTTGCAGTCTTCTTCACTTCCTTTTGATTGAGTGTGGTTATATGTTTGCGTCGCCCTCAAGATAGAGAGAAGCATGTAAGTAACAAGATTAATTAATTAATCAATCATAATTTTAAAATTAATATGTTTAATTTTCTCAAAGGAATATAATAGATGAGGTTATGAGAAGCATAACAAAGGCAGTTTGACTTTGTGTGAGGAAGAAGCTGTGCAGAGAATAGTAACCAATGGGCTTGAGTGGTGTCTAATAAAATGAGTGTTTGGGATCATCTTACCATAGTAGGCTAGTGGTTTCTCGCCGAGGATTGTTGTCAGTTGTTGGTTGAATAATTTTGCCTGTTTATAGTGAAAATGTTGGGCCCTATCCTTTTCTTTTCCAGATATTTGATATTTGTGGACTTATTACCCCAAAAAATTTTGAGGGTAAAATGCATTTTTCTTAAACTTGAAATATAATAATAATAATAATAATAATAATAATAATCAATTAGTCCCACAATGGGGAAATTATTTCTCTGCATTTAACCCATCCCGGAGGAGCAGTGGGCTGCAATGAAGCGCCCGGGGAGCAACTTGGGGTTAGGTGTCTTGCTCAAGGACACCTCGGCATGTTGCCGGTAGAGGGGTTGTGTGATGGGGCTAATAAGTTTCATATGTTTCAACAGTTTAGAAAATAAAGATATAATTGCTATCACAAACTACAGACATTAGTTAATGTGTGTGGGCTATTAACCTAGTACTGATTACTACTGCAGGGGTCCTCATTAAATGTCGTGTACTTTTTAATTAAGCCAGAAACAGAAGGTACGTCTTGTCCTGACTGTAGTAAACACTCCCGTCCAGTAGGTGGCGGTGATGTGCGTCAAACACACTGCCAAAGAACGTAAAGGGGCGTGAGAGGAGAACGGGGGGAAACCAAAAAGTATGGTTAAGAGCATTGCACGAGCAAGAGGCATGAGGTAAAGTTCTGTTTCAGCATGTAGTCACGGCTAACTTGAGGTAACAGCAACAAAAGCGCTCGCATCAATTGTTGTAATCTATGGTGAGTATTTGTGCAAACTCCACAGGGACATGAAACTTGTTTTCTACATTTTCCCGCGTTCTCTCTTGCTTCCAGTGCTCCGGTTTGCCGCACGTGTGTATTCCTTCCTGGATGTCTCGTGGTAATACCTCAATATGTTATTTTAGTTTTGTTTTTTTTAAACCATTGTCGTCTTACTTTTCAGACACCACGTGGCCTTGTGTGGGGGGAAAATGACCGTAATCCTGCGATTGCAAGGCCTCGATGTGAAGGCACGTACTGGAGATATACGGACATTCTTTGAAGGCCTTCACATTCCTGACGGTGGAGTGTACATAGTGGGGGGACGACTCAGAGAGGCTTTTATTGCATTCACCTCTGAGAGAAATGCCCAGCTTGCCATGCGGTACAGTGGGAAATTCCTCAAAGGGTCTAAGGTGACTCTACACATAAGCAGCATGGCAGAGATGGAGCACAAACTAAAGTCATCGTTAAAGAGGAAGAAACCCTCCCCCACGCAGCCTACTGTGAAGAGACGTCCATCAACTACTGATCTAAATGTGCAAACTTTTAATGCACAGCCTCTTAATCCCAATACTGCAAATCTGCCTCTTAATCCTGATATTGCAAATCTACCACTCTTAAATGCACACTCACTTGATTCCAATACTGCCTTTCTTCTTGGGGTTTGTACTGTCCTTCAAGGTCTACATTCATCCCTGCAAAGTGAAAACAATGTTGCAGTGCCTAGCGTTGATTTTCCCAAGGCTGATGGCACGGTCGTGTGTGAGGAAATGAGGACACAAAAGCAAACTCTGGACTCAGGGCCAGGCTACGTCAGGGTCTTTGGTCTGCCAGCCTCCGCTACGGACGAGGTCATCAACCATTTTTTCAAAGGGCTGATGGTAGAGGAGGCCATGGTGAATGTTGAGTTGGGACTTAACCGCGGCTGCCTTGTGAAGTTTGCAAACATGCAGGACGCCCGTGCGGCTCTTCTCTTCAACCAACGGTCCCTGGGCCCCGTCTGTGTGGACGTACGTGGAGCGACTGAGAAGATGTGGGCCAGTGCGCTGCAAGAATGTGAAACTACTTTTGAAGTCGGGGAGAGAGGGACACCGAAGCAACGCCCTGTTGGGGGAACTGTAAACCACAAACAAAAAAAGACTTCGACACTGACGCTCAAAAGGACATCTGTCAACCAGTTGCAATCTAAATCACAGAAAGAGCCAAGAAGTACAACTCCAACTATGGAGTACATCATCATGGTCACTAATATACCCAAAACCATGACCAAGACTGAAATAAAAGAATTGTTTGGATGTCAAAACATTGCACACAAAAATGTACAGCATCTGCTTGACGAGGAAGGCATCAGAACAGACACCGCGTTTCTTATATTTAACCGCACAGAGGATTATGAGTATGCAATGAATCTCACCGGCTGCCATGTGGGCTCTGAAGCCATTGAGGTCTCATCAATCACAAAACAAATGATGTGGGACATGATGGCCAAAACTCATCACAGAGGACTTGAGCATTGTCCTAACACCGGCACAAAGAACAAACCAAATCGAAGGAGAAATTCAAATCCATTTGAGACACCAGAAGAAGAACCAAGCATGAAGCTGGACCCAACAGCTAAGACGCGCCTGTTTCTCAGAAACATGCCCGAAGATGTAAAGGTTCACCACATACAAAGACTCTTCAGTAAATACAAAGTGAGGAAGGATGATATCATGTTACTACATGACAGTGATGGCAAAGGTACTGGCCAGGCTGTGGTTCAGTTTAAATCTCAGAACCTCGCTGCATTGGCTCAAAGGCTCCATGGTCAGACCTTCCTGGGGACAAAAGTGCTTCTCACTCTCATAAGTTGGAAGCAGTTGGCGGACATCCTGGCATGAAATGTATCAGGAAGTTGAACATTAATGCTAAAATGTGGCCAAAGATGAATTCTGATTATTTTCCCCATCAAGTTTATCTTCCAACTGTAATTCTGCTTGATGTATCAAATCAGTTTGAGTAGTTTTCCTCCCAAGTGTATTTTTATTTTTATTTTATTTTATAAATCATGCTCAACCTCTTGAGAATTTCATGCATTAAAAAAATAAATGTTGTATGGCCTACTTAACTGTCCAGTGATATACTTCTATATATCTGCGACGTTGGATCAGGATCTACTTTGAAGCTGCTGAGCGCTTTTATTCTGCAGAAATCTTTGGTAACAGGATAGGATCGACTTCAACAAGACAGTCAAAGGGTAATTCTACAGATATCCTTTATAGTGTAATCTCGGGATGCGTCCACTGAAACTTGCTCCACCAGTAGATAAGTGTCTCAAACACTTCTGGGACTACATTTGGAACTTGTTGGTGCCCCCCGCCCCATTATTCTCTTTATAGTACGGGAACTAAACATGTTTTTAAGGAATAGTTGGATTGAAATGATTTCAAAACGCACATCATTTCTCCATTTCTTTTAATACAACAGGGCCTTGGGAATGAACAATGGTCATACACTTAAGTTCAAATAAAGCTGCTGAAAACATGCACAAGTAATTATGTGTAAAACTCTCCAAGTAATAAATGTACTCATATTCAAACAAAGTTAAAAACATTAAAAAAAATAATACTAAGAAGCAAATGAAAAAATGCATAAACATTTACAAAAGAAAAATGAATCAAAGTTTCACTCCTGCACAGGCATAACTGAGGCTGACAGAGGGATGAGAAGATTGAGGTATCACACCTTGTGATTGTCATTTGTAATACCTGGAAGGACCATCTGAGTACCTGGATGGACCTGCAGAGAGACAACATGCCAAAAACACAATCAAAAGCCAGAACATAGGAAGATGCTTCACATACTTCCGTGATATTTCAAATATGAGCAACAGGGATTTCCTTGTCTTTGAGTCAACAAATACACAACCTTCTACATATCAATCACGGATGCATTCAACAGAACGGTTGATTGGAGACTTTGTGCTTACTTACCGAGGAGACTACTGGAAGAGAATCGGTCGCTACTGCTGAACATTCTTGGGGTTGTAGAGGAGAAGCTTGTGGAGCTCATTGACATGCTGTTCAGACTAGAACCCTGAGGAGGAAGTAAAGACGGAAAATTTAGGAGGACGCAATGCACATGTTGCCAGATAAACGTTTATATGTTTCAATCAACAAATGACAATTCAACGACTCAAATCTGGACACATGCACATCTGGTTTTCCTCTCTAGATGGAATTAAATGATTTATCTTTCACACTTGGTTTTAAATATGAGAACAGGGCTGCGTGTGAGTAAAAGCAAGCTGCATACCCTCGATACACTCCTCAGCCTGTACTCCATCAGCACATCTGTTAGTTTCTGTGTCACCTTCAGCACCAGCTGTGCGTCATTCTCGTTCTCTATCCGGAAGGTATCCTAAAAATAAATTTTTGAAAAGTTGCTGTATGTTTTGAATACAAAGATTGAACAAAATAGCATTGATACATTAGTTAAGTTGAGTAGGAACCTGAGGAATGAGACGCGTACCAGGTATGTGAGAAGTGTGCTAGAGCGGCTGCTACTTTCTGGAGCTGCTCCCATCAAGCCTGGCCTCTCCAGTGGCTTGTCCACTGGTCTGTCCAATAAGCCACTCCGGTATCCATCAGTATGCATCCTGACTGGGTTGTCCTCGATGAGTGCACTCCTTCCATAGCCATCTCTTCCACCGCCTGATCCAAAACCATCTCCAGTCCCAGCTGGTCGATGACCCATACCATCTGGGAAAGGTCTTCGATCCATACCGGATCCGAGGGAATCTTGCCTGGTCGGGTAATCAAAGCCTCCGAAGTCAGGCTCCCCGTAGTCTCCCACTGGATAGTCCGAGAGGGGCCCACCCTGAGGAGGAAACTCCCCTGGAAACCTCGGGTCAGAGAACCTGGGACCTGAGAGACCTATGACGTTTGAATACACAGAGTTATTGATTAGAAAAACGGTATACATGCAAAGCAATATTCATTATGCTTCAATGATATTATAACTCACCAAAAGGTGGTCCCTTTGGTCCCATCCCTGGTGCTGTTGGAGGCATAAATTTAGGAACAGCAGTACCTGTATGAGAGGAAAGGACATGAGAGATATTCACAAATAAGGTTACCAACCAAGAAGATATCCTTTATTACTGAACCATCTAATAGCAGAGTAACTTACGGAGTCCTTTGAAAGCGGGTACTTCACAGGGTTCCTTCAGAATCACCTGAACAGGAACAGACCAATGTCAAATCCACAATCATGATTGCTCAAATATAAACATGGGGAATTGACATTCACACTTTTCCCCTAATTTTTCTTTAATGGAAAATTGAGATTCAATTGTACGACCAAAATAAAACATATTAGATAACAAAGTTTCTTAAAAACGGCATAATTCTACAGTTCACCTCACAATTGTTTAGATGGAAGGTAAACGGTTTTAAATTATGCTGTGATAACTTAAGAGTTGTGATATTTTGCATCACCGAATCAAAAACCACTGCAGTGTTTTGGTTCTTAATAAGCTTCAGGATGATAGATGTAGCTCTTTTTATTTCATCTTCTCACCAGTACTTTAACATAGACATGATTTTCCAATGATCAATCTGCCACTGCTGCAGTGATATGGGTCTCACACTCACCTTGAGTTGCCCCCTTCCCTCGGTCTTCTCCACCTCAGCTGAAACTTCTTTAATGGACTTCCTTACAACAGGGTCTTTGATGGCCTCTTCCTCTTCATGTTTGACCTTGTCAGGATGGACCTTTTTCTGTGTACAAGGCAGAGGATATATAATAAAAAATAAAAAATAAATAGTACAAATAGTTTTGCAATATCAAGCCTTTGGGACAGATTAAGAAACCATCAATACACACCAAGTATCTGAAGCTGTGTTTCCAGCCTTTTACGTGGGCAAGCATATCATGCTGCAAGCGGGAGACGGCACAGAGTTTGCACTGGTAGTGTGGTGGGACGGATTTACTGGGGCTGCGATACTCCCACACATACTGAAGACCTGTAGACATGTGATGGTCAGTGATTATGGGAACTATATTTTGATACAGAAAAGGAAGGAGGTAAAGTAGAATTGTGTGAGGGGGAAAAAGGCCTTCCGCTTACCAATGACACACTCGGTTACTCCCTTCAACAGTTTGCTGAGAGAGGGCATGGTCTGGATGGATGCCCCTTTGGAGAATACTGCAATAAACAATAATGGTTAATACTTATCAAAAGCTTTATATTGATTCACAACTGATAAACAAGGCTTGTGTCCGAAATACTAGTTCAGAAACCTGTGATTGTAATATTTATGGTAAAGAAGAAATTGTGTTGTGATCTTTCACTACCTGCAGTGGCTGATGATGACCAATGCATTCTTTTCTTTTATTAACTGAACAACCATTAGAAACCCAAACTCATGTGTGCTTTTGAAGCCTGGGGGAAGAACCGGAACAGCAGTCCTTGGCTAACCCCAATGTAGGCCTGGACTGGGCTGCAGGACGCCAGCTCCTATAAAGCATTGCCTCTCTCTGTGTCCAACCACAGGAGAATCACCTCTGTGTCGCACTAATGAAGCAGCCCAAGCGCAAACACACAATAAAATCCTGTATAATCTGAAACAAGTTAGGTTACTCGGATACAGAAATAATTTATTACAACAAATTATCCCTCAAGCCAGTGTAGCAAAGGCATCTGAATAAAAAATGATTACTGCATTCAGCAGTGTTGAAATATTCAATGGTGGGGGGGGGATAAAACCCCCATCCCAGCACAAAAAGTGCATTAAATCTTCATCAGCAACCATTTAATGTGCCACTGCTTTAAGACCATGTGTAGGTTTCACAATGGACTAGTGGAGATTATGGTGCTGGTCTTTAACGTAGCAACAGCTTAGGAGAATGGGTTGACATTTCTAAGATTGTTCAGTATATTTCTCAAAACCATCAAAGTGTTTAAATTGTTCTAAAATGTTAAAAATATGGCAAGATACTGGACATTTTTTTTGAAAGAATATTTCTGCAGTGGTGATTTCCACAGACCAAAACTATGGATAGCACCACAACAGCCACCGTTTCTGAGAGTGTGAGTCTCAAAGAGTGGTGAACATGCCACCATCACCTATGACATGAAGCAGTGAAATCAAGATTTCAAGCTTCAACTCTCAGCACTGGCACCATGTATAAGGGACTTACCTATATCAGCAGAATGCTGCGGCTGCTTTCTCTGTCAATGGAGGGAATAAACCCACATGAAGGAGAGAGACACATACAGGCATTAGTGACAGGATGACACTGAGAAGAGGACTGAACTCCTCGTCCATGTCCGCCACGCTATATATGCCAATGAGCCAATATTTTCCTTATTCTCTATGACCTCTGCATCAAGCAGTGGCAGTCAAAGAGACAAGGATGCAAATGGAATTTGAATCACATAGTCTATTGATCAGTCTAAATTCTCATTAAATGAGAATGTAGAACAGCAACATATAAATTACTTGGTTAAAGTGGAGGAAAGCTTTGATACTCTGAATCAAGGGTCATTTTTTTATATTCAAACATGTCGACAGTGGGTATATTAAACTTTTTCCCAGGAGAATGAAATTCAGATGTTGAACGAAGTCTTTGTTCTTTTTCCACTGTGTGATATGGCCTTACATCAAGTTTGGTAGCCTCCTTAATCTCAGTTTGACTGACTAAAATAGCAAACACACGTGATCGAACAACAATTAAACATTGACCTCCTTTTCAGGAGGAGCAAAGGGAGAGTGAGGTAGCTCCTTGAATATTTTGGGGCTTGGATTTGGGTTTATCTCTTCCTTCCGTCATGAATTTCACAAGGGAAATTCAAAATGCTGCATGTGGCTCATAAAAGGAAAATATCTGTAATCCGTGTGTTAAATGTAATTAATTTATATACAACAAACTCATAAATTTAACAGTGGGATTTCTTGCACTGAATTTCATTAATGTGTAGTCATCACTGCATCAATTGCCTACTTTGCAGCTGATTTACACATTATGTAACAATGCAGGTAACTGCTTCAAGATATTTTTAGGAGAATCCCTCCAGAAGCGCTGCTAAACATAGTTTTCTTTGGTTGTGGACGTGACAGCACTCAGGTGTAAAAGCTGAGTAGCCATTAGACATTGGTTCATAGAACCCAGGTCACATCTCACATAAAACTAAATGTGAAATCTGAGAAAAAGTGTGAACTTTAACCAGATTCAGAGCACTGAAGAAATGTTTACCATGAGGATGCAACAGAGTGGACTTTGCAAAACTGGTGCTAAGAAATCCCTTTAAACCACAACAGTGATTACTCTGGCCACAGTTGTGACCACTTAGTAGGGTCTTCATACACCAGATTGCCAAAAACAACCAATGAGAGCACAATGGCTGGCACCAAGTCCACGTGACAAGGACTGCTGCCGCCTGACTCTCCATCAGGCATCAAAACAGCCAGACAGTGTACAATATCACCAAAAGAGAAAAAAAATAGATCAAAAGGAAATCATGTTTCCTTCATGAGCGGTCAGTATTACATATGTGAGGTAATGTACATGTATTTCTTTTGTGCTGTTATTAGTTGTTTACATGTTATTGTGACACTTACCCTGGCATTTCTCTTTTGATTTGACTGCTGCCCATTTTTAGGTGCAGGATGGTTGACTGAAGCTTGAGCCTCCATTTCCTCAGTTTCTCTCCTGTGTGGGTCAAAGAAGGTGATCGCATCAAAAGCATTCATATGACGAATAATCCCCGCTTGAACGTAGAGACAGACACTCAGTCTTTATTAACTTATGATATATGTTATGTTATCCTAGCATATTCATTGTAATTGCGTTGTTTCGTTTAATGCCAGGCCCAGCCGAGCCTTAGTTTACCCGCTTCTTGACAACAATACGCGTGTTTCGAACAATATCTAAACAAATCCAAACGCTGCAGATTACAGATATTTACACTTTTTAAGCAGAAAAACACTTTTACGTAACTTACCAGAGATATTTAATGCAAACTGCGAGTTATCCCGAAGCACACAATCGGCAGCACAGGAACAGAGACGTGACGCTAAAAGAACAATTCCCAAGCCCAAAGCCGCTTCGGAGATAATAGGTAGCAGTGGATCTGCCCGTCTAAAAAAGACCAACTTTAACTATTTTACCTCCGGGTAGACTCTCAAAATGAATTGAAATCAAAATAACTCACTTTAAAGCGTGTATTTTATGGCTATGGCAAGCCATTCATAATTACATTCTTTATTTTATTAATTAATGAATAAAACAAATATAAGTCTTCTCAGGCACTTTAAAGGACAACTATACAGTACGCTCGTTTTGTATACCAGGGCGTACCGTTGTACCTTGCTGGAGCTAATTTGAACACGGTATTAAACACATTTATATTTCTAAGGCCACTTGGGGTGAACTTTTGTATTTTAACTCATTCTAATGACAAACATTTTAATTAAATATTCATATTCAAAACGTCCATGGGGTCCTAGTCCTAGTTACACGTTTAACAGTGTAAGCCCCGCAGCCCTTGTACGAGTAAGCACCGGTACACTGAGTGAGAGGACCCGAGGCATCAACACGAGATTGAAAACAGAACATTTTCTTTTCATATGTATTGATAATTAATAGCAGGGGGCTGGTATTTACTAATATTCACCGAGTGAGTGTTTGGTGCTGTGTTAACCTATCAAGGTAGTAGCCAAGGCTTTTTTCAATCGGTAAGTTAAATAAAGAACTGTCATGTGTGACGCCAATACCAAATTAGCCACAAGCTAGCTAACTCAAGTTAGCTGTCGTTAACGCAGGTGCCGCATGTGATGATGTAAACGCTCCTATAGTCTGACTATAGTCTGACTATACGGATACACACTTAACAGTTTGTACAGACTGTGCCACAAAATGAATCTTGAATACTCTAGCTGTCCGTGCCTAACACATGCCAGTGGTCAGTATGGTATTTTACTGAAATCAATGCACTCATTCAGTTCATTATTTCTCCTGCATGTCTGGTTGCAGACAGCAGTATAGACTGCAGAGATGAAGTCCAAGAAGAAGAAGAGACAGGATGACTTCCAGAAGGTCAAGTTAAAGGTGGGAAAGACAAAGCCCAAAGCTGACAATGCCACCAACACCAACTTTCGCTCAAAGGGAATTCATCTAACTGAACAGCTGAAGAAAGACACAAGTGGCCACACCACGCACAGACACCTCGGTATCAATGTAAGATCTTTACCTGTCGGCAAACACATTCTTTCACTACACATTCATTTTTGGAATACTAAAACTTTTCTCCCTTTCCTTATTCTGCACCAGGACCTCCTGTCTCAGCTCCACCATTACAATGCCACTGTGAAACATGGTGCCTTGGTGGGTCTGAAAGAGTTGCTGTCCCTTCACCCATCTGTGTTAGAGCAGCATCTGTCTCGCCTGCTTTCTGAAGTGGCAGCTGTTTTCACAGACAAGGATGGCAACGTTCGTGTGGCAGCTACTCGTGTGCTCAGGTTAGCCTAGCAACAGTGATAAAGGAATACAACAATACAGTAATGAAAAACACTTTGCTTTTGTTTCTTTTTTAAATAACACGGGCTACACTTTCCAAAATTGTTCCAGGTTCATTGCACAGTCTGTTCCTGCAGAACGAGTGGCTCCATTTTACCCGGTCATCAGTGCCCACCTATCGTGTGCCATGACTCACATCGAGACAAGCATCCAGGAGGACGCCATGAAGGTCCTGGACGTGTTGCTGGAACACTACCCAGCTCTGCTAGCAGCACGGCCTGCAGTACTCCTCACTAACTTCCTAGAGTTGATCTCTCACAGACAAAGCAGCGGAAAAACCAATAAGGCCCCGGATGCTAAGGGACGGACCTGGGCACTGTCAGTCAACCCTAGCAGGGCTGTGACTAGTCAGCAGTGGCGGTTCTCTGTGCTCCTCAGGTATGCAGACCATGTGCACAAAGAGTCTGAAGAATTTAGTTAAATTAAAGTTCTAACTGCTGACGCTTTGATTTCTGTCAATTTTATTTCAGGCTTGGACGCTTTCTGCAGGCAGTAGTTGAGGAACGAGCGGTGGAGGAAAGCGATATTTTTATCCCAACTGAAGGAGTATATGGCTCCAGTGGAGAAGGCAGACTTACACCTCTGTATCTCATCTGGGAAGAACTCACCTACAGCAAGGTTGGAGTGAAGGTGTATGAGCATTCTGGGGCCAAACCAACCCCCCAGTCCACCTTTAGACTCAGGTACAACTCCTGTAACCATCAAGAATTGGGAAACAGAGACAGGATGTATATTAACATATGACATAACAAATAAATAACTTTGTTTCAGTTGATTTTAAACAATTTGATTTCATCCTAATCATATTCTTTATTGTATTCTCTCTCTGTGTAGACTGGAGGTGAACCCTGGACCCACAGAGGGTGAGGATCTGGACTCATCTGAGGCTGTTCAGAGCTTTGCAGCCACACTGGTGCCTCTTCTGCTTGAAGTGTGGGTAGAAGCCAGTACCAGTGACTGTCCCTTCAACACGACTGAGGGCGCTCACCTGCTCAGCCCAGATGCCATGTCAGTAATGTTCCAGGTGTTGTCCATTCTGCAACTGCTGAGAAAACTGGCACCACAGCGGGAGCACCAGGATGCACTGGTGAGAGGAGGAGAGGGAAAACATCACACAGTAGTTTTTTGTACTTTTTGTAAAAAAGGTTTACTAAATGTGGCTTGTCTTTGAGTAGGATGCATGGTTCTACAAAGAATACCTCGGAGATTTTAAGCAGCACTTCATGAGAAACTTTCCCTATGGTTCTCGGGACACACCAAAACATAAAAAGAAGGTTGATCTCAAAAGGTAAGTAATACCAATGTTTAAATACCCTTTTTACCCATAACTTCTGTTATGAAGACCTTTGCTTGCTATAACTACTGTAATCCAACGGCCCTTCCTTTAGGAGTAAGCAGACTGCAGCCGTCCCAGGATTGACAGTGGAGCCTCTGGCCCTAAACATCACGCTATGCCAAGTTATGGTGTCCGTCAGCCAGAGGCAAGGACTCGGCCGAGAGACTGATGGAGACTGGCTGACACCTCTGAGGACGTTTGTCCGAGACACTCTCGGCAGCGGCATAAAACTGAGCTACAGGCAGCTCCACATGCTACTGGGTACTGTGTGGAAGATGGTGTTCACACAGAGAAGCAAAAGTAAGCGTGTGCAGCGCCTTTGTGAAAGTGTGTCTAATACTACTGCAAAAACCACAAATTCAATAAGATTTGAATAGTTTATTAATGTTATTAAAAAGGCAATGCAGATCACAGTAAACACATCTACAGATTTAGGGATTTAACTGTTTATTTCAGTTCTTTATGACAAAAGTGTGGGTTGGTATCCAAATACTAGTTAATGAACTAGAAGATATTTTTTAACATAATTTTAACATGAATATCTGTTTGTACGTTTGAATTTGTGCAGCGGTGACAGAGGATATGTTGGCAGCGGTGTATATCTACTACAAGCAGAGTAACCTCACTCTACAGACACGATCTCTGCTGCTGTCTTTTTACAGCAAGCTCTACCTGCAAGAGCAAGGACATCCACACATAGCGAGGTAACCTCAGTCATTGTTTTTCAACCTGTGGGGTCTTCAGACTTGGAATTTACAATGCTTGTACACAGCTAACACATCAATATATACGTGTTGTCGAGTATCTGTTTTGAATATTAAATTAGATTTTTATTAATAAAACCCCCGCTTGTAGGTGAAAAAACAATATCCTTGCACAATTGCATGATAGTCTTGCACAGCCAGACTACATCTCACAACCTCAGCTTTTGTTTGTTCTAAGCACAGACCAGTGACTGTTTAGGGAGCAAGTTTGTTCATCCAGCCAAATTCATGAAGGTTAATGAGGATCACGTGTTGTATAGTCTACATGAAATAACATCTTACTCAAACTAATACATCCAGGGCCGTGCCCTTGCTTGAGACTTGTAAATAAAGTGGACAGCAAATATATTTTCCCCCTGGGCTGTTGGAGCACTGTGTTCCAATATTCTTTATTTATTTTTAGACCTATACATATATATTATCTGTCTGTTAATCAATTGACCCATTAAGTCCCAAATGAAAATTCCTAAGATTCAAAACCTTCCATTGTGCCTTTTTATATCCAGACACATCATTCCTAACTAACTCTTGCTCCATTTGGTTAATGTGCACTCGTATTTGATCCCTCCCTCTGTCTCTCTGAAGGAGTAAGGTGCTCTGTCGTTGGTTGGCATCCCTTCCTGTGCAGTTGTCCCTGCTGGGCCAGCGTAACCCGGCTCTCTCTGCCCGACTTATCCTGTCAATCCAGGCTGCCGCCTCTCGTAGACACAAAGACCTGCTCAACAGTCTGCAAACAAACGCCTGCAGGCTCTATGGTACGCACACTCAATTAGAGGGACAAACAAAGGGACAATGGTCATAGATTTTGTGATATCAAATATAATTATTAATATTAGATATAATTATCAGATTTACATCACAGCCATGCCTGAACAGCAGACATCTCCAACTCACATAGGACAGAAAACTGTTATTGCATAAATGTTTGTGATTTGAAACATGTTGCATCAGAGGTCAGAAATGACAATCATGTGTTTTCCATCGACTGGCAAACACCTGATGTGGCAGCACAAATCAGGGTGTGGACAAAGGTTGATCATTTGAATCAAATAAACCCAAATAAAGTCGTTGTAGTCATGGAGAATTCTCCATATCTGGCTTGTTAAAAACAATTTCAGCTCAGTTCTAACTTTGGATTTAGAAGTAATTAAAGGGATCTGCAGTAAGCAGATTAAAAAAATACATACCATATTTGTTCAATACAACACGGAATGCAGCCACAATGGTCAGATTACCGGAGAGAACCACATGTTACACCATAGTTTCTCTAGGAGGCGGTGTAACTCCATGTTTCCCACTCCAGACAACTTTGTAAAACTGAACTTCAACCAGAGATGGAAGGTGGTAATAGACCCGTACATATCCACTACTCTGAGTATGATTTGATAGTTAGGCTGTTTTGTGACAGAGGGGGGCCATAAGAGGAGGGGGTCGGATAGAAACTGCCGCAGAGCCAGCAAGTCACTATCACAAGACTCCTTTTGTCTGAGGGCTTCTGACATCAGCATGTGCGTCAGAGACAGGCATAACACCACACACACATTATCTGAGCCCTCACTGTCGTGGCTATGCCTGTCTGTCTTTTACGAGTTGAAACAATTGCAAATTTCCCCGCTGCGGGACTAATAAAGGATTATCTTATCTTATCTAAACACAGTCTAGTTTTACGGGTATCTCTTTCATTTTGTTGTGAGCACTTCGTCTTTTGTCCCCAGAGGGTGCAGTGCATTGCTGTCTCTATGTAATTACATGTGAAGTGTGTGTCTGTGTGTGAAGATCCACAGGAAGGAGTTATGGTGCTTTTACCAGTAGAGTCCCAGCAACGAATGGTGCAGCTGCTCTATTTTCTACCCAAGATGTCCCAGTCTCTTCTGTCCAATCTAAGCTACTGCTGCACCGCTGGACGAATCTCTGCCGGCCTCACCGCCTCTCTGATTCGTATCGTACACCTACGGTGAGCCTGAAAAACCCTATTCACCTGTAGAAGCCACATGAACAGAATGTATTGCCATATGTGTGTGAGGAGACACTCCTGTTTAGGAGTCCAACAGTTCTTCTTATCAGGAAATGGTGTTTGACACTCGAAGCACTCTACCCTGCCACCCTCAGATGGCAGTATTGCACTTTCACAGATGGATCGCAGACATGTTTTCTGGTTTCTTACCGGCCTGTTGACATGTGCTGATGTGGATGCCCTGTATATTTCAAATATTCCCCTTACGGGTGACAATGAAAGCAGTTTTGATATTTTTATAGTCTGTTACACACCCACAGCTTACCTTTCCCGGTAACATTTGTGTGTCTGGCCTTCTGCTTGTGCCAGTGTTGTACAAATTTAGAGGGGAGGAAATGCTGAGATCAGATTGGATGTGGGTGCAATGGGTATGATACAAAGAGCTCTTTGGGAGGCTGGAATGCAGAGTCGTCATGGAGTATCGAGGAGACAGTTCAGTCTGCATGTGCCTCCCGGGCCTCACAAAACACACTTGTTATTCACTCACATTTCATTCTGTTACAGATCTATCCTCCCCTCGGGACAAGGAACTATATTTCCATGCTCTATTATCCTCAATATGATGCTCTCACAAAACAGGGCGTCATGAATAATCATAAGAAATGTGATAAAGAATGTAGAACCAGAATATTTTTATCTGGAAATGAAGTGGTGTGATGGTCCCGGGACAGAGGATGTCGTATGTGTACAGATTGTAAAGCCCTCTTAGGCAAATAGGTGTTTTGTGATTTTTGGCAATACAAAATAATATTGAATTAAATTGAAATTGTCCGAAAAGAAACAAACATTTTGAAAAGTTGCAGAAATTAGAACCTGTTCAAATGTTTGATACTCAGAAGAACATAGCTTTGGGATAATAGTCGATAATAGTTCACCATGTTCACTGATTGTGTTCTTTAGGTCGTCTTTGAGTGGCTGGTCGGTTGGGAGCCAGGAACCGGCTCTGCAGGACGTGGACTACATCAGCTTCTTGTTCTCCACCCTGACGGGATTCTCGTCTGACAAGCTCGCCTCCCTGCAGGAGGCCGGCGACGACAGCGCCCTGCCTCCCTCCCCTCTCTCACCCCTCAGCCTCTACCCCACGGCGCTGGAGCAGTTCACACACCACTGGGATGTTGTTGAGGTGCGTTCACTGCACATTCATAATTACCCCAAACCTCACATACATTAGAACTTTTACCAAGGCCGCTGCCAATCAGAAAGATTTGGACGAAACTTTGAAAGTGAACCTAGGAGGGACTTTGAGTTAAAGGAAGAGAAGACATTGTTTAGAAAATTGAAAAGTGTTGATATTCTGGACACAGCTGTGGTCTTTCAGTTTCCCCTGGCCCCTCTCTGTCTCTCATATAGAGCTCAGAGGGTGGAAGCTTTATCGTGGCACTATGGCTGAGAGGGGAACCTTTATCGCGTTGCGCAGGTTGGAGATGCGTGGTTATCGGGCATAGCGGATATGCACAAATGCTAATGAGAGCCCATGGCATGATGGGAGTGTGACATTTCTGCACAGAAATTACAGTTAACGTTACTATGCCCTGGGGGGGGGGGTGAGCAAGTGGGGGTGGGCTTGTAATCACTAATTCAGCTCCTCAATTAAGCCCTCAGATCCTGCCTCTCTCATCTCCCTGTCTGAGTCAATCACAGGCCAATGACGGGAAGGAGGAAGGAGGGGACGCATGGTGGTGAGGGGGGGTGGCATTAAGGGACGGACTGTGTCAACTCTGGTTCGACTAATGAGACGGGATTGTTTTTAATGACGGCGAGAATGCCAACAGGTGCACCGTTCTGACACACACTGGCTCGCAACTCACTCCTGCACTTCAGCACGCGATTTGATAAAAGCTAATGAGAATTTGATTCGGATTTAAAGTTAATGAGGAAAAGCTTAGCCTTATTTTTCAAAGTTTGTGGCAGCTTCTCTTCTCCCTCCAAGTGAAAATGAAATTTAGATGCTGTTTAGTGAATCTCTACTTTGGCAACGATGAATTAAAGGACATACCTTATTCAGACAGGGATGTAGGAATGTGCTTTCTTTCTTACAGCAGTGATGTGGTTTGGCTGATAAATGCAAGTTAAAGCTGTTTAAAACAGATGTTTTTCCTTAATTTTCTCTTAAATCTTTTCTCTGTAATATCATTACTGCTGTCTTATTTCACTACCCTGCCATTGGTTTTTCTACAAAGAACAGCTTTTATTACCTGACATTACACATCTGTGAATGAAGATGTAGAGAACTATGAGAAAAGTACCCTAGAAATATGAAGGAAAACATGTTTGTTTTTGGCATAAATCGTGTGTTATTTGATAGAGAAATAGTACATTTTAAAAACCTTAGTCGCAGCTTCAGTAGCCCTAAGAAAATAAGGCTTGGTGCAGTTCTTCCTGTGGGATCTTTTAGAAACACACTTTTATAGTCCACTGCAGAGTTGAAAGCAAAACTCCGATGAGAAAACCTTTCAAATCTCCAACTGAAAGCTCAAAGCCCTGTGGTTGCATTGCATTGCTAAAAATAGAATTCTCTATCACACTTGTAAGCAGTTTATCCCTGAAGGAATTCTATGGAAAAATTGAAATTAATTTATGCTTTGTTTCATTCACAGGAAGTCTGCCACTGTCTGGAAACTCTGGGTTCAAAGTCTCAGTGCTTTGACATCTTACAAAATGGCATTTGCAAATACCTGGTAAGAAACTGTTTTCATTAAGCAGGAAATAACTTTGAGGATTTCTCAATCATGGTTATTTCCATAGTGTGCTTTACTGCTGTACTGAATAATCATCCTGTTATGTGTGTTAGACCAAGCTGGGAGTGGTGCCTGACAGTATGGCAGCCGGGCTGCTCAGAGCTGTATCCAGATTACTGGACCTGTCCGTGCTGCCCATCGAGCCCATGCTGCGCTTCTTGTCTCAGTGCTGCCTCAGCCTGCTGGCTCTGCTCATCACCATGGAACAGGAGTTACCTGCCGAAACCAACCACAAAAGGTGTGTGTTGAATGACTTCAACCTTTTTACTGATCTCTTCAGAAAGGAACGCCTGTTGTTGTGAAATCTCGACCTTAATAGTAGCAGTTTGCCATTATCAGGTGATAAATCTACACAACAATTGGGATTTAAAACACCTGTGTCTTATTTTCAGGGAGGCTATATGGGGTGCTTGTGTGTCAGCGCTGAGCTCAGTTCCTCGCCTGCTTCGAATGGTTCTGCAGTCGATGCGCGTTGGAGATCTGAGTGAAGAAGAGCTGCCACAGCTAGGACAGATCCTGTCGATGCTGCTGCAGCACACGCCAATCCACAACCAGCTGCTGGCCAACGCCGCTCTGCTGCAGGAGATCATACAGCACCTCACGGTAAACACAGCTCACACTTGAAATTCACAGAGATGGATTTTAAGACTACAATTTGGATGGAGAGCTCAAGGATGTTAGCTTCTAACGGAGGCTGTTTTCTCTCTGTGTGTGTTTCAGAGGTATACCCGGGGATCGACCAGGGAGCAATGGTTGACGGACTTGCTCTACTGTTATACTGTCACTGTGGCTCACGGATCCTCCGCTCGCCGTGGAAACCTGGGCCTTCGAGACATGTACTGACCAACGCACCCACCAGACCCCCACCTGGTGTGTTGCCCAGTTCACCCCCTCAAACATCTTACAGTGACTTTGACAAACAAATCACTCACAGAGCACAAAAGCGATGACAGACATACAACAAAACTTTCAGACAGGATTACAGTCGAGAGACATGTTTGTTTATTATTAGTGAAAATGAATTCTCCACATTCTTGTTTTAAGAGCTCCATTTTTTTTTTATGTCTTGAGCTGCTTTATTGCTTCATTCTTAGCCTGGTAATTGTTTGTCCTCCTTTTGCCTTTTCGGAGTATTGTTGCCGAATGTTGTCCAGTGCACCTGGCGGCTTTTGATACAAAAAACTAAAAAAGGTTGAAAAAAGCAAAAAATAAACTTAAATCCAAGTACACTGCGTTTTGGGTCATTTTTAATACATTTCTTTATATTTCTTTATAATACAATAAAAATTGAAAAAACATTCAGGCACATCTAAAATTACACAAAACTAATGGATTCTTTTTGTGCAAATGCATATTTAAGTAAACACAAACTGCATAGTAAAGTAATAGATCGCTCTCTTGAGAGGGAAAGCACTTAGAGACCAGACTGTTGTGTAGAGAGTAACTGTGTGTGTCCGCGGCTGCAGGTGGGCTATCTGTATGACCGGCTGTTGATAGACTGCCTCATTCTCCAGAACAGGAGGAAAGGTTATCTCAGTGTGTGTGCGAGAGCGATGCAGAACGAGGGACATGGCGTGTGTATGTGTTCCCTCCACAATGGATGAAAGGTTATCTTTTACACACACCGTTTCTGTAGACTTAACCCCACCCCGTGAGGTCATGGCTCTGATGTCATATGGCTTAATTTTAGAAAGCTTGTCACATTGGGCGTACAATGTGTAAAGTAATTCTATAGAGTTAAGTCCGCCAGCCAGCTGAGAAAACACACACACACACACGCGTGCGTGCGTGCGTGCGTGTGTGTGTTTAGTGTTTTCCCCGGCCTCTGGTCCCCTGTCCAGCGCTATGTGGCCTCAGGTGGTAAGAGTACTGCTTGGCTTGGTTTACAGCGTCAGTCAGGTGCACACAGTCAATACCACTCACTGTAAAATAAGCACACAAAATTACTTTACAGACTTTGACTTTATTAAAACTTGCATGTTTGCGGATGTGCGTTGACTTACACTGGCTCTGTGTGCGTAAAGTCATGTCGAGCAGCAGCTGAGACTGAGAGCCCCGAAGAGAACGCCCTCGTCTGGCCATAGAGTTGCCTTAAGGACAGTTAAGGAAAATGTTAGTGGTCACAAGTAATCCTGTAAATTATCAAAAAAAAATTAAGCACAGAGTTTTGAATTCAGTATATATCACAGACTAAAAACAAACACAAGGAGGAGGTAGTTTATCTGTAATTGTGTAGTGGAAATAACTTAATTTTATTGTGGTTTTAAGTGGAGACACTACATGCAAAAACACAATTTTTCATGGACTGTTAAATTATGAAATTTTGGGCTATTTTACTTCAGTATTGTCTTCTTGAAGACCAGTGGAAAGGAAACATCAAAAATTACACATTTAGTTGTTTAAATTACTGCTTTGTCTCTTTCCGTTTGTAGATTTCGCCCAAATTCACCAAAATGCATTTGCATATTTAAACATAAAATTTCCGAAAACATGTAATAAAAAAAGAATTGTCTTAATGTAAGTAATCAACTGGGGTAGTTTCATAGGGATATGTATTGGCCCACAGTTTTTACCATATTCACCTGTAAAATGTACATGTATGTCATTTTACAAAACAAATCTTCAAAGGCCGTTTTCTCAAAATGAGTCTCTCAGTCTGAGCCGTGGCACCTCCATTAACCAAACTTCTCAGTTTAATTCCGCTCTATATTCTGACGGGTTTGTAAATAGCAATCAATTTCGATCTATATAACATTTTTTTTCATAGAAACATGTCGGAACTGGGGAAGTTTTCTTGTTTATAACCATTAGTAACTATTCACTAGTAATGTCTCCTCTTAACATGCAATGTTCACACTGCAGTGCAGAGGTTTCGCATTTATTTAATGAACTAATCAATCAAGCTGGGACACAGCAAATCTGTGACACATGTAGTTTTGTTATCTACATTTGAGATGAAATAATTATCAGGCAATTAAGAAATGATGATTAACGGAGCAGTGTGACCCAGTCCAGAGTTGTGTCAAATGCCTGACTTCTCAGTGGAAAAAAAAAAAAAAAGGAGTGCGAGTCTGAGAATGAGTCTGGTGAATGTGTGTGTGTGTGTGTGTGTGGCACCGTATCGGGGTTTGTGTGTGCGTTCAGCTGATGGCTCTACGCAGTCGTCTGACATTCCCCCTGACAGCTCTGAACTTTTCACAGTGCCAGGACTGTCAGAGAGCGAGAAGGGGAGAGAGAGGGAGGCGAGGTGAGAAAGGGGAGGGGAAAACCACGTCAGGGGGGCTCTCTATCTGTCTGTCTGTGAGCGGCGACGGCGTGCATGCTTGTATGTTTTGGCGTAGCAAGGTTCCTGCTCGTTCTCCCATCATCACCTGGTGATGTGTGATGAAGGTCAGGCCTGTCTGCGGGACGAAACCCTACCAGAGGTTCCACACAGGACACCGGGCTGATACTGTCCTGGTATGCAGATTGAAGCATCACCCAGACATTTACATGGGTTCCTGTTCCCTGAGTTTGTCACTGACAGCATGTTCTACACTGGTATGACAACCATCCTGATTTTCAGCTTCTTCTGTTTCCAATGTGGACATTTTAATGTGATCCAAGAGCTACAGTTTCGCACAAGTGGGTTTGAAAACTGCTGTTGTTGCACTGCTCTCTGTAGGTTGCAACTCAAAGGGTTGCTGCTCATAACCTAACCAATACAGGCTTTGACATCACTGACATACAGAATGCCTGAAAGTTTCAGCCTAGAGAGCAGTACAGCTAGTGATTCACAATTGGTTGATCCTTAAAGGATAAGGCTGGCGATATTCATTATAAATCCCATGGAAATACCTGAGGCCACGGCCATTAGTCCATCTCCAAAAGCTTTCCAACATCCATATCTTTTGAACTCCCTTATTTAGCCATAGAGTTGTCTAGAGTACAGTGAAGGTAAATGTTTGGAGATCTTCATTTATATTTGCAGTCATGTGAGCTGGTGCTGCATCACATAGCTCAGGACACACCTTCAACTGGTAGATCAAGTCAGTGTCACTACTGTAGTTGCTCAGGGTGTTGTCTTTATTATTCTAATGTGACTGTCATTTATTAACAAAGGCTCTATAGCTCAGTGGCAGAGCACTGGTCTTGTAAACCAGGGGTCATGAGTTCAATCCTCATTGGAGCCTAAATTTTCATTTTTATTCTATAATAATTATATTAAATAGTTTTTTTTAGCAATTATTTTATTCTGCTACAGTACAATTGAAGAATTTAGAAAGATCATGTATGAATTGAACCTTACACAAAGCTTAATATGTTTTCTTGGTAACTTGTTTTATGTTTTGATGATTCCACTTGTCTGTGGCATCAAAGACCATTTGTTCCCACTAAGGAGATAAATCTTTCCAAATGGGTCTCCAAAGAAAAGAGGAAATCGTTGTCATGAGTTTTTTCAATTAAAAATTGTCCGTAATAAAAATATTGAATATCACCAGACTTATCCTTAAACGCATATCAACTCCTCCCATTCAATTCAATTGAAGCTCATGTGACGGACAAATTCAGGAATGTTTTTCCTGTTCTGTCAACTCCAGCCGGCTCTGACGGAGTCACAAATCCGAGTTCACATTTGTTCAATTTACCTGCAAATTTGTAAATAGAAACAGTGAGGCACTGTGTTAGAATAATGACTTCTCTATTTCCTAACAGTGTGCCATAATTCTGATAAATACACTATTACACCACCAGCTATACAAACTGCAGCACTGCTTTCATGACTTTAAAGGGTCTGTAATTGCTCTGCTTAACAGTAAAGTATATCATATATAGAGTATATCATCACGTATCAATGGCCCGTGACATCGCATCTTTTTTTCGGTGCCGAGTGTGTATGAGGCAAAAAACAAAGATCTCACCATAGATACTTTGTAGCACTGAGCTCTTACTCGCTGACAGTTTGTATGGTTGAGTTTGGATATCCATCTTCTTCCTGTTGAGGGCGTAGTTGTAATCATTTGACTCCGCCTTCTCGCGGGCCCGTACCTCTCTCCGTGTGCGTGTGTGGAACCTGCACACCCACATCCATGCAAGGGCAAAAAAAACATGCACGGTGTTCAATAAAAAACATTTCAGACTGTGTTCAAAGGTTTAAAAGCTGGCAAGTCCTAACACTAAGACTCACGAAGCATAAACAAAGTAAACAGAGTTTATTCAAGGCAGTTAATAGGCAGCACATACAGAATATAATTGTGAAGCTGAATGGAAACAGAGGACCTCCTGTGGCGGACTGGCAACCTCTAAGAGAAACAGAGTGTGTAAGAGCAAGAGAACAGCAAAGAGCGGCTGCTGGTAGCGATTACAGCAGCACGGCTGAACTTTTAGCCTCTTGTTAAACCAGTATGAAAGCTCTAGATTATAGCTTGTCTGTCCCCTGCCTCCTAGTCTCACCCATCTCCCACGCTCTCTCCCTAACTGCTCGAGTGTTGATGGCATCCAGACCACCGATGGGAGGGGGGGGACGGGTTGGCATGTATACGGGAGAGGGCACATGTGGGCACCACATGGCACCGCCTATCTCCCACGGCCGGAGAGGCTTCAGCTACTGAACTTCCCTCCAGGTACAAACACAAGCGCACACACGTAAACTCACCTTCGCCAAGCTCGCTGGATGATGCGTGCAGCCTCATTCCTCCTCCTGCGCTGCTCTTTGTTGTGTTCGCTGTGTGTGCGTGTCGAGATGGGTGCATGTGTGGCGGACTGAGTCTTTCTCAAGGGGCCTTTGTGGTCTAAAGATGAACTGCTTCTTAATGAGGGAATGTAAATAACGTCTTTGGCGGCGGCATTCCCTGAAGTCTGCTCCTTATGGTTTTTGTGCTTTTGTGGAGCCGTTGGAGCATCAGTCTTGCCCGGGGCGGTCTGCACAGTCATGTGAAAGTCTCTCTTCTTAAGAGGGATGCATTCTCTGGTAATAGTGTCAGTTTGGTCTGTCGGTGCAACACATGGGGAAGGAATGCATGTGTTTGAGGAAGGTCGTTCCCTGACTTTGGGCGTGGAGGGGGGTCTAGGTTGGAGGCTGGGTGGCTGGCTGAAGCTGACAGGAGAGAGAAGTTCCTTCAGCCTGGTGGTCTGGAGAGCGACCGTGTCGCCAGTCACATGACAGTGGCGGTTCAAAGCATCAGGAACCTCATGTGTTTCAGCTGCTTTACTTCTTCTGGAGGATCTGCTCTTGTGGGCTGGTGGGAGAAAGTAAATATATATATATATATATAAATTTACGTAATTTTATAAAAATCAACATGACATCTTGCATTAATTCAAAGTACAACTTCAATCATAGCAATTTTTAATAATTTCTGCACATTTGTACCTTTGAGTCTCTCCTCTTTGCTCTTAGTGCGTTCATCTTTAGATGATTTCTTTGTTTCCACCACTGAGTCATTCATGGATAAGTCCTCTATAATGTTCACTAAGGAGAGCTTTTCCTGCTCTGTTCTCACCACGGGGACCCTCCGTTTCTCTGCAGTGGCCACAGAGACTTGCTGCACAGCTTTTCTCCTCCGCTGTTCTTCCTCTCGTTTCCTGAACACAAAGAAAAGCGGTTGGATTATATCATGGCTAACAGTTTTGTCTGAATTAAACCACATGAACAGCCAAAGTCAAGGCTGGAAGCATGTCGGATTTCCTTTGAATGTATGGACATTTGTTTTAAAAGGAATTTGACTGTGGGCCATGGTGACACTGATTTATTTAGATTAATGTATGTCATTATATATTATGTGTCCACCCAAAATGGACACATAATCAAATTAAATATATTTTAGCTGAACTATTTCACCATCAAGTTTATACATATCGATGAAAATTGATTGGTTCCCATAGGCCAAATTGCAACTCTCTGGTTCAAATGGGTTTTAACTAGTGGAGCAATAAAAAGTTTGGTCACAGCTTGGTTAATAATCAGGAAGGAAATATATTTTATATACTTTATAATAAAAACATCTCTTCAGTGAAACTGCTTGAAATAACGAGAAAAGTTGAAGTTAATCTGCCCTCTTAAAACAATTTGTTGCTCAGAAGTATTGTGTGAGACAGAATAAAGGTGAGACCGGTGAGCAAATGACAAAAGAAGACAGCCTGAAGAGAAAGAGACAGCCGGAAGACATATGTGTGTGCAGGGATGACAGAGAGAAAGATAGATATGGACCGAGTGTGACTGTTCCTATTTGAGCGAGAAGAAAAAAGAAAGAGACAGATAGTGAGTGATGAACACTATGCATGCAAATGTGAAACGCAAAAGGTATTGTGTGACTAAGAGAGCCATGTTTATGAGAGTCGAACAACAATTACGAGCATCATAAAGGAATAGAAACAACAACTAAGACTTCAGTGAGGTACGCTAATACTATAAACTGCAATACGGAAGTGTGTATATTTTTTCTGTGCTCATCACTCACTTCGCTGCATCCTTGCGTAACTGTTCATGCCTCATGAGGAGCTGTTTTCTCTCCTTGAAGGCCTTGCGGACGGTGTAACCCTTGTAGACAGCCTGGATGGAGGCAGCAGCGATGTCCTGGATCGCTGCTATGGACAGAGCTCCATGCTCCAGCATGAACTGAGTCACCTCACTGTGCCCCCCCAGCAGAGCGTAGTCCAGAGGGGTGTACCTGCACAAAACAAACACCAGTGTCATTCATAAATTTCCTCTCCTCACCTCCAGTTCCTTCCTCTTGACTGGCTGGGTCCTCACCTCTCTTCAGTGTGCTCCATGTGATTAGGAAAGGAATTGTAACCCAGCAGCAGTTTCACAGCGTCCAGGTAGCCGTTGTTACACGACCAATGGAGAGCAGTCCGCCCCTGTGCGCCCATAAGAAGAATACCCATTTAAACTATAGTCATGTTCAAAAGCTCAACATAGCTCATACGTACGAGTAGATTTCTACCTCCTTGTCCTGTATGTTTGGATCAGCATTGTTCTCCATGAGAACAGCTATGCAGGTGATGTAGCCGCCATAAGCAGCGCACTGCAGAGGAGTCCGTCCGGCCTGGTCCTGCCCAAGAGAAGTCAGATCATTAACAGTCAGATGCAGTAGTTTAAGATTATGAGGTTGATCCTGATTTTACACTCACTGCTCTTAAAGAAGTGCTGAAAAATACATCATTTCCACATTTATCCATATTTCTTTTTATTGATTCATACTAGACATGCCACTTCAGTCGTCCAACAGTTTTTTGTCAAAATGAATGGGGAACAAATCTGCAATCCTTGTTTAATGGATAGAAAGCCCTCCACAGTGTAGCCAAAGTTAACATGATGATAAAGCTGTCTATCATAGCAAATGTGAGTGTCTATTAAAACAAAACAAAAAACTATATATGTAGTTGTATTTATTGCCAGTATTTGTGGGAGTATACAGATGGAAAAGTGCAACAGATGGATGCTGAGAACATATCATTTCTGACTAAACTGATTTTAAAATGAGTTGATGTCTTGATTGCTCCAACAGACTGTTGTATTATGTTGGCGTTTGCTAAACTGGAGATCTTCTTATGCAGTAAATGAGGGTTTTAAAGTACTTGGTTTTTGTTTATGTTTTGAGCGAGTCCATTCATACCTGTACATTGGGACTAATCCCATTCTCCATCAGTATTTGGCAGACCTCAGCATTCCCTCCCAGAGCAGCCCAATGCAGAGCGGTGTGACCATCCACGTCTACCAGGTCCACACGTGCAGAACCTTTATTCATTGCATTTACAAATCGTTTGAGGTGACACACCTAAAGACTTGTGGTAAAGATGAATACTCAGGAAACAGTGGAACAGAAAATCAGATAATTGGGATGCTTGCACATATGTACCGATTAAACCAACCTTTGATGAGTGTGAGTATGACATCTCTGTGTCCCATCTCACAAGCCCGAAACAGCGGCGTGTGTTTCATCACATCCAGAGAGTCGACCATTGCTCCCCTCTCCAACAGAAGCTTCACTGTACTCACATGGCCTGACAGGGAGGCCGCATGGAGTGCTGTGTGAACACCCAGACATACACAGACACATAAAGAAACAGGACTGGACAGTAAACACCCTCAGGGCAACTGCTCCCCCCTTTTCTGACTCTTCTTTGTTCATGCATCACCCTTGACTGCAGCTCCACTCCGGGCTGTGGCTAAAGTCTGGTAAATGGCGGGTTAAACAGACAGAGAAATTTAATGAGGAGCAATACACTATACACTTAGGCTGTTGGGTACCCATGTCGTCGTCGTCGTTGTCGTCCCCCCTCCAGTCCCCGGACAGCACAGACTAGAGTCAAGTGTATGGAAGTGATCTGGGCACCAGTCAGCTCGACTGCCCTGCACACCGTCTCATTAGGATGACTCAATCGTTGCATGTTATGCATGCATAAACAATGACCGCCTGGCTGAGCAGAGGGGCTATCGCCATGGAGATAATACGTCCAAACAGCCCCGGGGGTCAGAACGTGGCAGTAAGTCGTGTGTGTCTGCATTGGTTTGCTTTTTTGTGTGTGTGTCAGAGGACAGTGCTGGCAGTGGTGGGAGTCTATTGAGCGGGCTCACACCAATTTTGCTGACAGTATCACTTCCCTCTCTCTGTCAGTCTCATGGTCTCTCTAGCAATTTAAGGGGAACCCCTTTGACATCATCACCCCTAGCCTAAAATAAGCAGAAGGCCACACTCTAAGCAGAAGGCCACACAAGGATCACATTTTGTGTGTTTGTGTACAGTGTCATGACCAGGGAGTTTATGTCACCATGCCCTGGAGAAAAACAGAGAGGTGCGGGAAGAGTCGGGGATGTGGGTCAAAGCAGTGTAGAGGAGCCCCTCTGTTGCTCCTCTTGTTTCTCAGGTGCTCACCGGTGCCTCCATACTTGTCGGCCATGTTGATGTCGATGTTAGGGGTGAGGGCCAGCGTGGTGCAGATGACATCATCACTGCCCTTCCCAGCGGCCCACATGAAGGCCGTCCTCCCCTCCAGATCGGGTTCATCCTTCACAGACGGGTGGGACAGAAACACACCCACTGTCTCCTGCAGACGCACACAGAAAGACAATATTTATTTTGTTTAGTTTATTGGACTTTAGAAGGATGCTGAACATACAGGATGAGACAGCTTGCTGTATTTTGAAAACCTGTATGATGCTGACTCAGCAGGTTCGCAGCTCTGTGTGTAGGTGTATACAACTCACAGCGTTGTTGCTCTGAGCACCGTAGTGCAGAGGCGTGGCTCCTTGGCTGTCTGAGGGAATAGTACCCGATGTGTTTCTCTCCAACAGTAGGTGGACGATTCTGGCGTGGCCTGAAAAACACATGGTTACATTAGAGGGATGTGTGGGTAACAGATCAAGACAAGGATATACAGTAAGGAGCTGGAACAACTGCTCAACTATACTCTCAAACAAAGGAACTTTACAAAACTGTTAACACAAAAACAAATAACTCAACACTGACTCAACATAAGTCAACCGTCAATATTTACACAATCTCTAACCAAAGCTAATGTTTACAATGTTTACCATCTTATTTTAGCATGTAAGTAGGGCCATTAAATATATTTATATTGTTATATGAGACTAGATATCGTCTTCTATTTTTTTTATTTCGTAATATGGCATTCGTGGTTTTAAAGGATGTATTACAGTAAAGTGAACCCTCATTTTCTGATCTAACTAGAGAGTTCTAGCGGCTCTATTGTTTTTTAATTTACCCACTTAGTCATTAAATGAACATTACTGATGAATATTTATCAAAAATTTGATTAATAATATTTTGTGAAAAATCACCAATGGTCACCCCCAATATCGAGGTAATAGTTCAAAATATTGTGATATCTGATTTTCTCCATATCGCTCAGCTTTTTGTGTTAGTTTGTTAACGTTTGCTAATTAGCACAAAGTACAGTTTAGGCTGATATTAATGTCACTTTGCACAAGAAGAAAAGTTTAGGGATCGTCAAAGTCAGTGTGATTCATCCACTAGAGACCATGAATTAAAATCTCATAGTTATTTATCCGCTAGTTGTTGAGATATTTTAGTCAGGTGGGGGACCAACACACAGATAAACAATTCATCCCTAGAGACACGCTGCTATTGTGGCTAAAATCAAATAAAACATTATGTTATCATGTGGTTAAAAACCCAGTTTGGCTTTGATTAGGTTCACCAGCATCAATTTTTTCTAATTAGATTTTTTGTTTTGGGGACAATTTCCACATAGCCTGAATCCTTCATGTGAGTGTGCAGCTGTCGTTCAGGCTGCAGAGGGTCACATACAGGATGTTTGTTCACTCACCGAGCAGAGCTGCCCAGTGCAGCGGCGTTCTGAATAGGTTATCATAAGCGGTCACATTACAGCCCTCATAAGACGTCAGCACCTCCACCACTGCCTCGTTACCATCGGCAACGGCAAAGTGCAGGGGCGTCCGGCCCTCATAGTCCTGCCAGTTCAACAGGGATTCAGTGGGAGCTGCTTCCTGCTCATAGGCGCGCACACACACACACACACACACACACACACACACACACACACACACACACACACACACACACACACACACACACACACACACACACACACACACACACACACACACACACACACAGAAAATAAAAAGACATGCAGACTGACGGGTGAGGATGGAGGATGATGATGGTAGATTCACTAGAGTTTGTGTGTGTGTGCACAATAGTGTGTACCAGTATACAGCGGACAGTTTGTGTAGCGCTGGGCTCCTGACTGTGCGCTGCCCAGTGCAGAGGGATCTTGCCCTCGCTGTCTGGGATGCCGATGTTGGAATCGTGCTTGATCAGAAGGCGAACGTGTTCTGGTCTGTTATAAAACGCCGACCAGTGAAGAGCAGTTTGCTGAGCAGAGAAAACAGTGAGAGATAAAAAAGAAGAGCCACGGATGGTGAATGGAGCTCGGAACAGAGGGGGCTGTTGTAACACCAGGTTTGAGGTTTCCATTTACGTTAAAAACATTACTCTACTTTGACAGGAAGTGGAGTGAGGGCATCATGCTACACAAAGCTCTCATTGAAGATCCAGCAGTGAGCCGAGATTATAACTCAGATAGTTATAATCATGACGGCTACTGAACTATTCTGAGATTTGCTGAAACCACTATCATCTGACACGATGATGCATATTGGATTATTAGAAAACGAACTACTGATGTCGACACACATCTGCCCCAACAGACAAAGGAGACTGTTTGTGTGTTTGTGGTCTTATCAGCAGCACACAGGACAGAGACACAGATTGTTAAATTGTTAACTGCTGCCTGAGTGTGCCTCTCAGTGTTCATGTGTGTATGACCTCAAATTCCTGCAGCTTCAAACAAACTATTTTAAGTCAGTCAGTTATCTCTTTGCAGGTTATTGGTTAGACGCCCAGACGGGCCGGTTTCTGACTGCAGACAAAGTCTTCCAATAACTTGTTCGTGTGTGTATCTGTACTGTATTACCTTGTTCTTGTCTTGCGTGTCAACCTCTCCGGGTCCAATGTGTTTGAGCAGCAGGGCGAGGGCTTTTGGGGAGGGGTTTCGGGTGGCAAGGTGGAGCGGGGTCATCTCCTCTAAATCTTTCTGCAGCCAGTTAGCACGCCTGGACAGCAGCAGCTTCAGGAAACGAACATTCCCCTGCAACACACAAGCAGAATTTGCTCAGAAATCACCAATTCTATATATATAAGTCATGAACGAGTAGCATTAACACACACATTTCCACACACACACACACACACACACACACACACACACACACACACACACACACACACACACACACACACACACACACACACACACACACACACACACACACACACACACACACACACACACAAACAAACACACACTACCCAGGCTTTTAGCTGTGTCTGGTTCAATCTGCAGGTCATCCATCTTCCCTCCTCCTGCCTCTGTGCTGAGCTGTTAAACAGTAAACAGCGGCTATCTGGCTGTCTCACCACCGGGCCACTGTATGATGTTGCTGGACAACAGGATGTGAGTTTCCACACAGGTATATGACCGTGAACGCGTGTGAGTGTGTCTAGTATATTTGCCGTCCTGTGACCACAACACCACGGTCTGACAGATCTATCTTGTGTGTGAGCATGCATCTAGACTATAAGTGTGTTCGTGTGTTCGTGTGTGTGTGTGTGTGTGTGTGTGTGTCCCTCCCTATTCTCAGTCCAATTAGATCGGTAATCCCTGGCCTCTCTCCCCGTCTCAGCCATTTATTGATCAGATGTCAAAGAGACAGGGCTTCCCATCACTAGCATCCCCTAACACGCACACACACACACACACACACACACAAGCTGTGGGACAGACCTATTACCCCCCCCCCCCCCCCCCCCCCCCCTGTCTTCAGTGATGTGATGATCCTGTATCAGTGCATTCCCATAAAAGAAGCCACCAATAAATAAACGAGTTGTAAAGAGATATTATTAGCACCACATCCCACTGTTCCACAGCTACATCCCTGAAGAGACAACAGACCTGTCTCATTATTATCGTCTCTTCTGGCTGTTCCTTAGTCTAGACTTAAATTAAACCGACAGTAACATTAATCTCCTCTTGGTGCATAAATTTTGCTGGACAAAATGCCGTAAAACAGGACTTTCTCCATGCAGAATTATAATCTATTTATGAGACTATGTGTAAGTGAAACTCATTGCTACAGTTTTTGTGTTGCAGGATTTTAAATCAGTTAATATTCACCCCCATGAGCCCTAAAGCCATAATAACAGCCACTAGGGGGCACTGGCTTCCCACTGGAGCTGTGGTCTCAATTTCTCTCTTTGCCAATAAACCTCTATGAGATTACACTTAGTCTTTGTATTCATTGCATCTTTATATATACATCCACTTAACAATTATTGTGAATTAACTTTGTCAACTTTGTCAACTGCCATAAAAAAGGGCTGACACATGTGTAACAGTGTAACATTTGTGTGTGTGCTCCAGTGTATGTCTGTGTGTGTATTTGGAAATGTCCAAACCTTCTGCGCGGCAAGATGCAGTGCGGTGCGCTGGCTGTGGTCGGTCTTGTTGACCGAGGCCCCGGCCTTCAGCAGAATATCTGCACAATCCAGGCGGTCAGCCAGCACGCAGTACATCAAAGGGGTCCGGCCAAACTGGTCCTCACGGTCTCGCAGCGAGGGCTCTGCTACATACATACATACACACACAGAAAGCACAGTTTAAACCAGAGAGTCAGAGGACCAAGATTTGTGTCATTATGCATTGAATTTACGAAGTAAAATGTTGTGGCTTGTGATGGAATACTTTATTAAACTATTTTAAAAAGGCTTTTTGTACTTAAATTGCATTATTATCCTGCTTGCGTTTAATAGGAGTTCCACTTCCAATTTGCTCAATTTATTTGGAGAAGCTAGAAGCCATACGGCAAAAACTAAAACACTGATAACCTGGAGGACCAGAGAAAGAGAATTTGCATTTTAAGCTCGACTTATATTTTTGCCAGACATTTCTATTGTATTCCTGAGCAAGACTCATTTTTTTGCATATTCTAGGTTAAATATCAACATGGCTGAATGTCGAGGTAATGTCAGCACTTTTCGCAGAATGGTGGACCATCCTTTCAGCTGATGGACCACCGTTCCAGCTTTCATGCTGACCTGACCACCTGCTCTGCTTTAATTTCTACTCCTACTCGCTGCTGCAGCTGTCCCTGCACTCTGACCTTCCTACGGATGACGGATAAGCAAAGAAATGTTCCTAATAGAAATCAATAAAGAAAACAAATTCCAACTTGTTAATGTAATTTGAAACCTGTGTGTATTAGGTGTCTTGATGGCTCTGTGAGCTCTACCTATGTGATGCAGTTGATGTAGTGATTAAACCTTTAATATGTTTAGAAACAGATCACCTACCTGTGATGAGTTTGAGGAGAGCGCTCCTATCTCCATTGACAGCTGCAGCATGAACCTGCGAGCCCAGAGATGCAGGTCCTGGACTAGACGTCGCTGAGGCCTGCAACACAAACATATAAAAGGTCACAGCTCAACCTGCAGCGACATACACTCAGCTGTTTAATACAGTGATATAACACAGAGTCTAGACTGCTTCTTACCATTGATTTAGCTCCAAAAACACCTCACAACTGGACATAGGTACACTTTGCATTATGCATTATGCCATAATAAGCCATGTGGCTTATACTAATTTCAACATCACTCCCTGTCCCCACACACAAAAAAATGTAAAGAAAATATTATGTTTTATTATAATAATCTCATATCAACAAACACCATTTACAATGATGCTTGATCGTTCAAACTTAATTCAGTAGATGACAGCGATAGAGGAGCAAACTTAAATCTATTATCCTCAACCACACAATTAAACAGATACTTTTCCGATGTTTCCTAACAGTAGCGAGTTTGTGCACACGCTTGTATGTGTGCGCTTGTGAGTATACATATGTGTGTCTGCTCCTGCTGAGGGGGCTAAATCTCTTCCTGGCCCCACTTAACCAGAGCCCAGTGAAAGCTTGGTAATCTGCAGACAGGAAGCAGCTGGGGAGGGGGAGACCCTGTGTGAGCGTGTAAGAGGGGGGTCTCTCTTCATGTCTTATTCATGTCTCATTAATATTGCAGCATGCCTTGCTGTGTGTGTGTGTGTGTGTGTGTGTGTGTGTGTGTGTGTGTGTGTGTGTGTGTGTGTGTGTGTGTGTGTGTGTGTGTGTATTTGTGTGTGTTCATGTGTGCATGTGTGTGTGTGGGTTTAGAGATGTGGGACAAGCCCTGCGGGGCACAACACAGAAATCAATTATTGCCCCTAAACACATAAACGCTGGAGGCACAAACTCATGCCACAATCTGAGATTTCTCCAAGACATTTTCATTATCGGTCACACAAATAGATCTGATTCTCTACTATCAGTTTTAGTCAGTACAACTAATAGGAAATATTGATATAGGCAGGCTGATTGTTTTCGGCCAAAGTCTTGAAAACTTTTAACTCTCGGTAAGAAAAACTCGGTAAAGATCTTAAGGGAGGAGGGGAATACGCCGGTGTCATCCATCAATCCTTCTCTTCCCCTCGCAGTCACCTCATAAAGTGTGCTCCTGTAGACACTGCGTGCAGAATTGCAATTACCCATCATGCTCGCTGCTTTCTCACGCTCTGTCAAGTGGTGGCGGGGACTTAATACAGGTTAGTTAATTTACTGCATTTACTGCAAAGTAGGTCTAAGAGCACGTAAAGGAAGGTTGTGCGGCACATTAAGGTGTGTGTGAGCGTGTTTGGCACATGTGGAACGTCATGGGAAGTTATGTTCCGTGAGACAGAGTATTTACAGGGGCTTTACTAAAATCAACCACAAACATCTCTAATTTACAATGATTACTCAGTCAGTAATGCGCGTGCATGTGCACACGCAAACACACACACACATACACACACTCACACAAACAGTCTGCCAATACTAATATCTAACACATGCAGAAAAAGCAGAGATACATGGCCACAGCTCAGAAAGAGTAATATCATGATTCTGATTATAACTTATTTTGATATTTTTCTGCATTTCTGGGGTCAATATGAAAGCCCCAGGTGCCACAATAAAAAATATGAATTGATTTATGAATAATCTTGGATGCAGAAACTCTGACATGAGGGTCACAAGTCGATACTTTAATCTATGTGAGGGACATTCATAACACCAAGAGCGGGCAATTAGAGTTTCATGAGGACCTGAGTGTTTTGGAAACACCTACAGTGAATCCAAATTTGTCTAAAAAGGCTTTTGCGATGCACTGTCTGAAATCAAACAAAGGAGGGTGTAAAAACAACACCGGGTCCTGTTGAGAGGTTTGGAGTGGTCTCATTTAGCCATTCATACGTGTTCCTCAGGGAGCACTCCACTTGTTAATATGAAGACAATAACTCAGAGTAAACTATTGATCACGGGCTGAGGTCCAGACCAAGTGATTGTGCATCTGTATAAGTATTGATTCATGCTGATGCTGACATTATTTAGTCTTTATTCATATTCGGCCTCAAATAACCACAGTGAGTTTAACAAAGAATCTAGAAACTCCCACAAAACCTTTCAGCAACACTACAGGAGTGCTGTAATACACTCTGCTGCCTCCTTACATACATACAAACACACACACACACAACAGTGTGACAGGCTAAGTGTGTTTGTCTATTTGTTTCTCTGGCTGTCTGTCACTATGAAGGTGTCTGCTTTTGATAGAGGACATAGCTACGGCATGCTGGGAAAGCAGTGGGGAACAGAGCCTGAGCGTGTGGCCTTTATTTCAATTCTAGACACCCACCCACCCACCCACCACCCACACACACACACACACACACACACACACACACACACACACACACACACGCGCACACACACCTACACACACAAACACACAAACACTTTTTATATCCATGTATCTTTAGCTTATACAGTTATAACCGAGTGTGTTTAGGCTCTTGGCCAACATGGGGCTATTATGGGTGCCTATACCACCAACATGTCTCTCTGTGTGTGTGTGTGTGTGTGTGTGTGTGTGTGTGTGTGTGTGTGTGTGTGTGTGTGTCCAAGTCTCAGATAGGAGATATAGGCTGCAGGGATCAGTCCCTGGGTTTTGACTGACAGGTAAAGAGGTGGGAGGAAGGATAATATCAGCCCACCGGGATGCCCAATCTGTAAAGCCCTATTTCTAGGGGACTTCCTGGTTCCCCAAGGACCAATGAGCTGGCTCCCTCAGCTGGGGGCCGGGCCCTGGGGCACAGCAGAGCCAATCAGCAGGGGGCGAGAAGGCTGAGTGACACATAGATCTGCTAATTTACATCATTACCACAATGCATCCTGACAAATGAGCCCCCAGGGTGTGAGCCAATCACCTGGGAGAGTAATGCAATTAGGCGGGACCACAGCTGTCAATCTCACAGCCATGGGGGTCAGGTAGTGACGCCTGTGGCTAAAACACCCCTGCCTGCTGCCTGTCGTTCACACACACACACACACACACACACACACACACACACACACACACACACACACACACACACACACACACACACACACACACACACACACACACACACACACACACACACATCTATACATGCACACATATATACACGTATAGAGAGGGAACACACAAATATGAGGTGTAGGATGTGTGAGTGTGTAGAGTACGTGACACAGTAGAAGCTGGTCCTCTATCTCTCCCCTGCAGGTGGAGGGTAGGTGGGAGTCAGAGAGGAAGGTTATGTGTGTGATCGCTCGAGGGACACAGAGACTGACTTGTGTCCTCTGAGGACTTACACCTGAGCGCAGGTGTGTGCATATCCACATTCAGCTGGGTGTGTGTTTACATTTGCCCATGTGTTTTGGGCCACTGGGGCACCGTGTTGTTTATGCTCTCTTAGTGCTCTGTGTGAGAACTATGACAACAAAAGTGGGAAGAGGGCGGAACCATAACGGAGCTAAAACTGATGCAGAATAGCCCAGCATTTGACTGGCATGTAAATGAGCGCTGCTAATAATGAGGCTTATCTTAGTCTCATTAGGTGTAGTGATATCATACGGAGCACTCCACCAAGTCGATAAGGTTCTGCCCAGCGTGTCGTTAATGTTTGTGGTGTGCGTGTGTGTATGTGTGTGCGTATGTGTGTATGGGCTGGTCGATGCTGCTGTGACTGGCAGACTGTCAGGCGGTGCTGGAGATTAATCAAAGACATTAATAACACCCAGGCTCTGTCTCAAAACACCTTTGCTTACACCTTCATGGCCTCTATACCAAACGGAAAAAAGAGAGCAAGATTTCCAAAAGAAACACCTGAAAAACTATCACACAACTTCTGCTATAGTGAGCTGACACAGTCTCTGTCACATTGTGTGTGTGTGTGTGTGTGTGTGTGTGTGTGTGTGTGTGTGTGTGTGTGTGTGTGTGTGTGTGTGTGTGTGTGTGTGTGTGTGTGTGTTTGTCTGTGTGTGTGTGTGTGTGTGTGTGTGTGTGTGTGTGGGCCAAGATCTGCTTTAGACACTCTAAGAGATAGGGGAGCTGTGTGTTCTGCGTCATCCCATTATATCACTAATGAGCCGCCCTCGGGAGGGGGGGGAGACGGCAAGGCGGACAGAAAAAGACAGAGGAAGAAAATGAGTGAGAAGAGGAGGGGAGGGAATGAGAAGGGGGAAGGGAGACAGAGACCAGCTTGGGGACTTTTTTCTCTTCACCCCTCCGTATCCCTTTACCAACACCTCTGAGTCTAATTGGACTAAAAACTGTGATCTAATTAAATGTCCAATTAAAGCGCAGAAAGCAACGTGCCCACCGGCGAATCAGAGTACAGGGACATAATCAGCTGGAAAAACAAACAGAAAAATCAATGAAAGCAATGCGAAATGGAAAAAGATGGAAAAAACAGAAAAGAAGTAGAGAGAGGATGGACAGATGAAATCAAAGTGCAGGGAGAGCTGTGTGGGTGTGTGCAGCATTTAGTGTGATCTTTAAGCAAGGTTACCTCACAAAATACACATGTAGGGTTAGAAACTAAAAATAAGTACTCATATGTAGCTTTATTTGCTTTGCAGCTAGTATAAAACAAAACACAAACTGGTAACAAAGTCAATGTTTTTCTTGTGAGGTATTACAACAGGCCTGATTTTACAGGAGCATGATAAGTAGATATTATTACACGATGCCTTAAATTGTCAAACTACAAAGTAAAAAATCCATTAATTAATTTTTAAAAGTGCCAGTTGTTGGTTAAGGCTTCTTAAATGTAAAGATAAGCTTATTTTTCTTTGTTTCATATCTATTAGGCTCTGGTAAGTTGTAAAAGGCATCTTTCTTTTTTTTTTTAAGTAGCTATTTACTAAATGAATAATCCAGTATATTATCAGGACATCACTTGATGTAACATGCCTTAAAGGAAAAATAGTGTTGCCTTTCCTGAAACATCAATAATTGTTAAATACCTCTATTTCTGTCAACTTGGTTTGAACTTGATGTCTGAACGGTTTTCCTTTTAAAAATGTCTTGGAAAGATAAAGTGCATAAATCACATCCATCATCAGAATCTACAACTTCAGATTGTAATAATTAATGATTTAAACTTTGATTTAATTAGTAACCTCACACCAATTTGTATTTTCTGCTAATAAAATAATCAGTAAACCTAAAGCCTAGTATTAATATATAGTGAAGGACTGGGTTATATAGATATTGTACCTGTTTGAAGTCACATTGCCATATAGTTTAACGCAACAAACACAGTATAAACAACTCCACAAGTGTTTTTTTCATACCACTGCAAATATTGTGATGGAAGTATCAATACTAAAATAGGATTTTTTGGGGATATTAAAAGGCTTATTTTGTGCTTATTTTTTTCTCAGCATAACAATTTAAAAAAAGACATTGTGCACCTCTTTCTCTCCGCTCCTGATATTCAGACAGGAAGAGAGAGAAATCTTCCTCTGACTCCATCTGTGAGTTGCTCACACACTGTGAACCCCCTATGGACAGCTTTAGCCCATCAAATATTAATGCTGGGATTCAATTCAACATTCCACCTTAATCTCCTTAACAATTAGGCTGTTCCAGCACACTCAATTAGGTTCGTTCACATAGTGTCAATGGTTTTACTCTTGAGAGGGAATTACAAACCGGTACAGGAGAGAGAGAGAGAGAGAGAGAGACAAACAGATAACTACAGAAAATAAAATTCTTCTGGGATTTATAAACTAACTAAACTAAATTAAATATGTGTAGCTGTTCTATGTGTGTCGGATTCTCACCATAGCTGCGTTGAGGGGGGAGGGGGGACACTTCAGCAGATGTTTCTCAGCTCAGAGCATCCTTTGTGGGTGTGGTTCCACGTCCAGGTCCCCTACCTGCCCTGATCCTGGCTCCTGCAGGGAGAGAGAAGAGGATCACTCACATACTGAGAGCAGCCCACCTGTTCCCACAATAAGAGCCAGCATCTATCTATCTGCTACTGTACTCATAGTGACATATACTATTCGTGTGAACCAAATCTTCTCATCTGAGGTGCGAAAATATTTAGTTCAAGTAACGTGTTGTTGAGTTGTGAAGTCTGTTTGATAAAGCATCAGACACACACATTGGTTTTCTGGATTTAGGGAAACTATGTGCAGATATTTTGCAATGATTTTGCAGAGATGAGCATCAGAGTATCTAAAGACTTTCTGTGCTAAATAACTTCAAACGCATTGCTAGATGGTGGAAAATGGGTCAGACAGAGTATTACAAAAAGTGAGGCATAATGATGCAACTCCCCCCTACTCAAAAGAAATCAGTTATTCATAAGCGAGCTAAAGAAACACTGATAACACATGTGTGACAGTGGATGAACTGAGCTTAACGTTAAAGCTATTACATCATAATAACGTGTCGGCGGTGTTATATTTACCGTTTGATTCTCTTTCCTCTCAGATGAGAAACTTAAGAAATATTTTCTTCCCAGTGCTCCCCGTTGGACCACCAACAAAAACACTACAACTCCCGTTAAGCGCTGTGAAGCAATGCGCCGCCATGATTGTAGTTCGGCCCCTCAGCCAGGTCAGCCTTTCCCCCTGCTCCGAAAACTACATCACCCACAAAGCCACGCGAGAATACCAGGAAGTGTCCTCGCGTTTCCGTGGTCACCGTGAGATCTGCTCGCCGTCGGTTTCCTGCTACAGTCCAGAGCGGCGTCGAGACGAGCTGGGAAGATTCAACACCACCACCTCCAATATCCCCACTGTACAATGAAACTGCTAGCCGTACCTCCCTGTCTCGATATCCGCTTCGTCACAGTCGTGCTGCTGGTAAGAAAACGTAGCTCAGCCCTGGAGCGTGCGTTGACTGCGGCTAGGAGCGCATGCTAACGTGGAGCTAGCTCAGGACTGCCTGTTAGCATAGCTAGCTGCTAGCTAAGCGATGAGCCTCTTCTGGCATGTGACGGGACTTTTGAAGTGGCTAAGGCGGCTGCAGGTGATGCTATGTATCAGGTTGACTTAGGAGGCCTGTTGAGTGGGTTTAACCAAACGGCTCCATTAACTAATTAAGTTATGCAGCTGCAATGTCAACTTAGCCGGTCGGTAGCTGTAGTTACAAGCCAATATCCCTATATATATAACGCTATATATATATAACATACTGTACAATCCAATCACAAGACATGGGCGTATGTTGGACTCTTAATAACTTTGTTGAGGAGAAGTGAAGCCTCGAGCTAGCCTTAGCTGGTCCCACGTATTGACAGCAGGGAGATGGTTGCTAAAGGCTAGCATGGTTAGTTTATGAGTTGTGTTTATTGCATTGCGTTGGCCTGTGGTGGTGAATCAGGCTTTATATGTGTTATCTGTTCGGATGCACACGTTTACTGTCTGACTGTCAAGGACTGTACTTCTCTCTGAATGCTGCTCGCCGGTTGGAGAGTTCCTCTGTTGTGGCTCATTCTTATTGGCTGACAACCCGGAACTAGACACAGTGAGGCTGTTCCGCTCTGGCGAGAATGTTGGGCCTGAAATGAAAACTTAAAACTTCTCTCCGAGTTGCAGAGAAGTGTCTTCGTCGGTCTGACCACAGCAACTGTTGCATTTCGTGTCAGCACGCAGCCTATATGTTTAAAAGACACAGTCATTGTTTTTAAAACGTTGATACTGATTAACTTACAGAAGGAAACCAGGAAATATTTTCTATAATGCTGAAATTGTATCTATTAAATGATTAGTCGATCAACAGAAATATAAGCATCAACTATTTTGATAATTGAGTCATTGCAGACACACATACATGCTAAACAGTCACTGGTCACATCTTCTCAATGTGAAGATATGCTGCGGCTCTTTGTATCTATATCTATCTTTTGTTTTTTTTAAGATGTCACAGATGGCCCTGACAAATATGTTGGGCCTTTTTTTCCCTTTCTTTTTTTTTCTATTTTGACATTTCGAAGACTAGATTATTAATCATTGAATCTCAGACATAATTGACAAAAGAAATCGAAATTAACCCTCATTTTACATGAGGAAACACTAACTCTAACAACACTAAACCAAGGGAAGGACAGTAACCGTTAAACTCCGGCTATTGGTTTATGTGTGTCAAAAGTTCAGTTACATGTTTAGGGTAATCCAACAAAGAATGTAATACTGCAAGTTCTGGTTATTTTACTGTTAGAAAAGTTGCTGCCTGTCCTCAAATCCGTATTGATATTTGTGTTTGTCACAGCCTCAAGGAAGAGGACCAACGTCATATATCCTGTTTGAAGAGGATCTTTAGTTAGCATAGATCAAACGGCAGATAAAGATATAGTACAGGCATACATTTAAAGCATTTCAATTTTGTAGAAGTCTTTACTACAGTGGCTAAAGTTAAATAGGTTCATTGGGTGTCATGATAATGCAGAAACATATGGGATTGCACTTTTGCCTCCATTATATTATTTATTAAAATACTAAAAGTTTTGATAGTATAGTTTTCTTTTGGGCTTCTTTCATGATGTTGGCATTGTTAAACATAGGCCCTTTAAAAAAAAAACCTTTATTCAGGATACAAATGCCTTTTTTATTTGCATCTCTGTGTTCTAATTTGGCAGTCAGCATCTCAACAACATTGTTGTTCTTTCCCTCATTTCACCCTTGAGTGAATGTCATTTTAGCCCCTAAAATTTCTCTGTGGTGATCTCTTTCATACGGAAATATTTATATAAATTTGCTATCAGAGATGTTATTCAAAAATCCCCTGTTTTTACAATATACTTTCACCGTAGTCTTTTTTTTTTTTTTTTTTTTGTTGAGGGATGTACATAAAAGAAAAAATGACGTCTGTAGGATTAGTTTCCTAACAAAATAAGTGTAATTCTACTGAGCTCATGTTCTCTAACAGGCAAGTTGTCAGAGAAAATGTGTAAACAAATCAATGGTTAATTTGTTGGTACTAGCTTACATAAGCAAACTTCCTATTTTGTTTAATAGGAAGATGATTCAATTCAATTTTTCATGTTTGTACATTTTTAAGCATATATTTTTAAATGTGTGCACAATATGACCAGCGATCTCAACTTAAAGGGTTAAAAGGTAATTTTTTTATTTCATCTCGACTTAAACGTTTTTGTAGTCGGTGAATTTTTAGTTGGGAATCAACTGTCTTCAGAACATTTTCTCCCCTCAACCACACAGTTGTCTTAACCAGCATGCATGTGTTTGTATGTCTTAATTGCTGGTCTTTCTCTTCCTGTTTCTGTAGGTGATGGGCCTTTCTACTCCCGGGCAAGCAGAAATAACCAGTCTGGATTCAGGCAACATTGATGACGTCCTAAGTAAGTGATCCCACTTTCAAAAGTGTCCTAAATGAATAGTTTGACCTTTGAGAAAATATGCCCATTTACTTTCTTGGTGAGCATTGGATGATCTCTCATGTCTGTTTATTCAGTATGAAGCTATAGCCAACAGCTCTTTGACTAAAGCTTTGTTTATACTCACGCTTGGTGCCGCAGCATGCGCCTCCGCAGAGTATCTACGGATACGCTTATACTCTATGTGCTGTGCGCTGCGTTATTCTCTCGAAATGTCAGAGGGCCTACAACCAAAATCTACTGTGAAGAATTAAAAAAGACAACAAGTGTAACCCATAGATACACCCAGAGACTGTAGGTGTAACTGGCAAAAAGCCATAAACTGACTTCCACAATGTCGAGGAGGGATTATAATTATCTGTAAACTCATATTCATGGATTGCTTTATTGCCTTTATAAAAACCCTGTAAAGAAAGTAGTCAAGTATTACATGCATTATAAGAAAACAAAGGTTGAATATCCTGTAAACTATTTGATTTTGCTGGCAAAAATTAAACCCAAATGAAGATTTTTAAGACCATCTGTTTCTAAAGCATTTAAAAGCCAATTGGCCCTCTTGCTGTGGACACTTGCGAAGGTTCTCCGCCCCACACGCTGGCTGTGATAATGTCATTTTCTGGCGTGCGCGCCTTCTTCGCTATGGCAAGTGTATCAACTTAGCTTTAGCTTGCCATAAAGACAGGGAACAGGGAGAATCAGCTTATTCTCTTGTATGCTTTTCCCTTGTGTCTAGTTCTTGGCAAGGAAACAAAGGTTATTTCCCAAAGTGTCTATTCATTTAATACTCATTCATATCCACTATTTTTCTTCCCTTGTCTTCAAGAGGTATTCATTTTTCTAACTTTGTTTTGTCTGCCAAAGACGTCATGTTTTCAGTCCCCTTGGTTAGGCTGTAGGTCTCTGTAGGCAACAGGACAAGATTTTGGTATTGGATGCTATGTGGAGAGCAAAAGAGACTGATGGATGGCACCATTTAAACCTTTTTAAACCTCCTGTTTATTTTATTTTTTTCATCGACAGAAAGCTAAGGGGTTTAAGATTGATTAGCCTAATCACCATAATAAGTTTTACAAAAAAAATATACATTTAAGAGTGTATTTAGTAACGTACAGAGGCTTATATTTGGTTCCTGTTTCCTTGCAGATAATGCTGGGGTGGCATTAGTCAATTTTTACGCCGACTGGTAAGTGTGTCTTTTCTCTCTCTCCCACCGTCATTATATGTCATGGATGTTCAAATGACTTTTGCTCATGATGATGACTTCTCCTTTGAATTCCACATGGTATAATTAGATTACTGTCATCGGCAGTAGAGATTTTGTTGATTTACTGCATAGTGTGTCCGTTTTATTCTCTTTTGGTCTAATTCATTGATGGACTGTCAAAGGCAAAAATCATTTGCAACATAGTCAAATACGGCAACATTAAGTCCTATGGATCTGAAAAAATCTATATAATTTACTTTCAAATGATGGAAATTGTGTTGGCCTCACTCCACTTCTCCTGCCCCGCTACAGGTGCAGGTTCAGTCAGATGCTCCATCCAATTTTTGAGGAGGCATCGAACATAGCGAGGGAGGAGTTCCCTGAAACCAAGCAGGTGGTGTTTGCCCGTGTCGACTGTGACCAACATTGTGAGTGTTAATTACATTTTTATTCATTTATAATGTTCTTAAAAATTGTCAAGAGAAGTGCCAGACAACGTACAGATGCAATTAACATTTAAACATGTAACACTCATTGATAAAAAAAAAAATTTCTGTAACCTATAACATGAAAATAATGACAAAATGCGCTACACGTTAACAAAGCCATACCATTTATTCATTTGATGAAAAGCCAAGTATTTATTTTATAACAATGTGAAACAAAGACAAATGAACTGATTTAAGTGATTTTGAACCTTTTTATCTGAATTTTTAAAAATAATTTCTTACTAAGATGATTAATATGTAGTCCATATTATGATTAGAATTATTAGTAATGTATGGGTCCTGGTTTTTGGTTGTTTATGGGGAACAAACATACACATTGCACACACACTATATTTGATGCATATATGTACACATAGATACCCTGGACACCAAAGCACTGAAACATAAACCGCCAGCCTCAGCCTTTTGAGATAAAGCAAATTAAAGAGAATTATTGATGACCTGCAAACTGTTTGAAGACTAATGACAAAACTGCTGCTTCCTGTGAAGACGGGAGGCTTAGAGACACCCCGCAGGGAGATTGACACCTGCCACACGCGCACACATACACACACGCTCTCATTCAGTGTGTGTAGAGAGAGTATTTACTCTTGGCAGGGGGCAGCTTTCATGTACGAGATCAGAGCCCAGAGCTGACTGAAGGCAGTGTTTTCAGACTGAGGTTTAACTGCCGTCTCTGTCACTGCTCCGCTCCTCATCCACCCATCCCCATGTGTTTTTACTCAGCTTCCTCCTCTACATCAATTGATTAGTCCTTCTTGACTTAACTTCTCCCCTGCCTCGCTGTGTAGCGGACATAGCCCAGCGGTACCGCATCACCAAGTATCCAACATTGAAGTTGTTCCGCAATGGGATGATGATGAAGAGGGAGTACAGGGGTCAGAGGTCGGTGGCGGCCATCGCTGAGTTCATCCGCCAGCAGCAGGTCGACCCAGTGAAAGAGCTAGGCTCAATGGAGGAGGTCAATACTCTGGATGTGAGTGGCAAACACACTCTCACACACACTCACACACACACACACACACACACACACACACACACACACACACACACACACACACACACACACCGTGTCTACAAATTTCCACATTCATAATAACAATAATAATATATTTTCTTTTCACCTTTTTATGACTATCCTATTCAACAGAGGAGCAAGAGAAACATCATAGCTTACTTCGAGAAAAGGGACTCAGATAGCTACCACACTTATGAGAAAGTTGCCAACATCCTTCGTGATGACTGCACGTTCTTGGCTGCCTTTGGGTGAGATCATCTTTCTATTAGGCTTTGATTTAATTCTTCAATTTCTATTTATCTTTAAATTTTCTGATCTGTTGTACTCTTATAGAGCCGTATCTGAGACCGAGCGCTTCAGTGGAGACAATATAATCTACAAGCCTGTAGGGGAGAGCGCCCCTGACATGGTCTACCTCGGCTCACTCGGCAATTTTGACCTGACCTACGCTTGGGCCCAGGACAAGTGTGTGCCTCTGGTCAGGGAGATCACCTTTGAGAATGGAGAGGTTTGTAACTTGCTTTTTTAAATAGAGCATTGTCTGCTTGACCTTTTCTTTTTTTATCTGATATTAGGTGTGTAAATTTGGATATCTAGATGTACATAAGGATTATACACACAAAAAAACAGCCTGGAGGGTATTTATGGAGTCCGTGTGGGTAGTCCATCTGCTGAGCCATGGAAAGTCCCTGACTCCATCTGTCTTTGACACTTTGTGTGTGTGTGTTTTTTTTCATTTGTGTTTTCCAGGAGCTGACTGAAGAAGGAATCCCTTTCCTCATCTTATTCCACGTTAAAGAAGACGCAGAGAGTTTAGAGAAGTTCCGGCATGAAGTGGCTCGCCAGCTCATCAGTGAGAAAGGTGAGGCTGTCTGTGTGTGGCATTTTGTTCATATCATTCTCCGGAGCCAAACAGCCTTGTGTACAGAAGTGGTGCTCATGACATTTGTGTCTCCTCTTCAGGGTCTATAAACTTCCTGCACGCCGACTGCGAGAAGTTCCGGCATCCTCTGCTCCATATACAGAAAACTCCTGCTGACTGTCCCGTCATTGCTATAGACTCATTCAGACACATGTATGTCTATCCCGACTTTAAAGACCTCAAGTGAGTACCACCTTTCACTTTCTCTTTAAAATGAACTGATTGTGTGCAGCATTATAGTCCTTAAATATGCACAATATTATCACTGTCTGATAAATTATTTAATTGTGTTGTCATTTCAAACAATAACAACACATTTTAGTAGTTTGCATCTCCCTTTAAACATTTAGAAAATGTTTTTTCAAAATAGGGTCTGGTGATTTTTTTTTTCATGGAAAAATAAATTGCCAAATATAGGCGAAAAATTAACACAAATGCAGCTGTAATTAACAAATGAATCACCCACATGTCAAAATTAGTCTGATGTATTCAGCAATCTTTTGGACATTTTTGAGCAGGTATTGCCTGATACTAATACCGTATATGAAAATGTTCATAACGAGATCTTCCTAAATTAATCCCATTACATTTCATTCATTACACATACAAAGACACACACACACACACACACACACACACACACACACACACAAACCATAATCCACTGTGCACTCAACAACAGAGAAATGTCACACCTCCTAAAATCTGTCCTTTATGAATGGGCCAGGACACCGGAGCTAATGTGACATGATTTGGCACGTGCAATAAGTGCTAAACTAATCCAGTCTAATCTAATTTAATCTTATTTATTCTGCCCCCCACCACTCGGCCTCCCCGAGTCCCCAATCAGAGTTTGATCAGATAGACAGAAGCCCCGAGGACTGACCAGCCCTCCACAACCTAATTACATCACATCAACCCTGCATGTGGCACACAGCTTGTAATTGCATTAGCACAGTGTATGTTTTATATATATATATATATATATATACACATACATATATGTGGGTGTTTGCGTGTGTGTCTGCATGCTGCTCTGACACTCGTGGTTATCTGTGACTGGGGACCTGCTCTGCCTCTGTGATATGACAGCAGCTCATGACCTGTCGTTAATAAGCACACTTCACAGGACAGCGTTGATATGGATTAATGCTGCTTCATGACACGTCCGCAGGGGCTGAAGTCCTCTGCTGCTGCCACAAGCCGATTTGTCTCATATCAACTTTATTGCTGAACTTTGTGTGTTGGAATGCCTTCGTCAAACAGACTGGCTTTTAAAAGGCACATATGAGATTTTCTTGTAAGCATAATTTTCTTGTGCTAATGAAATTCATGAGCGGTCCAGCCCTGCTGTACGAGTCATGTACAGAATCTCTTCATAAGGGGGAAAAGCAATAACACCTAAGAATCCTAATGCCTCAGTCTGAATGAATTTGGATTTTCAAGTGTGTTACGAAAATCTACTCGCATAAAGATAGATAACTTAAATGAGCTTAATATTCACGTCGCACTGTCATCATCATGGCTTTTATTTATTTATTTGATTTTATTGGTATAATTTGGCATACATACATCTTAGTAGTAGTAGGACAATTCTGGTGCTCACAGCTGCCTAGAGATCTACATAGAGGTGGCCGTCCAGGTTAACATTCTCCATTAGAACACCTGACACCATCCTCTCACCATGACATGCTATCGTCCATCTCCCTCACTGTCACATCCTTTTTACCTTACGGACCAACTTCAGAAGGCAGAGTAGGTTGTCCGTTAATTGCGGTTTTGGTGATTAGTACCTTGGCTCCTCCTGACTGGCAAGATACTTAAAAGGACAGTTCACCCACGAATCAAAAAGACATATTTTTCTTCCTCTTACCTGACGTTCTATTTATCGATGTAGATTGGTTTAGTGTGAGATGCCGAGACATCGACCTTGGAGATGTTCGCTCTCCTTTAGACATAATGGAATTATACGGCACTTGGCCTGTGGTGCCAAAAAAGTAGATTTTAATAATTCTACGGCAGAAGTCATGACCTGTTTACTCAAGATAATCCACAGACCTTGTTGTGCTGAGTTTCATGTAGGATCTATTTTCTTTCAACCAGACTACACCCGCCAACTGTATCGCAGCAGCGAAGAAAGCGTGCATCTACACTTGACTGCTAGCTCACCTAGCATTTCTAAGCTAGCTAACATTACAGCTCAGCCGAGGAGGATGACATTAATGTTTACATCTCGCGCTGCCACAAGCCACTTGTCCATGAGTAGATGCACGCTTCCTTCTGCGGGGTGATACAGTTTGCGGGTGTAGTTTGGTAGAAATACAATAGTTTCTGGATGAAACTGCTCATAGATCAAATATGCTAATGAACAAGCAGCATAAACAAGCACCTGTGTTTCTGTGGGTTTTTTTTTTCTAGTATCCCTGGCAAGCTGAGACAGTTTGTGCTGGACCTTCACTCTGGAAAGCTACACCGAGAGTTTCACCATGGTCCTGATCCCACGGACAGTACGCCAGGACAGGTCAGACAGCAGCGTCAGCACACACTAGTATGGAGCCACTGAAGGTTGTTTTTGCTTTGTCATGTGAACACCGTTTGGTCTGACTTTAACCCTCAGGAGGAGACGGGAGGGGAAGTGGCCAGCAGCCCTCCAGAGAGCTCGTTCCAGAAGCTGGCGCCCAGTGAGACTCGCTACACCATCCTCAGCCGGGACCGCGACGAGCTGTGACCTCAACAGCCTTCCAGTGATCCTGTGACTCAATGCCATGCCCCAGGGTCAGGGAGGGGGTTAGGGTTGGGACAGGCCGCGGGACAGAACAGCAACACCCAACACCCTTACTGAAGAGAGAGATAAAGAGAAGAGGAGGAGAATGTAGAGGAAGAATGAGGAGGAAAAAAAACAACAGGAGGAGTTCAGTCCACGACACAACCATGTTGGAAAAACCTATATTTTCATAACTCTTTCACGTACAGTTTTTATTTCGGATCAAAAGGAAGGGGGGTAAAGAAGAAAACGCGTGTGGGCAGGTGTTAGGGGCATTAGGACATCAAAAGAAGTGTTTTTACATTTATTTTTTGGAGCTTGTAAATATGTTTGTGCTACATGGGAGTCTCATTGTTGGTCTAAATTAAATGCAGAGTTTTCTTTATTTTATTTCTTTCTTTTACATCACCCGGCTTTTTGTAGAGAAAAATAACAGCGCAGTTCCCTCACTCCAGTTGTCAGGTTCTTATCTGTGGGTAGTCCAGTTCAGCCTGTCTGATAGGAGAAGTTTGTTGTTTAGTCTCACTGACCTCATGGCTGCATCTCAATATGACCAACTGTAGTCTAATTCATTTGTACATTTGTAACTTATAACAATATACCTGTTTGAAGTAGCTTTATCTCCATATCTTCTCCAAACACATTCTGAAGGAACAGAAAAATACAATTTTAAATGCTTGGAAAGGGTCACATGATTTCAAACCATGGCTTGACAGAGAAGATAAAGAGACAGAGCTACTCCAGCCTATTGAGATGCACCCCTTCTCTCTCTGGTACTAAATGGTTATAGATTATGATGTCTCTTACAGTGCTTATAAAAAGTATTGCCCCCTCAGACCTTTTTATGCGTCACTGTTTTACAACACTGAATCACAGTGGATGTAATTAGGATTTTATTTTTCTCAAAAATCAACAAATATTACTGTAATGTCAAAGCGAATGAGACGTTTTGCCATGATACTAAATTCTGTGTTTAGTACGAGCCTGAAGCGGCTAAACACCAAAAACGCATCATCCCTATCATGAAGCCTGGTGGTGGCAGCATCATGCTGGGTGGAGGCTTCTCTGAAGCCGGCCCTGGGCGGCCTGTGACTGTAGAAAGTTAGATTTATGCAGCAAAGTACAGAGAAATCCTGGTGAAAACGTACAGCTATAGATTTATATCTACAACCCCAAATCTACACAGGATCAAAAAGAAGAATGTGAAATAATTAGTTTCCAGTTGTGTAAAACTGTTACAGGCCTATTGAAGTATACCTAAGGCTGTAACTGTTGCCAAAGGTGCCTATTTTAAGTATTGTCTTGAAGGACATGAAGTCTTGTGCAATCGGGTTTTGTTTTTTTGTGCCCAAGAAATCTGAACGACTTACTTTTCTGTTCAGTTGCTAAAATGCTGATTACCTCCACTACTGTAAAACATTAAAAGTCAAAGGGGGCTGGATACCTTTTTAAAGGCACAGTATTTGCCATAACACCTCTGAGTTGTGCTCCCAGAAATCAAATAGAGGAAAAAATGTTTTTGCAATGATGTACTTTAAAATGATTATGAATTTAAGAAATGGCTGTTGTTTTTGTTGTTACCTGTTGTCTAATGTGTCATCATGCTGGGGGAGAAAAAACTGCGTCCTTCCCAAAGCCGAGACAAGAGGGGAAAACCCATTCGATGAACGGTGGAAATTTACAGTCTGCCACTTTATACAACTTCTTTTAAAACTGGTTTTGTCTCTTTATATGTCTTTGAGGTTTTGGTACAAGTCCAGTTCCCTTAGATCCTCTGAGTGTGAAATAATCCAGATGCAGAAGCCAGATTAGGAGTGTGGGGAACCATTGCTACGGTTGTACTGTGCGTCCCTGCCCTTCCATAGAGGCCAACAGATGCCTGCATAGTGACATATCAGCCCACAAACAGGAGAGCAACAGGGGGGAGAGCGTGATGCCATTTCTTAACCAGTCATCTCAGAGGGGAAGAAGAGTAAAAATATGAAAAAGGTAAATTAAAAAACATTTTACAGGATACTGTGTTGTCTGATGCTTTGTATGTAAGTCTCTCTGAACTCTGTGATATTTATCAAATGAATGACATATTTGAAACGAAACATTTTATTTGACAGAAAACCAGCATCCCTATAATCAATACATGGCAGGTTGTTTCACTCCAGTCCCTGAAGTGATCTGGACAGTGGCACTTTGGCGCTTTATGTGCAGTTTTGCTCTCACACGTTGCAAAAGCAGGTCAGTATCTATAAACAGTATAATTTATGCAAACATTGAAGCATATCCACTTTAACACTTTAAATGAATGTAAAACCACATTTTTTTCCCTCCATATATCATTGTAATCATCAGTAGTGCAGCTGTTCACATTGTGACATTATTTTCTGCACAAAGGAATATTGAGGCATGATGACAATCACTGATGAAAAAGAATAATATGAAATATAAATGCTAGCTTGAGGAATAAACGGTGTCCTTATAAAAGGCATGATTTATGCTTGATACATCCGTAAGCGTAGCGAGTGTGGCAACATCCTTGCGGAAATGATAACCGAGGCTTTAGTGATGCCATTTGTACGAATGGTTGAGGTGTTAAATGAACTTAATTTATTTGATGACAGAGATTTATTTTAGTTAAGAGATGTGATGTCATACTGACACAGCGGAACTCTAAAATATGTAGTGAAAACAACTGAAAAAAGTCAGTTGTGTGTATAAACTGAGTCGGATGTCCTCACAGACAAACCATTCACACCCGAACATCAAGCTGTTATTGCAGAATTCTTTTACATGTTGACAGCAGAGCCTGGTGACATTTTATGTTGAGTCTCTTTAAGGCATCGCAACACCGCCTGAGTTCTAGTTTGTGCTTCTGATTGGTCAGGCAGAACTGGAGTCGCCGAACCAGAGCGCTTGGGTCATTTGTCCTTGTTTGACTCTGGTTCTGGTGGCGGTGCCGTCAGTTGTTTCATCTGTAGATCCACTCGCGCTTTGCGGTGTTTCTGGACCAGGTTGCCGCCTGCGAACCCAAGGGCCCCCCCTCCTAGAGCAGCAGCCACCCCTGCGACTTTGAACCCAGCCAGCAGACCGAGTGGGCCTCCTAACACACCACCCAGCAACGCCCCGGCAACCGGCAACACCATCAACTTGTAGCCAACCGCCTAGAGAGACGGGGAGAAGAGATATGTTCTAGTTTAATTTAACGTCCACATACACGTACCTTTTGAGGCATTAGCACTTTGTGGCTTCAAGCAAGTCTGCAATAGTTGGGACGTGTCGGTCCTTTCATGATCACACATCGACCCACAAACAAGCCTGCATGTGTAAATGTAAATCAACATTTCCATTTCTGCATCAAAGAGTTTTCATTATCTCCATTTAGGAGAAATCAGAGAGATGTGGCCTTTGTGTTATTTCGGCTGTTATCATCAGAGTGGAAGGTGCTCTTTGCTGATGACAATTAATGACACACACACACACACACACACACACACACACACACACACACACACACACACACACACACACACACACACACACACACACACACACACACACACACACACACACACACACACACGGGACACACACTTGATTAACACTTCACTATTAAATTAATCTAGTTCAAAAGCGAGCATTGCTTGTCCCCCCATCCCTGTGGCAGTTGAGGGAATTTTAATTTCATCTGAGCTGAGTTAAAAGGACTCTGGGCACAGGTTGTAGAGGATGTTAGAAGTGTGTGTGTGTGTGTGTGTGTGTGTGTGTGTGTGTGTGTGTGTGTGTGTGTGTGTGTGTGTGTGTGTGTGTGTGTGTGTGTGTGTGTGTGTGTGTGTGTGTGTGTGTGTGTGTGTGTGTGTGTGTGTGTGTGTGTGTGTGTGTGTGTATAATGCTGTTTGACCTGATGACAGATTATAAGCTTTCAAACACATTAAAACATCTGACACCCCTGTCATCTGCTTTATCTCTCCACACCCCTCCCCGTCTAATGTGCAGCCCACTACATCTACCAGAAACCTTACAGAGAGGGCAACATTTGTTCGCGCCACCAATTGGGTGAATTCAATTTAAAATAATAATTTCAAAGGAATATTTAATTATTTGTAGCATTTATTTCATAAATGTTGGGACTGAAGTTCAAACAGTTAAAGAGTTGTTGCAAAAAAGCTTTTCTCACTTACCTTTTATTGGTATCCAGCTATGCAATTTTGGTTTTATTGGCTTATATTGATATGTCATGCTGAAATTCCTGCTGCCTTCTAAAGACAATGCAGGTGAATGGAATGATGCCCACACCATTTCATTTAGGACGAAACCTAATGTTATTAAATTACATTACTTTAGCAGATGGTTTTATCCTAAGTTTTGGTTGGTTTTATTTCAGTGTGTATTGATGCTCATGGACACCGTGGACAGTTGGACGGTTAGAAAATGTCACAAACCTGGGTAGAAATCTGTTTGCACTTGTGTTTGTGTGTGCGTGTGTTGTAGATGAACAAAAACAGGTGATTCATTCTGAGTATTACAGACAAAAAGTTCAACATTTCAAGTACGTAATATGTGTGAAGGAGGGCACTGAGTTGTCCTTCGGAGTAACACTCAGAGTGTTGTGTACTGAATTGATTTTGGAAGGCCGAATGCTGCTCCTGAAAAACTATTAAACAGTCATTCAAACCCCTCCTTAATGCTACACACACACACACACACACACACACACACACACACACACAAACGCACAGGCCCTCTCTTGTCACCCCTCTCATTCTACCTCTCTATCACTCCTCCGCTCCTCTCGATCCCTCTCCTCTCTCTATTTCCTTAATTGCAGCTTTCCTCCCTATTCGAATGGATCAATAGGGACAAATGCTGTGGAATGGCTGGGAGGCAAAGTGCCATCGATCTCCCCATCTCCCAAACACTACACAAACACACACATACACACACATGCATCAGATCATCAGGACACACACAATCGCAAACGCACACACACACACATGGATACACACCTTCCCCAGGCTCCTGGTCCCCTCCTCCACGTTGGCAGCGGCTGTGTTGACGTTGTCCTCTATGCTGTCAATCTTCTCCTGCTGGGACTGATGCACACACACAAACACATATTAACACACACACTCCAGTGAGCACATTCACCTACAGATACACACACATGTGACAAAGAGCTACCACCTGTTGTGTATTAAGTTTTCTTTTATCTCTCCAAATTCTGCTCTCCAGCACAAGTTAACACAGGAAGGGCGTGAAGTGTGTGTGTGTGTGTGTGTGTGTGTGTGTGTGTGTGTGTGTGTGTGTGTGTGTGTGTGTGTGTGTGTGTGTGTGTGTGTGTGTGTGTGTGTGTGTGTGTGTGTGTGTGTGTGTGTGTGTGTGTGTACGTTGTAGGTTTATTCAAAGGAGATTTCACTGGGGGTGGGGTCATGTTGAGTGTGTGCGTGTGTGTGTGTGGTATTGTGTAGATCTCATGAAATATTCAGAGAGGCAGCTGTCTCTCTCCATGTGAGGGCTGGATGGACACAGTGACCAGACAACAACTAGAGCACTTTTCTGCTCCTCCTCCTCTTCCTCACCTTTTCTCCCTCTTTCACATCCTCGCTAAAAGTTATTCTACAGATTCAGCTTGGTTTGTCTTTACAAGCTCCCTGTTTCTTTGCAATGGTTTCAAAGACGTTAAACCGGTTCTGACTGAAATGGTTAGTTTAACCCCTCACTACTCAGATTCACCGATTAGATCTTCTTCTTCTCTCTCATTTTCTGTCCTGATTCTTTCTCCCTTAAAAGCATCAGTGTCACCAAGATGATAATCGAGCTGTAACTAACAATTATTTTCATTATTAATTCATCTGCTGATCATGTTCTTGATAAAACAGTGAAACATTCCCATTTTAATTTCCCTAAGTCCAAGGAGCCATCTTCACATGTTTTGTTTTCTTTGGCCTACAGACCAAACCTGGAGACATTCAGTTTGCTATTATATGAAACAGGACAAAGCAGTCAATTCCCCCGTTTGAGTCAAAAAAATGACTAAAGCAGGGAGCCCCCGTGGCTTGAGGGTGAGGAATGTCCCGTTTGGAGTTCGGTCAGGTACCTTTACTGCACCTCACCCTCCTTCGTTTCCTGTTATTATCTAATAAAGATATATCTAATAAAAAATTATAATAATAGAAAAAAGAAAGAAGATGACAATCACAACCTTTTCGGATTTATTTTCCTTCCAATAATGTGGTCACACATTTTGAATATGTTGGAAATTAAGAGAACATGTGAAAATTAAAGTATATTCTTGACTTCGAAAACACTAGATGGCAAAATGGTCTCATTCAAAGGTCCATTCTATGGCTCGAAAAAGGGTACATTTTAACACCTACAAATCCATGACAACTGGACATACTCACATCTCATGAGGAAAATTTTATAATTTGATTTTTATTTAAGCACCATTAAATTGACCCTGGCAAGAATCTATTAAGAATTTTTTATTTGTCAAATTATTTTATCTAATATTACCTCATGATCTCATGGACTTCTAATATGAAGTCTACAAACTGTCAAATTAAATAATTTTCCATGATGGAAGTTGGTGCTAAAATAATATTTTGATTAATTGATGTGTGCTTGTACGAATCTATTCCAGTTTTGGTAAAACTTTATTCATCTAGGAAAAAAAAAAATATATATATATATATGTTTTGCTTAATTGTTTTTGTTTTTATATTTTAATATCCTCTGTTTTGCAAGCTATAGTAATTTATTCCAATATATTGAAAGAATTAGGATTTCTTTCAAGCCTCTTATCAAATTGAATAAGCAATTGTAATTTATTACATTTTTAAGACTGTATTTGTCAGTTTTATACAGTACAACTGCAAGCTAAGCACATAACTGTGCGGTCCTAGAAGACACACAAAGAAAAAAAACATACAGGTAGGACACAGACACCGGAACAGCCACTAACATGACGCATGTACAGACACAACCACACACTCACATTCAGTATTTCCACTGTGGCTGAGAGCTGGAATATTACTCCCCTAACGGCGTCTTTCACCCTTGAGACACCACAACAACATGTCTATGCTCTTTCTGCCCCCCCACCCCTCCTCCCCCCGCGCCTCTGTCTGTTTTTTTGTTTTTTTACCCTAACTACATCTTCACTCTCTGTCTCTTTCTCTTTCACTGTTAATCTCTCTTTCGCTCGGCCTCCCTGCTTCCCTTTCTCTATCCCTCTGGATAGAGTGATAATCTGAGCCGTCTGTTCTCCACCTGCTCCGATGTATCCATTGTTCCCCACCTCTCCCCCTGTGGACAACCCGGTGTCCTCCCCCAAATCCTCCCTCTCACCATCGTCTACTTCTCAATCTCTCCTCCTGCCTTGGTGAAGGGCCTCTGGGGCCCCAGCGGTAGTCCTGAGCCGATCTGTGTAACCTCCTCTCAGAGGAGCTTTACCAGGCAACACAAGCACACACAGGTCAAATACGCACCACTTCCTAGAAACGCTATAGGCAAACTGCCTCTGCCACATTGTTTTTCTTTCACAGGGGTAGCTGTGCACACATGTAGATAGAGAAAACACGAATGTAACAGCCAGGAAGTACACAGTAGAGTTGTGTGTTCGTACTCACATGGACGAGCAGAGAGAACTCCGTCACCAAACCACTCAGTTCCTTCAGATCCTGAGAGAGAAAAAATCACCTCATTTATTTCGTTGTGATGCTTATCACACAAATCTACAGCTGCAGCACGTCCAAGCTGTCAGTGTCTTGGATTGACAGTCACATTAAGTAATGAACGTTAATATTCGTGTGTATTGTATGTATCACAGTAGAGCAAGTAAGAGGGGTCAGCGGCATTAGATTAGATGATCTTGTAATTACCATGAATAATCCACGTAACCATAGCAACGTTTAGTACAGCCAAAGGATGAAAACTACTTTCTTGTACTTTGTGTTTAGTGCTTTGGTTTTAGTTCAACCTTTTTCACAAAAAACCTTTTAAAATCTCACAGCAAGAAAAGCACAATTTTAGATAATGTGAATGATGGCTGAATTCCATTTAGCTGCTTTGGTTTCAGGGTTATTGTGCATGCTGGCTTACATAACTTTCAGTATTCTACAGCTGTTGTTTAAGAAACCCTTCTTTCTATGCATATCCTTTACCTATTTTTAAAAGGTGAAATATTTTCAATGGCAGCTATTAGTTACTATGACAAAGCCCAAATAGATAGAAAAAGTGTAAATAAAAAAACCAACCAACCAAACAAACACAGTTAAGAATCATCAATATTGCAAAATATCAGATTTGCTACTTTTAGTCAAGATTTCAGGGCATAGTTTTGCTGTTTACTACAGTTAAACATTTCATGATGCTTAAAGTTCTATTTGTTTGCATACCCAGAAAACACGCACACCTCAAACTCATGTATCAAAGCCCTCATACCTCTTCCAGGTTGTCCCAGGACTCAGCTGCACTCTCATCCGCGGGGATTTCTGGAAGATATAGCTGAATTTGCCTGCTAAACACTGGCTGCTCGCACATATTGTCATCAGCGTGGCAACTGCTGGACACACAGCTGGATGGCTGAGCGGCAGGTGGTGTTGCTGGCGCAGGCTGAGGCACGGGGTTAGAGTGCAAAAGCAGGAAGTCTCGTGCGGCGGCTGACGCCCGATCTCTGACTGGCCTGACAAGCGCTTCCAGAGCGTCAGCGTCTTCGGCACGAACCCGTGAGCACAGCTTCTCCATCTCTCTGACATTAGCTCTCAACTGCTGCAGTGAGACAGAAGAGAAGCAGTGGGATGTCTGAACATTTTCGGAGAGGGACAGAAAAAGAATGAATAAATATGTACCGTACTGGGAAGCTTGACTTGATTAAAGCACACTGACAGACCAGGGACAAGAAAACCTATGGTAACATCTAGCACTCACTGCAATAACACACAAGATACTGATGAGTCAAGACACACAAGTTAAAAAAGCCGTCCAAATAATATTCATTTATGCAACCACATCAAAATACAAGTAAACAATTCATACAGGAAGAAATAATATATAAATCATCCTTAACTATAAAATGAATAAACAATTCAAAACATAACTTTTAAATCTTCAGAAAATAATAATAGTTCTTGTTCATTTTGCCAGTTGCACCAGTTGGAAAGAAGTGCTCATGCTGAAAGGATCAGCATCCCAATAAACTGTTCAAGTGGTGGGAAATGCGTGTGCGTGTGTTAGGGTGTGGACTTAATAGGGTTCAGATATGAGGCGGGGGACCACAAGGCCCGTCATCCCACCGTGCCCCGAGGGTGACAGGAGGATTACACCCCAGCCATCAGGCCTCCAGGTCGCAGCCCGACCGGGGCTCAGGGGGTCAACACGCTGCCGATAACACATTCTGCTAATTACACAACATGAATAAACATACATGCATACACTCGTCCTTGTGTGCATAAAACTGAAAAACACACTAATTAACACAGAGACAGTCAGGGCAGACACCTGTCAGCCTGCAAATTAACCGTGAGTGTACGAGGCTCAAACACACGGACAGACCAACAAAACACATCCTCAGTAGTGGATATTCTATCTATCTATGCTATGGAATATAAGCACACATGCACACACATCTGAGGCAGAGTAGACTAACCCCTACTCTGGATTAACACCATGAAGACATGGTAAAGCACTCTGTGTGTGTCCCTGGAGTTTGCAGGGTAATGGTGAGAGGATGGGTTGTGCCTGTTTGGAGTTATTTCACCTTCTGAGACATGGTGGCTTCCAGGCAACAACATCCTCTGAGACATTTCACACCCACCATGTGAACAAGGCCGCAAATACTTACACACACACAAGGGATGGTCCATTTGAGGTTTGGAAACAGCTCTTTTCTTGCCCTGATTTTTAAGAGTGAATTTCTATACAGAAAGTAAATTTAGTTATTAACAACCGATTCAGTCTTTTTATGTATTTCATATGTATGTATATGTTTTTTCTGGCAAGCTAGTTCTATATTAACGGATTTGACTGATTTATTCTGTTGCCTTCAACCACATCTTGCCCTCCTCATCAAATCGAGTGGCTCAGTTGTCATGGCGATGGTTTTAGTTGTTATCATGTGACTTTAGAGGGGAGTTCTGTTCACATAATAAGAAGGGGTCATATGTGGGGGAACAGCAAGTACTTTGGAGCTTGTGTTGAGTGAGAATGTTGAGATGTTTTTTTTCAAACTGCTGTTTTTCTGATGATCCAAAACAAAGCAATATTTACTTTGATCATTATGGTGTGGCAGGGTTCTGTTTCTCTCGTCATGCATCAGTTCAAGAAGACTGTAAAACATTGGACAGTCCTCTCCTTAACTGGATAAAGACACCACTCTGTGTTTTGCCACTAGTTTTCACTTTAGATCTTCAAACTGGAAAACTGACCACCACAAATCAGGAAATGCCAAGTTTCTCCAGAACTGAGCTCCTAAGTTTCCAGACAATTTAAGACAAAAATGTACTATACAGTTGCAGGATCATGCTTGTTCAGGAATTCTGAGAGACATTGAGTCAAATCATCATCCAATCAATGCTGACTTTCACATGTCTACCAAGCTCTGACTTAATATAACACACAAACAAAGATGCTTTAGTTTACAGAGTGTTATCTTATACCTGAACAGTTCTGCTGGCATTGATATGTTCCAGATGAAGCCGGTCCCATTGCTGGCTTTGTTGGTACTGTGAAAATGAAGGAAAAACTATCTGTTATCCATCTGTGGACCGCTATTAAGAGTGTGGATGTGAGAGTGCGATCATGTGTCCGGCCAGATTTAAGCTGTCACCTTCAGTATGTTGTTGTGGTGTTTCTGCAGCCTCTCCAGGTCCGTGGGTAGAGCAACTTTAATGAACTTGTGGATCGGTGCCTCCAGGCGCCTCAGTGTCAGCTTGTTGCCTTCCTCTGCCATGTGTCCTGCTGCCTGCCCACAGCCAACACCTCTTTGTAACTTAGACACTGCACCTGCTCAGCTTTATCTCACTGCCCCCGCAGACACTGTAAAAACCAGCAGAGTATGATTTTAATAAATACGTAAATCAAATGAATAAACTATGTGACACATGCGAGTATGCCCACACATCTAAAATTGGCACCTCCTTAAGACTAATCCTTTCTTTCTTGCCAACATCCGTCAGTGAAAAGAGTAACTGAAGTATAACTTGCATGATACACTGACAGTATAAATTCAATGCAGAAACATAACTGGGGAACTGTAACTCACAACTGTCAATCAGTTTATTGAAAATAGTTGACAGATTTATCAATAATGGTAATAATAAAATATAATCTTTTGTTGCAACCATAGACCACAAAACACTGTGTCATGTAAATGTTTATAATAGTGATTTATGATAAACCTGCTGTTTAGTCAGTGAGGGTTAATTGATGTATATTAGAAGCTGATACCAATATCTACTAAGCTTTTCAGGCAATCTTTTCCTAAGGTTATTGTGAACCCCACTATATTGTTCTGTTGTTGATGTCACAAGTAGGAAACAGGTAACTTAAGTGTGAGATAACTGGAAATATTTCCTCAGGTTTTCTTTTTAACACCTGGTTTGAAACTTTCACACATACAGTTTGGCAACAGCTGGCAACGTTATGTTAAAGCCTTATTACATTTAGCTAACACACTGATTGAGCCAGACAAGCTTGAAACACCAGTCTGACGACGACTGTCAGCCAGATAAACGAATCTGAAAGTGCATACGGCGACACTTACCACTGAAAATATCACTCGAGGATGTAATTTATATTCCTAAAAGACTGTTATGATCCTCTATGTTGTTGATTCAATTATCGATGTGCCACATTTGCAAATTTTCCGCAATGATTTCGTGTTTTTCTGACACATTTGTTGTTTGTAAACAACTCTCTTCCCAGTGCGTCTACGAATAGGTTCCGACCTCAACCAGCACCCACAGCACATTGTGTTCCTCCTCACTGTTCTCCGTGACTGTCCCACCTACAACAAGTCGGTGAATTATTGCCGAAATAAAGAAAGTGTGTATTCTCTTATTGATTATATTTGATCGTGTTGTTTTGAATTAGGAAGGTGCAGCATTTTAAATAAATAAATCGAGGTCTGGAATCACTATAAACTCCTTGGACAGTGTTCTACATCATAATTACAACATTTTCATCATAATGAAGGGAGTTTAAGTTACAGGGGGAAAAAAAGAAAGTTTCTTAGACAAAATTCCCCAGATCCTGGCTACAGCTATGCTGTGGGGTAAAAGGTAGTTCTTTAAATGACTGTAGGGTTACTATGTGTGGCAACATAAATTATAATGTGTGACCTTCAAAATGTGACACAATTACTCATGACAATCAGAGTCACATTTCAAAATTCACATTTATATCATAAAGTCCATTCAGATCACAGCTCCAGACCCAACATCACTGAATAACACAGATCTGTTGTAATTAACGGATAAAGGTTACAGGACAGTGATGGGTGATTTTATTTCATTTTAAGTATTAGCAAAAGTTTTTTATTGATTGCCATTTCCATTTAGCTTTTCACAGTTGATAGCACCAATCCTGTGGAAATAAACATTAAGTGTGATGTTTTTGTCTGTGTTCTGTTTGGGAGAAAGACGGAGAGAGAGAATTGGGGTTCCCCCTCCACTGTTCTGAGATCAGCCTTTTTGAGTGGGTCTATTGCATGTTTCCACTGCTCTTCTCCGGTACCTTTTACCTTTGACATTTAAGCCAACCCCCCACACACTCTTCCCTCAGCGGTTGCTCCATGCAAGGGGCCACAGTAAAAACCCACAGTACCCATCTACAGGGGATTTCCCTGGTGTCATACACAGGTTGTGCATGCGTGTGTTCGTGTATTTGTGTGTCTGTCTGTCCACTTCCAGGGGACTCCCAGAGTCACAGACTGAGGGGAAAGAACAATGCTGACAGTGAAAGTCTAAATAGCACATCATCAAAAATGTTTTGATACATGTGTTTGCCCTTGTGTGTGGGTGTCAGTGTGTGTGTGTGTGTGTGTGTGTGTGTGTGTGTGTGTGTGTGTGTGTGTGTGTGTGTGTGTGTGTCTGTGAGGCTCAGGAGGACTCAGGTGCCATTCGTTTCAGTCTAATCCAGGAAGTTTGACAGCAGGAGAGAAGGCCAGCAGGGAGCTCCGTTCACTTCTTACCTCCTGCATCTTACTGTTTTTGTGATCGGCACATCCTGATGGCTCAGTGGATATGGACCTTTTTCACAGCGGACATCTTGACTTGCAGGAAAAGCACAGGTGTTACTAACATTAAAGGTGCCTTTGCTTTATTCAAGTGTTCCATCGAGCCGTGACAGTGTGACAGTGAGCCAGCATGCACAAAACCAGGACCCTGTAACTGAAGCACCTAAATGGAATTCAGTCGTCATTCATATTATTGTTTACACCACATATCCTCTATGAAAAGGACCCATTCAGATCACAACCTACTGTATGTTTTTATAAACCTGCAGGTCTCTTTTCACATGAACACATTTTGATATCATCAGTCGTAAAGGGGTCATTTTACATTTCTAAATGGATTAGGATAAAAGTTGCATTTGTGTGTGCATGTGCATATGTATTTGTGTGTGTGTGTGTGTGTGTGTGTGTGTGTGTGTATGTTCTAATGGGACCTCTAATTAAGACTCTGGGGGTATCTGCTATCTGTCAGAACTGATCGATTGGCCACAAGACTGACAGCTCACTGTGTGTATGTGTTTCTGTGTGCTCACTTGCAAGCTTGAGCGTGTGTTTCAAGCTTCAAGCAAAGCTCTCGGCTTCGTGCTTGTGTTTATTTACTTGTCACTCAGAGATGTCGCCATCGTAGATATAGGATATTCATTTGCACACACACAGCACACAAGTGCACACAACCACACTCACACCACTGCATAACTAGTGTGGATGGTCTTTTTGTGCTTGCTGAGTAAAAACACATAGACTTCACGATTCAAGACAGGAGCGACAGATTCTTGTCGGACACGAAACACAGACAAATAATGTTTGAGTGTGCTTCCTGCTTGTTATTTAAAAGCGTTTAAGGTTTTTAGTTCCTAAAAATTCTAGAATTGTATTTATTAGGTAGGGAAAAATTAGGTAGGGACAAATGTCTTGGGAAATGTATGTTTTGTGGTGTCACATCATAGATTTGAAGTGGAGCAAGACAAAAATGGTGCACCACACACTTGAATACTCACTCTGAACTTTACTCTGGTGCCCCCCCCCCCCACCCCAGAGTTAGAGGAGCTGTTCACAATTTCACTACCACAGTTACTATCAATCACCTGGCTGTCTGAGAGACAAAGTGTGTGTGTGTGTGTGTGTGTGTGTGTGTGTGTGTGTGTGTGTGTGTGTGTGTGTGTGTGTGTGTGTGTGTGTGTGTGTGTGTGTTAGTTCTGGTGCTGTTGCACAGGAGGACGAGTGAGTGATGGCAGTGACAGTATAGATGGCATGTGCTGGGAAATGTCACCGTGGCGATCGATGGTGTTTAACGAGGCTGGAGGCTGATCTGGACCTCATGCTAACATGAAGCTGTCCCCGCTTCCCTCTTCCTCCCCCTTCTCACTCTCCTAATCCCCCTCTACTCTCTGTGAAAGCCCAAGGGTCCCTTGGGGGAGAGGCAGGCCTTTTACCTGTCAAGAGGCTTTTGTGTCTGACCAGACAGACACTCGTATTCAGAATACAATCAGCTCAATTTTGGCCTTTTGTTTACTTTTAAAAAGTCTTGAAACACTTCCATGTTTGCATTTTTTTTGCATTTTGTGTGAAAGTCATATGATTAAATACAAAATCAAAACACAGGACGCAGTCAGGCAGAATAATCAGAACTAGTTTATGATTTCAAAGTGCTGAACAGAAAATCCAGTGAACCAAAGAGAAAGAAAAAAAATAATCAAACAGGAAACTCAAACCAAAGAGGGACATTGAAAAACAGCAACTTTTTTTCTTTTTTGTTTCTCTTCTTCAAAAACAATGCACAACTCGTACCACAATATTTGAAAAAGCTAAAAACACTTCAAAATATTAGTTTTGTATATATATATATATTTATATTTATATCTATATAATTTGCTTTTTTCATATTTCAAACTGCTGCCGTGAGTGTGAGTGGGTGGTGGAGGCCCTGGGAGATCCCCATAGAGCCACAGTCTGAGACACAAACACAGGTCGAGCCGTTTTGACAGGCTATGGCAGCTCTTGACAGCTTATAACACACCATGCATATGATCCTGGCTTCTCTAAGCGTACACACAAAGACAGTATGCAACCATGTCCTCCACACTCTCACACGGCCTCCACAATAGAAACAAATAGAAAAAGGGCATGACTGCGGAATGTTTCACCCTTGGACATACAGCTATCTGTCGAGCACCCTCCTCTTCCCGACTCCCCCCGTCCTCCAGGGAAGCAGGTAGGGTGTGTGTCTGTGCTTCTAGCCCTTGTCGGGGTGTAAGTGCTTCAAAAGCCAATAATTTCTGTCCATGTTCATTGTCCATACTTCTACTCGACCTATGATTTAAAAATGAGTTAATTAAAAAAAACATACTAGAGCAAGTTCAAGTCTGGGTGACTCAGTCATCAATCGTTAGTGCACAGTATCTCCTCTGCTGTCTAAAGCCAGGCATGGACTGTCTCTCTTTCGTTCAGCTACTGACAGTAGAGGACAAGTATTTGTATTAAAATAATTTAGAGTTTGAAATTAAACCATTACTTCTCCACCTCTTTGTTTTGTGGTGAGATAGCACTTAAGAAATTGCACTTGGAATCAAGAGCCCAACTCAACAGCCACTTCCTTGTGTTTATGAAATATCTGTGTCTACGCTTACGCTGTCTGACCTCTGACATTTCAGCACATTTTCAGTATGAAAACGCCCCCTTCCTTCTTTCAGCAGGAGGATGTAGAACACACAGCGACTTGTGTTTCACTGGGACATCTTCAGCTATGAAAACATTCGAACACAGTGACACCACCCGTTCGATATCTACTAAAAGAAGTAATCATACTGGATGAGTCACGCCAAAACACAGATAAACAGTACTCATAAACCTTCTTTCTTTTTTTGCTGGATGAGTTTCCAACCAGACGGCGAGAGGACAGTAAAAAGTCATTTTTCTGTTGTCCATCTCAGCCTTGTCATCCTCCCCCACATGAGAAAAACAGGAGGATCAAATAAAAAGTGGTAAAGCATTTGAGTAATTGTCTTTAAATCTGGTGAAAAGTGTTAAGTTGGTTGTCTTGTTGAGTGAAAAGCATTTGATTGGCTCTCTGCTCTGCATCAGTCAGAGTGGAGTGAGAGTCTCTCTGAATGTGTGTGCGTGCTTCTTGAGGGGTGGGGGGCCTGAACAGAACGTGACGTGGGTTATTTCTCCGTGTGATCAGCCCGGCCGTCAGTAGGGCAGAGTGTCCAGGAACCTGTCAATCAAAGGAGGGGGCTGTACCAGGTCCTCCAGCTTCAGGTAGAAGATTCGTTGAAGGCCCTGGGTCCTCTGAGAACGGAGCTCCGCCCTTAAACCCAGAATACGACTCAGAGGGGGCGCGGCCTTGGATGAGGAGGAAGCAAGGCTGCCACCCAGGTGGTCTCTGAGACAACATATCACTCTGTTCTGCAGCTCCTCAACCCGCTTTGAGTCCTTCAGACCTGGGACTTGCTCTGTTGATGGACAGACAGAGACATTAGGAAAAGAACACCTTAATTAGCAAAAATTGCATCCGTTGAAAAAAAAAAACAATCATACATCTGAGCTCATTAGGCTGACAGAGCGTTAGCTACATCTTCTTTTATATTGAATTCCACCTCATTAGCCGGTATAGCTAATGTGCTTAACAGGCCTTAACTTATCTCACTCACTACGGATCAATACGAAGGCTAACCTAATAAGCCCCCTGTACACTGTGTACACACACACCAACACTCACACACATAGACACCATATATATATATATATATATATATATATATAGCCAATTCAAACATTTGAACACACACAAACACACAAGTTATCCCTGCAATTTAAGACATTGACAGAAACAAAAGTGCTCAACAATTAGCTGATTATTCGGCCCTGTGAGCAGCCAAATGAAATTAGAAACACACTCGCACACACACACACACACACACACTGCTGCCCATAGCAACTCCTGTGGCACCCGTACCCGGCTTAATGTGACACTAACTCATTCTGCAGAGAACAGGGTGTCCAGCCCCCAAACACACACACACACACACACACACACACACACACACACACACACACACACACACACACACACACACACACACACACACACACACACACACACACACACACACACACACACACACACACACACAAGCCAGTCTGCAGGGAGGCTGTCACTAAGACCAGCCTCACTTTGAGGTATCCATTATCTGAAGCTTATTTATTGTTTGTTTATGTGACTCTTTTGTTTGTTCTGTGTTTGCTGCCACAGAGTCACTCCAGCCTTCCTTTCACAGCAGCTTTCAGACCTCTCACACACTCTCGCTTCCCTCTCTTTCCCTATCCATTCTTTCTCTATGTAGCAAACTCCCGGGGAGGGATCGATGACTGCCTTTCTGCAGAGGCCACTCTGAAGCGGTCGATCGCCTGGTGGCTCTGGCGGCTCTGTCGTGGCAGTGCACTGTGTGCTTTACCGAGGTGGCAGAGAGCCACTGAGAACAGCGCAGACGCCATTCCAGAGCTGTGCTCCACGGTGGGCTGGTCGATCAGGCACAGAGTTAAGTGCTCCCCCAGAGAGTGAGGATGGGGTTGGAGGGCTTAGACGGAGGAAGAGAAGGTGGAGGAAGAGGAGGAGGTGGCGGGGGCAGGGTGAGGTAAGGAAGATGAGCGTAGGGGGGAGGGGTGTTTTACCCATTACACACTTATATATATGGTGTCTGACTCTGCAGTGAAAGTGTAGAAAAATTAAATGTGAACACTTAATTGCAGAGGCCTCCTCTGTCACCTTTGGCTACATTTGCAATTGACTATTTTAAATGTACTTTACTGATCACTAAATTCTTGTCTCTTCTGTCGTCTTCAGACGTGTGCCTGCAGAATGAGCTTTGACTATCCCTCCATTTATCACACATGCACTCTGATTAGAGGGCCAGGTGTGTGGCAGGTGCAGCAGGTGCTCCCGGGTATCGGGTTCTTGTTTCAGGCAGAGATGTGTTAGAACAAGCATTGCACATGTGTGTCTTTGAGCGTATGTGTGACGTTAGTGGATGTATCCACCTGATCACTGTCACTTTCAATCACCCACAGGCAAAGCTCTGGATAAAGGAAAGGTGTGTGTGGATTTGTATCCATATATTTAAGAATGAGCAGCTTGTATGAATGTATGTATGATGTTTGTTTGTGGAACATGGAGAGGGGCAGCTGACTTTGAAAACAGGCTGCTTTTTTTGTCAACCTCATTTCTGCTGCATCTTTTTCTATTTAATTTGCTCCTGATGGTGATTTTGGGTTTTGAAAGTCACTGGCTTGTGTTTTTACCTGTGAGCAGTACGAGGGCGGCCAGGGAGGCGAAGGCGGAGGCGTCCAAGTTTAGGCTCTGGAGATGGGTGGAGAAGTCCCGGATGGAGTCCAGCCACTCTCCAAACCCACGAAGACACTGGAACCTGTGCAGCACCAAGCCATTACAGAACACTAGTTTATCCTCTGACAGCATCGACCTGAGACACAGAGTGGAAAAAGCAGATGAAGAGATCTGGTTAGATCTCTTTTCCAATTAAACGCTGCATTTTCCCTCATGTATTGTAAATATGGCTTGAGATACTGGGGCAAGGAAACAATTACAATAAACGATGAGAAAACCTGGCAGTATGCGCACTCACACACAAACGGGACACACATCAAACACAGGCATGCAGCTGATTAAGTTGTGCTTTCCAAATTATAGCATTTTAAAACATTCCTGTGTTTCCTTCTGGCAGGGTGGGGTGAGGGGGTTAGGGCAGAGGGCTGTGTGTGTGTGTATTTGTAGATAGGTAAACTGCTTTGGCTTTAATGTGCCCGGTTTGTGGTGTGCAGTGGAAACACAAAGCCTTAATGAGGAAATGAAAAGGCTTCTCAGGCGTACTTAGCCATCAGTTACTCACGACACACAACATCCCACTCCTTTACCATCGAGCAGAGAGGGAAAGAGTACAAGCAGTGAATGAGGGAGGCCTATGACTAGCCTTTATTAGTGCCTAAATGAAGAGAGTGGCTTTCTTCAGAGAGCCAGAAAAGTGTTTTGTTGGAAGATCTCACGAAAACAGGACAAGAGCAGAAAGTGTGTGCTTGGAAAACAGCTGATAGATGAGAGAAAAAAAGACTGAAAGACAGGGGGGATGGGGGGAAAGAGGGGAAGCCTCAAATTACAACCCGCATATAAACATTGGTTTAGTAGTTATGAGAAGCGGACAAAATACCATTTATGTCTAATTATCCTTACTGCAGTTTAAAAAAGGGACTCCACCCACCCTCAGCAGAACACATGCACACAGATGCTCTTGAACATCGGCAGTTTAGTCAATCATACAGTCAAAAATACACACAATAAGATCAGAACTAGTAGTAAGGGCCAAAATGTTCACCCATGACCTGTGGAGAGGGGAGGGAGAGGGGAGAAACAACTCAGAGTAAAGGGGAGAATTTGAACAAGAAGAAGGGAGGGATGCAGGTGTTGGGAGAGATTTTAAGTGACAGAATGGGAGATGCTCATCACCTGTTGCTTAGGAAAGAAGCTGAATTTCTTGACCTCTGATTACGTTTTTTATGGTATTGGTCGTAGTATTTTGACCCCTGGAACTTCGTCAAATCCTTTAAATTCCCCCTTAAATGGCTTGTCTAATGCAAACTATAGAGTCTAAAAGTGATGGTGTATTTCTGATCTGCCCATTACATTAGTGGTTTTAAATTATCCAAATGGTTGCATCATTATTATTGTTATTGTAATAGTACAAATTTCCATCAGGTTTTGCATAAATAATGTGCATATTTGGAATTTCTTAAAATGGTTTTGTGTTTGTGAAACAGGCTTTTTGACCAAAAAAAAAATGATGAATTGACAGATAGATGTTGGCAAGGTAGAATATATTTTAATCTTTTACTACAAATTATTAAATTATGTTAAGTATCATAAACTGTGGAATACAATAGAATATGATGCCAACTCCCTATAAATGTGTGTTTAGTCCATGCTGATACGGTCATAATTGCCCTGATTAAGTAAATCCCCCTCTGGTACACTGAGCTACTACCAAGAGTTACTAAATACTATTTGAACTGCTAGTAGCACATGAGCAATATTACGCAGACGGGCTGGCAAACAAGCAGCCAGGCAGATGCACACAAACACACACACACACACACACACACACACACACACACACACACACACACACACACACACACACACACACACACACACACACACACACACGCACACACTCACACACACACAGCTGGATGTCTTCCACACATTCCACTCACTCCTGACTACACTGTCACCACGGTAATCAACCAATAACCACAGAAACTGTTTGGTAACGGGGTGCTTACGGCAATGCCGACCCAGAAAAGTGGAGCAAATTTACTCTACACACACCGAGCACACACGCACACGCACACACACTCACACTCACACTCACACACACTCACAAGCCTAGAGACATACGCTTGCGCGGGGGTCTGCAAGGCATCTGAGTTCAGCACAGGGTCAATGTAAGGCTGCGTCAACAATGAGATGGGAGCGTGGACCGCATCCTTTGCTCTCACGGAAGACAGACAAAGTAAGACAGTGCTGTGTTTGTGTGTGTTTTCCTCTGTGCCGTGGGAGTTTGGCTGATGGGGAGATGAGCATGTGTGTGTGAGCATGTGTGTGTGTGTGTGTGTTTTTTGATAGAGGCCCCTATGAGTCCACTATTTAGCGTGAGTCAAAGTCCCAGCCTGAGCCCCCTCCTGCTGGGACTGTGATGCCACCCCCCATCCTCTACCCACCCTGCACCTGGACCTGCACTGGTAGGAGGAGAGAAAGTCGGGATTCTACATCATCAGTGTGCGTGAGTGTGTGTGAGTAAGTGTGCTTGATTGTGTGACTGTGTTGGTTTTCTGCACTAGACGACAGCGCAGACAAAGGGATGAGCTTGTAGCCCAACCCCCGTCCTCCCCATAAATTTAACCAGCCACATGCCTTACGAGAACAGGCTGGTAACCCGGGGTGATTCTGAGGCAAAGACGGGCAAAGGCCGTCATAATGGCACCACAGGTATCCACGAGCCAGACACACACATGCTCACACACACACACACACACACACACACACACACACACACACACACACACACACACACACACACACACACACACACACACACACACACACACACACACACACCACTGGACATATGAGGTAAATCAAGTCGATTCCCTTTTTTTTTATTTCAGTCAGCTGAATTGAATATGTATTTCCTTCTATAACAGCCCCTTTCAGTTTCTCAGCTGACTAGCTCTTAGATAGAATTGATCCTGTCAATTCACAGTTCACAATGTTAGCACAGTTTTAGCCCGCAGAACACACACAGAGCTCTCTGTGCGTCAGATATCAGACGAGCGGAGCGGAACTCTGTGGGTGTAGCTGCTGTCATAGCTAAAGACTCCATTCATAATTTGGTTCAAATGGCGATTACTCAGCTCCACTCCTCCTACTCTGGATATGCACTGCAGCAGCAGCACACGGCTTTGCCAGCACAGTTACACATTGTACTGTAATGGTAAAGGATATGACTGATATAACTGACTGTTCATTTCAGGACAAAGTCGTAGGTGTATTTAAAATCTTGTGGAAGAAGTTTTAGATGTGCAGATATGGATGGAGACTTACGTACGTGTTTAAGAAGTGAAAATAAATGTGCTAAAGTTGTCATCTCCAATCTTTTTGTTCTGGCACCAAACAGGCTTCCCTTTCTTACCTGTGAGCCAATCGCAGGACAAACAGTTCCAGGAAGGCAGAGTCAATGAGCAGGTTCTGATCATCACGCTGAAGCTCGGAGAACCCGGGAAGCCGTTCAGCCCAGCATCGTGTGGTCTCCATCGAGATGGTGAGCAGCCTGTAGAAGAGCTGGATGTGCTCGGCATCTGAGGAGGAGGAGGGAGGGTCGGCAGCACTGAACTGTGGAGAGAGAGAGAGAGAGATAAGGGACTGAATAAACTCATCAACAAAACAAATTTCTCACTGAAACGCATTTTCTTAGACTAAAATGAAAAAAGGGCTGTTGGGGTACCTGGCTGTAGTCGAGGTCACGGGGCGTGCAGTGGGAATAAGCCCTGAGCAGAGCAGAGAGCAAGCTGAGGGGTGGAGACGGAGGAGATGCTTCTGTCTGCAGAGGGCTCTTTGGTTTGGAAGGCAGACGGCCTCTGCGCCCCTTCAAGCTATCAGTACGAACCACTGTGAAGAAAATATGGAGAGTAGACAACAGGCAATAATGAAGGGGTTGTTCGGTTGAATCTGGTTAAATTCATGCAACATGCACAACAAGAACTTCTATTCTCTAACTGGCTCGTCATCACTATTTTATAGGGGTAGAATTATGACTGAGGCTTTTTTCTCAGGAGCTCTCCAACCTTCCCACAATCCCAACACAGGAGGCCACTAGCCAGCAGATGGCAGTGGAGCTGCTCTACGGACTGCACGTGTGTTAACGAGACAGAGAAGCGTGTTTAGGTTTGTTTGCATTCAGGAGAGCTTTTGTCTATGTGTGAAACAAGTGAGAAATGAGGACAGTGTGACTGCCACGCTTCACATCAGCAAAACATTTTGTTGTTGTGCAGCAACAGTCAGCTATATCTGATGTGATGACACAAATGGAGAGAACGTGTGAGAATGTTTTAGCACCTTTGTGTCCCTTTTAAATCTTTAAAATCATCTGGGTTGAAGAGTTTAAAAGGTGATGGGCACTTATTGGTATAATGTATATTCTACTTTGTCTCTCCACTAGAAAGAGGAAAAGTTACGGTTCCATGGATGTGTGTGATGCTGCCACAAGCCATGTCATTACCGGCCTATTAAACCCTGATTGCAGACACCATGATGATGACCATGGAACTGGAGGTCAGACTTGTGTTGCACTATGGTGTGTGTGTGTGTGTGTGTGTGTGTGTGTGTGTGTGTGTGTGTGTGTGTGTGTGTGTGTGTGTGTGTGTGTGTGTGCTTGTCTGTTCAGAAAGTGGGTTCCAGGTGGGTCACTTTGTGTCTCTTACCTTCCTTCACCATGCCGACACTCAGACACTTCTGAAAGCGGCAGTACTGGCAGCGGTTGCGTCTCCTCTTGTCCACAGGACAGTTCTTACTGGCCAGACACACATACTTGGCGTTTTTCTGCACGGTGCGCTGGAGAGAGAAGAAACAGACATTCCGATAATCAGCCTCCAAACACAATCAGGCACCTAATATTTGATTTGTTTAATTCAATTTCAGTTTTTTTCCCCTTCCCCATCAAAGAATGGAAGCAGAAGCTCGCAGGTCAGATTTTAATTACGCTCTGAAAGGCGGCGTTGACATCAGTATAATTAGATAAAATTAATTTTCCAACAAGCCTCGCCTGCAGGAGGGGCAATTTTATTAGCGCTGGAGTTGACAATGGGGACCGTGCGCGTTGCGTGCCTAGGCGGGTCCCGAGAGACTCCGGGGGGGGGGGGGGCAGCGGCCGTAAGGGCTCCGTGATCAGATTGTTTGTGAAGCTCGTGGGTCAGCTCTCGGCACCTCCGGGGCCTCGCGCCTCTCTCGATGGGCCCCGTGGGAGCTGTTTTCTCCTCGGCTGGCTCGCGCGATTATTACTGACCTTATTAAAATGAAATCAGAAACGGGCCACGTGGGGTCCGGGTGAGCTCCCGCGCGTGGGTGAAAGACAGTATTAACAGAGTAGCCTGGTGAATGCGTGTTCGCTCGGTGCTCGCGCGCACCAATGGGCTGATCCCGTGCGAATTGGAATGGAGTTAAAGACAAAGTCAACTGCTCTCAGGTAGGATGAGTGCTCTAATGACCCAATGAAGGCTCCCATCAGCAGAATCAGAGGCATGTTCACAGTTAGACACCGGCTACAGTTTCTTCATTTCGCCAATTATAGGGCAGTGTGATAATGCAGGAGAAGTGCGCAGTTTGGTATTTATTCTTAATTTAAACAAACCACATATATATATATATATATATATATATATATATATATATATATATATATATATATATATATATATATACTATCAGTGCTTGTGTAACTCTGTGGCATCCGATGAGTCTTTACAGACGTCTTTGGATACGATACGATAACAATTACACCATAATTACACCGTCATTTGCAAAGTGTTTACATTTATACTCTGTCGTGCTGTGACTCCGGTAGTCCACTCAGAGAACACAGCACCAGAACAAACTCCAAATGAAACAAACGGAACACGGAAAGTGTCGCAGCTTCTCCTCTTCTCTAACGCCTCTAAAACACATCAAAACAAATAAATCCAATTAGGAACCCCTCGCGCCACACATGCCCGTGCCCCCGGGAGACCAATAACACACCAATTATTCCATATGCTCCGGCGCGAGTGCGGAACTGGCGCGTAATGGGCGCCAGCGCCGGATGAGAGCCGTTGCCATGGCATCGCAGATCGCTCTGAATGAATCCCTCTCATCCCTTCAATGGTCAGTGACCCGTGCGCGCGGGGATAAGTTAGTTATGGTCATTAATGTTGTTTAGGGAAAATAGCATCCGTTTAGTGGGAGACCGAACTAAACATAAAGCTGCATGTCTCACATTTATTTACACCTTTACAACACAAAGTTTAAAGACACCGTCACAGCACATGTGGTCCATCAGCAAAAATCTAATTAACATGCTTGAGTTCTACTTTTTGTGTGGGATGATATTTTGAGGTTTGGATTTTAAGGGAATAGCTGATTCTTTTTTCTTCAAGCTTTGCAATAAGAGATTCTTTTTCTGCAGCGGATTGTGGGTTCATGTGAAAGTGGTGTAAACTGGTTTTACCCTGGGGGTTGGTTGAGGGGTAAGTTCTTCCCCTCAGTGACCTCAGGGCCTAATTTCTGATAAAGCTGGTTCTAATAAAAGCATGGATTTGAAATGATCAATTAAGGTTCTGATAAATTAAGCTCTCATGAGCAGGCATGTCTCCTGTCCCTCTCCACTGCTCTGTGTGTGTGTGTGTGTGTGTGTGTGTGTGTGTGTGTGTGTGTGTGTGTGTGTGTGTGTGTGTGTGTGTGTTTGTGTTTGTGGCTCTTGTGACCTTGCTTTCTAATAAGCAGCGTGGGACAAGACTGGCGTCTCAGAGCAGAGACATCACATATCAGAGCTAATACACTGTAATTTACTAGTCCCTGATAGTCAGATCAAATTATCTCAATATGGTTAGCAAATCTGTTGATCCTTCTTGTGCTCTGTACATTGCGTACCTATTTAAGCCAGCCTATAGTGTGTGTATGTGTGTGTGTGTGTGTGTGTGTGTGAGAGTGTGTTTCTGAGAGTGTGGCTTATATATTGTTCTAGTTCAATTCATCTCAGCTGTCTTGGTATTCACTCCAATGTTAGTGGCTGAATGTAACTTTGAGGGCAAGAAATGACTCATTTAAAATTTGCTTGGTATCAGAAACTGAAATTTTAGGCTGGCAATAATGTTTGTGTGGACAAGGACTTAATTCAAGTGAAACGTTGAAAAATTAGTTATTTGCACTGAAAGCACATTTTCAAACACACACGCTTACAGAAGCTCACATGCTGTGGGTGTTGAGGGGGCTGGATGGAGGCATGCAGAGGCAGATTCTTGACATGTAACGTGCTAATAGCCTGAGCTTAAATTAAAAGCCTTTAGGGACTTTGCTCCCCCTTCTCCTCCCTCTGTCGCCTCTTTCCCCTCCAATCCTCGGCTTCTTTAATCAGGGGCAATCTCTCTCTCTCTCTCTGTCTGTAGAGGAAGTCAAAGGGTGGTTTCTAGTTAAATAATTATGTGTAGGTATCTCTGAGCGGATTTTATTGTTTTCTTTATTGCAAAAAATGTACTTAACTTTTAAAATCTGATTCAAAGTAATTCCCCTACACATAGATATGTCTGTTTTTGTGTGGGTGTTTAAGTGGTTGCATTTCCTGAATTAATTCAATGTTGAACTTATATCCATTTAAGCAATAGAGTTTTGTGCATTTTGATTTTCAGTCTTCTTTCACCACTAGACTGCCACCTTTTCATGACTTGCATGCTGTGCGGGCGCTGGAAAATAATAATTATGTGCAATGAGCTGAGCTGTTCGTGTGTTTCGACTGATAAAAGCACAACTAAAGTAACTCACTAGTTAGGACAGTTGGTGCACAAAACAGGTCACCTTTTAATAGCATTATTTTGTTTCCAGCATAATGTATGTATAATACTAACAGCTGAGATCTATTTTTTAATTCCAAAAAATCTAATTCTGAATAGGTTTACTTAATTAATGTAAACCAGTGAATGGACCACATTATTCTGCCAAAAATAATAAATACAGGAAAAAAACCAACTATTTGTTTAAGAGCTAAAATTAATTCACAGTGAACATGTGCTTCAAATTGCACTAATGAAATAACAACAAATTACAGCAAGCCTCTACCATGGTTTAATGTGTAATAACCATTCAGGGATAATTAAATATAATCAGAATATTATTTTTAGGGGACAATAAAACCATGAGGATAATGGAGGTAATGTGCCTGATAATATGAATATGAAAAAAGAGCAGGTTTTGAAAGGAACGTTTCAGTTTCTGCTGTATTGTACGAACATGTTGCTGTGTGGATGTGTTGTGTGTGCATGGTTGGTTGCATCTGCATGTGTCTGCAAAGGAAACATAGTGAGGTTTGACAGGCTGTGTGGCTGCTGAGCGCTGCAGCAAGCAGACAGCCTGTGGCCTGCTGCCACCAGACGCTGCTTTCATTAATTACTAAATAAAAACAAATTGTGAAACTAATTGAAAAGAAGGATAATTCATTTCCACCTACCAGAGGCATTATTCAATTACCTCTGTGTTTGCACCCTTCTTCTTGCTGCCTCTTGTCTCATGCAGCCAATACAATGCTTAACAAGGGTGCCAGAAAATGTTATAATTAAAAAAAATGTGCAAAGAAATAACTTCAGTGACTGAAAGTGAGTTTGCTGTTATTTGAACGAGGTAGTGCACCACATTCACGTGTTGGAGAAGTTTGTTTTTATGTCTATTCCGTTTTATGACTGAAACGGGGAAAATAAAATAAAAACTGTATGACTAAAAATCGTCTCTTGTTGATGTTTAACTATGAGTTGTGTGTATGAGCACGTATGCGGTGACATAGGATGTGAGACAGCTAGCTGAGAAGTGTAAGATTGAATAATTTGACGGAGCAAATTTCAAACTGACTCATATCGTCCTTAGTAATATGTCAGTGAAATGTGGTCAATTTCGTGGCCACTGATTCACTACAAACACACTGAAAGGAAAACTTAGATTTAAAGGAGGATTCCTTTTCCACTGGACTCATAACATGGTTTGTCTGAGTGAGAGTATTTGTGTTTTTATCATCCTGTGTTCTCATGTAACACAAGCAAACACAGCAACACACACACACACACACACACAGACTATGCATACACGCAAGTTGCCCACTTGGTTGCCGGGAGAGACAGCCCCTGTGGGTGTGTTGTGCTTTCATGATGACTCTAAAGACGATTTAGAGAGTGCAGAGACGAGCGCAGAGTGGGAGCGAGGCAGACGCAATAAACATGTTTTCAAATCAAACACGTCAGTCAGTTTGCAGCTACTTCACAGATACTGGGTGATATTTTTAAGTTGGAATGTTAGCTGTGAATGTGAGTGTGTCTATCTGGTTGTGTCTGTTGGTGGGACTGAAGCCACAGAGGAACAAGAGGAGTGGGTACTTTAAATACTTTTAGAAATATAAAGAAGAAAAGTAGTAACTCCATAAATGGACATAAGCACTGTTGTAGTTTTAAGCTTAGATGAGGCCTCTTTCTTTTTTTTTAGAGCTGCACTCCTAAATTACATGCTTGCTTTTTGGGTTTTTACCTTGAAGAAGCCCTTGCAGCCCTCACAAGTGCGTACGCCGTAGTGCTGGCAGGCTGCATTGTCCCCACACACCGCACAGGTACCCTCTCCTTGGGGGCCACGGGGAGGAGGCGACGGCAGGCTGTCTCCTAGTAGTGGGCCACAGGGCCCAAGAGCCAGGGAGCGGAAGGCGAGGCTGCTGCCCCCGGCCCCGCGGTGCAGCTGGTACATGGGCTGCTCCAGGGGTGGACAGTGAGGATGGGAGACAGAGGAGGAGGAGGAGGAGGAAGAGGAGGAGGTGCGAACCAGTCCTCCACCCAGGCTCTCGTAACCGCCGACGCTGCCGCCACTGTGGGGAGGCGAGTGCTGGTAGAAGTGCTGAAAACGGGGCGACTTCAGGGGGCCCGTTTCCAGGCTGGAGCCCAGAGAGTGGGGGTGCGAAGGAGGGGCCAGGGGGTGCTCCTCCCACAGGAAGGAGGTGCCAGGCTGGGGTGGCAGGGACGGGGTTGTGGGGGTGGACGGGGGAGATTGTTTAAAGTACATGGTGGAGGAGGACATTGCCTCCAGTGGCGGAGCAGTGGGATAGCTCTCCTCCTCCTTTTTGATGGGCCTGTGTGTGGGCATCTGGTAGAGGCAGGAGGACTTGGGCTCGTAGCTCCCCTCCACAAAGACATTGAAGCTGGGTAGGGAGGTGGTGGCGGCGGCAGAGATCTCACCACCACCCAGGTCCAGCTTGGTGTAGTCAGGGGTCATGAGGTCAGAGCTGTAGCTGTCGCCCTGGTAACTGAAGGACTGGCCAGAGTAGGCTGAGCCTGGAGGGGCGGGCCCGTACTGAGCCTGCACACAGGGCATGTCTGCCAGGGAAACAGAGGACACACATAGGTTAGAGCTGCGTGGCACATCAGACTACATGTGTTAAAAAAAAGTTTTCAATCAAAAGCATTTTATGGGTGTTAGTACAGCTGTACGGCGACAACTAGCCAGTGAGGAAATTACACATTAGTTAACCACTGATTGAAACAGAAAAGCAGGACATCAAGAGGGAGATATCCCACAGAACACAATATAGGAACAGCCCTTCAGTAGATCTATGGGATGAAAGCAGACACATGCAAGGTGCTAAACAGGGTTCCAATTTTAAACAGTGCACATCTAACAATTTCTGCACAGCTTTATTGGAACAGGCAGTTGTTTTCAGCTCTTGAGGTGTCAGAGATTTCACAATGTTATACAAGTTTTCTGAATGCACCTTTCAAGGATTATGAAAATCTTTCCATTTACTGCCATTTGCTCAATTTCCTGCTTTAACACTTCTTACACCTCGCTGAATAAGTAGAAACATTTGGAGCATGCACACACACACACACACACACACACACACACACACACACACACACACACACACACACACACACACACACACACACACACACACACACACACACACACATTATCTCACAGTTAGTTCAGTTAGATGAGCTGAGGTTCATTGGTGCCCAACTCTGAGGCAAAGCTGTCAAAGCAAAGATCCAATCCACTCCACAGACTGAAATGCTGAAGTATCTGCAACCAAGGTTTGTGATGCACGTGTGTGTGGTTGTGTGGGTGGGTGTACTCTGGTTAGTCAGATGGCAAAGCAGATGAGATAACATTAAATAATAATGGAACCCCATGATGGTGCTAGATGCTTGCTGCACAACCAACACACAAATGCAAATACACACACACACACGCACACACACACACACACACACACACACACACACACACACACACACACACACACACAACACACACACACACACACAAACACACACACACACACACACATATACAAACACACACACACACACACACACACACACACACACACACACACACACACACACACACACACACACACACACACACACACACACACACACACACACACACACACACACACACACACACACACACACAGACTCAAATATTTCCTTTAACTGCAACAGACGCCAGTCGGTATGTCTTGAGTTTTTCCCCTTGATTTAATTCCGTCACAGCAGCAGGCCACCACCTCATAATTTGTGTGTGTGTGTGTGTGTGTGTGTGTGTGTGTGTGTGTGTGTGTGTGTGTGTGTGTGTGTGTGTGTGTGTGTGTGTGTGTTCGTGGACTATAAGGTATTTTCTTATCAAGAACCTTACGTAATACTCTCCACAACTGTTTGCGTGCCTGATGAGTGTGTGTGTGTGTGTGTGTGTGTGTGTGTGTGTGTGTGTGTGTGTGTGTGTGTGTGTGTGTGTGTGTGTGTGTGTGTGTGTGTGTGGGCTAATCCGTCATAAGTGTCAGCGCAGCCAGGGTTTTGTGGTGTTTGCTCGTCGCTCCTGAGCAGGGAACTGTCAACACAGCGCAGCTCCCATTGACGCCCAGCATGCGCGCGCTCTGCCGTAATAGCCCTCGTTCAACTCACGTCATGTTTGTCTAGTCAAATACGGGACACATCGGGTCCTGCTGTTGTTATAGCACTCACAAATACCTCAATCTAACCGACGCACTAAGGCTCTGTCAGGAAATAACCGGCTTTTTAAAAAAAAAAATTATTCCTGTTGTCCATAAAAAAGAAGTTTCAATCCTTTTATAATAAAATAACCCCCATCCTCCGTTTTCCCCTTTTTTTATTGGCCAACTAACGTCTACTAATAGGCTAATAATAATACATTTGAAAATAGCCTACAACTTTTAGTTTGCGGCCATACATGGCTAATAGCCTACACTGCACGAATGTTAATCATGGCGAAAGAAGACTGAGTGACACATTATTTTTAGCTGCTCTAACACAATTAAATTATTCCGGAGGGGCAGCATGCGTTTTGGCTCTGGGGTTTCGAAGAAGAAAAGGATGACTCAAAGCGTTAATTAAAGAAAAAAGGGACACTCATCGATTTAGTTATTTATTCATTCTCTTATTTATTTATTTATTATTTCTGTGGTTCTTATAACAAGGAGACAAAAGGGTCACAAAAGAGCTGACCTCTTAAAACTGGTTATAATAATCCTGAAATTTATTTTCAAAGAATCTCAGCCTAATATTAAACCTTTTTATATTAAAAATAAACTATTGAGTATAGCAGACACAGCATGTGCAGACAAACCTACACTATGTCTCAATGGGAACGTTAAGCTGCAATATTTTTTTTTAATTGAGGATATGAGTCAAGCTTTAAACCTACGTGTGCTTGACATCATTCTTTTTTTTTTTTAGTGACCAGCTCTTCAACCCACTTGGAAAAACACACAACATCAGGGGACCTTTCTGGGCTTTACCTAATTTACTTTTGCAACTGATAAGAGGCATCAGAGGAAGGAATCAAACCGTGAGTGGAGGAGAGTACAGTGGTGAACTTTGTGGCCATCTATGTTATTTCAGAAGGACAAGCCTCATTTAAGTGTTGGGCTTAAGTGTATGTTTGTGTGCATGTGTTCAAGACTTATAACACCTGTCAAATGCATCATTTTATCAGCAGCTAAATGCACACATCATTTTAAATGTTCAGTTTACATGCCTGAGAAGAAACGAAAGACAAAAAGACAGAGGCTGAGAAATTTAGTAAAACAAATATACGCCAATATACAGGCCATCAACTTGACAGATACTTCAAACTGTATTGATTGTGATGTTTGTCTTTGTGTGTATCAGGTGAGGAAAGATGCTTTTGATGACTTGTTTATTCATACACACATAAAGGTACACACACACACACACACACACACACACACACACACACACACACACACACACACACACACACACACACACACACACACACACACATGTTTTATCAGTAATGATGTCCAAGATGTCAACATGAACCTGCATACACTCATTTTGCCGATAACATGAGCCCTTATCCTTAGAAGAACCTGTAAAACCACTAGTGTCTGCAAACATCTCATCCTCTTTGGTGCTTTACATTTGGTGGTGGGTGTAGCTTTCACTCAGTAACTCTCACACACACACACACACACAACACACACACACACACACACTCACAAGCATGCACCTCTCACACATAACCAACAATACAAATAGAATTGTATCCGTGGAGCATCTTTATTTTCATGCCACTAAAGTTAACTTGTAGGAAACCTACACTCCAACACTACCCTCAGACTGTCTTTATTAGCCTATGCAAGCAGGTATGTGTGTGTGTGTGTGTGTGTGTGTGTGTGTGTGTGTGTGTGTGTGTGTGTGTGTGTGTGTGTGTGTGTGTGTGTGTGTGTGCGCGCGCACAAGCAAGAGGACAGACAACCCAAGCAGAATCAGACACAAGTGGTGCAGCAAAGTGAGGTGAAGGGAAACAGTTTCTAACCTCGAGGTGTGCATTTCAACTGGACAAACTGCAGCTGTTCCAATAACTGAGCGTGCTTGTTCATTGTCAGAATGCCATAGATCTAACAAATAAAAACATGAAGTTGCAGACATAAATACAAAGACACATTTTTTTTTTGTCAGTGAGTTATGAGATAAATTGATTGAACTAAATTCAGTGGCCTAACACAATGAGTGAAGTGATTTTTATAGACAGGCCCACACAAAAACACACTTACACCACCACTGACTATATGTTAAATATCTATATTTAAGCCTATTACTTAAAGGTTTTATCATGTTTTCAATTTATTCAGGACAGCAATTTTAGTATGTGAAGATTTAATATTATTATCTGACCAGGATAAAAATAGTAGGCCTAAATTAAACATGTATGTGACTGAAACAGTACAACAAATATTGTCTAAGGAGGATCGATGTATGTGACAAATGTGATACGCCCCCAGATTCTGGATTCAGGTGTGTTTAGTCTCACAAGTCTTTTTGTCGAATAAATGAAATGACAGTTCAGTCAACATTTGCCAGCCGACACACAATTACTCACATACACAAGGGTACATGAGATGACACTCTCGCGCACGAAGAAAAGATCACAAGAATGTTCATAATTTTTTGGGGGATTTGCTTTTGAATTTTAAAACCAGAAGCTAAAACTGCAACCTATTATACACTTACACTCTGATTTAACCCTTCACAATTGACAATATACTTTTCGGGGTGTGTTGTGCATTTTTTTCAGACAAGTATACACTAAAACATAACTAGACACCAATCACACCACAATAGGAGCACAATATCAGACCTAAACCACAACAGTTGCATTTACGCATCAGCTAAGAAAAGAGATTATGTGAAGACAAGTGAAAGCAAGAAAGAAAGAAAGAAAGAAAGAAAGAAAGAAAGAAAGAAAGAAAGAAAGAAAGAAAGAAAAAGCATTGATGAAACTGTAAATGAAGGACTGGGGCATTTACCTGGTGAAAGAGCTTCGCGCTGAATGGTGCTGAGTGTCCGGGATTGAGGGCTGGCGTGGCTGCGGCCGGGATAGGGCTTGTGGAACGGGGAGGATTCGGCGGGCGACGCAAAGGGTGTGTCCGGTCGCCGGTGCTCCGAGCTCGGCTGTGCGCGCTCTTCCGAACCTGTGTCTGGAGGAGAGATGTCTCGGTTACCGCCAGTGATGTGGCAGCACGCTGAATAAAACGGTAGGTACCGTCATTTTTACTCAGTGATCATCGTGAGGCAGCATTCTAAAATTGTATCACATTTGGCTAAACGATGTTTACTATTTTTCCGATAAGGAACTTCATTACTTCATAAACTTCATTTGGCACATTTCTTCAAAGAGATCGGACTTCAGAACATTCTTACCACCTCAAAACATTTAAAACACAGATAAATATTGCTTACAATGTTAGAAAATAAGCCACAATTTGATTTTACGCTTAAATAGAAGAAAACTATTTGCAAAAAAAACAAAAAACAGTAAACAAATAATCTAAGGAATCGGATGACAAGAAGCAGAAAGATGAAAAAGCATGCAAACTTCTGTGCGCACATCGGAGCAAGATGCCAGAACGCCTAAACGGTAAATCCTTGCAATCATCCATGTAAATCCATTCGGAAGCCAAAGTAAAAGAAAGATGTGCACATTCAAATGAAAAGACCAACTTTGGCATTAAGTATGCCACTGGATCTGTGCTACAAAGAGAATATTATGAACCACAACTGAGGACTTTTAGCTCATTTCAATACTTACACTTACGTGGGCGACAGGTTTCGAAGACTGCGCTGAGCTCTATTATTATTATAATAATAATTTTGCGCTACAAAAGACTAATTCAACCGGGCTAAAACTGTGCAAAACTTCTACAAATAGGCTACACACCTAGAAAAGTGACAACTTTTATAAAAGCCGTCTTTGCCAGTGCCTCCAGGCCATCGAATTTCTTATATCTGATCACCACCGTGTTCGCCTGCTCAGGGTTCATCCAGATGCAGAGAGAAATCTAGACATGTATGACTCGGACCTGAAACCCAACCAGTGGACTCCTCTGCGCCGTGCGCCTCCAACTCCCTCACTGCAGCAGAGCGCACCGTGGCCGCCAGATTTCAAGGCACAGAGCGCCCCCTTTCTGCCACACACTCACTTATATCCACACGCTCCCTCTCTGCCAACACACACAGACCCTCTGGGATTACGGTCAAGTCGAGAGACCACTCGATCTCCTACTATGCATCTCCACCGACTCTCAGCGCTACAGGCACCTGCGGCCTGCTGTCACCTCCTATCTTTGTGTCAACAAATCAAACTCGTCTACCTGGTTTTTTTAGATAATAGTCACTTTTTCTTCAAACTCTTATAGACCAATTCTGAGGGGGAAACGTATGACTTTCATAAAAATGCAAAGCTTCACACAGTCGGCAAATGTGTTTAAATAAAGAAAATACGAACCAGTGTAAACAAACAACTCAGGCTGTATAATACTCATTTGATTAGGGTTGATTTGGAACACTTAAGCCATTACTAAATTCTGTGTGGCACTATTTGAGTGCAGGAAAAAAACAAAACTTTACGCCAATAAAGCTATTTGGCTATGGCAGTTTCAGAAATAAGATACTCTTTCATATAAGCCAACATAGTCTCATTCTTTCATAAGCGTATGAAGTTGGAGGCTTAACCGGGCGTGAACGTTCTGTTATCACAGCCTTTGTGAAGGGTTAAGATAGTGAAAATAAAATGTTCAGTTAAAAAAAACGTAAAAGACAAAACAAATTCGGCAAAGTGAGACATTCGGTCAGTTTTTTTTTTCTCTAAATGAGCAAACGGATCCCTTCTCGCTTTCTTCTCAGGCCGAGCCGGTCGGTGGGGCTCTGGCCCTGCGCGCACCGGTAACCAAGAGAACGGCATAAGAGCTGCAAAGCACGCGCCCCGGAGCGCCGGTAGCCCCCGGTAGCCCCTCGCACCAATAACCCTGGACAGCGCGAGGCTTCCAGCAAACAGAGACAGAGAAAAGAGAGGACATAAAGGAGAGACCAGAGAGATATGTGAGTACTGTAAATCTGTCCTGAGAGGGAGACTGTCAGAAGTCTCCCAGTGCGCGGTTGCGTGCGTGCGTAAACCTGAGTGTGTGAAAGAAAAAAAGATTAAAAGAAACCTCCAGAAAACGACCTTAATTCAGCAGTGGTTGTTTCTTATCACACATTATACGATTATCACTGAGCTTTACTTCTGCTATAGGATACAGTAGCTGTGTTGCCATCAGATGCTTCTAGGAAACACTTCACAGAGGGCTTCAGAAATTTGATGTGGCTTTATGGTGAACAGCTAAGGGTATTTTATCTCTGATCAATGGCAGGAGAGGCCGTGTCCTCACAGAGACAGCACACAGTGACAAGGCTGATCTTCGCGATTGGCCACCAGTCAGGGGGACAGCTCACACTACATGACTGTTTGTGGAGCTTTAATCCTAAAAGCAAATCATGGTTGAGAATACATTTGCTGTAAAAGGTTTCATTTGTGAAACATTAGCCTACTCTAGTACTCATGGCCTATCAGTGACATTGTACATACACACTAACCCGTATCCCACAACACGCCACGTAAACTCATAAACAACACAACCCCTTAGAAAATCCAACATAATGAAAAAAGAAATGGGAAAAAAAACCCCACACATGGCGTGAAATCAAAGAGCTTTAACACTCCACTCTCTCAGCTCCTGAATGTAGGTTAGACTATTCACCACTCAGACCATTATGATACATCAGTGAGTCTGACTCCACTATTCATGGTGTGAGTGAGTGAAAGGCATCTCATTCCCATGACAACCAGAAGGAATATGATACCCTTTCCAGCGTAAATTGAATAAAAATTCAGCTTCATTTTTGCCATTTGTAGACACCACACACACACACACACACACACACACACACACACACACACACACACACACACACACACACACACACACACACACACACACACACACACACACACACGATATAAGCGGCGTATTGGAGTTTGACATATCAACAGGTTAGACGCACACAGTTGGACCGACCAGACACAGATGATGATAAAAGAGTAAAGATTCAAAATGACATATATATATAAATAAGGTAGCCTATTATAAACATGCGTACACACAGCTGAGAGTTAATATGTGTTGTGTATCGGCAATCTAACAAGTAGTCTACATGCGGTAGAATATCAGACTCATTCATTCAGAGTTTACTCACTGGTTTGCCGTAGCGGTTCCGTCTTTACATGTGGTAATAACCTCGCATGAAGTATCCCATTTCCATCCAGAATAATCACCAAGAGTCGAAATAATGGAGAGAAAAAATATATATAAAGGTAGCCCTATTATTGCACAGGATCAGGATGCATCGGCGACAAAAAGTTTCTTCTTCTTCTTCTTACTTAAAGTAGAAAAAAACATTAAACGGAAAAATTTTAAAAAATTAAAACTCCCGGATATAAGGAGTGTGTCTGCGTCCGTTCCCGTGAGTGTGTCAGTGCTGATGTGTGCTTTGCAAAGTGTGGAGTTGTAACGCGGGTTTGTTTATGTGCGCCGTCTGAGGGGAGAAAGTCAAATAGTGCATTTATGTGGGCTCTGCCTCCACATAGAGCGCCTGGTATGCGCTACGTCAATGTGACGCCATGGGAGAGGTGACGTCACTCCCTCACTCGCTCTAGCTCTCGCTCTCGCCCCTACAGTACCAGACACATAAGCCTCGCTCGCAATGCTTTAGAGCCAGAGAGAGAGAGAGAGAGAGAGGGAGAGGCGGAGAGAGGATCACAGAGAGTGAGAAAGAGAGACGGTTGGTTTGATGGTTGCAGGGGAGGAAATCGAGGGGGATCCGGCGGGCGAGCTTGCACCATTGCAAAGGCAGAGACACATTGTGCATGTGGCAGGCACTTGAGTCCAAATTCTATTCTCAGCGTTATAATGAAAAGTAAATGTAAAAGTAAAAAAAAATCATAATAAGATTAACTTGAACAAATACAAACCATTAAAAACTAATCAGTTAGACATGTAAGAGTTCACTTTCACCAAACACTTATCAAATCATATAAATAAAACCCCAAATACATGTAAGTCACCATTAATACTTTTGAGGAAGGCGTAAGTATTTCAATGTTATTCAACTCTATACTTTATATCTTTACTTTACTACATATTTCACTTTTGCACTTATTTAATACTTTTCAGATTCAAATTATTTATGAATGTTTGTTTGTATATATATATAACGTTTCTTTCCATAATGAGTTCTTTTTTTACGCTGTATTTTAATTTTGAATGCAGGACTTTTATGTGTTTATATAATATAAAGTATTCTTATCGCCTGCACTTCCTGGGACAAATGAGCCTGCCTGTGTAGATGTTCATTAAAGATTATGTACCTTAACTCCACAATAAGTCTTTGTCATTGTTTCTTCCTGGCTATTTTTATGACCTTTTATGTAGTTTTGTCCATTGTCAGGTTGTGTTATGTGAAGTGAAATGATCTAATTAGATAATGCACTTTTTCCCAATACAAATCAACTTATCTCAGTTATCGCCCTTAAATCACTTTGCAGTGTCAAGCCTTATTCTTGTCAAGACATTGACACTCAGGCTGTTCAAAGAGAAATCCTTACATTAACAAAGTTGCCATGGTAGAAAATGGGATCTCTTCCTAATAGTAGGATAATTTTTAAAGCTAAGAAGTCACACTTTGAAAGCATATAACAAAACTACCTGAATTGTAAAAATGGCTTTAAACTTTTTATTTGCTCCTCATGTTTTTTGTTTACTAGATTGCCTTTGCTTAAACAAAAGTTCTACAATATAAAGAACATATGACTAAAGTAAATTTGACTCACCATTTGCTTAAAATCGTATTTAATATAATTGCAGATACATTTGGTAATGATTGAGCAATACTTCCACCTACCAACCAGATAAGGCACACTTTGCCGGTCGACGGTATATGAGAGGAAGAAGCCATTCTTCTCAGCAACCTCAAAATTAAAATTCTGCCTCCGGAGCCGCTCAGAACAATAATTTCCATCAGCCAATCGTGATGCGCGTATTTTTCGGTCAACGTCTTATTTCTGACCAATGACGAGCTCCAGGGGGCGGGGGAAGCCTTGACGCACTGAGGCTCGTGATTGACGCAAGCCTTGTTACTAAAAATAACTGGCCGACGGAGGCAGAGTGTGATAGCAGAGAGCCCATTCATTGTCCCGGGGCGGGCCCTACTATTTTAGCGTTGCGTTTGTGATCCAGCCAAGCCAAATATAGTCGTAGACAGGTATTTTTAGCCGTACAGCGTGTCCCCGTTTTTCATCCAGCAAAAGCGACCTGGGCGATATAGGATACAGTGAAGTGAGCCCCTGCTCTAAAATCAGCACACTCAGTGTTAACCTGTTATTCAGCAGGGCATAGTTTTACAGTCAGCTGATAGAGCCGTCATACTCAGATAGAAAACAACAGTCGAGAGTAACTCTCACTGCTCACAGCTTCTCTCTCTGCCCGGGGACGAGGTTGGAAAAGCGGGGAATGAAAAAGACCGTAGACCCGAAGATGTATAAGCTTCGGTTCGTCAAGCAGACACATACAACAGGTTTGTGAATGTGATGATGGCTTGCAAGCTTTGCACAGCAGCGCTGCTTCTACCACACCAGCTGAGCACAGACTTTTTTTTTTTAATATGTTTTAGCTGAGAGGGCCACTGGGGATAAAGCACTGCAGTCAGGATACACCTCTATGCTGCACAACACGTTTTTGTATTTATGGCGAGAAGTTGTGTGAGTGTGCAGACTTAACGCACTCATGTCAGACTAACTTGAACCTGTCTGCTCAGGGAATTCCCTCTCCACGTGTTACACCTTGGAACTCCCTGGCATGAAGATTAAGAAAGTCATACATTTGCTTATGCACGTGTGCGTAATAGAGAGAAGCCCTGGTTGGAACACCAAAACATACAATGACCTATATTGTCCCAGGTTATCTCATTCAAGTATGCAATGTAATGTGAAGGGCATCCAAACATTACAGTCATGCTGAATTTGTTTGTAACTTGCTTGACAAGTGAGTGGTGATTAATGCTGGGCAGCACTGGGGTCAGTCCCACATGCCAGGATCAGCTGCAGGGCATGGGGATCACATGCCACCAGGCCCCAGCTAGAAAACAAACAAAAAACCCTCCTTGATTGACAGTGCATTCATTTGTAATTGAATTCAATTTGAAATGTCACACTTTGAATCCCATTTCCACACTGAAAAAGTTGTCAATAGTATGTAGTATTGTTTCTGTCATCTGATGGGGATGAAAATGCAATAATTGCAGGGTGAATATTACTTTATTTTTTTTTAGCTCTCTATTTGTCATGTGCCATCTTATCAGGACAGATTTCAATAAATGTGATTGTTGATTAAGTTGATTTAAGTCCATCCCCATGGTTTATTAGAATAAACATATCCGCGCTGTTCTCCCTCTTTTCATCGTTAAAGCTAAATCCGGGTCATCCAGGGTAAACCCTTATAAATGGATCATTTATTTTATAAAAGGGGATTTCATATTTCTGTTATTATTGGAAATGTTTTGCGAGAGTATGTAAGGTACTCTGGATGAATAATGGGAAATGTATCTATAAAACAAGGCTTTATTAGTAGTCTTTACAACTCATCAGCTTCTTTGTGTGTGTGTCCAGTCTTCTCCCTGTCTTTGTGTTTCACCTGCTCTCTCTCCTACTCTCTTCCTGGCTGGTCATTGTATCAGCTGCCTCTGCTGTGACCACCTCACCATGGTGACGTGTAATCCAGATTAACCTGCTCTCTTATTCCGCCAGACATGGAAGTGATTAGAGATTATGACCGTGTCCTTTTAATAGAATTTGACGTGTGGGTAATTAACTGCGTCCACCATCGCTGAGTATCATGTGTCTCATTCACACAGACAGTAATATACACAAACACCAGCTCTTGTTGTTGTTGTTTGTTGTTGTCATTGGATTGATTTACATATATTTCTTTGGAGAATCATCCTGTCTTTTACTATAACTGATACAAGCTTAATTTTAAACTTAAGCTAAACCTAAGCATTATTTTAACCAGATTTATAAACCTAAAATAAACTTGCATGATAATTCCACAAGTTATAAAATATAAATCTTTATATCAAACACTTTGTCCATCATACCTTCTATTTTTGTCCCCATGCAACATTCATTTTAATCTGCTGCATTTATTCTATCACCTTTGCAATTTTACAAACAAGAAAAGGGAACTTTTAAAACTAGCTGAAGACTAGGTAATTCCCATGTTTTTCTTTGAAATTTGTTTGACATTTCTATTGTTTTTTTTTTTTTTTAAGGTGAGTTCCACAGAAAGCTGCAAAGAAATAACGTCTTGGATGAATGGTGAGTGCATCTTTGGAATCACTATTTCCTGCCAGACAAATTGAATTTTACAAATCAAATGAATTCTTTCTGTTCTTATTGCGTCTAGAACTAATTATCCGGCCATAAAGAATTGCACTGACAGGTTGAATGTCTGCTGTTCCATATATAACTGTTAAACCTCTGCAGGCTTGTCAGACTTATCAGATTTAATACAGAGGAGTCCTTTGCATAAAAAGTTCGTCCGTGGGGCATCTTGTGACAGTAGTCAGAGCACAGCCGTAGTATATACAGTGGTGTAGCATCTTTGGGCTTCCTGTGCAGAGCTGCTGGTGGGCATACTGGACCAAGACACTATGAACTCTGGCTTATCACAAAGCAGAAGTGAAAAGTGATTGTGTCAGTTTGAATGAGCTCTCTATGTCTACGGCCAAAGCACCAGCACTCAGTGCTCTGGTGACACTGGAGAAAGAGGAAAGCACAGAAACAGAGGAAGGCTTTTATCTTCATGTCACCAAATCTGCTTCAACTGTACGTCAGAGTGCAAACGAGGACGGGAAGGGGCGGGGGTGCGGGGGCAAGGATTGCTGGCGCAATGGCACGGTGCTCAATGGTTGCATTCTTCCTTTTCTGTGGACACACACACACATGTGCACACACATGCGCACACAGCTACACTAGGGGGATTCCCCCCGGGAGTACCCAAGTGAAGTAATACAACCCATCACTGCCTTATCACACCAGTGCCCAAAGACAGGGGAGGGGAGTGTAGAGAGGTGTTCCATGAGCCACGACACAGGAGGTCTACTGTATATCACTCAGGGATTTTGGGCCATTATGTGGTGTTATCGTGATGTGCTTTTACACTTTTGTGTGTGTGTGTGTGTGTGTGTGTGTGTGTGTGTGTGTGTGTGTGTGTGTGTGTGTGTGTGTGTGTGTGTGTGTGTGTGTGTGTGTGTGTGTGTGTGTGTGTGTGTGTGTGTGTGTGTGTGTGTGTGTGTGTCAACAGAGGGAGAGAACACTAATGCGCAGCAGCTTGTGCGTAATGTTCTGTAGTTTCCCTCGCTTGTTTTGATGGCAGATTTATCACTTCTCTTATTATTACCCTGCAATGAAATTTAACAGCATGATTCATAGCCTTGTGTAAATTTTGGAGAGTGTGTGGCAGTGTGAGTAAAACCCAGCCCCTTTGTTTGTGGTCTATTGTGCATGTGTTCATGTGTTTATGTGCAGTATGAGTGCTGTACTTGCATTTTTACAAGGCCTCCACCATGCATCCATACATGTCTCCTCAAAGACGGAGCCTTAGTTTGCACAGTTACAAAGAAATATATACATATTATTTATATATATACATTTCCTGCATTTTAGCTGTCAAGTCCACGTCATCTTATGTGCACATGTGTGAAGTCAGGTGAGTAGACATGGTGGCTTGTTCAGAGATAGGTTCTGTGTCCTTATGTGTGTCTTTTCATCAGTTAAGAAACATCATGAACAGAAATTAAATTTTAATGATAAGAATAAGTGAATTATATCTTGATGTTATTTAACGTTTACCTTAAGAGGTGGAATAGTGCTAATCAGTAAAACTTGCTTGACTCCTTTATAAAAAGTGTTATTGTCTGTATTGATAGCTTGTCTACACCCTTCATGTCTGGGTACACTGGCAGACAAAGCAGATATCTCCATTATTAGCCAGTCTGCAGTTATGTTGTGGGGGCATAATAGTTGACAGTTGCAGACAGTATTCAACCAAATAGGTAACAGAAGTCGTTCCATGTCTAATGAGCTGCTGCAGCAACAGTAATTCTGCAATTAACAGGAGGAGTTGTATTGTGGGGTTTGGACTGTTGATGGGTGGGGATACCAGTCATGTCAGTCATGTCAAACAATCAAACGACTGTTAACAGCAAGGATCCAATGTGGGTGAAGGTGAACACAAAATGTGCAACTTTTGAATTCAGATAAACTCAAACGCCTTGAACATCAGTACATCGTGCCAATGTAAAGCTTGCTTATTGACATCCTGGTGTAACTGACAGAGCAGAACTACACAATCATTTTTACGTCATTATATTAAAGGCCCATTGCTTATTGTTTCTTCACTTGGAAGACGCAGATTGACTGTTTGTGCAGAGTTTGATACTAGAAGGCTTTTTTCATATTCATGTGTTAAAGGGGAAAAGGTATTCTCTGTGCTCCTCTTGAAATGAAGACATGTACATACATGCATACATAATAATAATAATAATAATAATAATAATAATAATAATAATAATAATAATACATTTTATTGAACATCTTGTCCAGCAGTTTAACTTTTGTAATGAAAAATATTTTGCATATTCATAGATTCTGCATTTTTCAATGATGGAATGAAGATTAAACCTTTAGGGGTAAAAAACATATCATACACAAATTATTATTCCAAGCAAAGTTTTTTTTATATTTCATAAACATGTCTTTAAACCCATGATCCTCTTGGTTTCCATGTTTGAACCTTTGTGTGCCACACACAGAAGTTTTCAAAGCTACATGAATACACAAAATTCCCTGAAGGAATTAAACCCAATGAAATCTTTATATTGCGCAATCTCTGAATTGAGTCATTGCACAAGATGAAACATTTTGAGCACATGCATCCCAGGTGTTACTGGTTTTGGACTTTTTGTACTCAAGATCTGTCCAGGTTTCAATAATGATCCTTTGTCTGTGGTCACTTAAGTTATCTTGCATTAAAAAAGGAAGAAACTACCTTGTTATGTAAGTTTATTGGAAATAACTACTGTAGGTATTAAGTTTACAACTTAACTACCACTGGTGAATTTAAGTGGGTGTGATTTGTAAGATAGTGTGTGGAAATATGTGAACAGTGGGCGTATGAGTCACCTTAGTGTAGGCATTTGTTTAAAGGCCATTTTCTAGATGTCAGAAACAGGAACATGTATTAGTGTATATGTGTGTGTGTTAGCGTGTGTGATGTGGTTCTGTCATTTGAGTTAAAACATTGCAGAATTCCCCCTCTAAGAGTGTTTAGATGGAGACACCAGACAACAAACAAGCAGAATCTCCCCGTGACTGAGATTCAAGTGAAACGACACAGTGACCAGTGCGTCAAGTGATGAAGGATCACCCAAATATTTGCATGCATTCTATGAATAAACTTAATAGAGAACATGCTGGCGAGGGACGGCATTGATACCGTGGATGCTATTTTAAAAGTTTCGAAATTTTGGCTGCATGCAAAAATGTGTAAATGTTTTCGAGTATTTAGATTAGAGTGAGAAACAGTTGCCCTTTAGTGAAACACATCTGGGCCTTGCTTTTAGGGAGACACTTGTGCCCCTGGCTGAATGCCCTGCACACCTCCATTAGTTTCACCTCCGATCCTTCTACTCCCACTCCTTCAGCCCAGGTATCTGCTTGACAGCTCATAATTGCAGTTCAGGCCAACTTCATATAAAGGAGTGATGACATTTTGGTAGCTGAGTCAGTGTCTTCGTCGCCCTTCAAATATTCAACACTTGAGCAGAATGTGTGTGTGTGTTTTCTGTGACTTTTAATCTGCGTACAGGGTCTAAATATGTGCTTGGTGTTTGACGCTTTGCTGTGGCTCAGAATAATGTCACTCTGGGTCACACACTGACCACATGGGCCTGTGCACGGGTAGACAGGCGCACACACATATACACACACACATACATACACACACACCCACACACACACACTTACAGATAAACAAGTGGTTGCATTTCTGCATGAGTCACAGTCGTGGGCAGAGGTGGAAAGTTTCCTTGTTTGGGCTATTCCCCCCTGCTGCCACTTTTGATACTTTTTTGAAGTATCTGATGTGTTTCTTATGCCGTGAACTTGAAGTGGACAGTGGTTTCAGCTCAAAGCTGTTGAGAATACAGACATCCTGAGCTCTTTTCCTTCATTTCTATTTGCTTATTAACAGAAACACGCATCATATACTGTATTTATGATATATTATCACACTGTATTATTTTCTTTCTGAAATAAAAAATGTCTGTGCAAGAGGATTCAGCTAAAAATAAAATAAAAATGTGTTACTACTTATACTACCACCATTACGTCTGCTACTGATACAGTTACTACTGTTTTTGTGATAATATTCTTGCTGATGTGGTATTTCACGTCACATCATTTGTCCTTGTCCTACTCTGCTCTAATACTTAAAATGGCAGCATTTGTGTTTTTTATGTAATCTGTCATTAAAGGTGAATAATTAATACTGATAAAAACTACAATTATTACTTATAACATACATGATTTGCGCAATTTTCATGTTCATGCATGTTATTTTAAAGTGGATACTTATCTTGTACACTTTAAGTGATTTTGTATTAATTTTACATAGAGCTGCAATCATTTAATAAGTTGATTCGAAAGAAAATGACACCTATCTTTAGTTTCTAGTTTAGTAATTTATCTAAGGTTTAAGTAATTTTTTCAAGCAAATTAAATAATTTTCTGGTTATAGCTTCTCAAACATGATGATTTGTTGCTTGTTTTTATTATAAATGATAGTAAATTAAATCACTTTTGTCTTTGGGCTGTTGGTTTTTATTTTTGAGAAAGAAACTTAAATAGGAAAAACTAAAAAGCAAAACTTGCCTCTTTCCCATGACCACCACTGAGGTGGCCTTGAGCACGGCATTGATCCTTTAACTCCCTCAGTTTAGCTGCTCTGCGTCCATCGGATCAGACTGTGGTTGTACTGGGCCGGCTCAAGGTGTGAAAGTGTGTAACCACGCTAATGGAGTGTGTGTGAAAGAGAAGAGAGTGAAACTTCTGAGTGAAACTTGATTAAAGAAAGGTTCAAAAATTATTTTGGCAGCATTATACCACAATTTCGCTAAAGATATTGCATCAGTAATATGTTGACGTTTGCAAAGTAATCGTCAGCTGTTTTAAATCTCAGGCCTGGTTGATTTTGCGCCACTGGGTTATCTAACTCATTTTCCATGTTCCTAATACTTTTATTGAGACATTTATTAAATATTTTTTTCAATTATTTATTCAATGGTTAATAAATACTATCAATGCTACAAACCAAGCTTCAATTCAATCTCTTCCTCACAGTGTATGAATGAAATGCTTGAAAGGCGGTGCAGAGTCTATTGTGAATCAGACATAATAAGTTTAGGCTTTCTAAACTTCAGGTATGTGCAGCTGAGCCTAAAAAGAGGGAACAGCAAATGTTAGCTTGTAAGGAGGAACCTGTCTGATCATGTCATCGCCTGTGGCTGTCTGTGAGCATGCACAGTTGTATGTGTGCGTGGGTGCTTGCATGTTCATGTGATATAAAAGCTTTGTGTGTTTGTTTGTTGACTCACTAAGTGTCATCATTTCATTTTCAATTCATTAACCTTTGGTATTTTATACGGCGTGGGTGGATGGGATTAAAATAATATGTCAATGTAGTGTCACAGTTTTACCCTTTAACCTTTGTAATAGTTTAAATATGGTTGACCTATGGGGATCCACAGGTAACGACTGCATTCAGATTATTTTGATTTTGCTCACGATGTTGGTTGCAAATATTCAATCTTTTTCTTTAAAATAAACTTTTAATTGCTAAATTAAACAATGATGAGATGAAAAACAATGAACAGATGACCTAAAGGTTTTAATCTTTAATGTGTTTTCACACCTGTAGATCAAACCTTGACTACGATGTTCCAGTGAAACCTCATTTTTACTAAATAAGGCTGCAGTGGAAGTAAAAAGAAGAAAATCAAACATTTTATGAAGAGTTAATATTCCCCCCTATTCGCAACAAAATGTTCTCAAAGTAATCATTATTAAAAACATGAATAAGTTATGTCAATTCGAACACTCGGATGGTCTGTATTTAAAAGAAAAAACTGTGTGATAGTTGTCTCGAGTAACATAACTAGTTAGTATGTTTCAGTATCTCTTTACAATGTGAAACATATTTCAGTCAAAACCAGAAACATAACAAGTTTCACTTCTTATTTGGGTCTAATTTAAGGAGATGTTGGTCTTTCAAGCTTGAAATATTTTCAACTGTGCTTGAAATATTTTGGATAGATGTTCTCAAAAATTCTCAAAAAGAAAAGTATTGTAAGACGTAAAAAATAAAGCTTTTCACGTTTGGAAATTGTTTTCAATAATACTAGAACGTTTTTATGTGTGTTCGCAACATAAATTTTGACTTAGATTTTGACCTCACCTATACACCTGTGAAGTTCAGTGTCTGCATCCTGCAATGTTGCGGCTCGGTATTACAGTGACCACTATATTTGCCGAGGTGAAAACACTACCAACGTTGCTGTAGCTGCTGGTAAGTAACTAAATGGATATGTGCAGGAGAGGAAGGGAGAAAGAGGCGATATATATTAAAAAATAAAGAAAGAGTTATCAATAACATCGGACAAACAAGAATAATGAGACAGGTAAAATTAATGCAAAAAAGGAACAACCAATAACAATAATAAAGATTTTTTTTTTAAATCTTAAAATAATGAAATATTTTAAGATTTCTCTAGATTCTCTATTTCCTGACATCAAAAGTATATATCCATCCATCTTCCGTAACCGCTTATCCAGTTAAGGGTTGCGGGGGTGCTGGAGCCGATCCCAGCTGTCAATGGGCGAAGGCAGGGTACACCCTGGACAGGTCGCCAGCCTATCACAGGGCAGACATATAGAGACAGACAACCATTCACACTCATGGGCAATTTCAGAGTCATCAATTAACCTAACCTGCATGTCTTTGGACTGTGGGAGGAAGCCGGAGAACCCGGAGAGAACCCACGCTGACACAGGGAGAACATGCAAACTCCACACAGAAGGTTGTCTGGCCCGGGAATTGAACCCAGGCCCCTCTTGCTGTGAGGCAACAGTGCTAACCACTACACCACCGTGCAGCCCCAAAAGTATATATGTCTTATATAAATATAGTAATACTATTTTAAATGTAACACCCAGTCATACAGTATATACAGTTTTCTGTGTTAAGGGATACTCTAGCAGGTTAGACGGGTCATTCAGTTCATTCAGGTTATTCAGTTCATGCAGGACTGAACCTAAATAACCTCATGCAGTCACTTTCAACGGTGTACTCTTGAAGAATTTCATTGGAGTAAATGTCTGTTATTTCACTATCTATCACTGAAGGAGGTAACACATTGATGATTGAGCCTATGGCCCACTGATGAAAGTATTGCAATATTTATATATTTGCAATAATACAAACTGGGTTCTCCATGGTATGCACAAATTTGTTTTTACAAATTCTGAAAAAGACTCCAGACTGCTAAACTTTGAGCACAATTGGACTGAAATCTTTAGATTACCAGTTAAACAATATTTAATTGCTTGTTTCTTGTTGGTTACCGTGTTTGTCTTCTTACTTACCCGTCTTTTTTTTTGAGACACTAAAAGTCACCGTGCTATAACATGATAACAGCGGCGGTTCGGAAATGAATAACATCTTATGGGTTGCACAAGAGGATTCGTTTTGTTATTTAAGTTGGCTTCCCCTGAGCCTTGACCTTTTCTTTTAGAAAGTTCACCTCTTATGATTCACTGCATCTCAAATCTGACATTTAAATTTCATCTCTTTCCCACGATCGAAACCCAGTGCTCAACAGATACCTACCTGGGTACGGGAATCTAACTTATGGAGCATGGCATATCATGGCTACTGCGTGGGCACTTGTAATTTACCCAAAACCACCCATGGGTGCCATTGTGATCTTCCCAGAAGCCACTAGTTCACAGTGAGAGACACTCCCGGAAATTTACATAAGAAAGATTTCCGCAGGTAAGAGAAGTGAATCAGGACTTATCTCCTGATGTTGGGCCAACTGCATACCTGAAGAGCAAGTATTTACGCATGCCGCTCCCCATGACTGGAAGTGCTGCCTTGTGTAGGAGTGAGTGCCCAAAACTGTTAACATAATTGGTTGCTGATGTAAGACTTTCAGAGGGAGTTCCAGCGTCTGATTGTATAATTTTCAGGAATATTGGTAATCACAAATCTGTTTCTCTGTTAGCGCGTCTTCATCCAAACGCCCACCTGCTTGTGCAATGACAGTTCAAGAGAAATTATATTGGAGAAAAAAAAATAATAATAAAGGTTTTGCATAATTTGAACGCGTATGCTCCCAGTGTCTCCCCCACACACATACTGGAATGACCTCAAAAATGAGGTCAACCGGGCTGGAGGTTTTTGAGGCTTGAGGTTCTGCCAAGTCTGAGACCACCAAGGTCCTTTTTTTTCTGTGATACATAGCCTACGTAATGCCCACTGCAATCTGCCTGCACTGATATCCAGATAGGGTGTGATTGCGATCCTGGGATCCATATCTTAAAGTCACTTGGAATAGTGCATTCAGCCATGAATAGAACCCTGGTCATAAATATTTGGTTGATAAAACCTTCTGTTATAGTTTTAAAACATTAGCAGTTATTTAAAAGAGGAAGTGTTCAGCTCTGGGATGTCTTTAAGATCAGCTGCTCTATTTTTATTTTATTTTATATTTACTAATTCTGCTATCATTGGAACCAAAATGGCTATAAGCTCATTCAAGATGTCAACTAGACGTTTGACACAAGCTCACATGGGGCGGCTGTGGCACATGAGGTAGAGCGCTTGTCCCGTAACCACAAGGTTGGTGCTTCAAACCCCTCTACCGGCAACATGCCGAGGTGTCCTTGAGCAAGACACCTAACCCCAAGTTGCTCCCCGGGCGCTTCATTGCAGCCCACTGCTCCTCCGGGATGGGTTAAATGCAGAGAAATAATTTCCCCATTGTGTGACTAATAAAGGCTTAATTATTATTATATTACATTTTTGTCATGGCTACACTACATTTTGACCTTCATAAAGTCAGGGGACTGGTTGAAAAATCAATGGTCCAAATCATCGCAGCAGAGGACAAGGTATACTGACTAGTTGGGTCAAGCTCCTAAAAGGCATATTCTAAAATTCCCATAATGCAACTCAGTAGGGTGATAAGCTGATAGCATCATCAGGTTTATTTCTGCAAACTTTAAAGCTTCTTTAAGAGCCACAGATGTTACACAGCTGCCGGAAAGTAAACTTTATTGGAGTAAAGCTACAGTGAGCTGTACTTTGCAAGTCACCGGTGTGTTGATGTGTACATGTGAATTATCTGTGATGGTGGCAGTGGGAGCGACAGCATATTTAGCTCTGTTACAGGGACGAGGGAGACAGCACTCCTCCCTTCCCTCTCTGTTGAATAATCTGCTTACTCACCGGATGTGATTCACCTAACTAACTCTATTAGAGAGAGGGCTCTGTTGTCTAAATGTTTGCTCAGTAATGTTGTGTAATGTTTGGAAAGCTGTGTGCTTGTGAGATAAATAACTTCATTTGAGCCTCAGTCCGGCTGGCTGCTGTGCTGCTTTGAAATCCTCATCCAATAAGTGGCTGAGGGGTCATTAGAAAAGAGTGATGATATTGTTTTGGATTGTACTGTGACTGCAGAGAATGCACAGTTCTCATTGACCGATCAGTGTGCTTGGCTTTAATGTAGTGGCGTTAATAACCGTAAATGTCTATGACTTTTTCGACAAGATTGACATGTTGACCCAGAATAAGACAAAACCATGCTTTGATTATAATACACATGTTTTCATTGCTGTAAAGTGGCCGCATTGTTAGCTGGATAATTTAATTCAATCCATGCAGTCATGGAAAATAAAGCACTCCGTGTCAACTGGTATTTTTTGGTTACAGCACGGATCATCATGGATTGTTCATTAATCAAAGGTGCGTTTGTTTTCTAGAAGTCCCTACAGGGTATTCCTAATAGGAATCATCTGTATCCTTGAACCCTAAAAAATATATTAATGCATATTGCTCCTCATAAAACATTTGCAAAGCCATTTAAAAAAAGTTTTTTAACTTAACTGAAATCTTTTTGTGAGTGTAACTCTTCTTTCCTGCTTTTCGCTAGTGAATATCTATTTTTCTTGTCACGTTACTGCCAACCTTCGTTCAATATCAAAATCTGGAACAGCGTCTACAAATTTTTTTTTCTTTGATTCACTCTCTAGTTCAAACCGTCGTCTTCTGTTTCTTGGTGGGTTGTCTTTGTCTTTTAACCCTTGCAGGCAGATACACATTTTTAGTTCTTCTTAGTTGTCGTCAGGAACGTGTCCCGAGTCACAAACGTCCCAATGTGCGTGCGTATGAAACCAGAAATACAAAACAGGAACATTATTGCTAACAGCGCCATTAATGTTCAAAAACACCACAGGGTACCTTTGATTAACTTTTTATAGATACATATTTTGTCTGAACATGGCATCATAAGGCCGAGAAGCTGCTCTTGAAGTCTCTCAGACAGTTTCCAGACCAGACTCGGGTCAACGGCAGGTCATGTCTTCAGACTGACCCACTTAGTCAATGCCAATAACCCCCTCCTCCTCCCCCGCAACGCCTTCACCATCACTGTCTCTGTTCCGCTCTCCTCTCCCCTTACCCTTTGTTCTTCTCTTGCTGTCTCTGAGTACGCTCTCCTCTCTCTGCTGCCCTCTCTTTAAACTCACCACTCAGTCCTTCCTTCTGCTCTGTCTTTCCTCCTCCCCTCTCCTCTTTCCCTCCTTGTGTTCCTTCTCTCCATGAGAGGGAACTTCCACTGCAGCTTCCATCCAGGAACAGGCTTCCACTGTGGAAACACAGCTACATAACCCTGCTTTGGTTCCCTTTCCACATTGAGCAGGGGAGGGGGAGCTGGGCATTATGTCCACACACACGCACACATTTCTACTATCGCATATGAACACAAGTGCACAAACATCTATTTTTGCTAAAAAAAAGACTTTAATCTTTTGGTTGCATAATTTCCCTTTTCTTGTTACCATACAAGTAATTTCAAAAAGCATCTGGCAGCACATGATTATACAGACATTAGAGAAAGATCCCTTTTTATCTCACCGTCCATCATTAGCAGCACTCCTATTCAAATTATATTCTAACATCCAGCGAACATCTGAAAGGACTGCAATATGCAAAACCCAGGTCTATTTCCGACTGTGTGCGTGTTATTTTTGTTCTTCTCCTGAAATACACCTGCTATAATTGGATACTTATCAGCATTATTGGATTGACAAGAAAGGTATGTAGCAGCACCACACAAACACGCACACACATGCACACACACACACACGCACACACACACACACACACATGCACAAATGCACATGCATACATACACACCCAGGAAACAGGAAGAGTCATCGTATTCAAAGCAGACAGGAATAGAGACAGAGTTGAGGTAACTAGTGGCGTAAGCAGTAGCCATTACCTCAACAATGACCATGACCAGTAGCCGTCATTGTGTCTGTCTAAGTGTGTGTGTGTGTGTGTGTGTGTGTGTGTGTGTGTGTGTGTGTGTGTGTGTGTGTGTGTGTGTGTGTGTGTGTGTGTGTGTGTGTGTGTGTGTGTGTGTGTGTGTGTGTGTGTGTGTATGCAAAGATTCCTTTTCCATAGTCAAGATATTCCTTTTCCCCATGAATATTATCTGGTCTTTATATAAAGTATGCCTGGGACTTATATAATTTTTGGCGCTTTAAGTTTTTGTGTGTGTATCTGGAAAGCTTGTGGAACTGCAATTGTGTGATTGTATGTGAGTGTGTGTGTCCGTGACGCCTTGGAAGCTCTCCTGGCCACAGCAGTGGAAATGCTCCACTGCCCCACTCTGCTCAGTGGGGACAGTGGTGGAGAAGCTGAGGGATGAATGGGGAGCGGGGGTTCTGATGGTTGGATGAAGAAGAGGAACTGTTAGACTGTGGCACTGCCAGGAAGACAGTGGTAAAATAAGAGGGGAAAAGTTGTTCTTACTTCAAATTTTTGTGAACCAGAAACCCTGTGTTTTCACTTGGCTGCAGGGTTTAACTTGATGTGAAAGGCTTATGTCATGTCAGTTTACTTTGTTTCTTGTTTCTTGTTTTTTGTTTTGTGACTGTTGAAGCATATGCACACTGCCTCATGGCGTTGTCTAACTAGGCAAAACAAGCAAAACACACTTACAATGTATTAAATAGCTTTATATTGTCAATTATGGGTTTTATCGGTCGGTCCACTAACTATTTGACAGATTTCCATGGTGCCCACAGGATGAATCCTAATTACTTTGGTGATCCTATGACTTTTCATCAATTGCCACAAATCAGATCAAAATTTTAATTTGTCCAATACCTTTGTGTTTAGTGCTAATTAGCAAATGTACATCATGCTAACAGGATAAACTAAGATGGTGAAGACGGTATACATAGCTATGAAACATGTTAGCATTGTCATTGTGAGCATGTTAGCATTATTCTCAATGCTCAATGCATTTATGCTAAACAGCCGCACAGAGCCGCTAGCATGGCTGTAAAGTAGAGTTTGTAATTCATCCTTCGAAATGTAGTTTTTGTTAAAGCTTGATGGTGGCTGCTTCATGTACTCTAGAGGACAGTTTGTTCTATTGAAATAGATTGTTTTATTTTTTATTATGAAGGTCTCAATGTTGATCCCATCAACCTTTGTGAAGTTGAGATTGTTACATTTTTTTTAAATTTAGTTTACCCTCTTTGTAGAGCCTTATAGTAGCCTTATAGTTGATACATGAATGTTTCTATAATTTTCAGTGTGTTTACATTATCTACTGTGCAATATTTGCTTAAAGTCTTGTGGCAAGTCATATGACATCCCCCCACTGACATGCAAATAAAATGTTTTGTGGACTGTTTTCAATTCTGTCTTTCGTTTTTTGTTTGATGAAGCGTGATGACTTTGAAAGTCAGAAATGAATTTATTTCAGCGTAGTGTTTTTCAGACATATTTCTTTCTTCTGTATCGGAGGGGCTGCCCTTACTTCGCAAATGGGAAGTCCCATTTTGAGCTGTGTTCTGTTAGGGATTTGCATGCTGGGTGCAGACTGTAATTATATGTTCTAGTTCACTGCAAAAACCTGCTTGAATGAGTGCTTATCTGCCAATCTTCATGACACTAATATACCAATAGGTTAGTTGCTGTCAGAGAGTCCATGCTGTGCCTCTCAATTTTTTTTTATTTTGTGTCCCATTATACATTAGACAGGAATTCATCCTGAGAGGCAGCATGTGTGTGTGTGTGTGTGTGTGTGTGTGTCTGTGAATATGTGTCTTACTTGTAGTGGAAACTCTTTGGGAATCTGTGCCATGGAATGTCTGGGCAGGATTCCCTCTTTTCCCCAGCGGAGCGGACCATTCACACACGACTATCTGTACGCAACATGAACACGTAGCACAGTAAAGCATGGAAACACATTGTCCATTTGTTTGAACTTAACCTCATTGCACAGTTCATGAGATCTGTGATTTTGGCTACTCAGTCCAAAATGTTATTTACATGAGGATGTGTTACCAAATCACTAAAACATAAACTGCCTCCGTCTGTGCGTAAAGTCTGCTTTTCCTTCTCTATTTGACTTCTGACTTCTTTGCTCTCACTTACTCTGACTTCTCTTTTCTTCTTCTCCCTTCACTGGAATGCAACTTCAGCTTGACCTTGTGACTCATCTCTCCCACGCTGACCACACCAGTGCTGTGTATCCTATACAGACGCACTGCTGACCTAGACTCTCATACGGCACATGCACGCCAACACACATTGTTGCGTCACTCTCCTGTGGTGTGGCCTGTAACTACTAGACAGCTGTTCCTGCTTAGCTGTCATGTCAGCCATGATGTCAGAGCTTTGTTGTGTGTGATTGGCTGACGTCTGAGTGTGTCCTGTGTATGTGGGAGATACCATGTGGGCGACTTTCGCTCTCTGTGCCACAGAGTCGTGGTTGAAATGGTCAACTGATCTGCGACCTCTTTCCCTACAGTAGGACACTTGCGTACTCTGTTGCCACAATGTAAAAATGTGTGACATGGGGGCGAGTTACGCTGCTTCAGATACACTCATGACCCATAACTCATGTAGGCATGTGTGTGATCAAATGAACACATTGCACTTTAAAGTTTAACCCAGTGCTGTCTGTAGCTTCAGAGATGAAGGCTTTAAAAAAAGTGCATGCAGGCTGAAAGTCAATCATGGTGATCTGGAAAAGGCAAAAATTAAACACCAATGGTTTACATTTTGTGCTACCTTGTCATTTGAAGTTGTCTTTATCATTTCAAGAGTTAATTATAAAAATAAACACAACTTTGATGTTCACCTGTAGCCTTATTTTTCTCTTCCAAAAAAGCTTGGCTTAGTCAAGAGTTAGTTTGAAACATGTGAGATAGTCTGTTTTTTAACTCTCAACTTGAGTTGGTAAGCCTTTTATTATTACAAAATAGGAATGATGGCAATGATGTCTAAATTACAATAAGAACGAAGTTGTAATAACTTGGAATTTTTTTGGGTTAATAGTACACCAGAGAAGAAGTTTTTGGACCTGATCCAACATGCACCAAAGGAAAAACAAAATGAACCCAACATGCATACATTTATTTAAAAAATAAAGAGAGCCGATCTGAAAGGGACCTAAGAGAGTCGGGCTTTATCCGAATAGACCTGAGGATCATTAGATCCGATTCAATAGTGGTGGACTCAAACAAACTTAAATACAAAAGAAACACCAACACTGGTAGCAGAAGGACCTGAAAAAAAAGCAAAGTGATTGCGAGCCCATTTGGATCCACTAGATATATTGACACACAGACCCAAGACCTGTGGTAATACAATGGGATCCTGCTTGACTTTCTGGTCCTGGGTCAGATCTCCATTACAAGGAACCAAGTGGACCAGTTTGAACCTCCAATTCACATCTTAAGGTTTATATTCAAGGCAGTTTTTATCTGTGTTTAAAAATGATCAGAAGTAGATAGTGTGGCAGCAGCAGCTATTTTGACAAAAATCATTTTTTAGTGGGTCAGGCAGAACCGCTTTTGTGTGAAACAGACAAAAGTGTGTCATTCTCTTATTTAAGAAATATTCCATTGCACTGGATTAAAATTGTGCTTCTGTGTGTGTGTCCAGTCATGGTCACCATGGTGAAGTCCTACTAAAAATCGTCATGACAACTCAAGCCATCGACAGCCATGTTATAAGCCAAAACACGTAACTGTCTCCTACGCATCAACACCATTCACACATGCAGTCATGCAAACGCTTGCACACACACACACACACACACACACACACACACACATAACAAAGACGCCCACACGCACAACGACGTATACGCCAGATTTAAGACTGAGTGTCAAAATAGACTTGTTGACTTGTTAAAGAGATAAAATTAGCGTGTTGTTTACCCGGCTCAGACTGATGCAAGACATGAGAGGTTGACAAACGGCGAAATATAAATCTCAAAGATTGTGAATTATTTTCAAATGTATAAGGTTATGTATTGATGCTGTCATGTGTGTCTTTGAGAGTGAAGCACTGGCAGCATGTGCCTGAAGGCGATTCCACCCTTGGGGCTCTCACCACCAGCTCACCCCAGTTACTTCTAAACAAACACACACACACATTCACACACCCTGCCCCCGGCACATACACTGCTCAATGGTCGAGATAGAAGCCCCCCTCATCCATTCCCTGTATCTGACCCATTTTCTTGTGTACACTGTAGACGCTTGTGAGCGGCCCTGCCACCCACCCCTCCTTGTTTCCACTGGGGTGGAAACACTACTGGAGTGGGAAAAAGAGGAGAGAGGGAGGACAGAGGTAGTGGAAGACAAGCTTAAAGGGGGAGGAAAGTATCAGGGTGAGTGAGTGAGTGGGTCCATTAAGCCCCCCAGAGGTAACCTGCAGGGGTTCGAGGGTCTTGGCCCTTCTACTTGTGGTGAGTGTGTGAGTGTGTGTTTATCTGTTTGTTGTGGTTGGAGATGGTTCTGAAAAATGCAATTCTGCATCAAAAACATCCTCCATGTCCCACTCTCTCTCCCACGCCATGATGTCCTGCACCCAGAACATCGGAAAACATGTAGATTTTTCCTATCCGCCTTACTCCTACTGGTATGTTTAGTTGTGTTTTTTGTTTTAGTCTGTTAAAGAGGCTCTACAGTACCTTAATGTTGCACCCTCATTACGTTGATGGAACTGGAGGAGCCAAACTGTTTGCTGTATGTCATCCCCCTGCTCTCTTCCCCCTCTTTCTCAACTATCACTATCAGAATCACTCATAAAATGCCCCCAAAATAACCTTAAAAAAAAAGAGCAGATTACCTGACTGTTACTTCCTAGTACCTGTACAGGTCGAGCTCCAACAACACTGGATCCTCAACTTTGCGTAATGCAACTTTAGTGTGTTTTTGTTAGATGCTCCATGCCTGATAATGCCTGAGATACTTGGTTGATGTTGGGTTTTTTTGTGTAAATTTAGACTTTGACATATATGTTCACTTTGAGACAGCACTTTGAACACAATGTCTTTGCACAGATCTCCAGCAATTGGGTCCACTCATTTCATTACAGTATAAAAATCTTCCTGAACAGACTTGAAAGTTGTTGAAAAACGTGATCCATCATAACGAACACGGGATTGTCTTTATTGTTTTGTCATCCTCATGTGTTCATGCAACTCCGAAACAGAACCATTTGGAAAACTTGTTCATGCATTCAAGCGCTTATGGGGAACTCCAGTTTCCAACATGATGCCAACAACAACCATTGTAATACAAGAAACTACAATATTCAACTGATATCATATTTCAGATGACGTCTATGTTTCCTTGTTGTTTCCTGATTGTGCTAGTTTTGATTTTCTATAACATTTGTATCTAACTTGTGCATACAATGCTCTTCAGCAGCTAAATGTCAAATTGAGGATGTCACAGCTTCCTTAATGGAGTAAATTGAGTTTTTAAAGCAGTACCTGCTTGTAACTTCCCCCAATTTTTTCTTTGAAAGGGACACAATGCATTGCAATGGATTACCTATAGTATGTAGTAAGTGTGGAACTTCTATCTTAAAGAAAATGAAAAGCATGAAACCAATCCAAAAACGGGTCATATGCGGGTTTGTGATTATTTCATTTAATGCTTTAGAATACCAAGGCAGCATCCGGTGTGTTTTGAAACCTATTCCAACACCAGCATTAAGTGGGCCTGATTTGAACTGTAAGACTGGGATCGTTTTCTCTGAACCCTCTGGTCACAGAGAGCTTTGTGGTCCAGTGATCAAGGTAGTGACAACGTCGCCCACTCGAGTCTCACTTGCTGGTTTCATCCTGTTACCATGTGATGTAAATGGAAGTGAAAACACCCACTCTGTCTTCAGTGCTGTGACAATCATGTGACATCAGTATTGCAATGACACAGCTTTATTATCACCTGGTAGTCTAGACAGTTATTTCATCTGATTGGTTGGTTAGGTGGTACTGATTTGATACCGTGTGTAGGCGTGTCTGCCTACATATGAAAGAAAGTTTCTTATGAGCTGTAGATGTTCTGTTGGCTGCATATCTGCATACTGTTTGAAGAACATTACCTGTCAGGGATGATTGTGTTTTATTTATTTATTTAAAACACCACAAACATTGCATCAGATCCAACATCGTGCACCGCTGTAAGCCACTGTTTGTGTTTGTGGCAAGGAAGTGTGCACTTTATTTGGTTTCTCTTCTATGTGTGCGTGTGTGTATCTTGTGTATGTGCTAATCCTGAGAGGTTAGATGGACACTTCCGCTCTATTCTAAAAATGTACCTTCCATTGCAGCTTGCATCACTTCCTCTTTCTGGCTCGCTGTGGATGCACTCACACACATATATAGATGCATGCAACTTAACGGCGCTTACCAATTTCCTTATCTGGTATTGCGTGGTAACCATGATGTGTGTGCGTTTGATTATGCGTATGTTTGTGAGTGGAAAGTGGTTTGGTGTAATGGCACAATGTGTGGGCTGGGAAACAGCTGGTGGCTCCAGTTAACACGCATGGATGCATGAGTCCTGAATTACAAAGGGTTACTCTGTACAGGATGTACATCATATGATTTTGTACATCATAGCCTGTGTATTTTTATGTCTATATATGTGTGTATTGTATTGTGTACATATATATATGTGTGTGTGTATATATATATATATATATATATATATATATGTGTGTGTATATATATGTGTATATATATATATATATATATATATATATATATATATATATATATATATACACAATAAAATACACAGGCTGTGTGTGTTTGTGTGAGAGTGTGTGTATGTGTCATTGTGTGTGTGACCGACTAACTGAGAAAGATTGATAGTTGGAAAGTGGTGTCTCACCACGTGACGTAGGTTTCTGGTGTTTTCCAAACCAAAGAAGTGGAACCAGCAGTGACGAGGATGTGATGTCATCATCAGGCTCTAACTGCGGCCCCACGTCTCATGCTACTCTTTTGTTGCTTTCTTTTTGTCTGTGGCTATATTTCCATTTCTCTTTGCGTTTGTCTCGGTTCAGATCCGTCTCTCTGTGCACTTGTCTGTCTGTTTCTCTCTCTGTCTTTATCTCTTGATTTTCCTTTTCGTTGCACGGTAGAAGAGTAGGCGTTCGCTGGCTGTTTTTTTTATTTTTTATGAATGGGATGTGTTGTTTACTCTCTGATAGAGCTATTTTTGTCAGCGCTGATGATGAACACATACAGTGTAACTTCCTCCTCTATCGCCCAGCTTCCTCTCATTGGCTAAGGCTGTGCGTCTTTGAGGTAGCTGTGAAGGAGGTTTTTTTTTTTGTCGGAGTAGTTGTGTGTGTGTAAATGTGTGTGCACTCATGTGGGCCAGAGTGTTGAGGGGTCTCAGCAGACCTCTTTTCACAGATCATTGATAAAAACATCCTGTTTCCAAGGGGGAGATAAACAGTTCAATGTTTTTTTCCAAATGATGTCACACAGCCCACACCAAAAAGAACACATTTATATTTCAAAATATGAACATGTCAGCCTCACATTTATCAAGAAATGTAAGCTTTCTTGATGGTGGGGGACTAACAGATATGTTCAATAAATTACTAATCTTACTCCACTTGACCAGAAACAAAGACTGACCTTATGCTTTTCCCTGTTGCATATTTAATGTTAGGGTTATTTTATCCCGTTTTTGTGTGCCTGGTTTCAATTAATTTTAATCCAGATTTTAGTTTCCTAACTATGGCTGAACAATTAATTAAAATTTGTATTTAAATTGCAGTATGGCCTATTGCAATTTTCAACTAGCAGATATTTGTTTAAGGTAAAATGTGTGCTGGCCCGGCTTGCTCATCATATTCTACAACAGTAACAAAACACACTTTGTTTGGTTAAGACCCATGCAAAAATCACACCATAATCATAAATGTGAAGAATTATGTGAAAATGATCATTCCCTCTAATATCGCAAAACATATTGCAATTGCTTAATCACTCAATATAAACACAATTTCTGAATATATCATTCCTATTCCCAACTAGGGATATATATTTTTATATATATGTTTCCAGAACCTACAGCAATAAGACACTTCATTTACACTAAACAACGTCATCTTGGGCCAAATATTTCAATCAACAGGAGAGGTTTGCCCTCTAAATTGTATTATAATATGTAATTGTAATATGATTTTCACAAGGATTTCCTTATCTGACTTTCACCCATTTTCATAAGATAGATATTAAATCTGAGATTTGTTAAACATAAAAGCCCTCTTCATATTTATATTCACATATATTTTCACAACTAGTCTTAAATAAATTAATTCATTACTTTTCTCTTCTAAGTACACTTTTGTCCTTTAGTTTATCACTCAATTTAACACCACTATTGGAATGTTGAAATATAAGCCCTGTGATTCGCATGTTAGTTAGTAGGTTGCTTCTCCTGCATCCTGAGGTGGTTTTGTAATGCTAACAGGATATTGTTTTAGTTTTTGTGAAACCCCATCAAGGCATGTGTACATGCTGGTATGTACACTTACACGCTGGAAGGCATTTACGCTCACATAGTCTAAATGGATCCACCACGCTTTGGATAATAGCATGTGAAGCCTGAGGATGTATTTCTTGGATGATAATATCAGAGGACAGGTGCAGTCCTGTACCTAATTACTCATGTACTGTAAAAAGTGCATGTGTGTGGGTGTTTGTGGCATTGGTCTGTGTGGGAGGAGCTGTTTGATTGATGTGTGAATTAGTGAAAGAACTTGAAGGGGATGGGGCTTTAAATGACAGGTTGTGTCAGAGAACATGGGGTCATGGTTAGGTTCACTCGATCCTTTTGTTATGTGACTTTGATGAAATGCAACGTGCGGAAAGTTGAGGCCTCATGTTTGAAACCCCTGTAGTGTTATGTTGCTTCTTGGGCGGTTCAGCTGAAGAGCTGAATTTTTAATTAGCGTGCCATAAAAGATCTGTGATAACAAGCGGCATACAGCGCTTAAAAAACACAAACACACACGAGCGCACATGCATGCTCACACAATACAGCTCTCGATAATCTAACTGGTATTCTCTACTGCACACATTGACTTTTACTCATCCAGTCACAATGGAGGACCATTATAAAAGAGACGTCTGTATAACTGTTGATAAGACACCTCAAACTGCAAACAAAGTTGGTTAGTACTCCTCTCTGTATAATGATTTTTAATTTCATAAAAAGTACAGGAAAGTGATTTTTATCCTCAGAGAGCCGAGTGGGAGAAACTAATGCGAAGTGAGCTGCGCAATGCAGAAGCAAACCAAGAGTGGAAAAAACTTTTTTTTGCTTATGCACTGGGTAATTTTTTTTTAATTCAAATGAATGGCCCTCATCCCGAAGTCCTGTATCCAGTTCTTTTGATACATCAATGGGGTATCTTACATTCTGACAAAATCTGCATGGCCAGACATCACAAGGGCTAAGTGAGAAAATATGTTTTTGTAAACTGAGTGAGTTGAACCTTAAACAAAATTCCTCTGATGCCCTGTTAGAAGTGCTAAAAACTCTTAGCTGTAACCTCAGTCAGATGTAAATATTTCAGTTAAAAAACACACAAAGGCCACAGTGCTGCATTGTGATGTACAGTAGAAACCAGACAGCACCTAATATTGTGTTTCAGATATCACTACTGTTAATTGGTTATGCATGATTAAGTACATGTCATTGTGCTTGATTAAAACAATGTGCAAAGAAGTTTTATGATTTCTTTTTTTAAAGCAAGCCCTCTGGCTCTGTTTCCAAATTTCAGTATTGACATCTACGCCTCCCTGCTGTGTGTGTGTGTGTGTGTGTGTGTGTGTGTGTGTGTGTGTGTGTGTGTGTGTGTGTGTGTGTGTGTGTGTGTGTGTGTGTGTGTGTGTGTGTGTGTGTGTGTGAGTGTTGAACTGCTCTGAGGACATCCAGTTAGAGTGTTTCTCCTCCAATGCTTTTTCCGGATGAGGAACAGTAGTTTTTTTGTCGATGGGGCTTATGGATTGGCACATTCAGAATCCCTGCCCCCACTCGCTCGCCCACACATGCAAACACAGCGCAAACTAGTTTCAGACTTTGTTGCATTGCTCAGGTGACCGAGGGGGGACTTTTGAGTTTTAGCATTATTGCGTACACAAGTAACACTAAACAAGCTGGACAACAGACCTGTCATATAAAGCGCCATTCGGCATCATTCTGTGTTGGTTTGTGCATTGTAGAGAATGTAAGGACAGACACACAGAGAGCTCTTTCAAACACATATAGACCACAATGCCTCATGCACTGAATCTGAAGAACATGCTGTTCCTTCAAGAACGTCACAAATACTGATGCCACAAGCAATTATAACAAGAGTGGGTGTGTTTTCCCTTTTTGGAAATGAGTTTGTGTCATGAGAATCACAGCCTTTGCATCCAGTGGCAGGTAGACTTTCAGTTACTAAAGTTGTGTGATCATGTTGTGTTGAATTACTTAATTCTGTCCTAAAAGGCACAAAGCTAAATCTACACATATATTCAGGATCATCAAGGACGATTTTACTAGGTTATCTGAGAATGCACCCTTTAAGGATGGTTTTTCTGGTGATTTTCAATGTCATCTCACATTAATTGAAGGTTTAAACGGTCTTCTGTGGGTTGAGAAACTTCTACAACCTCCAGGCCTGGTTTTAGTGACACACATTAAAAAAGAGAAGAGGTATAGAATGGCAGATGGGATAGATTAACGAAATACAGCTAATATAGCTAATGTTGGCAAACTTCAGATAGACTTTGGTGTATTACGGACATTAACAGCTACGTTTTGACATTTACCATAATCCTAAAATTGTCACTTGTGTGTCCAGCAAAAGTTACATACGTTTGCTTAAACCTGTTCAGGGTTTGATGGAGTTGGGTCATATCCCTACATGCACTGATTGAGAAGCAGGGTATACCCTTGATGTTTTAGCAAAAAATCACAGGGCATGCAAATTTCCACCTATGAGCAAATTAAACTTGCTACATGCATGTCTTTGGACTGTGAAAAAGCACTCAGAGAACCCAGGACCTTCTCGCTATGAGACCGAAATGCTTACCACTGATCCACCCTGATAACCAATAGAATACATCCCTCCATCCTTGTTGTCTGGGGATCTCCTCCTCATGAGATGACTGACTAAACTGTAAGGGTCCTAAATACATTAGTGTTATTTCTGTTTAATAAAAAGGTTTTGTCAGTATTTTTTTTTATGTGTGATCCAAAGTAGAACTTAACTGAGTTATGTAATAGTGATAATGGACACACTTTGTTTCAGGGGTTCTTGGGCGGTCCCACACAATAGGATGCATCCCTACACTCGCTACCAACTTTGTAATTATTCTTTTCCTCTCTTTGTCTTTCCTCTTCTTACTCAGTGACGTCATGCTTGTGTTGGTGATGAAATCTCCTGTTAGGTGTTGCCGTGGCAATGGGAAAAATGCCAGTCATGGGGTCACAACGGCGACCATACATCTGCCTTTGAGAGTGACGCTACATGAAAGTCTTACTCCAGCAGCTTTACTATACACACTGGGGACACGGTAAGCTGGGGAAGCCCACACACACAAAGGAATCTTTGCATACACACACACACACACACACACACACACACACACACACACACACACACACACACACACACACACACACACACACACACGCACACACACACACACACACACACACACACACACACACACACACACACACACACACACACACACACACACACACACACACACACGCACACACACAGCGACACTCACTAATCCAATTAGGACATTAGTTAGTTGCATCCCGGCCCTGGCCTCTACGGACAAACGCTGATCCAATTATTAGTGGATGGATAGGCCAGGCAATCCCAGTGTTTCCCAGCTCTAAGGTACTTAAGTGGCACTATGCCACCGCATCAGGAGGACACCTCATACGCACAAAGGATCCCCTTGCTATTTTTATGAACATACACACGGCCTGCCCAGTGAGTCAACAAAGATGAGGTAGAAGCCAAGAAGCCACTTCCACTCAGTCAGCAGAGCTGCAGAGAGAGAACCGGAAACCCAGAGCTTAGCCAGGGTAAAGAGACTTTCCCCTACGCATGGCTCTGTCTGAACAAAACTCCTAATCACATGCCAGGAATAGTCACGGACATATACACTCTGGAAATTATTAACAGGAACACAGAACAATCGTCGGATGGAAGACCATGGGATGCAGCTTTCACCCACCAAACATGCATTCATTTTCCATGTGCTAGAAAACCATTGATACCATTTGTGGTGAGTGTTTGTGTGTGTGTGCGCGTGTGTGCGTGTGTGTGCATATGTGTATTTTCTGAGAGACTCTTCATCAAACAACACAACAGAAAGAGGCACACTCCAAACAAGGCCGTGAGTCCAAACAGAGGCTCTTAACAAACACTCACTGTGCAGTGAAGCTCTGCAGAGCTGTTATATTCTCTTTTATTGTCTTCTACACACACACACACACACTCAAACACACACACCCTGCATACCGTTTCAGCGGCTGTCAGAGGCAGCATGATTGAGCACAATGGCCTATGCTCTTTTCATGTGACGAACTGTGCTGTGGATGTTGAAGTCACACACTGATGTGAATATGCCACATTGACGAGCAAATGCACACTGCAGGCAGGAAAAAATGTCACTGCTCACTTTTTGTTGAAGAAAGTCATGAAAAGGAGTGTTAGTCGTGTCTGCCATGTCTCATGTCAGGTCCTCCCTTATGCTAATGTACCATTCATCTGTGTCATAGACTGATAATGACTCTCAGCGCAGAGAGCCTCACTGAAGCACTCAGAGTAAAACCCTGCTATCCACTCAGTGAGCTTCTCTGTCTGTACGCTCCTGCTTCTGTCTCTTTGTATCTTTCCCTGTTTCCGTCTGTCTGTCTGTCTGTCTGTCTGTCTGTCTGTCTGTCTGTCTGTGTTTGTCTGTCTGCCTCTCTGTCTCCATGCTCTCCTCTATCTGTTTTCCTTTGTCTCTCTAGTCTTTCTTTGTCACCTCTGCTCTCCTCAACAAACTGTCAAGTTGTATGGACTTACAAAGAAATTAAAAAACAACTTCAAATATTTACCATATATCAAAAATGTTATATTTTACTTCCTGGATAACGATACATTTGAAGTGTTTTTGTTTGGTGGGCCAGTAAGTAATCTTTTTGGTTTTGTTTATTCTTCATATTTAGGGGACCATTTTTTCCCCCATTTTTTTTATTGCTTTTTTATTTTATGATTTTTATTTCAAAGATTCTAGGACTCTATCCGTCTTCATATACATTATTTAACAACTGTGGAAATCAGATTAAGAAATCATAAATATGTGTGCTTCAAACCACCAGGACAAACACTCATTGTTTAATTGTTTCTGAATTTTAATTTGATTTGTCACTTTCTTAGAAGGACTATGGTGCATAATCAGCTGCAAACTTTTGTGTTCAAATCCTTTAACTGGAAGGCTTTCAGAGCTGGGCTTGTCACAAGGGGACATTGTTTACTGTCAACTGTGATGTTCAGCTTCTTATGCAACAACTTTGGGCTGCAGTGGGACATTTATTCCATTTGTTAACATCCATTTAAACCATTGCTGCTGTTAAAATATCTCGCATGGTCTTTGTGTAGCCTCATGCATACTGTAGTTTGTATGTGGTGAAAACTGTGTGTATGTGTCTGTGTTATTAAGCATCTAGTCCAGTACCGGGCAGCTCTCTGTGTTTACTAGGGGAGCAGCATATGCTCGCAGTTGTCCAGTGTGAGTGTACCGCCTGTCTGACGTGGAAAGTGAGGTGAGGAGAGAAACTGAGGTTTCAGCTTGAGGGGATGTGGGGGAATAGCACATAGCCCTGGGGAGGTTTCACGATGTGCAATGTGTGTGTGTGTGTGTGTATATATATATGTGTGTTTGAGTGTGTGCCTGCCTGAGGTAAACTAGGGGATGTTGATGCTGATGTGTTCTGATGGACTCTTACACAGACACAGACCCTGCCTGTGACTCACAGACTAGACACACGTATCCCCTGTGGGACAACCCGAGGAGCGCACACACACACACACACACACACACACACACACACACACACACACACACACACACACACACACACACACACACACACACACACACACACACACACACACACACACACACATTCATATGCTTGCCAGGTTAGATATCTGCGGGAGCCACTCATGGATCTTGTTCTAGCAGGAGAGAGGGATTCAAGCAGGGAGGGGAGTGTGGGATCGTCAGGATGTTTGACTGCTGTTCTTCAGAGACTGAAGCTTTGCTCTTGAAACATCTCATTGTGAAGCTGTGGTATTTTCTTTTTTTTGCAGTGAATTTCTGTGAATCTGGATTGGGATTTTTAGGAGTTTCTCGCTCACCTCTGGCTCACCCTCACATCGGCATTAATGTGTGCAAGCACAATGTCTTATTCTGTTACCGCCTATACTGCCTGTAGTGTCGGAGCATGAATAGTTCTTATTGAGCGTATTTGGGATTGTGAGGGAGTTTTCTGAGTGCACGGCTGACTTCTGTCAGGGCACTGACTGCAAAAGTTTAGGACAGTGACAAAAGGGTCCGGGGCTTGATAAAGATGGTTGATGAGGCTAGATGAGGAGAGCGGGGCAACACTCAAGTCGTAGCTCTGAGCCAAAGACTTTGCTTTATTCTCTCTGTGACTCACTCAACATAATCAGCCCTTAAAACAGGAGTAAAACACTTAAATTAGCCCTTGCACGAGACATAAAAATGTGTGTGTACATTTGCAGAGATAAAGACTAAGACACAAACACACAATCTTGCAGGCACAGAAAGAGCCATGGGGTTAATATGAGCTGTGTGTGACGCCAACCGTATGCTCGTTATAATAGTGCTGGGAGCCTCCAAGTGACGGATATCACACACACACACACACACACACACACACACACACACACACACACACACACACACACACACACACACACACACACACACACACACACACACACACACACACACACACACACACACACACACACACACACACACACACACACACACACACACGCACACACACACACACACACACACACACACACACAATGGACGATCAGTAAGTCATTTTGAGATCAAAGCATTCATCACAAGTGACTGCCCACTTATTAGGAGAATGACCTCGATATCAGACAGTCTTGTCAGTCAGCTCTGCTTCTCTGTGGTCTTGATCCATCGGGTTCTTTGATTCTCTGATGTGATGATGTCTGTGTTTGAGAAGATGCTAAGAGGAAAGATGCAGCACCACAGTGGGAACTTACTCAGTAAATAGAGAGATATTCAGAGGTTGCACTTGGACAGAAGCAGAAACAGAAATTTACGAAGGCCTCGGAGCAAAAAAAAACGACCTGGAGGGTTGGCCGTGAATTTATGGCACAGCAATTTAGGAGTATCCTTTTCACCCTTTTCCAAAGTTTTTGGTGAGATGCCAGCTATTCATATTTGAATGCATCTATTGTCCCTCATGGGCTACTGTAGGTGAGTCGTGGGAACTGGTGACGAAGGGTTTCTGTGTGAAAGATGAAAGAAAAACAAATATGCAGCCCGAAGTAGAATAGTTGGGTATGTTGTCTCTACAAAGCCAGGAGTAGGAGAAAATGGCAAAAACTGCGCCATAAAATAAAATGGAAAAAGAAGGCCCTCAAGGGCACTATTCACTTCTGCTGTGAGTTTCCAGCAGTGGGAAACAAGCATGCATGTGTGGTACATTATGATTTAAAACAAATCAGAATTGTACAAATGGACTGCCCGTTCGCCAACATTCATTGTACAAGTGTGTGTGTGTGTGTGTGTGTGTGTGTGTGTGTGTGTGTGTGTGTGTGTGTGTGTGTGTGTGTGTGTGTGTGTGTGTGTGTGTGTGTGGAGTGGCCGTCCCTTGCTCCCAGCATAGATGAATGATGCCCAATTGCACATCTTGGTTAATTTCACGAGTCCTGTGTGTGTGTGTGTGTGTGTGTGTGTGTGTGTGTGTGTGTGTGTGTGTGTGTGTGTGTGTGTGTGTGTGTGTGTGTGTGTGTGTGTGTGTGTGTGTGTGTGTGTGTGTGTGTGTGTGTGTGAGAGGTGTAAGATATGCGTGTCAAGTTTTTTCCCTCTAAACTGCTGTAACGTCCCGCAAGGTGTGGCTCTGTGCCGTTTATGAGATCATGTTTATATCAGTTGCTGGACCTGATCGGTGACCATTGTCTCAGACAAACTGACAAACAGATGATGCAAACTGCATGTGAACAGATAATTTAGGTTTAATTTCATAGTTTGGCCATTAATTCTATCAGAAATAATAAGATTGTACTCAAAGGGATCTCCACTGATTTTATGCAGGTAAGTTTACAAGTCATAGTTTGTACTATGAAAACAGATGTATAATGTCTTCTCTGTCTCTGGAGGAGCTTTGTTAAGTAGAAATAAAAGCTTGACCCATACTACAGAATATAAATCAGGATATTTTGGCTTCTGCTGCACCACTTTTGATATTTCTATTGTTGGTCTGTCTTCTATGAGACCTCAAACTAATGAACCTTACTATTTAAATGACTCAGTCTCTTACGCTTGCACAGGCGTGCTACTTGTCTTTACAGGTCCAGACCATTCTTAAGTGATTTAAATAGAACGTTTTTGCAAAGATGCATGGGTGTGGGATGTGTTTTTGAACGGATGTTTTGATATAGTTTGGCTTTACACACCGTCACAATTTACTTTACAGGGAAATTAGCTATAGAGACCAAAAAACGTTTTTGTTCCAGATTGTAAACATGTTCAATTCTGCTCTAAAGTTGGGCATTTTATTATGGGGGTGTGTTGGGATTGACCTAAAGTGACCATTTGAGGAACAGCAGTTTTGGGCGTTGGCTTCATTTCTCAGCACAAGAGGTTGCAGCTTGGCAATAAGGAACTACTTTCAGTTTGACTTCCAGGTAAAGTGGTGTAGATTATCTGACTGTTGGCTTGTTTGTAGTCTGATAATCTGAAATTATTTCTTCTCTTAGCAACTGTTGATGTAGTGACATTGTGTACTCAGATCTCAGCAATTCCTTCGGTGTGTAAACTTTTATCAAAATAAAAAGAAACTGATCACAGCTATGAAATTGAAATTAGACAAAAATAAGAAGTTTTTCTAAACTGGAATCATCCTTTGAGGCATCGTTTACCCTTGTGCATTCCTGTGTAAACCCTTGTGCATTCCTGTGTAAACACTTGTCTTTTCTGATGTGCACACACTGTAAACGGGATTTCAACTGATGGTGCCAAGGCCACAGAAAGGGTGTCACTACTTTGACAGATTCAGCCTCTGTCCCTCTCTTCACTTTCCCTCTGCATTCCTTTCACCTGTGAAGCATTTTCTTTTTTCCCCCTGCATGACTTCATGAGGCAATGGCCGAATCATAGATTATGTTTTATTGCATTTAGGACTGCTATTAGGCAATTGTCTGCAACGCTCGTCTAAAGTGAGGAATAAACCTGACCACTTAGGTATCTGAGGAATCCACAGCAGCATCACATTCTGGTCTGATAACGCTGGAACAGCCTGATTCCTATCACCTGCGATGGTGTAACTGTCTACGGGTGTGTTTGTGTGTGTTTGGGTGTGTGGGAGTGAGACATGTTGTGTCCTCATACCATAATAGGCTTCTCCGAATAACTGTCCCATAATTCTAGTCTCGTGAGTAGATGCAGCCGGCTCTGGCCTCAAAAGGAAGAGCGAGAGGGGGAGAAACTTGCTGTAACTCACTTTCACCCTCTCAGTTTCAAACAGACACACACACACACACACACACACACACACACACACACACACACACACACACACACACACACACACACACACACACACACACACACACACACACACACACACACACACACACACGCTGGACTCTAATACACCGTCTATGTCAGACAGCAAGGTTTCCGGAAGGAATTCCAGGCATCCCTGGAACCATCTTCCTGATTCCTAAAGGCTTAGTATTATGCTCATCCTGTCTAGATCCTCAGCCAAGAAACACACAGTCCAAAATGTTCAGATATCCTCTTTGATGATCTGAATTTACGTTGTGACTGAGCAGCAGGGAATGCTGCTATAGTCCTGACTCCGCCAAACCACGAGGAATGAATTCCAACGGTGATGCTGAGCTGGCAAAGGCAGATGGGAATACCACAGAGGCTACAGAATATGTGCAATCTGTTTAGGAGAGATGAGAGGAAGGAAGACAGAGGGAGGGATAAAAGACAACCTGTTGAAAGACAGTGTCTTGCTTAACTCAAATACGTGCTGTGAAGCTGAGATGTGTTCACCACAGCTCCTCTTACCCTCACGCTGCTCTCATGCCTGTCCGTGTCAGACCCACAGGCTCTCAGGTTCATTTTTCCACGATGAGGGTAAAGTGAGGGTCCGCACTGCCCTGTGTTTAGACAACACAGACTCAGCTGGTAAAGAGAGAAGGAGATGCAGAGGATTTATTTCCTATAAGGGTGGCAGCCACAGCACATGGCCAAAAGTATATGGACACCCAAACACTACAGTACACCCATATGCGATTGTTGAACATCTTATTCCAGAACCATGGGCTTTAATATGCTGCTATAACAGCAACGGCTGGTATGGCCAGGTCATCCCAAAGGTGCCTTGAAGTTTAAAAGACTTTTGTCTAAAATATCTCCTAACACTTCTCTTAACTGCAACTAAGGAAATAAGCCTATATGGGTCAGCAAACATCATACAGTCCCAAACAAAAGGAAGTGAACAGGGGTGTCTTTTATACATATTGGTATTTGCATATGTTTATAAAAATATGTATACTTTTGGCCATATAAGTTGGATTTGTGTGCTGATGTATCGGCCAGAAAAACTAGAATAGATTATATATAGATATATACATTAACAATTGCAGATGCTTCCATGCATGGGATGAGGGTTACTTTAATGGTTTGTTGAGAATGGATATGTGTGTGATGTTAATCATGTATTATGGCCTTTGCAGTTACCAGATCTCAACCAAATTGAACACCCATGGGAGACTTTATTTACCAATGTGTGTTGGTACAAAGTGTTAAGACCGAAAACAGCCCTACTTCAAAAAACACAAACGGACGTGTTGGTGTGGGACCCGTTGTGTCAGGTACATGTGGGACAATAGAATAGGATCTATTTGAAAAGCAGATCCTTGAGTTTAAACGCTTATCAGCTGCCACAACAAAACAGTGGTTCATAATGTAATGAGGAACAATTCTATCACTCTGGAAGGCTATCGTAGTGACGGCCTTCCATCTTAACAATCTGAATGTAAACGGCAGAAATACCTTCAGTAGTCTTTTGGAGCCTCGTAGAGTTTGTTCCAAGGAGCACTGACCCGTCTGTATGTGAATGCTGGGCATTTTTTCATGTGCTCGTTCTGTTGTGGCGGCTGAGTTACAGCGCTTTGAGTGTGAACCATCTGAATATAATCAGGAATATTTCACACTCATCGCCAATTCCCACTTGTACGTTCACTCAAATTTGAGATCTCGCACTCCACGGTTGACGATGGGTGAGTGAGTGCTTTGGAGTGTGCGTGAGCGTGCAGCCGGTGGAGTGCTGTGTCCATGAAAGACTCTTCTTCGCCCCACTCGGCAGGACGAGAAGAGTGGGCTGCTGTGGAATTGAGAACCCTCATCCCCTTCACTACAGTGGGAGTGAGCCACGGGGTCCATGCTAAGTGCTGCCGGGCACTATTACTGTGAAAAGGACCCCTCTCTAGGGTGTCCTTTCAAGTGTCTGCTGAACGGGACACTACTGAGAGCCACGGCCAACCAGTGTGTGTGTGTGTGTGTGTGTGTGTACATCTGCATGTGTGGGCCTACTCGCTTGTATAATGTGTTGCTGGGAAGGTTTGCGCAGCTGAAACCAGATCAGGTATGTGTGACAGCCACCGCGTGAGTGTGCATTTATAGAGCAGCGCGTGTGTGTGTGCCAGGTTACAGTATTAAGAGACAGCAGTGTGTTTGTACAGGACACTAATAGCCACATGGCTGATATTAGTGGATCAGTTTCCATCACACTCTGTGGCGTAGAAGCGCCTGATTCAGCAGGTGTCTCCCCTGAAGGTCCTCAAGGTTATCTGGCTCCTTGGAAAGTGTCCGAGTGTCCTGAGGAGGGTTTGCCTTGTGATGTGGGCTGACCGCTGACCTGCTAGGACTCGCACATAATGTGAAACCAGGGCAGGGATATTTTTCAGTCAAAAGGGAGGGACCTGAGGGCTCTGGAGGAGCTAGAGAGTCTTGCAAATAATCATAAAGCAATTTAATATTTATCGATAAAGAGATGGAATTAAAAAGGGATATCAACAACTAATAAATAGATAAATAAAAGTGTGTAAAATGACAAATTATTTGATAAACAGTTGAAGTGAAAACTTGCATTAACCATTTAATTATAAAAAGGCATTTTACTTTGTATTTATTATGAAAAACAGAAGAAAAGCACCACTAACTGCATGATTCAAAAAAAGAACACGTTTCATTCCATTAAAAATAAATGTGAAAGGCATAATTAAAGGGTGGGATTTTTTTTTTACCAATTGGCTCTCCCTTTTGCCACCACTATTATCATTGATGTGGATCTCTTGGGCCTTGTTGTGCCAAAGCTTTGCTAATCCGCTGCGAGAGCTCTCACTATCATCTGTACTTGTTTCAACATACACCCTTGAAACCTTCAGGATGGCAATGATTCATTTGTGGCTGAGGTGTTTTTGGAGTAGAAGCTAATGAAGAAGGGAAGGGATCTCGGAGTTACTAGACAAAGCTAATTAAGTGTGTCTTGAGTCGAGTGTTTCTCAATTGGTAAAACATGGCACAGTGTAGTTTTTTTTGAACGCCTGTGTGGGTGTCCATGATAGAAATCTAAGCACTTGTGCTTTCAGGGTAATTTGCATAGTTTTGATGAAAGTTTGCCAGAAGGCGTACCAGTGGTGGTGGGTAAAAACCTGCTATTTAACTCTCAAATTGCAACTTTCAAGTTTTCTAAATTATCTAAAACACCTTTAACACCCAAAATGATCTGTGCTGAGCATTAAGAAATACTAGAGCCACTGCCTTGCTCTCAGTTGACCACCATGTATTTTCAAGATTATCTGTTGTAATTGGTGAAAACAAGTCATCTATTTAAGGATCATAGAGTTGTATACTCATCCCATTCAGGACTAGGGTTTAAATTAAAGCTACTTTAAATCATTTTATAATGCTAGATCTATAAAATAATGTTCTGAAATGTGCAGCTGACAGTGGTGAGTCAGTGGTTGAAGTTATGGTGAAACTGGATATTGATTCTTATCCTAAACTCCTCCCAGGTGCTGAACTGGGATGTTGCTGCACTACTGTAATGGGAGTGTTGGGGAGGGTCAGTAAGTAACGCTGTCAGAACAGAAAGTCTCCTCAAGTTATGAAGAGTTTGACAAGTTTAATATGGGTCCTCTAATTTGTGGGGGATCAGGTTTCTGTGCACAGCCGTAAAATGACAGGTGGTATGATCATGTTCAAGGCACAAACAGTATGGCAGGACACATACATAGACATACACACACTTTACTTAAACAGCATCATGAGTTGGCAGTGAGCTCCTTTTCCACCTCGGGTCAGGCTCAGTTCATGCACAAAGAACGAGTGATGGTGTGTGTGCATGTGCATGTGTGTGTGTGTGTGTGGTAACCCTGCTCCAGTTTTATTTTTAAAGTGAGCGCAGACAAAGGCCTCTAGTCAGACTGCTCTGAGAACAGGACCTTGGGAACATGACCAGTGGCTGTTGCGTCACATAGTGTGTGTGTGTGTGTGTGTGTGTGTGTGTGTGTGTGTGTGTGTGTGTGTGTGTGTGTGTGTGTGTGTGTGTGTGTGTGTGTGTGTGTGTGTGTGTGTGTGTGTGTGTGTGTGTGTGCGTGCGTGTGTGTGTGAGAGAGACAGACTAAGTGTATCCGACTTTTGTCTTGTAAAGAAGTCACTTGTTCAAACTGAAAAGAAACCAAGAGGAAAAAGCTCATGAAAATCTTTGCCAGATGTGCAAGCACACACACACTCACACTCTCACTGTGCACTTAAAATCTGGCTTAGCGGCCTTCTGAATGTCAAGGGACGTCACTGAGTGATGTCATAGGAAGGATTTTATATGCGATAGGTAGAATTCATCTACACACACAGACACACACAAACACAAAGTGTTAAGGCACAGTGGACACAGTGACCACACCACACCCAGCAAAGCACTTTCTCAACAGGTTTATGGTGAGGAAAAGAAAAGAGAGGAGAGGCATGGTCAAGATGAAACACGATGAGATGAGAAAAAGGGGGAGAGGAGGAGAAAGGAAAAGAGAGGAGAGGAAGCAAATGGGGAGGGGAAGGAGAGGAGAGAAAAAAAGAGTAGAATATAGGAGCAAGAATAAGAAGAGAGGCAAAGGAGGAGGAGAGGAGAAACAAACTAGATGTGAGGACAAAAAACAAGAGGAAAGGAAAGAATAGAGAAGGAAGAAAAGATGAGAGGAGATGATAAAAGAAACGAGGAGGGAACAGAAAGAATGAGGAGAGGAAACAAGACGAGAGGAAATGAGGGGAATGGAAATAAGAGGAGAGGAGTCAAAAGGGAATACAGAAGAGAAACAGGAGGAAATGAAGGTGGAGGAGAAGAAAGATGATGAGGGGATGATGAAGGTTACAAGAAAAGAAGAGGGAAAGGAAAGGAGGCGGAGACGAGGAGAGGTTAGGCAAGGAGATGGAAGTGAGGAGAGAAGATGAGAGTCTGAAGAGGGAGACAAGCGAGGAGAGGATCACCTCCCTCTCGCCATTTCTCCTCTTGTCCTTTGGAAACTTCCCAAACCTGCAGACACCGGAGGACTCGGGGAATCCTGGCCTCCGATACATTACACACACACACACACACACACACACACACACACACACACACACACACACACACACACACACACACACACACACACACACACACACACACACACACACACACACACACCTTGAGCTTAATCTGTCCCATTACTACACTGCTGCCAGCCCCCGTCTTTCATTTCTTTCTTTCTTCCATTCTTCCTGTGTTTTTCAGGTCATTTTTTTTTTTCCAGCGCTCATGACGCACTCTGGCATAATGAAACAGTTAAGAGAGTCCGGTAGAGGCTGGGGCTGAGACCAAGACGGGGTGGAGGTGGTGGGGGTGTAAAGTGACACCACACCAAGGCACTATATTTACAACGCGCCTCTTTAACACACTGCCTATTTATAGCTGCCAGATCTTTTCTCAGCGTCCGCCGCACACTGTTGCACCGTCACAAACACTGGCATCAGATGGCACCGGTGGATTTACGCTGCACTGCTTCTGCCAAAGGGGACACGCCTTGTCCTCTAGCATGTTCCTGCACAGACCCAACCTCTCCACGCTCCAGCCGCCCCCCAACCCCTTCACACTCGCACCTCCAGGACATTCTCTTCCTGCCACTCAGTGTGCTTTCAGTCCTTTCTTTCCTTGTTTCTCACAGATCTATTTGGTATAAAGATGAAAGGAGAGAAGAGGAACTTAAACCTGTTTCTGTCTTGGCTTGACTTAGCTATTAGACAGGACAGAAAGACAGGCAAAACAGCAGGGATAAGTGGAGGGGTTTAAATGTGGTTAAGGATTACACACGTTCATATGCAGCAACATGCACACCTGACCAGGGCTGGAGGAAGTATTCTGATCCTTTACCTAACTAAAGTTAACAATACTGCTATAAAACAAATAGTCCATCACAAGTGAAATTCCTGTATTGAAAATGTCACTCAAGAATGTCAGTATTATCAACACAATGTAGGATACTTAAAGTAAGGGGCTCTGAGACATTTTGGGGCCGGAGACCCTGTACATGGATGTACATTTTAGTGATAAAGAGAAACACATTTTATTTTGAATCCTGTTAATACCACTTATATACTTTTAAACATTTTATTAAAAGGGTTAGTTTGGAATCAACAGGATAGCAACTTATTGCTGCGGGTCACAATCATATCAGAGTTTCTATCGGCCCAAAGCTAATGTGGGTGGGAGTGATGGACACAATATGCTTGTTATATTAGCACCAATGGTCCCCATCTGTAGATATGCACTTTTTTACGAAACAGCACAATTTTATAGTTTATAGCAAAACATTTAATGGACCCTGTTTCTGTCATGGCTTGACTTTAGTTGTACGCACACAAACAAAGAAGCCCAGCTGACTCTCAGGTTTCTGGTGCATGGAAGAATTCATTCATAGGATCATGACTGCCCCCACAGGACTGATTCACTGCATCTCTGTTTCTGTCTTTTAGCGCACAAACACACACACACTCTTAAGTAATAAACCCAATTACGCATTTGATCACATTTGTTCATGAAAGCAGATTAAAAAAACCACAAAATTTTCATTTTTTTTCAGGAAAGCACGCAGTAACTTCCGTTGTGCCTGGAGACAGATTTTCACATCAAATTCCTGAGTTCAGAGTGTTTATCAGCCCGCAGCCTGAGGGGAGCCTCTAAAATGAAGTTTCCTTCACACTTTTACAAAATCCTATCGTGCCCTTCAACTTTATTTTCCCTCAAAGTAAAAAGCTTCTCTTTTTTTGCCTCAATAAGGTGTATTCACATTCAGAACTTTGTAATCTCCCTGCCTGCGGCTCTGTTTTTGGGTTTGTTGTGCGTATGTTGATGTCAGGGGGAACAAAAAAAGCTAATATAAACTGTGAGGATGTAGTTTAATAGATTATAGGGAATAGTATTGGTAGCCAGATTTAACATTTAATTTGTTCAAAGAACAGATTTAACTCTTTGTTGTTACAACTGTGATTGCTGTACAATACAACAACTTTAACTATGTTTAGTTTGACCTCAGGGTGTTTAAAGAGTATGAAGATCACATTCAACAGTAAAATAGCTGCAACTAGGAAAATGCTCCTTACACATTAATGCATCAATAATGATAGACATTAAAAGACATTCAAACATTTTCAATTATTTAAATGGGAGTTGTAAAACATGACTTGGTTTTGCATCTAGCTTACTACAGTTATGGATTCAATGAACATCTGAAATTGATAAGAGTGTGAGTGGTTCAGCTAAGGCTGAATAACCAACTGGACAAACTGGGCAGTCTTCATCATTTAGTTTTGATATTAGTTATCAAATACTTTATTTGTATGCAAATTGGAACAGCAGTGAAACAGAGACACACATAATAATCAATTAAAGCACACATCATATGCATACAAAATATAAATGGGTCAAAACAGAGTACACAGATTACACATTTTGAAAATAAGAAAAGTATATGTAGAAAAAATATGCACAAGATATATAGAATTTGGGACTATGTGCTCATGTCCCCATTACCTTAAAGAGTTTAGTTAAGAGATGGAGGAAGGATTGAGAGTTTTTATATCTGTTTTAGTTAAGGGGAATCTGAAAAGGGAACTTCGGGGAAAGACTCTTCTTTATTAAGAATAATGATTCATTTAGATTTGTAAGGGAACTTGTATCAACTAAAGTGTTTCCTGCTTTGTTATTTATACAGTTAATTTAGCTTGAAGCCCTTTCTTAAAATTGAGTTTTAGGACCTTTTTTTGCCCAGCGGCGCCCACACAGGCTAACCTAGCTATTGCTCTTGATATATTCTTAATTGTTAATTAAACATTCAAGACATGACTTGGCCTTGAGTGTGAGTGCAAGAACAACAGGGAGTGATTTTTAGTGTGACCTGTGTCTCTGTTTCTTTCCCTATGGGGCATGACAGTGAACTGTGTTGACAATCCCAGGCTTTTTAAACCAAAATACAGGTATGAGCTGTGTTAGTGGCTGCATGTTTGGGAGAGCTGTAGCTGCTCTGAACCCTGAACTGGCGCTGTTTGTTGGGCCTGTAGCCGTTAACCAGGCGGCTGTAGACGCGGCCGAGGTGCTTATAGGCATCTGAGTGTGCAGGGGCTGTCGTCTGTGGCTGCCGTGGTGTGAGTTAAGGTGTGTGTTTACTCAACAGGGTGTTAACGTCAGTCAAGGAAATCGATGTTTATCCTCACGCGTGTCAAGAGAGAAGCAGGTGAGTGTGTGTACACCACTTTGCTTTGCCATCATCTCTTCACTGTCCCTAAACACACACACACACACACACACACACACACACACACACACACACACACACACACACACACACACACACACACACACACACACACACACACACACACACACACACACACATACAGAGACTAATGTGTCCTGACTCAGCCTTTATTGAGTGTTAGTTAGTATATATACCCACCAGCTGGCCAGTACAACAACAGAACAACTCAATGGTAGTTTTCCATGTGTGTGTTGGACGACAGAGACAGTTGCTCAGAAACTTGGGCTTTCCATTGTAATATCTATGGTGGGCGGTGTGAGAGCGTCACCACTGCTTCCTGTGCACACACACACACACACACACACACACACACACACACACACACACACACACACACACACACACACACACACACACACACACACACACACACACACACACACACACACACACACACACATCCACAAGATGATTTTAGTGATTACGCACAACAATGTGACACATAGAGAGAGAACGGCATCACAATGCATCCACTAATAACATGCTGTAGTCAGGGCCGTCCCCTATCTCTGGTCTCTCACTGTGTCCTCTGGGAGGGTGAGGGGGGTCGGGGGGGAGTTTGTGGCCACTTTCCCAGCTTTCCCTCGGGAGTCTGTTTCCAGCTGCTGCAGCTCATCACTGTCCCAAACCTCAACCCGACGTTACTGACCACAGCCTTTGTGCTGACATCACTGTCCAGGCTTCAACGCACATGAAGCTCGGACCAGAACCCCACAGAGACGTCACAGCCAAGGCGACTGACACGCAGACACATTGACGTCCCTCCGTGGAAGCTGTAGTTCTCAGGGCCTCTGAGTTGTAGTTCTCAGGCATTATGAACACTACGGGTACTGGAGTTGAACAATTTTGTGAGTTTCTATTAAACACTTATATGTGTTGTGGGACACACAAGGAGAAGCAGGATCCAGTTTATGGCCTATTTGCGCTGAATAACACTGCTAACATTTGCATTTCAGTGCAAAAAGGTACAAAGTGATGTGGGTTGAACACAATGTGAACAACCACTTGAATGTATCTGCTCATGTCATTGGTTGCCCATTTTCATTTGCATTTCTCAAAACACATATATGGTGGGCATGCACATAGCAGAAAACCAGCTGAAATGTTGCATTAACCTAAACCTCATACTAAGTCTTTCTGTAGTTATTTGGTCTAGTAAATCATGAAACTTAGCTATTTTTTTTACTGTATTTGATTAAGGCAAATGTTTTATATGGCTGATGGTTTTAAAGGCCCAACATACCAATGGCTGAATTCCATTTAGTTGCTTTAGTTTCAGGGTCCTGGTACTGTTCATGCTGGCTCGGAGCTATCGTTAATGTCATTAGTAACCCCTGTGCTTCTCCTTCTGTAAAAATGTGTGCTGTGAAAAGGATCTATAACCAGCCATATGTGTGTAAAAACTGGCACACAATGCGGGTGGAGCTCACAGATGCTCATATTTGTATAAGTCGATAGTAAAGGCCAGTGGTTGAGTAGTAGTGCATGATTTGAGCATATGTGTTTGGTCCTCTATGTATAGTGACTTTGGTCGTTGTGCATATTTGATGGACCTTGGAGGCATAAAGCAGCATGCATGGATAGTCCTCCATTCCCTGTTGCTCCGGCTTCTGGCACACCAGTCACGTTTTACACATAGAAGAATAGAATAACAAATATGCATGTTTTTGTGTTTGTACGAGTGAAACTGTTGCGTGTTGAGTGTTGAAGGATCCGTGGAAAGGGTTTACTCTAATATGTAGGATTGTTACCGGTTTGAGTACTTTGCCAGGTGTCTCTGTCTGTGGACAGATTTTGACAAAGTGATAGTGTCACAACTGTGCAAGATGCAGTCATGAAGCTTCACAGGTGTGCATTTGAAATCAAAATGAAGAGTTTGAAGATAGGTGTGGTCTGATTAAGGGTACCATAAGTAAGGGGTAGGAAATAAAGAAGGGGCCATTGACTCGCCCACTTTATGCCACTCACCAGATTTGGTGATGCGGATGGTGTGATCCCATGGCAAGATGTTCACTAGTTCTTTCTTAAATTTGGAAGAATATCATTATTATATTTTCAAAACTAATTTAGTGTGAATGTTACTTGTTAAACTATAAATATCTTACAGTGTACTGTTTTGGCCATAGAACACTTTAAAGCTAGAAAACTTATAGTTGAAAGACCTTTAAATGTATGGAAATTATATGTTAACATTGATACGTCATGCAACAAAATCAGACAAAGCATCCGTTTCGCAGTTATGCAACAATGCACCACACCTGTAAGTGATCCAACAATAATGACTCATGAGTTTTGAATTTTTCGGATTATCGATCGGTTTACTGAGTGTTTATCATATAGAAAACAGGAAATAAGTGATGGAGAGATATACGTAGCTTATGAATTGTAGTTTACACTTCCCTGGTCATTGTTGGGTATCTGACACTGGTTGTCTGACACGATGCCTCTCACTGGCTGTCATCCCCTTGAGGTGAAGACTCTCAGTTTTCATGTTCACAACTCAATCTCAGCAGAAATGAGTACTGTGAAGGGAAAATAATCTTCTGAGAAATATTTAGGAGGAAAAATGGAGGGAAGAGTCTCAGGAGGAAAGGTTGTACTATATCAGGCCTTGTTGAAACTCAACATTGATCTCATGAATAATAGAGCTCCAGTGGCCATGTGACGATATTAGAAGTGACATCCAACGACGACCTGAATCCCCCACTCCTCAGAGCCAGGCAAACACACACTGGCACATGCGCATATTTGTGTGTAACCTTGGAAGTCTGCAACAAATCCAGTCTAATCTGTCTAACTGCAAAAAACATTCTAAATGAAAGTATTCAAAAGGTCATTGTTAACTTCCCAAAATATGAAGTTGAATCAAAGTTTTTTCAGTTTGGCTACAAATCACTGACTCACAAAAGAGTCATCAATATGAAACGCCCTCAGAGAAAAACAAGTTCCCTGCTAAACAAGACAATCTCCTGTGTTTCCTTGTATTCTTCAGCTTCTTAATAATGCATAGAGAACAGCTAACGTCCAATGCTCAGAGCTAACACACACACACACACACACACACACACACACACACACACACACACACACACACACACACACACACACACACACACACACACACAGAGACACACACGCTCCCATTGTCGTGTTTACTCGTGTTTACTGTCTGTCCCCACTCATCAGTCATTCACCCTGACAAATCTCAGTGAGAAAAATCTGCAAGTCTGCATTTTTCGTTTGTTTTACCTGTTCTTCTTCTCATCATTTTATTTATGCAAGCAACTAGTAAACATCAGTGTGAAGCAGGAGCCCTGAGCAGTGAAAGGACGAGGAGGAAGTAACCAGTGGTGGAAAGTAACTATGTACATTTAGGAGTATTTGAAGTTTATGTTACGCAATACTTCTACGTTTCAGAAGGAAATATTACTTTTTACCCAAACAAAATGTTTTCTAACTGTAGTTACTAGTTGCTTTACTTTATGACTGCATATAACGCAATCAAAACTAGCTCCACCTCAACCAGCACCAACAATAAAATGCAACTTGTATAATATATCACAATACATTTATGCCTTATCGGTATAAACGGCGCATTACAATATATGAGGTACAGGGGGCATTTTACTTTGGATACTTAAAATTTTGCTGATAATACTTCTATAGGCGGCTGTGGCACATGAGGTAGAGCGCTTGACCCACAACCACAAGGTTGGTGATTCGAACCCCTCTACAGGCAACATGTCGAGGTGTCCTTGAGCGAGACACCTAACCCCAAAATTGCTCCCCGGGCGCTTCATTGCAGCCCACTGCTCCTCCGGGATGGGTCAAATGCAGAGAACCGAATTTCCCCATTGTGGGACTAATAAAGGCTTAATTATTATTATTATTATTATTATTATAGTTTTATTTAAGTATTATTTTGAATGCAGGACTATTTTAGTAGTATTTTACAGTATTGTGCTGGTGCTTTGTCGTATGTAAAAGATTGGAATAGTTCTTCCACCACTGCAGGAGAGAGAGAGTGAGAGAAGAAGAGCGAGGGGTAAGGGAAAGGGTTATGAGAAAGCAGGTCACAAAAGAGAAATACCTCCTATATACCCCCTCCCCCACACACGCACGCACACACACACACACACACACACACACACACACACACTAACCGACACCTCACCCTGAGGCTGCCGGAGAATTATTACTGGAGGTCTGGCTTGTCATTATGTTATTATCTTCTCTATTGCTAGGGGCTTTGACATGTGTTTGATCACACATACACATGAACAAACACACAGAAGCCCCCAAACCCCCCTGATTTAAACACTTGAGCATTATAAGGAAGATCCCTGCTCAGACCTGCAGCAGGTAGACAGGTGAGAGAGAGAGAGAGAGAGAGAGAGAGAGAGAGAGAGAGAGAGAGAGAGAGAGAGAGAGAGAGAGAGAGAGATCTCAGCTGTCATCCTAGGAGTACGGTATGTGCTCATACAGCACAAAAGTGCCTGGATTGTAAGAGCAAACTGAACCAATATGCAAATTCTTGCAACACGTAAACTGGGGGAGAAGCACACCTCGCTTTTCTCGAGGATGTGGAAGTCGGGGCAGTTTGCCAAGACTGTGACTGCTGCCTGCTGAGTCCCAGGAAGACACTGGGGGAGAGTTTAGAAAAGCACTGAGATCAGCTGTAGGAGAATTACAAATGAAAATGTAGTTTGAAAAGGGGTTGCACAAATATTCTTTGCATCTACGTACCTTAATCTGACTTCAGGCCCACAGCAAAATGCAAGAAACGCTTATAGGATGACCTCTGTGATATGTAAATTATGCAAGCACAGCAGCTTTAGAATCTAAAATTTGTCCACAAACAGAGCTGAGTTGGCTGGGTTTTGTATTTGAAGCTGGGGTTATGCACAAGAAATCGATTCATGTTATGTCTCCACTCCTTAAACGTTTCCACTCCCTGAACACTGCTTGATGCACCCTCAGCTGCCGCAGTCAGACACACACACACACACACACACACAAACACACACACAAACACACACACACACACACACACACACACACACACACACACACACACACACACACACACACACACACACACTTACACACATGCAATAACTTGCCCTGACAGACCTGTTAAGATGGAATGAACATGCCATGAAACAGAAAAAGAATGTGCTATATTCAAATCTAGCATTTGAATATAGCACATTATACGCCATGCTTTAAAACGTTTGTAAGGTTTTATTGTTATTATCAGCAATAAGTGCATATTTGAGATGGAATAAGGATATTTAGATTTACTGATTTGTCCTTTGGCTTTTTTATATTTAATGTTTCACTTATCAATATTTTTACAATAACTGATCAAATTGATATGCATAATAGGAAAGGGGCTGCCTGTGGTGATGAACCCACAGAGAACTAACACTTCACTCTGCAGCTTCCCACACTTTATAGCATCTTGCAGCTCGTTCCTTAGTTTTTGACAGATTTTCCAGATGATGAAGAAGGGAGCTGTTTTCAGTTTAAGTTGATATGATAAACATGTGAGCAAACAATTAACTATTTAAATTTTGACAATACAAGGTGAAGTAATAACAACTTCCTTTTAAGTTGTAGGAAGTATACAAAGTTAGTTTTAGAGTTAACAGGGAGTTAAAATTGCCTTAGAATTGGCGCTATAGAGCCAGCAAGTCACGCCCAATTACTACATGAAATCGAACAATTACTAGTATTTGTGCATCTTTAAATGTTTTTGGGAAATTAAAATTAATGTACGAAATCCAAAATGGTCGACTTCCTGTCAGGCAACTTTTGTCGAGCATCCCAAACCCCTCAAAATTTTTAATTGTGCACCAAAACAATAACAATCTCTACAAGAACAATAGGTTCCTTGCACTTTGGTGTTCGAGGCCTAATAAATGCTGATGTTGCTCCATGTTGTGTGTTTTGTTTACAACTTGTTTCTGCTGCCCCCAGTTGGCCAACAAATCACTTATTGCCAGTTTAAATAAAGAGGAAACTCCCTTACTGTTACAACCTTTTAGGAAAGCATTTAGCTGAATGGGCAACACTGCAGCAGAGGGAGCTGATGTTAAATCATTCATAATCTTGCGTAATGTTATTTATTAGTTTATATGAAAAGTGCCATGTTCCATGTCTGTCCATCAGACATGTGACTGAAGGCTGCACTCATTGTATGTGACGGCCTTCCTCATTCATCAGCGACTCTTCCGCTCATCCTGTGTAAAGCTTATGAAATCATAAACCACAAAACCGACATGCCTGTATGTAGTGTACAAGCTGGTTGGCAAGATGCCGAGAGAGAGAGAGAGAGAGAGAGAGAGAGAGAGAGAGAGAGAGAGAGAGAGAGATCTGGTTGTTGGCATTAATAATGACATATTTTAATAAACAATGGAGAAAAATGTTCCATTAAAGGAACCACCTAACCACACCTCATTTATTCATCTGTAGTATGTACACACATACCATTCATGCCAAAGTCATAAATCTTACAATGTCATTATCATGGAGACAAAGATACCTTTTTTTTTCATCTTATTAGGCACTACTACAGTATGTTTGGAACAGAATATAGTTGTCAGAGTGTCGTATTATTTTCATGTAATGTAGGAAGTATTTGATTTAGGAGTGCATCAGTGATGATCCAGCCAAGAAAATGACAACTGTGACTCAGAGATGAAAGCTCTCGGCTGAATCTTGAAGAAAAACCTAAAAAGAAAAACTGTGTACGTCATTGTTTGGACTATATCTGCTACTGATGTGGGTTTGTAATGTTTGACTCAGTGAAAGCAAGTTATCCCTGCATTGTTTAAAGCTTTAATAGAAAAGGAATCTAACACATGTTGTTACTATTTACAAAGAAGCATGTGCTAATACAATCTTTCAGACTATATTAATTTATTTTAAGGAGGAACATTATTATACACAAGATGATCCCCCCCACCACTCATCTGCCTCACCTCTCCCCTCTGTGGCTGCCCTGGAGCGCTGCACAAGGAGTGGAAAATACAGTCACCTAAAAATACATTGCACATAAACAACACCCGTACAAACACATGAGTACACACTTGCACACACACACACACACACACACACACACACACACACACACACACACACACACACACACACACACACACACACACACACACACACACACACACACACACACACACACACACACACACACACACCAAGTGTCTGTAATATTAGAAAGCACAAGGTTGACACCTGAGACACTCAGTGTCACTCCCACCCTCCTCCTTAAATAAGTCCAGCCGTGCACAGAGTGTCCCTGAGGGTCCAGTCTGATCCGCTCTGCTGCAGGCTGGCAGTCAGTGACAGGGAGGTTCGCAGTGGGGGTGCTTGGGGGACACATGCTTATGACATCACAGCCCAGTTAGCCCTGCATGCCTGTGGCAGTCACACGGGGCATCGCCAGGCTCGATGATGGGGGATGTGTGTGAAAAGGTTACAGAGGCCAGCGTGGCCTCCATCCTGGGATTCTCCTTATCGTAACACCACCCGCCCCCACCCCCCCCCCGCACACACACTTTACACATGCAGACAATAAACTCAGTTAAGTTTAACTTTAAGTATATTCTGCTGTTTAAATCACTTGTTGTAGTTCGTTTGTATTTTAACTGATCCCTCGCACTGTGGTCGGTTTCCTCTCTCTGCTCTTTTAAGGTTATATTCAGCTCTCATCTTTGTCTTTAGTTGAGCCTCCACAATGTTCCATTCTTTTAAATTCTTTGCACATATCATCACTGTAGACCTGCTCATTGTCTTTTGGTTTTCTCCCACCATCGACTGTCTCCACTTATTTCCATCTTCCTGTAGTTATTCATATCTCTCTCCAGCATCTTGTGTCTCTTCTACTCTCTTTGTTTTACCTCTTGCTTGTGCTCCACCTCTTTTTTTTCCAACTCTTTTTGATATTTGTTTTCTTTCCTTTGTTCTTTTAACCTCAACGGTTGGAGCCATATCCTTCTTCAAGATCTTAATTTCCATTTCTATTTGTCTATTGACTATTTTTAAACAACTTTTAGTCTTATTTGTCAGATTTTTGGATACATTTATTTCTTTTTTTCCCTTCTATGTCTCTCTTTATGGTTCTTATAGCGATGTATTGCACTGGATCTCAAGCATTGGTTGAGAAATATTTATCTTTACTATGATTCCTTAATATGTTGTTCTAATTGATTAGTATACAAAAAAAGACATTTAAATGTAGGCTTCCAAATAATGCTTTTCGTATTGGCATATCTTTTTCATACAACAAATCTGTAGATGGAAAACTGATCGAAATGTCCTGTATTTATGAATTATATCTTCCTATTCTGTTTTATCCACTCTAATAAAATTCAATGTATTAATGAATCTATCATAAACCTGTATATGTGATTTTAGCCAGTTGTTTGCTTTGTCAATTATAAATCCAAAGAAGGCATGAAAGTGAGTTCCAGCACTGTGAAAATCAACTCACAAAACATGTGAAAATGTACATGGTGACTGAGTGAGACCTGATTTAGACTTGGCAGCTGTATATTTGACATTAGTTCAACCAACACAGTTGCTGATGTTATTTCAACTTAATTTGGCAATTACTAATTAATTTGGCCGGCCGGGAGCAGCAGAAAAAAAGTTGTAATTTCTGACCTTTTCAGTTGATATGGCGAGCATGTTAGCAAAACTTTGACTATTTATACATCAAGCAGACACAGAACAGCAGTTGCATTTATGAGGAGTCGTGTTTGTGTCCATTATGCACATTCTGTTAGCTCTGGTTTTGGTCTCTACCAACTCCTGAGGGAAATATCTTTCTCCTAAGCTGTTGAATGCTCAACTTTTCACACCAGCTAGTTGCTCACTGTTTTTTGGTGCCAAGCAGGTAGTGTACAGTGGACATTTGCCTGCTGCAAAAAAAAAGATTACGTCATTAGAGAAGTGAACCAAAACAATAAGCGATGTTTAGTTTTTGAGCAGATACTTTTTGTTTTAAAAAAAATGGAAACTCAGAAGATACTGCTTATTGGATAATATCTAAAACTGTCACTGACTTGACTGAGTATAATATAGGTAATTCGGTTGTGAATGGCCAGAGTCGAGAAATACGTTGTATAAATACTTAATCTCAGAACTTAGAATTTGATATTTGACATCAATGAACAGTATATTCATCAATGGAGCTAGTTGTGTAAAAATACTGGAGATAAAGACACTAACTTAATATGTTTAAATAATATTACAAATATATAATAAACAGTCCTGTCTCTTTCACTACAACTAACGGTTCCAACTATGCACCCTGGACAGATGCAACAGAACTTAATCAAAATATAAGTAGCTATTTGTCTTCTGTTTTCTATAACAGATCCACCTCTATGTGGGGTAAATGGGCTTCCCGCTGATCATCTTTCATGCATTAGGCACAAAGTAAGTGTGTGACACATAGAGGATTAGGGAGCAAGAGATGAGGTACTGATAGGTGCAGAATCAGACTTGGCTCAGACTCTGACTCTCTTATTTCTCTCTGAGGGAGAGTCCAGAAAGATCACGGAGCCTCCAGCTGGCGCGCACACTCACACACACACACACACACACACACACACACACACACACACACACACACACACACACACACACACACACACACACACACACACACACACACACACACACACACACACACACACACACACACACATTCACAAATGCTCTCTGTGTCACAGCTCCCTCCGACCCTTGTGACCCAAACAGTTCATATAACAGAGACCATGTGGTCTGGATGCAAAATATGGAGTCAGATTATTTTACAGTGAACAAGCTCTCACCTCTCAGCAGACCTGCTGATCACTGTCCACTAACACAGTGTTGCAACAACTGGCTGCTATGCTACTGACTAATCACTGCCTTATAACTGGTCTTATGATCACAGCGACCAAGCCAACATGAACACACACTCACATACACAAATCACAGAGAATGTATACGATTAAAACATGTATTCCTTTAACAGTCTGATCCTCCTTAGGTAGTATTGCGGTACTTCATATGGATAATGGAGTAGTAAATAGGAAAGAATATTAACAAAGTAAACGTTACAAAAAAATCAAAATGCAACTTTATACTTTTACATGTAAAGCCCAATAAAAGTAAAAGTAGTTATTTTTATTTTCTGGAAAACTTTGTTTCTTGCTTTTTAAAGTGATAAACATAAGCATTCAGAACACACTTTATTAGCGCATTTTATTCTATGTACGTATACTTACTTCAAAATGCATAATTTCTTCTATAATTCAAGTGTTTTTGGGATTTATTGCTACTTTTACTCACGTTAACGAGCTGAATACTTATTTCACCGCTGCCGATACCTGTATACTACTCCATATGTTGTTAAACAGATCACTCTGATGGGCCTGTGTACAGCCTTTATGTAATTTCTCTGTGTAGATCCTGAGACAGGTGTCCCTGCATCCCCTTAACATACCCTCATTTTTTTGGGACATCCCTCAGGATTCACTTGGTCGGTGAGCATGGATCGATTCCAACCGCCTGACGATTCATTCCACGCTTTACCAACCATGTGATCTGTTCAAAAACACACACCCACATACTTGACATTTGTGCGTGCATGAATGGGCACTCACACTCATTTAAAAAAGGAATATTCTGCGCAGTCTTTGAAAGGAAAGGAGAGTTTCCAAATATAAGCCCTCTGCTGCACCCGATATCCTGATAGCTGCCTTTACCTGCAGGGTGGGACATTAAGCATAAACGTGTGTGATGGATGAGTGAGGGAGTGACGTAGCCATAAAGAGCGAGAGAGACTTAAACAGTTTATTTTTCCTCCATGTGAAACCACAGAGCAGCATGTCTCGAACAGAAAATACATGTGACCTATTTACAGGTCTCCTCAAGTGTGTGTGTATGTGTGTGTGCACATGTGCATACTCAACTCTCTCTATGTAAGGGACCATCCCTTGTAAAAGCATGTGGTTTCTACACAGGATATGGTTTTCTGGTGAAAAAGACAGAGAGGAAGCGCTCTGAAGAAAGCTTCTCTTCTTTTCTTTCTCTCTCCTCCCATCTTTCACTCCGCTCTTTCTTTTCCACGAGACAAACCTCACTTCACACGTGGATGTTCAGGATCATTTATGTAGACTATAGAGATATATACTTAAAATGCACATTGATGAAATCTCATCTTGCTTTCTTGCAACAAAGAAAGTTGCACACTAACTGACTTCTATAGATGAAGACGTTGGCAAACCGCCTTGCTTAGGATAAAATCTAGCCGTCTGCTGACTTAACATTTATTCCAAGTTTCTGCAATCAACTGAAACAAAAAACATTTCCACATATCCATAAAACAACAAGCAGAAACTGGAGAAACACCAGTGTAAAAATCTAAAACCTTTCAGTGCTTACAGACAAAGTAATTAAAGAGTGGTATTGATGTGTTTGTCTGTCCAAAACACAAAGACTAAGGGCCCTGGTCCCGTGTTAAGAAAATCAAAAATCTACCTCATTTCTACCCCTTGATGAAACACTAATTTGACTTGTATAGGCGGTGTCAAGAGGAGTTTGTAACTACAGGTTGCAGGCAGCAGCGTGGAGCGCTCCTTGTGCTGCCTGGGCCTGTTTGACTCCTGAACACTGAGGGACAGCTTTGCCACAGCTCCTTCATATTTAATTGTTCTGTTGAATTATTCTGGCTCACTGCCGTGTTGTGCCACCACGAATTGGGCCTCAGAGTTTGTGAGTGTATCTGTGTGTGTGTGTGTGTGTGTGTGTGTGTATGTGTGTGTGTGTGTGTGTGTGTGTGTGTGTGTGTGTGTGTGTGTGTGTGTGTGTGTGTGTGTGTGTGTGTGTGTGTGTGTGTGTGTGTGTGTGTGTGTAGGACAGGGACAACAGGGAGACTGATGTGGCAGTAGGGCCCGAGTTTGCCACGAACACTGGAAGCCTGTGGGAAAGCAGAGCCATAGCAACAGAATGAATTAATGAACAGGATCAGAATGCTACGTTTAACACAAGGTACAAGCCAGCTGGTGATTTTATATTCAACACAGGTAACCTGGTGATGCATGTTGGGCCAGAACTACTTCTACAACTCTCAGCCAGCAGCTCACAGCATTATGCTGATCATGTCATTCTTTTTAACTTAATTTAGACAAATGAAATCTGATGCGGTTTCTTATCATTAACTTTTTTTCCACTCAGCTCAATGGGTACAGAGTAACCCTCTGAATCAAGCAGTCGTCTTTGTTGCAGGAACAATGGTTCAAATCACACCTGTGGTTGAATGATTTGTGTTACTTCACAGTCTAGCCTCTCCAGTCTCACCCTTCTTTCTACCAAAGTAACACAAAATATGTCCCACATAATTAATCTACATTTTTGGAAAAGTAATTTTTGTGGCAACTGTGGCTCGTGGTAGGGCAGGGTCGTCCTTCAATAAGAGGATCAGTGGTTTGATCCCCGGCTCCGCTAGTCTGTGTCGATTTGTCCTTGGGCAAGACACTTGACCCCAAATTGCTGTGTAAATTGCAGGTGACACCTTGCATGTCTGCCCCTGTCATCAGTGGGTGTGAATGGGTGAATGATGACATGAAGTGTTAAAGCACTTTGAGAAGTCGCAAGATTAGAAAAGCACGTTACAATTACAGTACATTTACCATTTACCAATTACCATCTAGAAAGAATTAACTCAACAGTCTTATGAAACATTTGTGTAATGTGGCTTCAGATTCTGCATGAGTGTTTATTTATTTATATATATATATATATATATATATATATATATATATATATATATATATATATAAAAATATATATAAATAAAAAAATTCTAATTCATTTAAAAAGTACTTTTATTATAATTTGACCATATTAGTTTTGATAAAAAAGTTTTAGTAAGGTTAATAAAAATGTATTCTGCATCTGATTTGTGGGGTGCACCAGCTCTCTTTCAGTGGCACACGCAGACCCGTGGATTCGCCATCGATACAAACATGTTACTTAGTATTATGATGATTTGACTAGGTAAAAAAAAAGAAAATCACCCCACAGAACATGTGTTCGTGCCCTCCCTCAGTGAGGACGGAGTTATAGCTTGATATTCTCTGAGCCAGTGCTATTCAGAAAATAGTCTGTAGCTCCCCCCTCAGGAAAAGACAGAAAAACACCCAGGATTCAGATGAACATTCAGGGCCTTTTAGGGATTTTACAGGAAAACCTAAATGCAGTATTACTTTGATTTTACAAGCTTATAGATTTACGTCAAAACAAATGGCCATCCCTATTTTGGCTCTTATAAGAACTTAGTGATTTAATGTTTTTAGAGATTGATTACACAGAAAGTATTATTGTGCTTTGGATATATGCAGGTATTAACTGTCAATTTATTGTTATGGTCGATTTTCCTAGACGCACAAGATTTAAATGGACAGCCATGTAAAAAGAGGAAGAAGTTCAGTCAGTAGTTAGTATGTAAAATTCAGTATTTAGGTAATCAGACAAAAGCCATAGAATTCCTGATGCATCTTGAATACCTTCTGGTAGAACTGACACTTTTCAAAAACTAATTTTGCCTGTCTGCAATTATTAATAGCAGCAGCAAAAGCTTCAGTACGGGTGGTGAGGACAAACCTTGGGGCGGCCCATGTTGGAGGATGATGCCTCTGAAGTGAAAAGTTAAGACTTTCATCCAGTCAGACCTCATTTCAAAGCAGCTGATATACAAGACATGTCTGGACTTTTTTTCATCATCAAATAAGTCTATTTTAGTATGCATGTGTGGTGTGTAATCTTGTTTAGTCATATGATGACATATTTAAGACAATTAAGGTTGATTATACAACAGGGTTTTTGATCCCATTTAATACTGAAAATATTAAAAAGTGAGTTATGGCCAAACGTCCGTCAAATAAGTTGAGGGTAGCTTGTATGTGTTTAAAGCAATTAAGCGTTAGGTGAACTGTCAATCACACTGAGCTGTAACACTTAACATTTCTGTAATTCATTTAATTATCCTGTTTTTTCATTGGAACAAAGGTTCATAAATGCCTTGTGGCAAAATGTAGAGCTTTCAAAAGTCTTGTAGTGGTTACAGAAGGTTCAAAGTGAGAATACGACCTCACTTGTCACTGAAAGTATGTTTGAGGAACATCTTTTCTCATTGAAGGGACCCCGTGTCAAACTTTCTCAAACACAAAACAGAGTTATTTCAGAGCACATCAGTAAATTTCAACACACACTGATTTTTACTTTTTTTTAATTGTACAATATTACAATTACATTTGTACAAATGCTGTTAACAAAAAAAAAAATGAAAATCAGGCAAGAAGAAGAAATGTTTGCTGGGGCCTGAAAACAACAATGTCCTTGAGTACTGCACTGAACCTTCATGCAGCAGTGGCGGGAATATACTGCTTGGAGGGAGAGCCACATACACACACAGACATAACATCAGTGGTGGCTTCCTCCCATTCACCCTTCAGATCTTAAAAACACGGGAAGAGCAAAAGCAACAAGGTGGATACCAACATCCGTGCAGATGAAGATCATGTACTGAATCGGTCGCATAAAAAAAAAAAAGTTGTGTGTTGTAGTGCAGAAGGGAACCAAAGGAGTGAGGTTGTTGTTCATTTGCTGTTTGGTCCAGGTCCAATTTGTTAAGAAGTCAAGCCGCAGGGTCGGAGGTCATCAGGTTGAGTTTAAGAGCGGGTGTACTTTCCCCAGATGTGCAGCATGAAGACCGAGGCAATGAAGAGCAGACTCATCACTAGCACTGGCACCGGGCCGCTGTCACAACAAAGAGAAACTGATCAACACTCAGATAAACACCCAAACACAAAACAAAATCCCATCATTTGCTCAAACTCCAACCACAGCGACAGTCTTAGTGGAGTGGCTGATTTTATTGATGAGCTTAGTAAACAAGGAGGCGCTCTCATCTCTGAAGGAGGGACTGAGTGGGGTGGGGTGGAGGGGTGCACCGCTAAGTAGCAGCATTGCCATGCCAACCATCTCCTCAGCAGCCCCCTCCTCTCCCTGTCAGATGGCTGTAATTGAGTTGACCTTTCAGAGTGCATCCTTTAATGAAGCTTTGAGGCCAGCGTCTAACGCAGGAACAAACACGCACTCGATATACAGAACTGTATGGCGAGTCTGCCCTCCTTCGACTGCTGGAGAGACACACTCGATAACCACCACAGCAACATCGATCAACCATAGCCAGCTATGGCCAGGAGACAGGACGCCTTCTCTAATATTCAGGGCGAGGATGTTGCAGGATAAAAGTTCATGAGGTTGAGAGTTTAATAAAAGTGCGCTTTCCTAACACATAATGATATGTGTGTGTGTGTGTGTGTGAGAGAGAGACACACTTACACCGCTCAAAGATTATTTTTTTGATCACAGAGGCACGTCTGTCCAATTTCCTACCATTAAACATTCCGCCCCATTCCACCTGATTAAAATATATCACACTAAGGACATCAAGGTCCGGAAGTCCTTAAAGTAGTACGTGATTGTGAGTAGAATTTAAAAATGTCAGTGGCTAAATTTGTTTGCTCGTGTTTATGTCCCCGTCTTCTGCTTTTATGAACTGCACTTACACTTTGAGGCCTGGCGAGTCTTCTGTGTAGAAGCGCCACATGCCACCAGTGCCTGCAGATCCTGTGGTCCTGCCACCGCTGCGTGTGCCGCTGCTGGTAGCTTTCCTGTGGAACACACACACAAAATAATATATCAACACTGCCTAGTTTTTACGTGATAACTGATCTGATCATAAACTGTTAAATGCTTTCTTATTAAATATGTTTTTCCTCCCTATAGAGCAAGTTCAATGTTACAAAGTACTCTAAAGGAAAACAAGAATATTAGAACAGACATTTTTGTGAAAATCTGATAACTTACTCATCCAAACATTTTTATCAAAAACAATCATTCAAAAAACAAAAAACAAACACTGTATTCAGAATGTAACTAACTGTAGTAGCTGCTGATGAAAGAGCGCAGTGATTCATGGGCGCTCCACTCATGGGATGAGATTAAACAGAGGTTAATGAGGTAATGAAGAGGGTGATAGTCATGGGTAATAATGAGAGAGGTAACAGTGAGCCTCTGATTACACACTGATTAAGTCCACAACATCTATCTGCTGCTCTAATCTACACAGGAGACACAAAAATAAAGGGAAAGGCTATCTGTAAATGATCAATCTCTCCTTACAGCATGAGGACATGAGCAGGCGGGCGTCAATGCTCGGGGTATCTGGCAAATAATTATAGAGAATGTGTGCAAGCGAGATGACCACATAACTTATACATGTATGTTATACTCATGTTTAATCTAAAAGAAGTCTCCCAGTTTGGTAGAAGTAGACACAGTGATCAACAAAACAGAGAAAACAGTAGAAAGTGTCTTGGTACGCAAGACCTCGAGATGCCACAACAGCTTTATTGCTCCAAGTCTGTGAACTTTACTGGAGGGATGAATTACATTTTCCAAAAGATATTCCCTCATGTGGTGTTTTTTTGATGGTGCCCAAGAGGGCTACCCAACAAGTCCGACTAAAACTAGGTGTTTAAAAAGGGTTGAAATATAGTGAATGTGAAGTCTGTAGCAAATGATTGACATCTTGTTTGTTCTCAATCCAGCGAGCCTTTGAGTCCTACGTCAAAGAATCTCCATTCATTTCGTTACTGCATCCATTGCAGCAGGTCTGTCACACATCTGTATGCACTTATGGGAGCGCTCACCCATCTTTCTACAGGATAAAGAGTAGAGGTTAAAGTTTGGTAGATTGTGTATGCGTTTACCTCTGTCTGACTGTGGAGCCGGCTGCACGGGGAGCCACTGTCTTACTGGGGGAACGGCTAGACGCCCCAACATTGGTTGCACTTGCTGCTGGTCCAGGCTGAGGGGGGAGACACCAGGATTAATACACATAGACAGGATTTTGCTCCAATATGACATTCTACCTGAAATCTGTCACTCACTCACTCACTCACACTCACACACACACACACACACACACACACACACAAACATTTCCAGCTAAAAATAACCAACAGCATTCCAATAAACTGATTTAACAATGATTCCTGATGAGCTAATTCAAATTTTGATTCTGAACTATTCAGTGTGAGTATGTCAGAGATGGCAAAGGCCTTCACTAGTTGGCCACACTGTTCATGGAGTTCACCAAATAACCAAATGTCCTCAGGAACATACAAATTATAATTCATTCATTCATTTGGAGCTGGGCCATCACAAAAAGTGCGTTTGGGACTGTTTGAGTTGTTGAAAAAGGAGCCACGTCCACAAATGAATAAAGCTAGCTAACAGATAGCACAACGCTAGCATAGGTCTAACGTTAAACGGGCGCATGGAGCTGGTAAGTTAGCGGTTTCAGATGGAGATGAGTATCTTACCATTTTGATTTATTTGTCCCGATGCGAGGTGAAACCCTGAGCCCTTCTTCAAACCGATGTCCACGTCAAATGAACGGCAATGAAATGACAGTCGATGTGTATGTGAATTGGTCAAAACTTGAGAAGAGATCCCACAAAGCTGACGCTTGTCTAAAAAGGACACGACTGCAAAACACAAGACCAGCGCAGTAGACCGAGCAGACGCCTGACCAGCCTGGTCGCTTTCAACACAAAAATAACGAATATAAAATTATTTCAAGAGCTTATTTTGGCCCACTTTGCTTAAAAATATGTTCAAAATCCAGATGCATATTTAATACATTTAATTTAGATGTGTGTTTGTACTTTAATTTAAAGGCACATCTTTGGTCCGCTTTGCTTCTGAAGGAGACGTGTCTCACAGGAAGCGCGTCCGTTACAGCGAGGAAACAGACGCCATTGTGGCTCAAACCCAGGTCGCGATTAGCCCTGATCGCAATTGATGATTTGAGCCAACATGGTGTCCAAATGGTACAGTTTCATGAAAGTTTGTGCGGCTACGGACATGTAGACGAGCATTATCTGTGGCATCCGAACTCGAAAAAAGGTAGTCGAGAGATCCAAAGGTAAACATGACTGTATTATAATTAAGTGGTGCGGAGATATAGTTATATTTATCAAAATCAGAAGGGTCATTTCTGTTCATGGCACGCCACTCTGGGACATTATGACAGCCACAATGGTCTGAAGTTCAGCTCACGTTATATTTTCTATTTAACAGTCATGACAGGAAGTGCCTCTTGGGATAACAAGTTATTATTGCATTGTCAATAAACCACAAGGACAACTTCGTGTGTTAACAATACAATTCTGGAAAGTTAGTCTTATTGGCATGAGAGAGTGGATTCTCAAATATCTGGTTTGCTTTTGCCAATATCAAGCAAATGTTCAAGCTGTTGTGATTATACCCTTTGTACTTCTGATTTTGGGATGTTTGCACTGTCTACTGGCCTTTCTGTGGTCACCGCTTTATCTGTCACTCTACATGATATATATAGAGATATACAATGTGCTTAACTCTAGTAGGTACGTATATTTAAGATTCAATTTGAACTTTAATCATTCTTATGTGCAGGATGGCGCGGGTGGTGTTTCTCCATCCAGACCTTGGTATTGGTGGAGCAGAGAGACTGGTGGTGGATGCTGCTGTTGCTCTGAAGTCTCAGGGATGTAGTGTGCAGATTTGGACGGCCCATTATGACCCAACACACTGCTTCTCTGAGACCCTGGACCCAGAACTGCCTGTGGTATGTTAACACACGCCTTACACAAAAAAAACAAAGAATATTATATGTCAAATTCAGAAGACACACACTTATTTTTTCATTGTTTCAATTACTCCACTAACAGGTATGTGTGGGCGACTGGCTGCCCACCAGGGTGTTTGGTTACCTGCATGCCCTGTGTGCCTACCTGAGGATGATCTATGTGGCTCTCTACCTGGTCTTCTTCAGCGGGGTGGAGTACGATGTCGTCTTCTGTGACCAAGTGAGTCATGTCCTACAGAAACTATTTGTCCGCATAGTCGTCCAGCCTTTCTTTATCTTCTAAGTGTCTATGTTGCTCAGAGAATATATTTTATTCTTAACAGTGGTCTTTCTCTATGTTCCCCCTTTTGTGTTGCACTATTTTCTTTTTTTATTATAATTTTACTATACCATGCCATGAAGTGGACCGTCCCTTGCTTATCTTCTACTATTTTGTCTTTCACACAAATATGCACTTTTGGTTTCAGCTTTTCTTGCACATTATTACAGTACAGAGAATACTCCCTATTCAGATCGACTTACAGTGTTCAGTAGAAGAAGCCTCACTTCCTAAATGAATAAAACTGCAATCATCCAAAAGATGTCATACAAAGGTCACAAATAGCTTTTGCAGTTCTTGTCTTAAGATGTGCAATTACTGTTTGGATAGATTAACACAGTGTATGATTTAATTTTAGCGTCAATTTATATCACAGAGTTGACAGAACTGTAAACTAAATATAGAATATATAGCATAGCTTAACATTTTAAGCTATGATATATATTTTTCCTACTGCCATATTTTATTCTGATTAGCCAAGAAGGAGACATTTTTTTAGGGAAAACATGTACATTTTTGTTTAAACTCTTTTCATTTCACACCAGGTGTCAGCGTGTATCCCGGTGCTGCGACTGTCCCGTCTCAGGAAGAAGGTTTTGTTTTACTGTCACTTTCCAGACCAGCTACTGACCCAGAGGAAGTCGGTCCTGAAGAAGCTTTATCGCGCTCCCATTGACTGGCTGGAGGAGCGCACCACTGGCATGGCTGATATGGTACGTTACAGCTGAGGGTTGAAGGCTGTAATATTCTACAGGTTACATTACATTACATTACATTACAGTCATTTAGCAGACGCTTTTATCCAAAGCGACTTACAGGAAGTGTATTCAACATAGGTATTCAAGAGAACTACTAGTCACCAGAAGTCATAAGTGCATCTCCTTTCTTAAACAAGCATCTCAAAGCATAAGCCAGAGCAAAAGTATAGTGCAGAGGCAAGTTACTACGAAAACAATAATTGCAACAGACTAATCCGAATATAGTAAGTGCTACAAACTACTACGAATAGGATAAGTGCAGTAAACAAATACAAATTCAATAGGTGCAGCGAACTGATACGAATACAGTAAGTGCAACAACTAATACGAGTGCAATAAGTGCTACGAGGAAGGCTCAGGGTAGTACTTCTTGTGAGGTTGTGATGGTCTAATACCAGGGCAGGAATATGTCATTGTCAACAGTTTTATTTTATTCAGATGGAAAAGCTCATTTATTTTGCACTGTGGGAAAAAATAACAACCTTTGCCATCAATAACAAAAATACACATAACGACAGTACAAAAATACAATAACTGTATTCGATCAAGTTTAAAGATAATAATAAAATAAAATTGTTGTAAGGGATTTTCAAAAGATGTAAATGATGGGGCCTGAATGTTTTAAGGGCCCTGGCAATAAGTTCTGTTTTAGTTTTATGCACCTGTCTGAAAATGACCAGTGTGTCCTATGTCAGGCTTATTTAAGAAACTGGGGCCATAGCTATGCATATCTTATAAGAAGCATTCTTAATTCATTTTTAAAACTAATAGGACGATCCATCCATACTTTATCTTTAACTGCTTCTCCTGCTCAGGGTCACGGGGGGCTGGAGCCGATCCCAGCTGATATTGGGCAAAGATTAAACTTGGATGTATCCAAATTTAATCTGATTCACAAAGCTAAAAAAATCTTTCAGATCATGAATATAATAAACAGTATACTGGAATTCCAGTGCTATCGCAGGTAAATGCTGCTTTCAAGGGAAAAGCTAGGAAAAATAACATTGTTTTTAAAGCTCAATGTTTAAAATTTGGAACACAGAGTTGGTTTGCTCAGAATTACTTTTATTTCACCCAGATGTTGTTTTACAGGTTAAGAGAGGTGAAGTCTCTCTTCCTGACTGACTTTGGTGCTTGACAACTGCCAAAACTATAGTGTAATATAATAAATCAAAATACAAGGTATATTATTTTTACAGCTTGAATAAACCAAAGTGATTATTTAAAATGTGAGACAGCCTGATCTCGGCGCTGCTGTTGAAAGGGCTCAGGGCCCTGACAGAAAAGAAACTGACATTTCGATTTTAGTCTACACTTCAGCATAATCAAAGACTGCAGGCTGTCACCCATTTCATAGGGAATTAAAATGTGCATATATGTGATATATGTGAGATCCTTATGAACTAATCTCTCTCTCTGTACTTCCTCTTAGATTCTGGTAAACAGCCAGTTCACCGCAGGCATCTTCAAAGAGACCTTTAGTGGTCTTAGAGGAGTCCAGACAGATGTCCTCTATCCCTCCCTCAACACACGTACCTTTGACCAGCAGTCCAGCGAAACACAGGGCCTGGAAGGGCTGCTCCCTGAGGGAACCTCATGCCTGTTCCTCTCTCTGAACCGATATGAGAGAAAGAAGAATCTGGGGCTGGCTCTGAAGGCCTTTGCGTACCTGAGAAGCAGCCTTCCTCCAGGCCAGAGAGCAGGTATTCACCTGGTGGTGGCGGGGGGCTACGATGACCGAGTTACTGAGAATGTTCAACATTACAATGAACTGAAAGATCTAGCAGCGCAGCTCGACTTGGAAGACTTTGTCACTTTCCTGCGCTCCCCCTCTGATTCACTGAAGGTGGCACTGCTGCGGGGCAGCTGTGCTGTGCTGTACACCCCGAGCAGAGAACATTTTGGGATAGTTCCCGTGGAGTCCATGTACTGCTGCTGCCCTGTTATCGCAGTGAACTCTGGGGGCCCCCTGGAGAGTGTGGCAGATGGGGAGACGGGCTTCCTGTGTGAGCCCACGGCAGAGGCCTTCTCTAAGGCTATGGAGAGGCTCGTGAGGGAGCCGCAGCTCCGCAGGGACATGGGACAAGCTGGGAGAAGGAGGGTTCAAGATAAATTCTCTCTTCAGGCCTTCTCAAACCAGCTGCACGGGTACATTGTCAGGCTGAGCCAGTGAAGTGAAAGCTGGAGGAGAGGCAGAAGACTGTTGGAAAAATTATCCTCTTTTAAACTGTGAATTGTCTGCGGATGACGAAGGTCTTCAGTGAGGTGAAGAGGATGTCTTCTAGCAGAGAATGTATGTGTAAATGTGAGGGGGGGGGGTTATGAGGACTCAGAGGACAATCAATCAGCATTCCCCTGGAGGGGTTGCTGAGAGGGAAAAAAAGGACGGAATCTCTATACCAATTAAGACAAGAGTAACGAGTTTACCTCCCCTATCTCTGGAAAAATACCACACTGGCAAGAGTGAACGTGGTTGTGTGTGTAATTGTACATGTGTAGAGCCTAGCAAATGAGCGTACCACCAGGATTGATTGTTAGAGTGAAATGTTTTGCACCAGTGTGTGTTTTTTTTTTTTTTTTTTTTTTTCCATGCTTTGCTTCAGTAGTCTTTGTCTTTGTGTGTTTGGGGGATGAAGAAGAAGAATGTAGCTACCACCACGTGCCATCAGGCAGTGCACCGTCTAAGATCGATAAACAGGATGCTTTCCACTTCTTCCTGTCCACCCAGAGCTTTGTTCCCCTCCTCTCATTCACAAGACACTGGCCTGTTCATGACTCTTGCTGTTGGGAGGTTATTAGCAGATGATATAGAGTGTTTGGCTTCATTAGAGGTCTGGTTGATGGGCAGTGTGGCTTTGTCTGGATCATTATCAACGAGGAGAATAGCAGAAGGTCAATGTGTCTGCGCGTTGGCCTCCTCAGCCCTCCTACTGTATAGAAACGCTGTTATTGACATTCCTGAAGTCTTAATAAACACATACTTTTCTGACTCTTATCTGGTTTGCTTTGTTGGTAAAGTTTTTTTGGCTTTGCTAAGGATTTTTCGGGTGAGCATGGAGGCACAGAAACAATGTTTCAATGTTGTGCCATCCTTTTTTTTCCTTTTCATTGAACAGATTTGATTGTTCTTTGAGTTTTGAAATGAAAAATTCTCAGACAATATTGCAGCCAAGGAGTTTTATTTTTTGCTCGTTATTAAAGTCAGTGTGACAGATGACGTTCATGAGAAGCACAGCAGAAGATCTTAAATTTCTGTCTCCATCCGTTGCTGCATTATCAGTTCCAGGGTTTGAGTTGTATCCCCATGTGTGTCGTTCTTCTTAAAAGGAATCTAAATAAAAAGAGTAAATAATCATTTGAACATAGGCTGATTGGCAATATATGTAATATTTATCACACCACACAATCTCTTTCACTCAGGTGCCATTGAACCAACCTGGTTGCACACAGCGTGGCCGTATCGTACAAATGTGGCAAAATGCTCACTGTTGAAGTTCACCAGGTCGTAGTTGAACTCCTGGTGCAGAAACGTCTCCCAGCGATTCATCATCACCTCCTGTGGAGATGGAACCAGGTTGTGCTTGTTGTTGTTGACCCTGATGCGAGTTCCTGCAGGCACTTTGATCTCCGTAATGCGCTGTTTGCAGATTGTGGTTTTCCTCAGAACACGATCACCATTTGATTTTGGAGCCAATTGGTGAAGGAAGCTGCGGCAGGTTCTCTGTACCATGTTCTCATCTCACAGTTGGAGGGAAATAGAAAGTGTATTAGTAAAATATATTTAATATGTATGAGCTTTCGGATAAACACTTTTTAAGTTGTACGTATGCAACGTCATTATTCAAAATAAAGTCTGCATTTCTGTGTCTTACCTCCCGCTCCAAAATGGACAACACAACCTTCTCCGATATAAACACCCCAAAGAGACAATCCTGACCACGGATGCACAAACTCAATCAAGTCTCCAATCTCTGCTGTGGACACACTCTGATCAATCTAAAGGGAAAAAAAGAGCAAAGTTAGAGCAGCGCAAAGTATCCACACGTCCTTTTTTCTATTTTTTTTCTATATTTCGAATTTTTGAGACATTTTTATTTACAATGGAAATATTATAATGAATAAAATGATGGATGTCAAATCTAATAATTTGACCGTTTTTGGAGAGCAGCCTGTAACAATAAGTTACAGTAAAAGTGAGACATAAAAAACCACAAAGCCGAGCTGCAGCAGTAATTAATATCTTAAAATACCTCAATATGGAAAAAACATACTCTTACTTTATGGTGTGTAATTCCTCATGTTGACATTACATTTACATTACATTACAGTCATTTAGCAGACGCTTTTATCCAAAGCGACTTACAATCAGTAGTATATTACATACAGACAATCCGCATAATACTACATTAAATTAGAGCTAATGTAGTTTTTTTCAAATAATTTTTTACCCAAAATAGTTTTACTTTGGCAAATGTACCTCCTTAACTGGTCAGCAAACAAAAACATGTTCAAACCTTAACAAGAATGAAGGTACTGCTGTATCAGGTTAAGCATTTCTGGAGATATTCGGTAAGGCTCACCTGTCGCCATGTCATTTGAGAAAAAAAAGCTGTTCAAGTTTCCCAAAAGGTCCATTGTTGCTGTGAGCTGAAGTCAACTAACGGACTGAAGGGCATTATCCAATTATTTGGACGCTGAAACCAGGTTGTGTAATAGTTGAAACACCTTTATAAGTGGCAGATGGCCTTGACTGTAACTGTTTCCAGATGATAGGCAGCCTAATATGTTACCTATTAATCTAATATGTTCTTTGTTATTATATCAGGTTCATGGTGACACTGAGTCAATCAGTTTCAAATTAATTATTCAGATATTTGCTTCAGTTGTTTAAAATATGTGGTTAACCTTCATTGAGTTTTCAATTCCCACTTCTCATATTGATTCAGACATTTCATCAGAGTCAATTTCAAAAGCTGAAACGCGAATAAACCAACAGTGATGTTGCTGTTTGTTTTTCAGAACTGAAAACTGCTTGTCCCTATAGATCCAATTAGTGCAGGTGGCATTGGTTTCATTTTAAATAGATACCAAGGTCTAGCATTTGGAATATCATAGTGAACGACACAGTCAATTTATGTTAGTGATCCTAAGATTTTTGATGTAAGCAAATACAATGAAAAAAAAAATAGATAAATACATATTCCCACCCAAACAACCCACATTAGATGTTGGTCATTTGATCTGTCACTGCTTGGGCATTAATTGTTGATAATCCTTCACATACATTTTAAATTTCAAAATAAGATATGAATTGCCATGTTAAGGTTGTGTAAAGGAATCTTCTTTGTGAGTTCATGTAAAAATATAACAAACCAACTTAATGAGCACACTTCAGACGTAAAAATATAAAATATACATTTTGAGAGAATACATTTTTTTGCATATTTTGAAAGTTTTAAAACTATATGTGGCTGTAATATTATTTAAAAAGATCTCAGGAATATCATAAAATAGAGCCTATGTGTGTCAGTGTGTTTGTGTGTATTTATATGTTGAGGCCCCCTGTGTCAAAACCTTGTTTTAATTATTTTAGTTTTACTTAACGTTAGTACATAAAGAAAAGGAATAAACCACACAGAATATTTAAAGGCAATTATAAAAATATAAAAATGCTACTAGTGCAAGAATCAAAAAGCAGCTGTGTGTTTGTGTGTGTGTGTTCCTGCAGTGTTTCCACATGCAGAGGTATTAAGAGTAGATGATGAGGAGGGCGTAGCTGCAGTGATTTAGGGGCCCCGCTTGGCAAGATGATAAAAAGGGCCCGCAGAGCCTATAAGGGAGGGAAAGAGCCACAAACAGTGTAATCAGTCTAAATGTGTCCCACTTTACTGCCTACAAAGAAAAATGGCGTCTGAAGTCTCTTTTCTGTCTCTTCCCGTTCCTCACTGTTTAAAGAAACTGTCTTTACCTCAAAGTTGTGCGAGAAGAATCAATGTCTCTCCTCTTACTTCCACCCACCACCTCCCCTCTCTCAGTGCCCTGTGGTGGGGTGGTTATTGAGATCACGGTGTGTCTGAGTGGCAGCGATAACCGGTACCCAGGTGCCACTGGCACATGGTGTTTAATTAATTAATGAGACCGCAGGGTTGGTTTTTCTAATTCCACCTAGCCAGCACCGGGGTGTGGGGGAGATAGCCGCGAAATGTTTAGGTGTGTGTTTTCAGGCGAGGAAAGGAAAGATGTATGTGAGAGTGTGTGCGTTTTATGGGTATATATCTATTTTGTTGGCAGTTTGGGATCTGGTTTCCGTATTAGCAGAATATTAAATATGTATGGAATATTTTTACTCTGACTTTTAATCACACCATATGATTGGGAGTTAATCATGGGCTAAATGCAGCTTATGATGAGAGAAACACAATTAGTGTTAATACATCAATATGAACCAGGTCATGGACTCATTGAAAGAGAAATGTACATGAGCTTTAAACATAATGCAACATGAAGATGGTGTTTGAAGCAGTGCACGGTGCATGTTACGCAGGTTTCAATATAATGAATTGGATGATTATAGGGTAACACTCAATTAAAATAAAGTATTTTTTCTTTGATTGTCAGTAAGGCTATTGTAAGAAAAACATTTCTGTCAAAACTTTCCCATCCCATTTAGTACAAGAAGCTGGATGGCATGTATAAGAAATTGAGTTGTTCTCAATTTTTCCAGGACAATGGTCCAGTATACAGTACCATGTTTTATTTTGTGTTTTCCATTATGTTGTCTTCATCTGGGTGGTGTCTGAGGTTGTGTCTGTTTACATATACACTATTCCATTAATTTTATTTCGATATAGTATTAGGTAGGCCTCCACAAAACACGAGTATCTTTTGTTGGCTTAAAAAGAGAACAGAAAAACAGAAAAATTAGTAAATGTAGATGATAACAAGATACGCAACATTAAAACCACCCGTCCTCAACATTTCGTACTCGTACAAAGTGATTGTAGATTTAAGATTCAAAGCTTTATTGTCCTGTACAATGAAATTCTTAGGTTGCTGTCCCCTCTGATTGATCTAGCAAAAATATCTAAAAGTTAAAAATGGAAGTTCGAACAGGAGAACACTAACAGAATTGGGGAATACAATATATGGATGTATAGAAAGGGGTTTTAATCAGTGATCAGTGGAATGAGCATAAAGAGCCAAATCTGTATCTACAAGATTATATTCCTCAGTCTATGTAATGTAACATAGTCTCCCATTTTGCACAAGAGACCGGAGAGGTTTTACTGTTAGATGAAGGCAGTGAAGAGTTCCAAGTCATGAATGATGAATAAAAACGCTTAAAAAATAGGAAATCTGCATTTGTATTCACAGCTCATCTTTAAGAGGTGTTTTACATGGTACATGTTAGCAAATTATGTATTTCACTCTTTACTGCTTCCATAAACTATTCAAATATATTAGCTTACACCTCATAAATGTTACCACTGCACAACTCTTACTCACACTGGTAAAACAGTATGAGGAGCTGATATCATGGAGGAAAGGAATGATTTACTAAAGCTACATAAAACTCTTCTTTCTGTGGGAGATCACAATAAAACTTCTATAATCTCTGATAGTGGAATATTATAGATAGCCTCTATAAAAATATCTTTATGGCCTAGGAAAGAGAAGCATTACGACTTGTTCCACCCTGCTCGTTGTGGTTTAAACCATGTTATAGCTTAGAGATAAATGAGTCCATAGATTTCATACATCAGACATCATCTAATTCACAGGAGGTTTGTCCATAAAAATGTAAGGAGTCTTGTTTCAGATGTAAAGTTATGAGGAAATGTCCACCAGCATTGATGGGGTGCAATCAGATAAGAAACAACAGATCTGAACTGAGAAACACTTTGTTCTGATAGACAAATATTAAACTTATTGATAAGATGAAATAGCTATCGATGTTTGCACAAAGCAATGGTGTGCTTCCAGTGTTTATTCTTTATGTTTCAATATAAATGAGACTACATGCATGCATTCTGCTTTTTGAATATTTTCTGATAATATCACACATTCCAAATACTAACTACTGCTGCTCTCATTTACAACAAAGAAATGAGTAGATGAGATCAACGCAAAAGTTTTATGATTTTCACATCTGGCTTATTCCCCAAAACGTTGGACTATTCCTTTAAGACAGGTCAACGTGCTGAAAAGCCCTAAATTAAGAGATGAATTTAGAGATTTGGTTGTGATCTTTCTACTTCATTCATATGCAAACTTTATGTTCCAGATATATGTCTGAACACAAACATTATTATGCACACAGATATCCTGGCGCCCTGGTTGCTCTTCCTGGAGCAGCAGGGAGATGCAGGAGGAGGTGGGGGGAGAAAAATGAAGCGAAAGGAAGAGGCAACAGGAGAACAGACCTCCCATTGAACTTGGCTCGCTTCCAGCACTCATTCAGCCATTAATCAGCTGTGAGTCAGTCAGTCATACTGGCTTTAAACAAACACATTAACATTTGAGAGCACATTACACCAGCGCTCACTTGCGCGCGTACAAACACATGCTGCCATCACATTAAACACACACACACACAATAATGTACACCCTGGGTGTTAGTACTTAATTCTCTTACCTGGTGCTTTTTTCAGATTGTCATGCTTTTCAGTTCTTTGTTTCTTTTGACAGATGTTGGCCTGAGGGGTGCATTTGGTGTAGTTCTGGTGGGGACTGGCGTAGGGTGACCACAGGAAGGGGTCTTTAATGATGAGGTTTGAGGGTTAGGGTAGATTAAAATGCATATATGGGGTGTTTGTGCAGGCAAATGTACAGAGAGAGAGCCTGGCTTGGTACACCCTGATCAAGGGGTACCATCGCCCACCTATGGCCCAGAAGGAACTCGCACACTTGCCTGCGGTTGCGACTCCACAGCGTTGCACAGGAGAAAGCCAAGCGGACCCCCACACAGCTGGGGAAGATAACCTCCGGTGATAACACTCACAGGGGTGAATGTCAATCACGCTGTCTGCACGAATGTGTGTGTGTTTCTGCGTGTGTGAAACAATGTGCCTCGATTGTTCATGCAAGTATGCTTTATGTACAACTATGCATTCTTAATGTGTGTGTGTGTGTGTGTGTGTATGTGTGTGTGTGTGTGTGTGTGTGTGTGTGTGTGTGTGCCCAGTGATGGCCTGTTAGATTGAGCTGTCAGTCGGCAGGAAGCAGATGAAGATTAATGGAGCGCGCAAACAATAAGAAGCTGGCAATGATCATAAATATGCTAATGTCCATTATCAATACACACTCACTGACATGCATACGAGGGTGTGTGTGTGTGTGTGTGTGTGTGTGTGTGTGTGTGTGTGTGTGTGTGTGTGTGTGTGTGTGTGTGTGTGTGTGTGTTTGTGTGTGTGTGTGTGTGTACAATATTCCTGCAGCAAAGATTTGGGATAGGAGGTGATTCAGGTTACCGAGTTAAAATTGTTCTCCCTCCCCTTGGGAGCCACACCAGAGTCATGCACACACACACACACACACACACACACACACACACACACACACACACACACACACACACACACAACACACACACACACACACACACACACACACACACACACACACACACACACACACACACACACACAACACACACACACACACACACACATTTTTAGAGCGGCAGTGTGTTGGCTGACTGATGGACGGGAGAGACGGGCGTCCCATGTGTTATGTTTGTGTTGTGGGCTACAAGAGGGAGGGGAGGAGGGCTCATTGAGTAGATGACATGATTGGTGTCGCATTAAAATGTGTTTATTTAGCATTTGTGCGCGTGTGTGTCGGTGTGTGAGAAGGGCAGTGGATGGCTATGATGTCTGTGCCAAGCCCCTGATTAAGACTACAGGTTCAGCTAATGGCACAATGAGAGGCTGATTAAGAGAGGAAGAGATGCTGAAAAAAAAAGCGGAAGATAAAAGGGATAGATAGACAGATCCATTCACTAAACTGATGATGGGGCTCTTTGTTGTCTCATCCCATTCCATGGTTCTCTGGGGTCCTCGCTGTGTCTGCAGCATGCACTCATTTTTTTAATGAAAAGCCTCTTTCTTTATCTCTCTCTCTGCCTCCCCCTCCTTACTCTTTTTCTTCCTCACCGCCCATCTGGGTCACACAGCACAAAAGAGCAGTACAGGGGCCCCGAACTGAAACCTGGTCGTCCACTTCATCACCTGAAAACATACTTCTTAACCTCATTCTCTACTTTTCACCCCTGGTTGTCTCCTCTCACGCCGCCCCCCGCCCACTTTTCCCTCCTCTGCTAGGGTCTGCAGAGTCCACTGGGAAATGTTGAGGGCTCACGGGGCTCTCTGACATTCCTTGTCCTTTAAACACACATGCACTCCTGCAGTCACAGACACACACACACACACACACACACACACACACACACACACACACACACACACACACACACACACACACACACACACACACACACACACACACACACACACACACACACACACACACGTATACTATCCATCCGATCCTGATGGAGAGTGTAATTTGTGTGTAGCAGGGTGGCGATGGATGAAGCATGTAAAGTAGACATAGGGAAGTGGTTATGATTGCGGCTAATGAGCTCACAGGGGACGCTTAGATAGAGGAGACTGGCCAATGGAAGGCCTGGTTCAAATACACCCCTCTGGAGGGCCCCTGTTCAGCTGAGACCCTCGTTGCCCCATGGGAATGTGTCTGTGTATGAGTGTGTATGTGTTTGGGTAGTTTCTGTTTGAAACCTCAACAGTCCCTGTGGTCATTATACATTCATTCTGCTGAGCTGGTTATTATTGCGATCCATGGACAAGGGTAGCATTAAGATGTCGAATCACATCGGCCATTAAGTCAAGGTCACCGCTAACTGGTAAAACACAGAGGGACTCGCTTGATTTTCGAGTGCTATTTAGCAAAATATACACTTCTCTTCGAAGCCAGGCAGAGCAAACTCATAGAAACTCAGCGATGACTGCTAAAGCTGCATCAGTGGGAAGTGTTGGTGTGAACAGGTGTGTGTGACAGTGTGTCATTTTGTGTGTGTCTCATTACCATGCATCGTGTGTCAGTGTTGTCCAGGAGGCTGGGCCTCCGCTCCCTGCTCCAGGGGAGAGTTATAGATTACTGGCTAGAGCAGGCAGGGGCCAGGGGAGCCGCTGGAGCCCAGACCAGAGAACTGCAGGCTGGGCACGGCTCTCAGCTCATCAGCCTATCTCTTGAGGCTGCGGAGCTTAACCTGGAGCAAGGCTCTGATTAACCAGGCTAATGACGGTGCAGCCCCCAGCTCCCACTGCCCAACACCATAATCACTGTTTAAGGCCCTGGCCAGTCGGCGTGTCTATATGGAGAGAGAGAGTAGTGTCACAGCTTAATGGATAAGTCTACTGACAACAAGCATTTTAAGTTAGCTGTCAATACAAGCTTTTAGAGTCACTCACATGGCAGGAGAGCATTGTATGAGAGGCTGGAATGACATCAAACACATTCAGAGCTTAAATATTGTTTTCTGTGTTTGTCAGTTGTACGCGGTCATGGGGCTGAGTTTGTGCATGTGAATGTGTGTAACCACAGTTGTAGGTGTTTAATGAGTGCTGATCGATGTCTCATCTGTGCCACCTTATCTCTAAAGCAAACATTTCATCAGCACAATGGAAGCGTTCATTGTTTGGTACACACAGAGACCCCATGGACAAACTGCAGAAACCAAATGACATATGTAAATAAGACTAAGACAGACATGCTTTTGTTCATATCCCACTCTTACAGAGAACTACCCAATAACTGTAATAAGCATACACCAGTGAGGATGCATGTCTTTTTAGTGTCTTTGTGGGTGTGAAGGTGGGAGGGGTGGAGGTGCATTTGCACTGCAGACAGAGGAACATGCCAATAGTGTTTACTGTCCTCTGTGAGTAAAGTGATTTCTGACAACTCCTAAATGAAGCCCTGGGGGTGGGGAGGCCTGCAGCTAGATCACAGACCTGCTTTATGACTGTTTGTGTGTGTGAGACAGTTAGAGACAGAGGTAATAGCTTGCCGTTATAAAAAGGAGTGAGTCGATAAGTGATCTAGCCCCTCTCCGATAGATAATGAGGTGAGAGGAATCAAACACTGAGTTTAGATGCCAAAATAAGACAAAGCCGACAGGTTTATTACTGCAGCTGTACAAGGGAATAAAATGACCTGCAATTCTACAACACATACAGTATAATCCACCAAATAGTTACAGAACAAAAGGAATTCGGAAAAGTGAGATATTTAACTGCTGGAATTATACATGCAAAGAGGAGGCAGACCATGATTAAAGTATGAGGCTAAAGTTTTTCTACATTTTGCTTGTTTTCATCAAATCCCATTTAAGACCAAAACCATCAATACAAAGACTGTCTCTCTAAACCATTCGATCAGCTACTAACCCATTTGTTCCCTAATGAATACAGTCTAAAACTTGATAGATAAGGGTCACAACGAATTTGTTAAATAAAAAAAAATGCTCAATAATTTGTCAAGACACCAGAGTATTGTAGTTTTATGCAGAAGTCGACAAAACAGAGATGAATAGTGCATTTGTTGGCAACAAATACACATTTGGTGTAATAGTGAGTAAGTGAGATAGCCCCATTTGTGCCTCTCGTGTAATACCCTTACTATTGAGGCACAGAGAAAAGCATCAGTTTTTCTAAGTAAGTAACATTTTAAATCTTTGAAATATTATTTTGGGAATTGACTACAGTGGCCAAGGAAAAACTTACTCTTAAACATGTTTATATGTATTATTAATATATTTTTTGACAACAACCTCTATGACACAGAGGAATAAGCTATATCAACTCATTATTCGTTTTGGTCCTTTTTATAGGATTTGTTGACAATGAGAGAAATATAGAATCCCGCCAGCTTTATCGTTTAAGGTGACGGAGGGAATAGAAGAAGCTGTGGCAGATTACATATGAGTATGCAGGATGTTTGTGCGATGGGCCAGTCTTTACAGTCTACAGGAGCTGTTATTGTCTGACAGCCCTGACTAAGCCATCCACATTGCTGCTGATCCTCCATAACATCCAGGGCTTACCTTGTGTGTCCGGACGTACAGTTGTGGGTGCCTGGAAGTGTGCCAGCTATGCATTTTTTTTATTAGTGATTGTTTATGTACTTGTATTTGTTTAGCTCTGCCTTTACAAGTGCCGGTTGTTGGCTAAGCAGAATACAGATCCAGGCATGCACTCAGAGCAGCTGTGTTTCTGAATGGATCCAATGGCCATTGTTCTCCTGTCACTAGCTCGTCTCTCTTGCCCAGGAGACACACCGCTGACATTTACTAGACCCCCCCCCCCCCCCACCCTGCTCTCTCCTCATCGTTTCTCTCCTACCATCCCCTTCTTCTCTCCTGTCTCATTCTCTCTTTCACTATCTCCTACTTCTTCATGTTCCTTGCTCACTCTTTCTTTCTGTCACTCCATCTCTCTGTGGCATGATGTACCAAGACAGATGTGCGGGGATAGGTGTGTGTGTGCGTGTGTGAGAGAGAGAGACGGACTGAGTGTTTGTGTTAATGAGTGGCCCTTTAAGGCTATTAAGATAAGATTGCTATGCCCAGAGTCCCTCATTACCCAGCAAGCATTGCCCCCTACTCAGAATTGTAATTGGGAAGGAAAGAGAGTGAGTGAGAGCGAGAGAGAGGGAGAGAGAGCAGAGAGAGCGAGAGAGAGGGAAAGAGAGGGGGTCGGGTGTTAGAGTGGAAATAATAGGAGGATAAATGAGGGATAATTGAGTGGATCGAGAACAAGAGGGCGATTGATCAGGTTGATTTGGTTTTGGAGAGGGAGACGGTGTGAAGAGATGAAGGGTTAAAGGTCACACACTTGTATGTACAAAAACATATTTGTGCAAGTATGATAAAAAAAAAACCCGACATGTTTTACATGTATGAGTCGATTCACACATAAAAACACACACATGCACGCAGACATGCTACAACATATATGGAAATTCAAAGAAAAAATGTGACAACATGCCACAGGTATAAATTGTTGTGTGTGTTGTAATATTTCAAAACTTTGTTAAGCTATTGATCAGACTCAATGAGTTTTTACATTGCTATATTGTGTGTCTGAATGTGTGTGGGTGTGTGTGATTGTGGATGTTAGTCAGCCTTTAATCCCTCTGACAGTCATTGTCTATTTACACTTTTAGTCTCTTCCAGATTGTGTCACACCAGCATCACCTACAGGATAAAGACATTAACAGCAAGGTTTCACAGCCTTAATCTAATCTCCATCCCCTGCTGTCCCTGGTAAAGAACAATTGAAGTAACTTCTTATATTATATATTCAATCATTGTAGGTAATTTGATCAATTTAAGCAAAACCAGCAGACCAAACGCACTTTATTTTTTAATAAAGTTGTGTGATGATGCATTAAATATGATTGTCTGTCAGCACAATCTGTTACAATTCCAAATAAATATTTATGTACACTTATTTATAATCTTGCTACAGTTATTATAGATTATGATGATGATGCTTATTTCAATTCATTTGAGATGTTCTGTTAACAGTTCTGAGGGTGTTGACTAAATGGACTGACTCATGACATATTAAGTTTGGTGGAAATTTGAGAATGCGGATGACTGGACACGGAGCAAGTGTCAAAATATGAATTTCACTGTCACTCTTATGTGTCCTCATGAATCTGAGGCATTTGTAATTCTGTAGTATTTATTTCTACAGGGAGCACAGTACGAACTATCATTGGCTACAAATGCCACATATTCTCCAGATTTTTCCTGTATTTCTGAACTATGGATTCAGTAGTATGATCATAATTTATAAGGCTATCAGCAGCAGCAAGACACAAGCGCACTGGAGTGTCTGAAGTCCTTTCTATGTAGATAAAAAAAATAAAAAAATTCTACTATGTAGATAAAACTTTGCTTGTCATTTGTCCTTCACTTAATGTAAAATAGGAAAGTTGATGAGACATCTATTTGTAACCTAAGGCTGTCCAATATTTGCAAGATATTGCACTACATCAGTTGGAAAGTGAAACGTGAAAAGGATTGGTAGCAGCCTGAGCAGAGACTCCCCAAGCTGATCTGAACATAAACTTCAAACCGTGGCTTCATATCACCATCAAGTGGCAGGACTGGGTACAACCACTGAAAAAGACAGAATGGTGGACAGTACGAGGATATGAGTGAGGATGGTTAGATGATGTTTTTTGATGTCTTGTTCAGTTGAAAAACATGCATATTCAACCTGTACTGTGGGTACATCTACAGGGTCACCTGTATGAGGTGTTTCCTCAGCAGTTGGAGTGAGCACAAAGGGACCTTGTGAACTAAATAATCAAAGCTGAGCTGCACAATATTTAATAAATAATGCATTCAGTGAGTGAAAACAAGGCTGCTCTAGATTTGGATCTGCATAAAAAATACACATATGGGATATGGCCAGGTTTCCTTTTTCATTCGAGATAATGGGCAGGAAATTAAGATAATTTAAACAAAACAATTGACAATTAAAACATGGTGGCTATTTTATAGTGTGATTACAGTTTTCTTATATTTAAAGCTACTTTTAAATACATAAACAAAGGATTTCTGCTGAAGATTTTTATTTAGCAGTGTGGCATTCAGACAGTAGGCCCATTTAATAGATGACATTTCAAGTAAATGTAATTGCACAAATAACTGACTATGAATATGAAAAATCTTCATAGATAAACACATCATTTATAGACTTCATTTTAATGTCTTCAGAGTCAATGTATAGGGGGAGTAACATCCTATGCCAATTATTTATTTTCCAACCAATTTGCCTTTTGTTTTTTTATTTAAGCCTATTCCTGCTCTTTGCTCATCTGTTTGAGCAGCAGGCTAACATAGTATACGATCCATATACTCCACATCTCTGAAAGATTGTGTGTGAAATACCCTCTCTATCACAGGCCTAATCCCCAACTGATTGATCCAAATAATAGCACGTAGCGCCTCTTCATTGGATGTTACTGTGATTGACTGAGGAGGCAGAAGAGAGGGAGGCCGGGCGAAACCATTCATCCGGCCATACTCTGACTGAAAAATATGCAAAGATTAAAGATCACTGCGAGGCATCTAGATTCGGATTTCAAAGAGGATTACGGACGTGTGGCTGAATTAGGTGGCACGATTACAAAAAAGGGTCATTTAGGATTGGATTAGCCTCTTAATCACACGGTCATCGGTGCTGAATCCCCCCTCTACCCTGCGAATAAAAAAAGCAAAACAGGCAATTGGGATGTGGGGATGATTTTGGTGACGCTGCAATGGGCACCTGCGAAGATACCGAAATTCAAACAATAATGAGGATCCCATTTCATTTCAAGTTGGTTTAGTCGTTTTTATCGCATCTTTGTTGACATCATTCTGGGCCATGATTTTCCTGCGGAGGCTCGTGGAGCTGTTGGTGTTGCTGATCCAGAGCGGATGGTTGGGGGTCGCGCCGAGCCCCACCGACGAGGGAGCACTCAGGGCCGGCCACGGGGAGCACGGAGAGCCGGGACATCAGGAGCCTCACAAGGACTCCTACAGCACCTTCGCCTCCGAGTTCCTTGAGTCCAGATATCTGTCCGATGACGGTGAGTATCTAATGCATTGCACCGCGATTCACAGTTGGTGGGTTTGGTTTACACTGCATGCGCAATAGACACACTTCTAACATACGAGTTTAACATGAAATGAAACAGAAACTGTGAACAGAACCTGAGCATGTGCTGTTTATTTTGTGTTGCATCAAACCTGCACTGTGCGAGGCCTTTCAGCACCCAGGCCAGCTCCCCGGTGGTAGCTGCCCACCCCCTCTCTCTCTCTCCCCCCCCACACACACACACACACACACACACACACACACACACAAACAAACAAACAAACAAACAAACAAACATACACACAAACAAACATATGCAGGCCTCCTCCTGTGCAGATGGCCTCCCCCTAGTTGGCCCTTTGACTGTCTTGAAAAAACAAAACGTCAATTGTTTTTGTGTGGAACCTTACAGAATGCTGATTTTGCCTTTTGCAGGTTATCCGTTCCCCACCGCCCCACCAGTGGATCCCTTCGCCAAGATCAAAGTCGTCGACTGTGGAGTTACCAAAGGCTGCATAAGGTTAGAGAAGGATACATCTTTATGAACAGAGCTCTGGTGCAGCTGTATTCCCAGAGACTGCGTTGTCTGCTGTGGCTTGACTTCTTAAAGCTGGAGCTAAACATGGACTTCTCAACTGTGTAGTATTTATTATCTGAAACCTGAGTGAAATTGTCCTAAACAGTGCCCCAGTTTGGTCCTTACGTTATCAAGATATTCTGAATATTCAACTCAACTGATATCTATTCGTCAGTAGTGCCTTTCAAAGTGAACGTGTTTATCTGTCCATGTACAGATATGGGAAGCCAGGGTGTGATGCAGAAACGTGTGACTACTTTCTGAGTTATCGCCGCATCGGGACAGATGTGGAGTATGAGATGAGTGCAGACACAGATGGCTGGGTAGCCGTAGGTTTCTCCTCTGACAAGAAAATGGTGAGCAGCTGCACAACAACAACTCTGACTGTTGAAACTGTTTGGGAGAGTATAACACATACAGAATTTGAGTTTATTTTATAGCACAACTTATTTTACTTTTATATGTTGCTTCAAATGTTTGGTCCATAAATTGTAATCAAACACATGGATGTGGTGCAAATGATTGATGATGATGATCTTTTTAAGAGCTTACAGTAACTATGCAGATTAACGACACAAACATGTACTTTGAAGGCTTTTATTCCAAATGCAATTGCCCATTGTTTACATCATTTTCTTTTAAATGGTTTGGCACGAAGGTAAAAACCTTTTCACACAGTATGTTAATACTTTTAATGAAATAATTTTAAGGCAGCCAAGATAAATATGAGTGCTTACAAGATGTTTAAAGGCAGGTTACACAAAGTTTTATTTACTTTGCTCCCATTTTTTCCCCTTTTTATTTGACTTATTAGGAACCTTTCTGTAACTCTTTGGGGTCACATGTTCAAATGTAACAATCTGAGAAGGAAAAGTCAGTCTTTGGTTGAACTGGTCACAATTCATGTTGATACTGAAGCTATCACCTGTGATGAGGGTCGTAAGAAAGCATTTCATTTAAGGGGGTCACAAACCAAAAGGTTTGAGAAACATTAGTTTAATGTGTTTACACAACATAAAACTAATAAATCAACAAAAAAAAACATTTTATTCAACGTCATCATTGTTAAAATGTTACATTATTTCATCATTGTTAACTGTTTTGTTGAACATGCGTACCAATCAGCATGGCCCTCATGATGAAGGCTTGACACTTAATAATTGTCTGAATATGGAGGGCAGCATGGTGGTGCGTTGATCGGCACTGTCCCCTTATAGCAAGACAGTTCTGGGTTTTAACCCTCCAGCTATTCTTCTGTGTAGAGTTAGCATGTTTTCCTATGCTGCTGTTGGTTTTCTTCATGTTCTCCGTTTCCTGCCAAAGTCCAAAGACATGCATAAAAAGTTTAGAGAATTACTTTTAGAGCCCAAATAATCTTATGTAACTCCAGTCTTATTGTTTGACAGCTCTTTAGCATAAAACACTGGGGCTAACTGCACAAGCATGAGCAATAATAGTAACTGTCCCAATTAATATATTTATATTTTGTATCAGAATTTAAACTTTTGTCAATAGATGAATATATAGAAATTTGGAATTAAGCTTTTCATTCCTTCCTATTTCCTCAGGGAGGAGACGATGTCATGGGCTGTGTCCATGACGATAACGGACGTGTACGGATTCATCACTTCTACAATGTCGGCCAGTGGGCCAAGGAAATAAAAAGGAACCCAGCAAGAGACGAAGAGGGCATTTTTGAGAGCAACCGGGTGACCTGCCGCTTTAAACGACCGTTATATGTCCCCAGAGAGGAAACACTTGTGGACTTACACCTGTCATGGTTTTACCTGTTTGCATGGGGACCTGCAATACAAGGTGATTGATCAAGCTTTAGCATCAAGTCAACTGTCTTTGTGCTCTTCTTTTTTTATCTTTTATCTCATCTTACATCGTCTTGCCTTTTCCAACAGGTTCCATCACGAGGCATGACATCGACAATCCGCCTGTCAGTGATCACATGATCAGCATCTATAAGTACGAGGACATCTTCATGCCTTCTACGGCCTACCAGACCTTCAACTCTCCCCTCTGCTTACTGCTCATCGTAGCCCTCACCTTCTACTTACTGATGGGAACGCCATAATGAAGCACAGCAGACCACATAGAGGAAAAAAAGAGGGAATAGAAGAAAAGCAGCAATAAAAAAGTTGTCTGATGCCACATTCAAGTGTGCACTTTGTGCAAAGACACATTTTTAGATATATGAAACACGACAAAGAGTATATAACTTATATCATAGCATTACTCTGAACTTATGAAGAAGATCTTGACAAATTATTAAACCTGTATCTAAGAGGTGTCATGTACTGTTGTCAGTACAAAACAAGAGGTCTGATTAGAGAGTAGTGTTATATTATAAATAGGCCAGTTATTTTCAGTATTTATGATAGCTTCCAAGTATTTAAAAAAATACGAGAATTACACATGATAATAAATAAATCTCACAAGTCTTCGAAATACTGCATGCTGGGAAATCTGGAAACAATTTCAAAATCCTGCTGTTCGCCGATGATGAGAAGACTCTCATGTTGAACTTGGCTAAAACAAAAAGGTTTTCTGAGGACAAAATGAAAACAAGCAGCTCACAGCCGTTTGCACAAATATTCCTGTCCCTTTACCCTGTTATGTTTATATGGATATCATGCCTTGCAAAAAACATGGTTTGTTTGTTGTTAGTACAGGGCCTATCACATAATATAGTTTTCAAGGTTTTAGGTACTGCCTGCAGTATGTGTTCACCGTGTAAAAGATTTTCATAAACTTTTCTTATGTTTGGCTCAACTCCATAATTTCCTTTCACACTGTGACTATGTTTAAAGACAGAGAGGCTACTAATGAGTAACAGTCGCAAGCAGTAACACACTAAGCGGAAGCTAACTGTGGATTGAACAGTTCCTTGAACATGGACTAATTTTTCTCCCCAGGCTGTTATTGTAGCCTTTTGATCTGTATCAAACAATGGATGGATGTTTAAACACCGTTCACTGAAATAATCTACGATTGTTGTGTTAATTATCAATAAAACTGTGAAGAAATAACAACACAATACACACGAAAGTACAGATCGTGTGCATGAACAGACAACTCTGTCATTCAAACAGTATAAGGTAATAGGAGATTATTTTTAATAGAATAAAAAAAACATATTATATTATAATCTTATTTAGGACCATATCATTGAGGACATTGATGTCATGTCATCTGTATTTTGAAAATGCAGCGTCTTCAGCAACATGTAACCTTAGATCTAAGTGAAAAAATCTGATGTAGAAATAGTCTTCCAGGGTAACGATCAGTGACTAGCCCAATTTACATTTGAAAAACTGTAAAAAGAAAAAGAAAAATAGAGATAATGAATAAAAAAAGAAAAAAAAATTGATTTATTTTTTATTTTGGTATTGCCTTCAACATAACCATTTTTGGAATAATTGAAAGATAAATGACATATATTAGTAATTTAATAAAATCAAGGTTTTATATTATATATATATATATATAAAATATAATATATTTATATATATTATATTTTTTCTTGTAATAATCAAAATATTGTGTTTCACCATAAGCCAACTGTAAAGTCATTATTCTAACCATTCCAGATAAAAACACTTATCAACCATAAAAGCCACCTCCAGGACACCTTTCCTCAGTATTTAAAAAAATACTGGTTATATTAGTCACTGTTTGTAATAGGTTCATGTGAATATAGATAATAATTATTATTATCTATATCTAATATTATATCCACACCAAGATTAGAAAGGATTTATTGTATAGAATACTGCAATCACTATTCAGAATTCATCAAATGCAGCTGAGAAGGTGGATAAAGCATCAAAAAGGGCTTTGAAGAGTGGAAGAAATAACATTAATGTAAATATAAGTAAGTCAGAAGCTAAAGTGGTTATTGAGGGACAAATCTAAAAGATATGGCAGGATGAATGGAATAAAGAAAGGAAAGGGAGATATCTTTAAAAAAATAAACCATTGCTTGGGAATGCAGGATCTAGTAGACAATATAGGGAAGAGGAGAGGATTATAAAAATAAAAATAAAATAATAATAATAATAATACATTTTATTTGTATAGCGCGTTAAAAGGTACTTTACATGGTAAAACAGAAGCAATAAAATAAATAACAATGTAAACAAGGCTTATATATTTGAACTAATATATATTATAACCAGACTAAGGAAGGGTCATACTGGTCTTAACAGTTCCCTTTATGTTGTTGGAAAGCATAATAATGGAAAATTCTGAAATTTTTATTGTTTTGAAACAATACAAAAATGGACTAAGAGAGATTTGAGAGGTCAACATGTACTAAAGAAAAGTTCTAGTGACAAATGTTGGAAACAAATGTTGGAAAATTCAATTTGAGAATTCTTATATTCTCAAATTGAATTCATTAACTTTTTTATTTTTTAGCATTGTTTTCCTTTTGTTTGGTTTATTAATTTTAGTTTGTTTGTTTTGTAGTCGGACTGGAGATAATGTGGATCATTGGTTCACCCTCCACATTAGTGGTTGGCGGTAATGCACTCTTAAGCTGCTGCCCAACAGCCATTAGAAGCAAGAGAAGAAGAGGAAATCACCCCCTCCTCCGGGCACACTACAGCGGCGGAGGAGGAATCAGGGAACATGGCAGACGAGGAGGAATCTGCACCGGAGCCTGCCGCTGTCTCTCCCCCGGAGACCCCTCTCACCGGGCGGCCTCACTCTGTCTTTTTCTCCGAGAGCGTCCAGCCGGCCGTCGGGATGGTGAGCCAACTACTGACCCAGCCGTCCTCCCTGAAGTTTGACAAAAACATTAAACAGGCCTTCTACAACACGGGGGCGATGATCTTTGTGGCGATATGCTGCGGAGCGTCTGTCCTGGTCTACTTCATCCTGGAGGCCTTCCTCCGCCCGCTGCTCTGGGCAGTGCTCTGCGGGACCTTCCTCCACCCCTTCAAGTACTCCCTGGCTAAACTCGGCCGCTCGTGGCTCAGCGGCCTGCAGGAAACCGGGACACCCATCGTGGTGGGGACGCTGCTGATCCCCGTGTGGTGTCTAAACTACGGGGTGGAGGCGATGGGAAGGCTGGTGCTGGAGAGGCTGACGGTGCTGCTGGTGATCGGGGCCGGGGCCCCGCTGCTCTACTTCCTCTACCTTTTCTGGAGCGTCATCGGCATGCAGGTGATCCTCGGGCACATCTGTGGGATCATCGGGGCCGCGCTGGATTATTTCCACACTGTGTGGGTGAGTGAATGGACAATGGCAACATCCAGTATGACAACAAGCCCCTCTGTTGTCACTCAGCGGGGATGTTACTGGCTGGGCGAGGTCAGCTCTGTCAGCTGGATCCCCCGAAACAATGCAGCATACAGCTCACAGTGGAGCTGGGCCATATTGTTGAGATCTATATTACACTATTAAAAGTGATATGTTTACCAATATTGTTTATATTACCGTCTGGAACATAAATGCACAATTATGCATACGATTCACAGTTTTATCTGAAAAATTCACACATAGAAAACAAGAAGCTAAAATAACTTATTGATGGACAAAAAAAGTGTTCACAACAAGTGTGCTTGTTTCATCACTTTGGAAGTCCCCTGGTTCCAGCTTCTCCAGTTTGAATATCTGCTGGTTTTTCCGGGCCTTCTTTGATAGTAAATTATTTTGGATTTATGATCGGCATTTTCACTATTATCTGACATAGACCAAATGATTAACTGATAAATAATATTTGGACTAGATGGTAATAATACTTGTTATTTTCAGCCCGACTTAAACTAGTGTCCCTAGTTTAATTAAAATGAGCTCCTAATCACTAAAGTGTACAAGGTAAATTGTTAATGGATGACACAATGTGATATTATCATCCCAACAAAATGTAATTAAGGACTATCAATAGTCGCTTAATAATACCACTGAATTGAAAGCACTGCTGCAAATTGTTTAAATAGCATTTCCCTGAATGCGTCTCATAATGGGTTATTCAGCTTACCCATTTTTCTTGGAAAATATCCTTAAACTTGTATCCTAGCTAATCAAATTTACTGCGGTTTCACTGTCTGATCGATTAATACCTTGTTATTCCTAAACAGCTTCAGGGGCCTGAGTCCAGCTACGCTTTCACTTGATACAAATTGTATTAAATGTTCTTCCTCAGACAGCCTGTCCTTTCTCTAAATGCTGATGTAGACTGACACAGGGCACTTGTCCAAAAATAGGATGGAGGACACTATATTAAATTACATCGAAAGACGTCTTTGTGTGGAGTGGAACTAGCTAAGACTTTTGTGACCGGCTGGAGATCAGACTGGAGCATCACATTTCATGCTTTTCCTACCAAACAGCAGCAGATTGTCTGTTGTTTAACAGAAGACTGGGAAGTCCAGAAAGTATGGTTAAACCACTTTAATGCCTTTTTGAATGTTTTCTAAGTGTGCAACAGTTTAGGAAAACAACTTCAAATTCTCACAGTCTTAGTTTCAAATTAAATTGTGCTCCGTCATTAGTGCCGTCACCTTCATTTACGTAAAAAAATTACACTTAATGATTGACACAAACATCACCTCTGAAAATTGGAGTGGTTTGTTCCTGAGCTCTTATTTCCGAGTATATATGTATATTATAAACACTGAACAAATTGCAACAATACTGTGTGTGAAAAAGAATCAATGAAGCAAAAGTTACAACATTTACCTTTGTCTGATGGTACCCCGTGACATCGCCTTTATTTTTATTATTTTGCCACTCATCCTCTTTTTTCCTCTCAGGTGTGCACTGTGGTGTTTGGCTACTTGTTGGTGGTATGTTTCAAGTGGAGTCCCAAAACTGAGCACTACCTGAGGGCTCTGGCTCTCCCTGTCTGGGCCATTTTGCTCTTTTACGTTGGTGAGTGCGGGGAGGAGGGGCAGCCTGGGGAATCTGCTCAGACTTGTTGGTTGTAATTCCATACTTTTATTCAAATTCCTTTTTTGTGCCTGAGTAGATTTCTTTATATTTTCCCTACTTGGCATATAGCATATAGGAAATAGGATAGGAAGAAAAATAGGGTTTTTTCAAAAGTGAAGTCTGTTAGACAGACCAAGTGCAGCGTTGCATAGTAAGATGATAAAGTCTTCAGTATTTTTAGCACACTTGAGGCGTGCCGAAGTGAGGTGATGACCTTCAAGCGTGAAATGTTAAAAGTGACTGAGAGCTATTAAGAAGTTCTGCTTAATAGGAGAACAAGGAGGTTTTTCACACGACTGTGCGCAAATCTGAGAAAATGTTCTGTTTGGCAAGTGCGTTTATAAAAATGATACGGTACGAGTGGCCAAAATGATCAATATTAACTCTATAATTATTTCATCTTTATATATTTTTTTTATTTGATGGCAAGACATGTATACATTTGTTTCAGCTGTCACTTTTTTTGCCAAGAAATAACTAATAATGTAAATTATTATGCAGTTCAAGAGCAACATGTTTCTCCACAATAGTGAGAAAATACATAGTTACCAGCCTGCATCTGTTTTAGTGTCTCTGACCGGCTCGTGGAGAGTGCCCATGTTTGTGGTTGTGGTTATACTCATCATCGTGGGCTCACAAGAGAAACCACCTGATCCTGGCAAAGGTAAAGTTTTATGGACACACATTTACATGTAGCACATTATGGGCATTCATAATATGGTATAAAAGAGTAGTGGTAAATGTTTTTTGTATGAATTTAACAATATAAATTATGTGTTTATTTTTATTTTTTTCTTCTACTATGTCTCTTGTGTGCACTTTACTCTACGCTGCTGTAAGCCTGCAAATTTCTCCGCTGCGGGACTAATAAAGGATTATCTTATCTTATCTTATCTTATCTTTATTTGTAATGTTACGAGGTGCTGGTACAGTAGGTTGACTTCATTACCTTTGGACAGAGCTAGGCTAGCTGTTTCCCCCTGTTTATGGTCTTTATGCTAAGCTAAGCTAACTGGCTGCTGGCTGTAGCTTCATATTTACTGTGCAGACAAGAGAGTGGTATCGATCTTCAATCTAACTCTCAGCAATACACCAAACAAGTTCCCAAAAGGTCAAACGATTGCTTTAAAGTCAGGGGGTCAAATCAGCTTATAATTAACTTTGATGCACTGCCTAAAGGAAGAATCTCCTTATCATGATTTGTCTCTTCTGTTCCTCAAGTTCAACCAGCGCTTAGATGAAGTTATACAGTATCTTAGTACAGCTTTACCAAAACATAGGCAACTTTAGGTGGGCAGATTGTCCCCTAATCAGGATAGTTTGGACCATTAGACAATGTAGGAAACACAAACAAACAAGAAAAATGTTTTATTTCATGCTCTGCCGTTTTGTGTTCATGTTTTCTGTCTCTCTTCTTCCCCAGGAGAGCTGTCGGGGCAGGTGTTGTCATTCGCTGCTAACACTTTTTACATGGCAATCTCCTGTAGCAACCTTCAGATGAAAAGTGAGCCAAGTGAAAACTCTACTACAAGTAAGAGAGCTCACTTTCAACTCAGTGTATATTATAGATGCAGTTTGTTATAGTCTGTGTATGCTTCAGCATGTAAGGGCTATTAATGTACAGCGAGCCGGTCATTAATACGAAATGAACCTTGACCGGGTAAGCAGAAACCCATATCGCTGTACATTATCCTGCTTATTGCACGGCTATTTACTGAAGAAATCCATCATTTTGCACAAAACATTGATATAAAAATCATCTAAAAATATTTTAGAAAGAAGAATACCCAGATCAAGGCAAAGAGGAGACAGGTTGTGCAGTATCCTCTTTCATGGGAATTTATCTGAAAATGACTTTTAAAAGATATTTTAAAAGAGAGGTTGCATTTTTAATTCGATACAGTCAACCTTTTTTTTTGGAGCAAAATTCTCTACAGCCATAAGAGGAACTGCAGCTCAAGACACTTTAGTTTCACCAGTGGTTTGCATCTGAACAACAAACTAATGTTCTTTGCTTCTTTCTTTTTCTTCCTCTCTATGCTTCCTCTGTCTAATCTACATGATCTCTTTGAAGGTGGTGTGCAGTCTTTGGGCCCCCTTCCCTCCAATACCGGGCTCCCTCGCGGCTTCCGTTCTTTACCATCCGGCCTCTTCCAGAATGAAAAAAGCCCCAAAAGAGCAAGTGATATCTACTTTATTTTTCTGGTCTGGGCCATTGTACTGGTTCAGGTCTGGCTCAACCTCTGGATCCTTCAACTGCTGCCTATCCCTGTGGCTGGTAACAAGAACATGCATGCACACTCCCTTTCACATGCTTCTTGCTACTACTATACACAGACAACTGTTGCATTTATGTTTTAGTGTGGGTGCTCAAGAAGCTGGTGGTCCACTTTGGCCTGATGGGCTTTGCAGAGCGGACTCTCATCTCATGGTGGGCGGTTCTGGAGAAGCGTGGACGTGAGCGAGAGGAGGCCCTGCTGCCTGGACCAATCAAAGGCTTGGCTCAGTTCCTGCTGCGTATCGACACTAAGGTAACGTCTCTGACTGATCTCCAGGTGCGACTGGTGCAGGCGCTGTCCTTATTTCCTCTTTCTTTGATTTCACAAATCCTCATCAAGGCACAAACACCTTTTCTGATTCACTTTTACATCCTTTTGTATGTTTTTTTGTGTTGATATAGTATATTCATCACTGTCCACATTTAAGGGCCATCGGTGGTTATCAAGAACTGTTTGGCTAATAATCCTTGAAGGTCAGACCTACTGTTTATTTTATTTTTTTAAATATCAGAGGATTAAATATTCTGTAGGTATTGAAATAGTTCAGCAAGAATTACAATTTTGTGTGTAGGGGTATTCAAATGTTCACTACATTGTCGTAAATTTGCAACTAGGACTAACTTCAGATTCGTATCTGTCATTGCCTGGGATCTTTTCCTTAACATTTGTCATGATTCTGCCTTTTCTGATCCACCTATCCCTCCGGACTTCAGTACATGAGAGGACATCTTTTTATATATGTAATCGCCTTCTTCAAAAACAAAAAAATAACATTTTGTATTAATTCAGATTTTGGACACAGCACAGTAAAAAATGGCACACAATAACAAAAGTTTAAATGTTTTGGTAAATTTTTTCCGCCATGGTATACATTTGTGCTTATTTTTTAGATACTAATTTATTTTTACAATTTAGTCAGGGCAGACAATTAAACTGCACCAATCAGTACTTTTATATCAAAAATGTATTAAAGTAAGTTTCGCACCCGACTGCGGTTCCCCTCAGTTCTACTGAGCGCCATAATGTCTGTTAGCTCATTGTTTTGATCTGGCTGCTCCCATAGCGCTGTTTCGATATGCATCATGCAGCTCTGACAAACCAACACTGTACTGTACACTTCCTGTTCAGCACCTAACAGCAGACAGACGAAGTTAACAACTAGCTGGTGAACACAGTGGAGCATTTAGCAGCTAAATAACCAGATACTTCCAAATAAATGACAATTTTGATCCATGTCTGCTGGATGTATAAGAAGACAATTGTTTGCCAACATGTTCTCCATAATAAATATAGGGCCATTAGTGACACACTTAACACTAAAAGATGTCTTTCTCCTGATGTTTTTTGGCTGTAGTTATGTTGTGTGTTTATAATCCCATTGATTTGCATCCCACTGTGCCAGTCCAGACTCAAACACTTTAGTTAAATCCTGCCTGCCAAGGTTCGCTTCCTGATCCCTCACTGCCTGTACTCAAAGAGGTTGTGTTCTTGTCGCATGGTCACATGTGATGACTGCTGCACAGGTCTTTCCAAAAAATAATCTTCCCAATGTCTCTTTGTCTCCTCCCCAAGCTCTGGCATTGGCTTAACAAGCAGGTAATGATTTGGAGGAGCAGAGTGCTGAGAGAAAGTGAGACTCACATAAAGGGTGTGCATGAGAGAAAGCGAAAGAAGAAGGATAAGGAAACAAACCTGTATACATGTGCGGATGTGTGAGAAGGTGTGAGCACAAGCTTTGACTGGCGCTTTAACCATCCACTGTCATCACCACTTCATCCTGTCAACATGTCTGTCCTCTCCCTGCTTTTCTTGGGTCATGCTTCCATTTTACAGGAAGCTACGGCCGAGGAGGTAGGACTCTTTGGTTCCTCTGCCTTGTTCGTACCTTCCCTGCTGTGGTCTAACTGGCAGGTTTGGCTTGAGAGTGTATGAGCTGCATGGCGAGATGACTGATGTAGGCAGAGCTGAGGGCAGCTTTTCGGAAACAGAACATATGTTGGCTTATAAGAATGATGCAGTAGTTTTTTTATAGAGATTAAGGAGAAACACTGTCCATGGAACCCGTAGGGAGATGTGATTACACACAAGATTGTATAGGTGGGAGTGGGGAAGGACAAAACAATGGAAACACCTAACAGTTTGTCAATATGGAGCAGCACTAAATAAAAGAAAATGTCGGCAAACTTTTACCTTTTTTAAAGAGCTTTACTTTTCTTTGTTGTTCTAATATATGATGCCTGCACTGTTTGTTGTTAGTTGCAGATTAAATGCTCCAGTTTTAAGGGACAAAGGATGTGTTTTGGAAATTAACAGGACAGGGCATACAATATTTTAATAAGAACAAACCAACAAGAAATGTATCTGACTAACAAGGGTTCCCTGTGTATCCATTTAAGTATTGAGAGATGGACTAACATGTTGTTGGTTTTGGTCTTTTCATAAAATTTGTTATTATTTATTGTTAGCCTTATTGTTTTAAAGATTCAATTAATTTCGGAACTTGAATCCTTTCATGGTCATGGCAGGTTTTTGACATGAAATCAATGTTGAATGCTGATATAAGAAGCCTTGATGGAAAAACACAATTGTTGCAGCAAAGAATAAAATACCCTGTTTTTGAGTCTTTTTTTTTTTTGAATGAATGGTTTGAAATGTTAATTATGAACTAATTAAGGTCCCTTTCTGCAGTAAGAATGTTTTTTTTTTTTTTTTTTTTAAACTACAGCTAGTCAACTACTTTGACTGTGTGTCCTCTCTGAAGTTTTATTAGTGGTCTTGTGTTGCATTAAGTGCTGGGGATTTTTTGCTAATTGGTTCTCGACATTCAGTACTAACTTGCGTGGTTATGTGCCTGAATTAGCTATTTTAGGATTAAGAATAAGTCCACGCTGATGTGGTGTTTCCATTTCTTTGTTTACCATTTTTTCTGCTGTACTGGATTCAATCTACATCAGTCAGCCTGCCAAGTATGTTCTGTAAAGTAAGGCTACATTCTTATATATGGTAAGAAAGTTCAACATTCACCCAGAATAATAAACGCTTTATTCTGGACTTTAGGACTGTGTCGCATTGTGTAGCTGAAATGCAGTGGGACATTTGCTGCCCTATAATTTCACCATTAATATAATAACAAACCAGAAGGACATGGCCTTACGGGAGAGAGGTGTCCACTAACAGTAACTTGCCATTGTATCCAGTAACTTGATATCAGCACATGGCTTGTGTGACTGACACACATGTACAAATGGAGACTGATGCTGTTATAAGCTGGATGTTGATGCAGTTTTGGAACATTGAGAAACCTGAGTTAAGAATTTCAACACCATTCAACAGAATGAACTTTGAAAGACTAATGGACAGGCTCGCAACAATTTTTAAAATAAAAGATACTGACGGGAATATCATGCATTCAAAATAACACACGGGTTTCGTTTTCCACTTGCATGTTTACATGTTAAAGTGCAAGGATGTGTGCATGCATGTGTACAGGTATCCTGGCTCGCTCAGTTGACTACCTTGCTTTTCTCAGGGGCCCAAGGGGGCAGCTTTTAGAGCCAAAATGGCTTCTTCACATGGGAAGGACACAGGTTTCTCCATGTGTCTGATCACTGTATGTTTTCAACCTCTTCAGAATTCTTTCAATATATTGACTTTCAATATACTCCCCCCCCCCCCTTCTATATCTTCCTGTCTGTGTCCTCTCTATGTGCGTAGATGATCGTGTGGTTGGAGCGATCTCTGGATAAAATCATCAGCATCTTCATCATCTTCCTCCTGGTCACAGGGACCCTGCTCATGGCTCTGCTGCTCACTGCTATGGTACTACTGTTTCTGTTCCTTTTGAATTACTTCACTGCATTTCAAAGGCACTGACATTGTCTTTGACAACAAAGTAACTTCTATCTTTCAAGGTTCACCATGAAAGTGTTCACATCATCGACGTAACCAGTAACCTCATCAATGAGACTGTGTCTAACCATCCAGAATGGGCCAAGTACGAAAGTTACTCTTTTTTTACTTTGTATCATTTGCTTTTGTGTTTGGAGTTTGTCATTTCTCCTCATCTTGCTCTTACATCGACCTCCTCTAGTTGGCTTCCAGAGGCTCGTGTGGTGCAGAAGGCTCTCAACTCAGCTGCTACTAATGTTTATCAACACGGTAGAGAATGGATAACACAAAAGGTAAGAATAATTATTGCCTGTGTGTTTACCATTGATTTCTTTGACTCAAAATATGAAAGAGAAAAAAAAGAATACTTTAGTAACCTGTTATGCGTTGGATCTTTCCCTTTTTGTGCAGCTGCATAAGATGTTAGGGGAAAAGGTGAACAACACAGCTGTGATTGAGAAACAGGTTTTGGAGCTCTGGGACAGATTGTACCACTCCTGGTTTGTGAAGGTCAGTCAAGTCAATTTAACATCTTAATGTCTGGGAGACAAGATTTATCCTTTTAAAAATATCATACACAAAATATTTTATGCATTTCCCAGAACACGACCCACCCTGGACGGCACCGGGGTCAGAAGATGATGGTTCAGAGAGGGAACAGCTGGCTAGGCGAAATCCTTGACTGGAAGGACATCGCCTCCTTTTTGCAGGAAAATATTGAGACTCTTCTGTCTGTAAGTATGACCGTGTATAACACCATCTTCTGCATGAGGATTTGCATACATTTTGCTTTCAAGGATCTGCCGGCCCATCGTCATTTGTGACACTAAATTGAATAAAGTTTGACTACAGACTAGGGCGTGCTACGTCATTTGTTTTAGCTTTGTATCGAATATTTTATTTTCGAGGATCAGTGAATGGATTGTGATTAAACATGTTGCGTGTCAGCTTGGCTCTCATTGGCCTTCTGTAGCTTTTACGACAAATGCAGTTCATAAAACGTTGACATATTTATAACTCAAGCTAAATGGGGTGTGTAGTTACTGTTGCCCTCTTGTTTTGAAGATCCTGGAGTCTTTATGGGTGGTAATGAGTAGAAATGTTGGCCTCCTCTTCTCCTCCACAACAACTCTCCTCACCGTCTTGTTCCACAGCGGCACCGCTCTGCTCAACTTTGTCCTGAGTCTGGTATGAAACACTAAACCGTCTCACACAAAATTACACAGGTTGGGTTTGGTTTATTGACATTTATTTGTGAGGTTATTCATTTGCAATAAAACCAGAAAACATTTTAACTGAGGGTAAACTGCTTGCACTCAGATTTCAGATCACATGTTTATTCTTTTGTAGCAAACATGTCAGCTGATATAATAATACTAAAATACAGCATGTCAGACTTTATCAGGGATAAAACACTATAACCTTGTTTGTTGTTGTTGGTGAGTACATTTTATGGTTGACATCACATACAATTTTATGCATGTTTTTTAAACATTCGTTCATGGTCTGGATAGCGCAGTTAAAATCATTTTATTCATCCTTTAATTCTCACTTGGACATCTAGTGACATCTTAATGGAAGTGTTTGCAACAGATAATTAACCTTGATGCAACTGTGAAGGGCATGATTATTCTTAGTGACGTATGCTCTGGTGGTAAAATAGATGGTCCACATGTCCTAGAGGACTCTGTTCCTTAAAGAGTTTTTCCGAGGGTTAATACAGGTTGAATCAGAATTTGTTTAGCGAAAGCAAACTTGCTCATATTTATGCTGTTTTTATACGCAGGTGATTTTCCTGACCACTCTCTTCTACCTGTTGAGCTCCAGCGGTGAATACTACAAACCTGTTAAATGGGTGATCAGCCTGACCCCCCTCTCCCAGCCTGGACCCTCCTCCAATATCATAGGCCAGTCTGTAGAAGAGGCCATCAGGTAGTAACACACAAAAAACTATTAAGACAATCTAAACATGTATCTAAACTATATTATTTTTGACCTTGTGTGTGTTTGTTTGTTTTGAAGAGGAGTTTTTGACGCCTCTCTGAAGATGGCTGGATTCTACGGCCTCTACACGTGGCTCACTCACACCATGTTTGGCATCAACATAGTCTTCATTCCTTCTGGTGAGTCGGCTTGTTCACAGCAGATCATATCGTCACTTTCCCTGCACCTGCCAAACCACATTCAGTGTTTTCTCACTCCTCAAATCTTTCTACCTTGGCCTGAAGCTCTGGCTGCCATACTGGGCGCGGTGCCGTTCCTGGGGACCTACTGGGCAGCAGTGCCGGCAGTGTGTGACCTGTGGTTGGTGCAGGGCGAAGGTGTCAAGGCCGTGCTGCTGCTGATCTGCCATCTGCTCCCAACGTACTTTGTAGATACAGCTATCTACTCTGACATATCAGGGTATGTATGTGTGACACTGTTACCTGTTTGTGTATTTGTTGTGTGATTTTCCCCACATAGCATCGACACATTTGTCCCACAAATTTCAACAATCCAACCACCTGGTTTGTACCCAAATGTTGCTTTTAAAGGAAAACTTTCAGTCGGTAAAATGTATAAGCAGTGTGTCCATTTGCCTCGGTCAGCTTTAGAAATGATCTGCTGTTTGATATAGACCTAATGAAAACAGACAGTGGGCCAGATGATGCTCATGACAGCTGGTATTGGCAGCCCAGCCTTGTGTCCACGTCTGTTTTCCCTTTGAATACTGTTTCCTGTAGCGCTGCCCTACATGGTCAGGACTTAATTTAAGTTAAGGTTAGGTTATGATTAGGTGTCACAAAAAAAGACTAGTTGGGATCAGGCTTAAGTTAAGAGGAAACACAAATATATGGGAAAACAAACTACAGACAAATATTATGTAAAATTGCTTGACCTTGTTGATTTTCTTGTTACAGTCCAGTGAATTCCAATCACATATAATTTATATTATTAAGTATCCCTGTGAGAGTGTATTCACGCAGAAAAAACCCCAAGAATTGTTAGCTGCCATAAAGCTATGTATTAGTGTCTACATTTAATGGTAAAATCAAAAAAAAGGTCTTCAATATGACTGAAGTCTAAAAATGTTTTGTGTGCTTTAAGGTTTTGAAAAATACACATCATGATTTATATTTGATATAATGTGAGGTTAAATATGTAAAAACAAAATACCACTACACATTTCTATTTTTCTAATTTCACAAGTTTGAGTATTTTCTAGGTATTTCTTTGTGTTCATCTGTTTTCTTGTGTCCGTGGCTCAGGGGTGGACACCCGTATCTGACAGGTCTGGCAGTGGCAGGCGGAGCATACTATCTGGGTCTGGAGGGCGCCATCATCGGGCCAATCCTCCTCTGCATCCTGGTAGTTGCTGCCAACATCTACAGTGCCATGCTGATGAGCCCCAGCTCTGCAGCGCCGACACCGGTGCATTCCAACTGGCAGTTCAACCCAATCAGGTAAGGATTATATTCTGAAACGCATTCAAAGAGCTGATCAAATCAGAAGACAAATGCAACCATACTTTACCATTATTGCTTGTCACTCTCAGGACCGTCACAGACTCCACCCCCACTGTGCTGAAAAAGAGTGGTGAGTGAGAGCGAGAGGGTGTGTCCTAGTGGAATGTCACCTTGCTTCCTGTTGGCTGTTTCCTCGCGGGGAAGCGCTCCCATCTCTGAAGCCCCATCCTGCGCCACCCGGCTCTACAGACGTCTGCCCCGACCGAAAAGAGATGGCAGCGTAACAGCTGGTCACCTATGATGCTGTGTGCTTACCAGTCTGTTTCTCTGAGCAATATGGCACCAGCCGCTGTCATTCAAGACCTTAAAATTACAGATGCGAGCGTTCATCCTGATCCCGAACATGGACCAGTAATATTACTTTGGGCGTTACCATTATGAATGACGGAGATGTTGACGCTAAGCACAATCCTTCTGAACTCCAGTGCCTGAATTGTATTTAAGAATGTTAAGAGATGCCTAAAATGACTGTGCGGTTTGTGGTGAATCGTACGATGATATATTTTATCTACAAAGCCCCTGATTCCCACCCTGCACACTCTAAGTTCCAGGCTACAGTATGTGGTTGTGCATTATTTGATTCCCTACCTCTCTCCTTATGGAGGCTCAAGTAGCGTTTGTAGCGTAGGGTTGCCATAGAAGTCCTCACCTCTGGCTCAAGAGAAGCAGTTATTGACTGTTTTTAGTTTAACTTAACAGGTCATTCACGTGTCAGTGAGAGGAAAAGGACCACTGTTTCACTTTTTTTGCACGCATACATGCAACTTACGTTTATATTTATAATAGGCTTAGCTGAATCTGTCAATATTGAAGAATGTTAAGATAGTCAGTCAGAATAACTTGATATTGACATGTTTCACTGAGTATTTCTGTGAGCACTTTTGAGTGTGGTTACTGTTACCCCATCACATGATTTCATCATAGTTCTGACCTCACAAAACCTTGAATGTTATTTAAAATGTCTGCATATTTTCTACTCACCTCATCCACTCCACTTTATACTTAAACTAAAGTCAGAGGACTTTTCTGAACAGAGAGTATGAAGTAGTTAACATCCCTTGCATTGTTAATGAACAAGCTGTACAGATTAATTGTGTAACGCAACACATTGATCATACATGGCTACTGTGTTAGCTGTCTGAGGGGGCTATGATGTGTGTTTAGTTTAGCAACAGTTTTCATGTTTAACTAAATTACTGTAGTTTTCACTCGGGTACTGTTGCGATGTTTTTTAAATTAACGGATATTCACTGACACAATAAATATAATCGTTTAAACAGTAACAGCTTTTTGGGGATTCTTATTGCTCATTTTCACTACTTTATATAGGAAAATGAATTGCGTGATTAAGCAAGGTTTATTATGAAGAGTAAAAGTAAAGAGGAAAAGATAATTTGTCATATGTGTGCACTTTCCATGTGTCCCTGAATTAGTTGCTGACTCACTAAATAGACACTTAGTTATAAAATGTTGAGAGCACATTGAGAAAACTGTCATAAAACGAGTTATATTATAGCATGTCACAGAAGATATAATAAAAGTCGTAAAGGTCATATTATATTATTAAAAAATAACATAGTTTAGTAAACCAAAAAAAAAATAGTGTAATATCTGGTAAAGTCATTAAAAAGCTAAGTATAGTATGACGAACAAAGTCACAGTATAGCATGTCCAAAAAAGTCACAAAAGTCATAGTATAGTATGTCGAAAGAGTCATAAAAAAGTCTTAGAAAAGTATGTAAAAAAACAAGGCAAAAGTCTGTCATAAGTTTGATAGGAAAAAGTGATAGTGAAGTATCTCGAAAAAGTCTTATGGTATATACTGTATGTTAACCATGGTATAGTGGTTATGAAAGCAGTTTCTTAACCAGGCAACTCAGGTTCAAATCCCGATATGTGACCCGTCGTTCAGTTGTCAAAAAATGTCTCAATATGTGGTCTACAAAAACTCACAAAATGTCAAATCGTGTCAAAGAAAGTCATAAAAAAGAGAGATTTAATAGTGTGTTGAAAAAAATCTTCAACACACATATTTTAATAGTATGTTAAAAAGAGTCATAGTGTATTAATGTCAAGAAGTCAAAGTATAGTATGTCTAAAAAGTCATGAAAAAATTTAAGTGTGTCAAAAAAATTATAAAAAGTCATAATATAGTATGTGAAAAAAGTAATAAAAAAGTCATACTATAGTATGTCAAAAAAAGACAGTTTAGAATGTCGTCAATGTCGTCAATTCATAAAAAAGTCATAGCGTAGTATAGTGAAAAATATTCATAGTATAGTATGTCGAAAAAAGTTAAAAAAAAGTCATTTAAAAGTGATAGTATAGTATGTCGAAAAATTCATTAAAAAGTCATACCGTAATAAAACATTGTTTATTATTGCGAAAAAACAGTCAGAGTATAGCATGTCAAAACAATTCACAAACATGTAACAAAGTATGTCAAAAAAATTATAAAAGTAATTGTATAGTATTTCGAAAAAGTAATAAAAAAGTCATACTATAGTATGTCGAAAATAGTAAAAAAAATAACATATTTTAGTATGGCGAAAAAAGTCAGAGTGTAATATGTTGAAAAGTCATTAAAAAGTCATACTATAGTATGTCGAAAAAAGTAAAAAACTAAATGATATCAAAAACAAAAATAATACTAAGGAAAGCACACTGTAGGCCAACATCTTAACTGCTGCTTAAATGCGAGAGAATTTCATCACAGTGCAGAGTATTAGTATAGTCCAGCGTTCTGATTCTGGTACCAGTTTATGAACTATGCCTGTGATTACAGCCCCAGCACCGCCTAAAGGAAAGCTAATTTGTGAAATGGCCCTTTAACTAGCAAACCCCTTCAGATACGGCTTATTGGCCTGAAGGATTTAACTGTGTGAATACATCCAAAATCTAACTTTCCCTGGATGAATACCAGTTACAAAACTTCCCTCTGTGTTTGTGTGAGTTTAGTCAGTGTCTTCTGTTCTGTGAAGTCTTTACAGATAGTCAATGTTTCAGCGAGGCTTTGGACAGATGGACGGAATAAATATCAAATCAATGGAAAGCTACAGTACAGCTGCTGGTAAAGCCAGGCATCTCTGAAGTCTCCAGTAAACTAATCAACAAACACAATACAGACATGGTTTTCGGATTAGTAATATTTTAGAGGTTTTGTCACAGGATGATGTAAATGTCTATAAACTAAAACTTATCAATAAAGTATAAAGTATTTTCAGATGACACAAGTATTTCTGATCTCTAAACAATGTCTATGCTGATTAAGGGACAACAGAAAATGTATGACATTTAATGTTATATTGTAGAAACTAAAAAAAAACCCAATGCAGGCTGGGTGAGGGTGTAGTTTTAAATGTTTTGGGAGAAGGGGGAAGATGTGTGAAATATATGAGGTACGTTTAATATCATAAAGGGGTTCTTTGTGAAGCCTCTTAACTTGGCATCACCCTACCTGCACCTGATGCTTATTTAAAGAATCAGGCGACTTCACACACTGATAATACAGAATGCTCATATGAAAATGAAATTAAAAAAGACCATTTTCCACAGTCAGAGACTTAATTCAATTCATTGAATGACATGCGAAATGGACCATAAAATAATTAATCTTACTAACCTCAGGTGAAGCTGCATATGGATGATGCTGCTGGTGGCTGTCTCTCCGGTTCAGGCTTGAACAGCTTGTAGAAGCTTGTAAAAGCTGGGGATGTAAAATCTTTTGATTAATGAAACAGTTTGTCGAACATCAATTTCCTCAAAATCTCCTTCCGAAGGAAACATCTTAATATGTTCTGTCGAAGCGATAAATTAATTTAAGTCATAAACAATTAATTATTTGTTGGTTTTAAACTCTGCATGTTCTGCTTATTCGTACAAAATGTTGCATTACTACTCAATATTATTACTACTGAATAACTGCTGATTATTGTAATAATGTTACTGTTATTACATTATCTACAATTTATATATATATATATATTAATTTATTTGAAATTACTTATCAATCTGAATAGAACATGAATATATTAAGTAATATAAAGTATATAAATAACTAAATTAGATTGACACACATCTACGTTTATTAATTCACTCTGTTCCTCTGAACATGCTTCAATATTCCATCTTTTCTTGGAAGTTTCTCTGCGGGCCGCAGTCTGATTGGGCTTTGACCCATTTCTTCAGATCAAAGACCCCACATAGTTCTTCTGAAGTCTGCAGCACATACACCAGAGTGGATTCTTCCTGAGCATAGGCAGCTCTAAATCTCATTAATGGCAGATTCACTCTTTTCATTTGTAGAGATTGAACAGAGTGAGAGGAAGACTCTTCCCGGATGTACACAACAGATTAGTCTTCATCGAGGATCAGGAGGAAAGAGAGGAACTCTGAATTTTGACTTCTTGACATTTGAGTTCTCAAATTAGAGAGCCTGATATATCTTTCTAGGCCTTACTGGAGACAACATTTGAACTAGAATGATTTTAAATCTACAATGTTAAACTGAAGTAGTGCAAAAACATAATATCTAAGAGATTCTTTCACAAAACCAAAGCAAAGAATCTCAATCTTTTCCTAAAGATGCATATGCAAATGACTGTTGTCTAATATGTCTTCACGGTGGCTCTGGGTGGGTCTAATCCTGATGCATGAATAATCCAGCAGCTCAAGTCAAGGAGGCGGAACAGTCCAATCTTCAGAAAACATGAAGCGAGTCTGCTGCCCAACTCGATTACCTTCACTGCACTGACGTTTATACAAAAAGAGAGAAGGGTATCATTTCCCCACAAGACTTGAGATTATGATATTTTCATTGTCACACCACATGACTATGTCAACTATAACACTGGTTAATAGTCGGTAGCCATATTGCACCAAGGATTGAGCTATTTGTTAACAAAGGCAGTGAAGAAGAATGCAAGCAAGTGAACACTTGTGTAAACAATGCATTATTTAACTAGAATTATCCATGTGGACGTTTGTGCCAAATTTGAAGAAATTTCCTTCAGGTATCATATTCATGAGTATAATTCAAAAACATAATGCCCCCAGTCATGGCCGTCGCCGACGCGGAGGCAAACAAGCTGATTTCCAAATGATTTATGAGGAAGGAAATGCATTCAAGACATTTGCCAGGCCTCAGGGACACACACAGTGCCTCTGTGTGAGAAACACTGAATGTCAGCTTACCTTTAGTTTGTTTACCAAAAAAAGCTTAACTGTTTCTGTGAGCAGTGTGTGTATATTATGAGTGTGTACAGACAAACAAAAGCAGAAATCCACATTTCCCTCATATTGTTCTGTAAACTTTTTCACTTTATTGTCTACATTTGGATCAGCTCAGTGTGGAAGCCTGGACATGTCAGTTAAACCCACCCCCCAAAAATCGAATCAATCGTTACACTCTCTCTGTCTCACAATCAATAAAAACTTTCACATCTTCCCCACGCAGTCACTCGCTCAGACATGAAATCAGCCAACAGCCTTCTCTCACGATCGTGTCCACAACAAAGATGAACCAGTGTCCTGTGTGTAAACTCCTCCTCCACTGGAGGAAGCCCAAATGGTTAAAACCTTTATGAAATCATCTCTCCTGCTCTGAGTCGCAGGAGTGATACAAAAAAAAACACAATAAAATAAGCATGATGGTTCAATGAAATGAAAAGGACACACTGACGTAACCCTTTAGCTGTCTAGCTCACTGAGATATGACTAGTGGAATACTGCAGGTGAGCTTGCCCAGTCAGATATGTAGTTATGGATTAAGATATGTCTTCTGCTGTTTCGCTCTTTGTAATCCACATTTCAAATCTTAACTCTCTCCATTTATTATTCTGTCCCTGATTTAATCTCCAAAATCACATTTTCAAACACCTCGGGTATTTTAACAACCGCTTTCCAGGCTTCCTTTCCTACTATAGATATGTCCTCCAGAGAGTGCAGAGACCCGCCTCCGTTTAAAAGAAAAAAAAGCAGCTTTTTGATCTTTTGTACAACAGACGCAGGGATACGCTGATCTGACGTCAGTCTACTCTAGTCTACCATTGTCCACCAGCGAGGAATCTGAGAGCTGTTTGTCCTAGTAAACAGGGAGCTGATGGACCAGGGATTAGTGCTTTAGACACACATTCTCACACACACACACACACACACACACACACAATAAACATCCTACCACACACTCCACTGGAGGAAAGAAGCCCTTGGAGTGTATTTTCTTTAAGAGGTCATTGAGAAGAAGATATGACAAAATGGATTAAAGTATCAGGCCAGTGAAGCCTTATTCCTATTTGTATACAGGACGTGTGTGGGAATATGTAGTGCCTTATGAGAGCGTTCCCTATAGTCTAACACTACATTAGGCAGTGAATATCAGTTACATATGCAGATTCCTCTGTGTCTCTCTCTCTGTGTGTGTGTGTGTGTGTGTGTGTGTGTGTGTGTGTGTGCGCTCTATGTTAAACATCTTTAAAGACAACAGAGACGGACAGACAGACTAGGGTTACTGCTCTGTGGCACTCTCACAGGACTGTAGAAACAGACATAGCCATGTAAAAACTTGACATAAAAATCTCAAGATATCACAAACATAATATTCCTATTTCTAGATCTCTGCGGATGGCAGACGTCGCGGGTCATTTGTGGGGTCCTCTCGTTTTTTTTATTTTTTATTTTTTATATGCAGTCCTGTGGAAATTCCTCAGCGGGGAGGCTTAAGTCTGCAGAATCAGATGCCAGGGAGTAACACCAGAGGGAGACATACACTGCTGCAAGACTGTAGGAGGGGCTCTGACACAAACACACACACGCACGACAGTCTCACACATCCATCCATCCACACACACTTATACATGCACCCTTCTTCATAAAAGTTCATTTTTAAAATCAATTAAAAAATTAAATTAAAACAAAAAAAAAATGACCAAGGAATTCAGCCCCCTTTCTCAAAGCATACATTCATCATTGAGTACACACACCCATTCACAAACACACACACTCCATAAGAGGCAGTCAGTAAACGTTAGGTGATGACATGAGGGGTGGACTGCTTTGTCCAGGGAAGCGGGGGGTGCAAACCTCGACTCCACTGGCCAGTCTCGTATCCACGGCCAGTGAGCGAGTCACTCTCTGCGGTAAAATCGCTTTAAAAAAACAACAAACAAACGGAAAACAAAAGCCATCGTCTCCTAGAGGGAGTCTTTCCTCTTTTCTCGCTCTGAGGAGGGTCAAACACACTCCTCCCTCTGATCTCTGGCAGAGGTAGTACTGTCCAATCCGTCCTCCTCTCTTTCCGAATCCCCTCGTGGGAAGTCTTTCCTTTCCTTGTGCCCGATTTCAATAAACACGCCTGGTCCCCTGATTGCTTACTCTGGGCCGCTGTGTGTGTGAGTGTGTGTGTTTGTGGGTGTGCCGAGTGTGGTCAGAAGACCTCTGGTAGTGTGACGTTGCGCAGTAGCCACTGTTGGGAGCGTGTGTGTGTGCAGTCTTTGACGCTGGGCACCTGGCTGTCCTCCTCACTGGCCTTGTCCAGACACTGGTTACTGTTGACGTGGATCAGGGTCAGCTTCTGCACAGCGGGGAAACACAGAGAGAGTGTGTGAGGGATTGCAAATAAGGCTTATGATTGGTTCATTTAAATTCACAAGGGAACGTAAATAAATACCTATTCATATTTATGTATATATTTTTTTCAATTTCAAAATTCCATCTTTTTTTCCCCAGACTTTGAGGTACAATTTAGTTTTGGCTAAGCTCTCAGTGTGAGGCATGCTGTGGTTGAGTTGGGTTATGTGTCAACAAGGATATATATCACCCTAAAACTGAAAAACAATATCCAAAAACTGAACTGACAGCTGGTTTAAATATGTGTTTTGGGTTTATTACCTCAGTCTTTGTTTTCTAAGAAATAGTTGAAAACTGTTGGTGTAACTTTTCTCTTTACTTTATATTATTGGCTGTATTTTCTGAGCTGTGCTTAACCCCAAGAATAACTTTACTGTCAACTGCAATAAGTGTCTTTTTGAAGCAGGAAACTCAAACTTTTGGATGTATTGGGACATCGATCAGAGGTGAAAATTGGTTTAGCATTTTCTCTGCTTTACTGTTTTCATCACTAATGTTATTGATGTTTTTTATACTGATTTAAAACAGAAAAAACTAAACTGATGAGCCTCCAGGATATATGACCTTGCAGGCTTTTCTGGTGAAAATTACAACACCGATTTCTGTTTCAGCACCGGCATGAGAACCCTCTGTGTATGTTAATATGTGTTTATTTAATGTCCCAGTAAATCTGTGCATTTTGTTTATGTCCTCTTATACACCCTAACATGTACATTTTCATAATATATCTTCCACTCACCACGGGGTCGTACTCCCAGAGCTGGTTGCCTTTGAGGTGATGGCACTTGAGCATCATGACGGGTCCGTTTAGCTTGGACACGTCTAGACACAAGTCATCCGTCCTGATCTCCTTATTGGCCGTGTAAGAGAAAACCTGCATGTCACACAAACAGATTCCAGATCTCAAAACACTATTTCCATCTTTTCTTCTCTCTTTCATGATTACTGCTAGGGCATGACTGTGCTATCACTGTGGCATACAGTATTTCCTGTAAGGAGCAGCGGATCTACTCTAAGCTGCCTCCGAATGTCTGAGCTCCTCACCCTATCACTAAGTTTGAGCCCAGACACCCGACCGTTGTATCCACAATCTCATTCTTTCAGTTACTACCGAAAACTCATGAACTTTAGATGAGGGTTGGAACGTAAATTGACTGGTAAATCGGGAGCTTTGCCTTCCAGTCCAGCATCCTCTTCACCATGACGGTTCAAACTATATTTTACCCTCACTTGTGAACAAGACCCCGAGATAATTGAACTCCTTTACAGCAACTCACTCCCAACCCAAAGAGAGCTATCCACTGTTTACTGGTGAGAACCAGGGTCTCACACTTCCAAGGTGCTGACTTTCATGCCTACTGTTTCACACTCGACTGAAAACTGCCCCTTTGCATGCTGAAGGTCATGGTCTGATGGAGCCAACAGAACTACATCATCTGCAAAGAGCAGATATGCAATTCTGAGTTTCTCAAAACCGAACACTCTCTTACCCCCGGCTGCACCTCTAGATCCTGCCTATGAAATTCCCAAACAAAACGGACGCCTACTGACTGCCTGTCGGGAATATGGACACATCTCTCACTTTGATTATACAGGACTGGAAGGCTGGTGGCAACAGCTCAGGTACCCCATTATCCCACATTTGACTCCAATGCCTATCCTTGCGGGTGGTAGGCCTGCTGGGCGGTTTACAACTAGAAATACTAACACAAAATAATCTTTAAAAAGTTTTACTGTTTACACTTTTTATATTATTTTGTGTCAGTATTGTTTCTATATATATATATATATATATATATATATTTTTTTTTTTTTTTTTTTTTTTCCTTCCTTGGATACCTGGTTGCCTCCCATGCCGTGGCAGTTGAATATGCCAACTTTCTCATTCTCCTTGCGGGCCATGTTGTCCAGGCACTGGTTTGTCTCCACGTTGCGGATCTGAGCAGAAAACACACAGAAACCAGATTAAGCAAATCATTACATAAAAAACAAACCCTTTAATTCAAACAGATTCAGATTCATTGTGTCTGCTTGGTTTTTCAGCCTAAAGGCAGTGAATCACAGACACATCTGTGTCTGTCTGTCTTACGGTAATAACAGTTTCTAAAAATGACTGAGTCAGCTACTGTATGTGTGAGTGTGAGCGTATGAATGAGTATACCTCTCCCAGGGAGTAATAGTGTCTGGGGATCTGAGAGTCAGGGTAGACATTCTCCAAGTACCAGCTGAAAGGTTTACATTGAAGCTTTTGTCTCAGAGCCGAGCGAGATGTGATGTCACCATAGTCCACTTTGGTCACACCTGGACACAAACACAGACACAGATTTTAACATGAAGGTCAGTAACTATGATACCAAGCTACATTCATACAGTCTAGTATTTGCTTAGTGGCTGCTAAATGGCTCAATTTTCCATGTATGCATTATTCAAAGTCTGTGATTGGTAAAGTAGAATGAGCCCACACATGATTTGAAGCACCCAGACCAGGGTAGCAAATTGTAAGTACTTCCCTTAATCAATCATTGGTAACATTAGCGATTAATCAATTGATTAATCTTAATTAAAAAAAATTGACAATGATTGATATTTGATATTAAACACATTGAATATCACTGAATATCAGATAACATGTAGCCAACGCTCAAAAATTATTAAATGTAACGCTGCAACAAGAGAAGAGAACCAAACTAAAATCTCACTGTCCCAGTTTCTGCCTACTTGGTCTTATGCTGAAAATTTGCATGTCGGCAGGGTTTGGTGTAACACGCGAGCGCAATTATCGCTTGATTTATCTGATGTGATCACCCTAATAAATGGGAACATTTTTTTTGTTTGTTTAGAACTAGTTTTGACAAAAAGAACAGCTATCTCTTGTGGAGAACCTGCAGACTGCTGAACAGAAATAGAGTAATTGAGTTTTTCAGCAAGTTTCAAGCCAGTTATTATTATATTCTATGTTAGTGACTCCCCTTTGTGTGAGTGTGTGTATGTGCAAGTCAATAAATGCTTCTTAGCGTGAAATTACTCGCCACCCCCCATCCTGCACTGCAATATCACGCTCTCCCTGGTTTAATGGATAGATCTCACCTGCCACAGAGATTAAACTCCACACATGAGCACATGTATGCAAACTTGCATTTGTGCAAACACACACGCACACACACAAACTCACCAGGAGAGATGATGTAGAAGAAGTTTTTGAATTCATCCATCCAGACTTCGGCCAGGCGTCGGTTGTTTTTGTTGATGATCTGTCCCGTTCCTCCAGGGAACGTGTAGGGTGTTGCCTTTCTGAACACGTGGCCCACGTGAGAGCATGTGACAATCTCTAGCGTCCCACCGCACTGCCAGATCTGTGAAACACAACAGATTTGGCATCAACACACACATATAAGCATACTGTGTAGAATAGACATTCTGCAAGGGTCTCTGCTGGGAGATGGATGACGCAGTTTGGTCCCGTCTGTGTTGTGACAGTCTGCTTGATTGAAAGCCAGCCAGGATGACGCCTGACAAAATATTAGTCTAGTCAACGATTAAGTCAACAAAGTCAAACTTACAAATGTAATGTGCATGCGTGTTGCCAGCCTTTGCATGGAAGAATACGGTCATGTCAATTGGCTACGGGTGTGTTCACTCACTCTGAAAGAGATTTCCAGGTTCTCTCCACCCCAGATGTCCATGCCTGCGTCGTATGTGCCGATCTCCTGGAAATAATCTCTGTCTATGGAGAACAAGCCCCCTGCCATTGTAGGAGTCCTGGAGAAAGACAGGACAGCAGGGTAAATTAAGAGTGAGCTGGGTAAGTGGCACTTAATTCACTGAAGACCTGCTTTCTAAAGGTCACATGCTATCTTCAGATCCCATCAGAGTTCTATGTTTCGCCGCTTTCACCCGGTTCTTGGCTGTTTTCCTGTTATTTCATTCTCTGTTTTTCTGCTCACTTCTCTGTTGTTTGTCAGTGTTGAATGGCCTCAAGGCTCTGCCCCTATTTTTCCCCCTCACAGAACAGTTTCCTTTGTAGTAGATCAGAGTTATTTTCTTTACTGCCTGTTGTTGCTTCACGTACCAACCCACAAAACACATACAAACGGACAAACACTGATGAAAAATATCCTGAGTGCACACAGGGCAAAGCGTTTGGCTAAGAGTGGGAAATAATGAGCAACACAAATACAGGCTTGTTGAACAACAAAGATGTGGTTTACAATCACAGACAATAACTGAAAAATAAAACAATGTGGTGAATTATGGCAATATTCTTAATAGATATGTGTGCTTTTCTTTTAACTGTTAACATATCAAGGCTCTCTAAACTCTTCAGCTATTAATTAAATCAAGATTGTAGAAGACTCAAACACATCACAGGAAAACAAACACAGATGTACATTGTAGCTCAAAACAATTTCTAATTAAAGATTCATCTATGCAGTAAGTGTCTATCACTCACAAAGAGTCGCTGAAAACATGTTTATCAAAAAGACTGTGGTATTGAAATAAACACTGCTACAATAAAAACAAACAACAAATGTAAATACAGGGCAATGTTTTGTCATTTTTGTATCTTTTTGTTTGAAGGAATCACAGCCCCTACTTGACACAAGGTAATTTAATATGTTCAAAAGATTTTCAACAAGACTTCTTAAGACCTTGAAAACTTGTGTTTTTGTTCTGTCCAAAAGCTGTAAAGAGAAATTTTCCAAGTGGCTACAGAGATTTTGCGCACTACTGTAAATTACAAGTTAGATGATGAGCTTATAACAACCAGTTTGGCTGTTGAGGTTTCCTTCTGTATCGTCGCTCTGTGAGGCTCCTCAGAGTGTGACAGCAGCAGGCCTGTAGCTAATGAAGAGAAGCTCTCAAAGTACTTATACTAGCATTTATTTATTAACAAATTCATATGTGAGAAGCTGAAATGTGAACTAAATGATACCCAAGCTTCATTCTGAAAACCTCTTCATGAGCAATAGTGTTCAATTCTTCTCAGTAGTATAGAACTCCTTCAACAGGACAAGATTTATGAACATCATATAATTAGTCCAGTTCTTTTTACTTTCCTAACATGACCTTGCTACATGGTTTAGTTTTTTTGGCACAACTGTGAAAAACAACTGAAAACAGTAAGATATATTATATGTGTGACCTTGAACAATGGTGTCAAGCATGCTTAGAAACAAGAGCAGGAAGAAGAGATGATAGACAGGCAGAAATGAGTCACAAATAAGTTTGTGATTCTGGTTCCAAGGTCTGAGCCATGAGAAACGATACATGGAACAAAACTAAACTGAATCTTACATAAACATCTCGACTAAAGCTACACAGCAAAGTTCATTCTATTCTTTCAGTATGTATTTCTTAAAGGCATTTTATAATAATCAGCTGTGGTGAATTAGATGGTGAAGTAGGATTACCACGCACACATCAATTGTAAATGCCTGTAAGCAACGCTCAAGCTCACAGGCTGTAAATTATTTTAAACAACTGACTGACAGAGTTAGGGTGAATGATCATGTGGTATTTTCCTAATGATTAAATTCTGTCCCTGTAGGCAAATTCTTTTTTACACTTGACCCAACAGCTGCACAACAGCAGCCCTGGAGCTGGTAGGCATAAAATAACAAGCTGAAAGATGCTTCAAAAAGGAAAGTTAAACCCGGATCGTCCCGCTGGATCACCCACCTGACAGGCAGCGTGCGGTCTCCTTTGCGGCGGTCCATCTCTCTCTGGGGTACAGGGTACCAGCGGAAGTTGAGCTTCCAGTTGAAGCCCCCGTAGGTCATGTCGGATCCTGCCATGTACTCGAACGTATCATCGCTGATCACGTCGATAATGGGGCACACCACTGTTCTCCTATAGCACACACAAACACACCAACACAAACATTCATCAGCCTTTTTTTTCATCAATCACGGCTAAGTGCTCATCTCCAAGGTGTGGCACCTCCAGAACCAAATGCATTCACACAATGGACCGTGTTGAGCCTTCCCATCACTCATCTTCACTCATCACACCCTCTTAAACCCGGTATGTGTGTGTGTGTGTGTGTGTGTGTGTGTGTGTGTGTGTGTGTGTGTGTGTGTGTGTGTGTGTGTGTGTGTGTGTGTGTGTGTGTGTGTGTGTGTATACTTGAGTACCTGCTTGCAGGGAGCAGTAAACAACGAATACTAAATTAAGCATTAAATAAACACAGGCAAGCTCCCTGCAGGCTCAACAATAGTTAATTGATTTTTTTTAATGCTGGCCATAGTTGTGTATGTCATTCGTGTGTGTGTGTGTCTTACTTGTCTTGCTTGATGCGGGCGAGCAGAGGCTCCAGCCACCCTGTTGTGCATTCACAGTGAGCATCCAGAAAGGTTATGACCTAGAAACATGGAGAGAAAACATGAGACAAACCCAATGGGGCAAAAATCATAGGGTGAGCAGGTCACTGGGTGGTGGATGTCACATAGGTGCATGTGCAAACACACACCTGGCCAGTGGAGAGGGACGCTCCCTTGAGGCGAGCACGAATAAGTCCAGACCGCTGTTCCATCCGAACCACTCTGACAGGGACTTCCAGCCTTCTCACATACTGCTCCAACGGCCGCTTCAGGAAATCTTAACCATACAAATAAACACATATATGCAATAAAATAATCCAATAAATACAAGCACATAGGACAGATAAAAAAACAAACGCGCAACATAAAATGGATTACGAGCCACTCCTCCTAACTATTCCTTTTGTAGCAACAGAGAACAAAGGTAACTGTGTGCTTGTGTTTTGGCTTGTATGAATGCGTTTTAGCATGCCTGCCGACATCCCTTCTACCTGCAGAGAGCCTCCCTACCAGCACCCACACACCCTCTGATTTGCACCATCCAACCTGAGGTCCCATAGGGTGAGATGGTGCTGTGTGGTAGCGGATGGGGGGGGGATTGAGGGTAATAACAGAGTGTAATCCCTGCGGCTAGCGAATTAAAGACCTAATCTGCCCCAAACAGGGATTAGCAGCATTGCACAGGGTGGAGTGGCACACACGGGCCATATATGCTGACTGGCTGTTGGGCACCAGTACACACACACACACACACACACACACACACACACACACACACACACACACACACACACACACACACACACACACACACACACACACACACACACACACACACACACACACACACACACACACACACACACACACACACACACACACACACACACACACACACACACACACACACACACACACACACACACACACACACACACACACACACACACACACACAGTAACGCAGGAAAAAAAAAATAGGCTAAGCCTCAAACAAGCGGAAATAATTATCTGAAATAATTATCTGGTGTGTGTGTGTGTGTGTGTGTGTGTGTGTGTGTGTGTGTGTGTGTGTGTGTGTGTGTGTGTGTGTGTGTGTGTGTGTGTGTACCTCTCTCACTGGCATCGTCCACCAGGACAATCTCCTCCAGCAGTGTGTGAGGAGATCGGTCGATGACGGAGTGGACGGTTCGCAGCAGTGTGCTCCACGCCTCATTGTGAAATACAATCACCACGCTGGTACGGGGAAGATTATCAGGGTATAACTTGTTCTTACACCTACAAAGACAAAAAGAAACAGCAAGAAGAGATGTGAGAATTGCTTTGAAACCCAACAAATGTGGTTAAACAAAGACGAACACGTGTTCATGAAGTGAAGTCGTAGGCTTTAAACACAGACAAAACGGAACTGACAGAGACAGAGTGAGAAGAGAGGAAAACACTGTGGTTGAGACATCACAATCCAGCCTCTGTCTGATTGTAAGAGACTGCTACAGAGAGCTGCAGCTTAAGTGAGTCCACACAAGAGAGGGCTGAACAGGAGGGAAATGGCTGGGACTTAAACATCAACGAACCAGCATTAGTCAGTGATGGAACGACTGCATTAATCAGATCGTCGTGTATATCTCATGCAAAACCATATTTTTATCAACTTCAAACAAGGAAAACTGAGGCAGAATAATGAGCGAGCAGCCGAGCGTGTATTCCCAAATTTAGACGGAGAAAGACAGAAATAGTGGGTCAGCAGGATGACAGTTGATTGGAGATGCTAATTAGAGTGTGAGTCATTGTCATAGCAGTGTAGAGCACACACTTCAAACTCTTGTATTGAGAAGCACACAGGGATGAAAATGTCTGACAGAGGAGAGAGAGAAGATGGATGTTAGTGTCACAGACTTATTAAAATAGTTTTTCACAATTTCCGCTGGTGTATTTCCATTGTTAAGGCGATTAAGTACAAAGTTTGTTTATTTAAATAACACCTCACCACTTTACAAAGCAAACTTAAGAATGTAAGGTTGATTTTATTTCTCACAGGCAGCCATTGATGAAGCTTTTTCTTTATTTTAGTATACAAGTCATCTTGAATAGATTTTAAACTTCTTGACTTAGATAGTCCAACATAGTGAAGCAATAGCCTTCATCTATTTTCCCCCCGAAAAGTTCTTCAATGGTTTGTGGTAGGGCCGCTAACATTCCCATCTGACTATAAAAAGGATTCTTAAGTGAATTTCCACATAATCTACTGCTGTATTATATACTATTTATCACTTCTATGAAACATTATACACAGAAACAGAAGATTGCATCCATATTGCAGCTTATAAATACTTTTATTACTTTGGCCCACAAAAAACTGTTTTAGGGTTGCAAGAAAGACAATCTATCAATCTGTGGGTTCCTACATGAGTGGATGATGACATTTCAGGCGGTTCTATTTCAGTTTTATACAGAATACAGTAGATGCTGCACAAAATACCACACACTCACACAATACACTGAATTAAAGTACAACGCCGCTTTGCCAAAGCTTGACAGATTTCTGTCACATCCTTTCCAACTTTTTAATGCATACAAATCTTTCATAATCATCTCACTAACAGCTTCATAGGCATGCTCTATTCATTGGAAATAATTCACATATTACGGATGGATTGATTTGCACAACAGATGGCAGAAAATATAGACTAATCCAATTCCAAATGAATGAGAAATGTTACTCTCCGACAAAAAAACAAAACATTAAGTAACGGCAATTTTTGCTGGAGATTAAGTAAGAGTCACAGCAGAAAGAGGCACACCTCTGTAGGTCAAGAAACACTCCAGCCTGCAATTACACCTGCCTGCTAGCTCTCTGACATTAAACCGTCTCACAGTCAAAGTGTTTCTGTCAAAAGTCGCTCATTGAGCTGCTCAAACTGTCATCTATTCATTACAAAACTGAAGCCAGCTTGTAACTTCCTTCCTCTGACAGATTCAACAGCCAAATGGAATATGATCTCTCATCAAAACTCCCTCCCTCCCTCCCTCCTTGTGATCTTCCACAGCGCTGGAATGCTTCCTCTCTCTGCTGCTGATTCTGACAGAAGGAATGTTACAGAGACGAAAGGAGAGGAGTTCAAGAATATTCTCCATCCTGCAGCTGCCTATGAAGCATTTTAAATAACTGTGTGTGTGTGTGTGTGTGTGTGTGTGTGTGTGTGTGTGTGTGTGTGTGTGTGTGTGTGTGTGTGTGTGTGTGTGTGTGTGTGTGTGTGTGTGTTGGTAATCTCTGCAAGGAAGGGAGGTTGATGATCACACAAGATGATTCAGAGACAACCTTAGAGTCTTTTGATTTTATACACGTCAGTTCATTATTTCTCTCTTCTCTGAAGGACAACCAAGACTTTACACTTTTCAGACATAATCTTCACTGTGCAGCTAATGGAAAACAAAACCTCTGGGCCCACCAAAACAACATGTGTTGACACATGATGTCATGAACGCATCATGTCACATGATGTGGATTTTTATTACTGAGGAGTGGTTGTGAGTCCTGTGTATCCAAACAGTTGTAGGAGAAACTTTTGGCAACAGTAAAGCAGGGTAATGAGTTGCAGGCCGTTTCTCCAACCAGTGGATTATGGGGATGGGCGTACAGACTGGTTCTGATTTAACTGCATCATTATTGCAACATTAAACTACGACCCACACACACATACATACATACATCTATACAATATGTGCATTCTCATAAAAATGATGAAGTCAGAATCTAAAAAAATGGGAACATTTTAAGTTGTCTGAAAGGTGTGGTCATGGAAAGTGTTTTCATATACTGTAGATCCACCCAAACACATATACACACACATACTGTAATGTCCTGTCCTCTCCTATTTTTTTCTTCTTATTTTTTTAGACTCAACGACTGCACTGCTGACAATAATGAAAATAAACCATCAGTGAGTTTCCACTTCAAAGTTTCAGCTAATGGTGACCTGTTTGGCGATGATGAATTAATTCACACAGTTTCCCTAAACCTGCCGATCCACAAACACACAAACACGCGCGGTACCTGCACACACCGACACATTGCCTTGCTCGATATTGACTCGGTCTTATCTCCTAATTGGAAAAGCAGATAGACGGAGAGAAGGCTGAGTGAAAACACACCTAGTAATCAACTCTCGCTCAAAGACTAAAACCCATTTCACGGATCAGTGTCCTTTTTCTTTGCCGCCTGTCTTGTGTGCATGTGCCCCTGCCTGTCAGTCTTGTGTCTGTCAGTCAGTCTGTCTTTCTGTCTATCGCTCAGAAAACCTTCGTTACTGATCAATGCATGTTCCACTACTGAAGCGCGTAAAAGAGCAGAGGGGGGATTTGGGGCCGAGCTGGTTTCCACCTGCTTGAACTAACCTTGACACATCTTCCCAAGCTGCTGGTTGCATGCACACCTGTCTGTTCTTCTGACTGTCTCTCTCTGCCCGTCTGATGACTGAACAAAGTGCAACCACGGGCACTGACAGACACTTAAGTGAGACTAAACTCCTCATTATCGAGATGAAGGACTTGCGAACTGCACATAGCTAGTATTACTGAAGCAAAATAAGAAAGGGGAAGCAGGATATTGTATCATTACCTCCCGATTGTGATGCATTTCCTTTCGAAACAGGACAGTGAGGGATCCATGCATGCGCACAGTTTCTGCTCAGCGGAAGCTTGCCTGCAAGGAGCTGGTGCAGACAACTGCATAGATTTAAAGTAGAGCGTATCAAGATATATATATCATAACCATAACTTTATTACCATAACTTCCCTTTACAGTGGCTCACTGTGTAACTGACGTCTGGCTTGCGGTTTCTAACTGATCACCAGTGTGACTACCTCAACAGACTGCCAGTGGCAACCATTTTAAGGGGAACTTAATGAATGGGGCGGCTGTGGCACATGAGGTAGAGCGCTTGTCCCGTAACCACAAGGTTGGTGGTTCAAGCCCCTCTACCGGCAACATGCCGAGGTGTCCTTGAGCGAGACACCTAACCCCAAGTTGCTCCCCGGGCGCTTCATTGCAGCCCACTGCTCCTCCGGGATGGGTTAAATGCAGAGAAATAATTTCCCCATTGTGGGACTAATAAAGGATTGATTATTATTATTATTATTATGGAGCAAGAGTAAGTGACAAAACAGGACAGATGAATAGCAACAGGTAGGCTGCTCACCCTTCAAGCCGGACGTCAGGCAGTGTACGATTGAGAGCAATCATCTCCGAGGCCATGAGGTTGAACTGGTTGATCTTAAACATCTCCTTCATCTTTTCCTGGTTCTCCTTCGGGATCACCACAGGCTTTCCACCTTCACCGGGCCCATCCCGCGGCCTGGTCAGGGTATCTGCAGCACATACACACACATTAAACACACACACAAGCACAGTGTGCTGGAGGATGTGAGAGTGTGTCTCTATAATCACATGTATATGTGTGGCGTTATACACTCACCTTGTCTCCCTGGTAGTCCTCTCTCTTTTTTGTCGTCACACTTGTTGCACTCGCTGAAGTAGAGCAGAATGAACATGTCCAGCATCACCCACACCAGAGAAGTGGCCAAAACCACCTTACAGTAAGCGAACCTCCGCATCCTAATAAAGTAAAAGGGAGACAAAAGGGGAAGAGAGAAATGTTAAGGCTCTGGCTGAGGTGAGGAGAGATGGCGAGTCCTGAGCTGCACACACAATCTCAGGCTTTTCCAAAGCTCAGCTGCAGATATCACGCTTTATTTCTCCTCATATCTCCCTGCCATTCTCCTCACTTCCCTAAACCTCCACCCCTCCCACATTTATACCCTGAAGTATCTTTCCAACGCTTCCATTTGTCTTTCTGCCTGCCTGTCTGTCTGTCTGACTCTCAGCGCTTATCTGTCGGCTGTTTATCAGCGGCGGTCCAAATGGTCACCTTCACACTCAGAGAGAGCCTCAAAATTAGCACTGTGCAGGGCCGGAAAGAAAAATTGGATATCTATTAGAGCGTTTGCCAAAGTTTATAGGTTAGTTTTGTGTCTGGCACCATTATAAGCAAAGTGAACATTGACATTTGTGTTTTGGATAGGATTCTTCCTGGTATCTAAGAAAAGCTTTAGCTGCTATCAAGTATCAAGCAAATGGAATACGGCGGCCTTTTGACAATTTTTCAAACTCCCTGCAGTGCACAAGCCAATCTACACTCAAAATACATGCAACAAATCAAATCCCTGTCTGCTAAATTGCAGTCAGACACTCACACTTGCAGGTAAGCATACACACACACACACGCGCACGCACGCACACGCGCACGCACGCACGCACGCACACAAACGGAGCAGAGAGAGAGGAGCTGTGATAGTAATTGCTTTTCTTTGGCAGGCAGTAAGAGACAGAAACAGCCACATTAAAATTCCCCTGCTCTCCTTTCCTTCTCTCCTCCAGCACCATCTCTCCTCTCTTTGGCTGATTCTCTGCCTCAATGATCCCTCAGGTTGGAGCAGCACAAGCAGAAGGGGAGAAAATTAATTTGGCTATGGTGATTTCTTTCGTGCACCTTGGAGGAAGAAAAAAAAAAAGTGTTTGTGCATAGTTAGCTTAGCTTAGCTTAGCTTAGCAGCCACAGAGGATGGAGAACTGCAGAGCAGCATTTCCTAATTCCTCCTGATAGGATTCTGGTAGCACAAAGTGCTGTCCACAGCAGAAAACAAGAGTGGGAATGTGTCTGCACTAGTTTTTTGTTTTTTTTCCAGACTTTTTGCCTGTTGAGACAAAAAGTTTCAGTGTCCTGACAATGTAATAGTTTGACCAGTTCTACCAGGTTAAAGCTATGTTTGTATAGCCAGGCAAAATATCATGCTCATAATGCTGATCACTATAATCATGATAATTGTAATAACTACTTGCAATCGTGAGATCAGGGCGCCAACAAGTAGTCAATACCAAGGAGCACTATTATGTGACAAGGTCATGACAACTGATGCAGTTTTGATAAAATGCCAAATACTCTCAGATGCTAAACTGAATCTGAGAAATGTCTTAGCGTTTGTCAGGCTTGTCACACAATTCACAGGAGTTTTGTAACATTGCAAGATTATATCTCATGTTGACAAAGAGAAAATAGTGCATGGAAACCACCAGTAGATAAATGCAACGCTCTGATCTCTAGTTCCCAGAGAAGTTAACTACAACTACAGCAACAATGGTTTTGACAAGGTTAGTGCTAGTGCAATAGTTCACACCATTGACTGCAGTTATGGGTGATGGCCAAGTGCTATAAAAAACTGCCATGCTATACGGTATGTTACTGTATCTTATTATAGCTTTCACTATTGCTGCTTTATACATCTACTTTTTATAGCTCTCTTTTATATAACCTCTATATTTTTCTGTAAGCCAGTTAGGACCAAGTTTTTCAAATGTTTTCAGGTTTCCCACCACAACTAAAACTAAGACAGTTTGGTGTTATACTAAAGTTAGGACTGTTGTGGAAAAACCAACATAAAACAAAATGAAGGTGGTAGTTATAAAACACATTCTGGTATTTTCCTGTAAAGTAACAGTAAGTTCATTCACAGATCGTCCCGGATATCCTCAAAGAATTCGTCAAAATGCTTGTCTCACTGTTTGGATCAGTCCGCTCAGAATTCTTGAAATTCCAGTGTCAGTGGGATGCCTGAAATTCAGCCCCTGCTCTACAATCTCTCTCCTTTCTTTCTCTCTGAACGCTGCTGGATTGTACCGGCCTTGCACGACCTCCACACTAGTAACATGACACAACCTGATATAGCAGCAGAAACTTGGATTTGGACCTTTTCACCTTTCCGTGTGCACAGGCAGAGCTAGGTACGTATGCCAAACACATAATAGCGCACTTGTGAGGAGACACCGACATGGAGGCACTCCATCACAGAAAGCAACACATATATATTCTTGCTCACAAAGTCGTGTCAAAATGCTGTCAGAGACGTCAACTGGTTTCCCTGAATGCCATTTGATCACAGTGGATGTGAAAGAAGTAGACAGCAGGGCTTCGAGCAGCAGCAGAGAAGATTTATATGCATGTACATTGACTTAACACACTCTCCCCTCGCCACCTCCCAGCCGTGTCTCTCCACTCACTGTATTTCTAAACAGGCATGGCAGAGGACACCTCAGGTCTTCTCTGTGCTCACTGCAGCCCTGGGGCCCAGCTTCTCTGTGTGTGAGTGTGTGTGTCAGTTTAGTTTATGTGGGGCACTAGTGTCTTTGAAGTCTCTTTTAAAACAGCCTGGCTCCCTATGACATTAGACAGACACACAAATATCCATCCCTCCATCTCCACACTCTCTCCCTAATCCATTAACAGATCACATTCCCTCCATCTTTCTTTTATATCTCCATCCTGGGCATTTCGCTCTCAGCCAGCCCCCCCCACGTTCGTCTCTTAGTGATGTCGTCTCTTTTCAAGAGTGGTTGCCATCACTACTTCCCTACAGGAACACAATCTCCCCCTTCACATCCTTCTCTGTGTTTCTCTTCATTTGCCCTCCTCTTCTCCATGGGCTTAATCCCTCTTTAGAGATTGCACAACCAGAGTTTCTCACAACTACTTGTAAAAGCTCCGAAGCGAGAGAATCACTCGCTTCACAATTTATGACTGGGAGCGGAGAGCCTCCCTTCTGGGGATTTCATGTTTATATGTGTAAAAGAAAATTAAGAGGGAGGGAGGAAGATAGTAAACACGAGGTAGTGCCAATGAGAGAGGAGGATTAATCTGTTAGTAATCAACTCAAAGTTTGTGCTGCTAATTCATATAATAAACTACAAACTGTTTATTTGCTTGCTCTCTCTACTGCCTAGTTTATACTTTATGAAACCAGATGCCTTTTAATCTAATCCTTTATTCGTTATAAACAAGCAAATGCATGTTGCTGTTTGAAGCATCTTCAATGAGAAAACAGAAACCAGAGATGATGCTAATCAAGTTCACAAGCTGTCAAGTTGGGTCATATGGACTTGATAAGCTCAACAGTTTCCAAGACAACGCGGATGCAAGCGGCGAATTAAGGAACTGTTGTAATGCTTCTCAACTGGAGCAGAGCGAGGAACAGGCTAATATTAGGTCTGAAGCGCCGTTTCCATCGCTCTCTGTGGAGTAGACGAGGTACACAGCCGCTTCTGGCAAAAAGGCTGGGGTCAGTTCATTTTCAGGTCATGACCTTGACTGCAGAACACAACTGGTCCCATAGAGGAAGGAGAGCAAGAGGAGGACTGGGACAGAGAGAGAGAGACAGAGAGAGAGAGACAGAGAGACCTGCCATCGGTTTTGAGGTAGAAAGAGAGTAGACACAGATAGAGATTTCCTACATATAGGAGTATATTCACATTTATAAATGCATAGACACAATAACCGGGTTTGCCGCAGTGCTTTTATAGCTAAGGAGGACCACCTCCTCATAAAAGTTAATACACTTTTATGAAATCAAACAGTAACCTTTAGTGAAAAAGAGCAGAGTAGTTATTTTATGTGGCTATTGTTTAGGATGTAATCTAAAACTTTATTGATCACAAGACGAGTTGGGCCAGGAACTGCATGGAATGAAACCTTTCATTTACACTTTATGTTCATTATATTTTTCGTTTGAGTCATTACGGACATATAATATAAGCATATAAATATAAAATAAAAAATATAATATACCACCAAATTCTAGAAAAATCACTTCAGATTTTTTTTTTTTTTTTTTTTTTTCAAGCTATACGCCATTGTGGACGGAGCGATGCAGGATGACATCATGGCAGACTATTTACTTTAGAAACCCAGTCTTGTTTCAAAATAGCCTTGCTACAAAACTACTGGAGAAGAAAAGAAACAGAAGGGTGACGTAACTGTCACGGAACGGCGGCAGAGCGATGCAAAGCAGTGCAACTCGATTCAGTTTAATGCTCTGATGCTCTAAAGCTGGATGTTAGCGAAGTAGGCTACAGGTGCACTGGACAGTAGTGTAACTGGTTGGAGTTTTTCTTATAATATTTCTCATAACTGTAAGTTAGGTTTACAGAGTGATCTTGAGTTAATTGTTTTGTTTAAATACATATATTTGACTATCGACTATATATATTTAAATAATTGATATTCTAATATTCATGGGATTCTTATCAAAAGTGCTATGAGTTTATGTAAAAAGGTGAATATTGGTTGATATATCATATTTTTTTAAAGATACTGCAGCATAGCAACAATTATTTGTTGGACTGTAAGAGAGGAAGACAGCGAGAGACAGAAAAGGTTTAAAATCTCAGTGTAAATAAGGCAAAGAGTGAAGCAGACAGAACTGCCCATGGCAGCATTAAAGTCCCGGCTGAAATAGATTACCAATGCAAAGCTTGGCACCGGCACAAAGTGGAATTAAACTATTCAATCTCTAATCACTCTGGTATTTTCAGCCAAAATCAATATACGTTATTGTCACAGGGGTTGTTCCCTTGATGGTTGGAGAGAGCGCAGCTGCCTGGCTTTACAGTACCAGAAAACCAAAGACACACAGGCAGTCAGACAGCACATATATCAAAATATATAAATTACAACAGACATAAGAGCTCACAAACCACAGCATCACACATTCCTGGTCTGTGTGACGCCTGTGTGCTCTAATTGCTCTTTTAACAACTCATATCGCACAGAGTGGAGGCTTTAATGACACTGATTGACAAATTTGAAGAAAAAGAGCATCGTCAGCTATTTACACAATCATCACACCATCACAGGCTGTGTGTTAATTGGTGTTAAGATCACTATCAACATCTTCTACTGTCTAAGTAGATTTTTCTGAATTTAAAAAATAAAAGTGTAAAAGATTTTGCACTTGCACATGCTTTTACTTTCCTAACGGGAATTTGTTCCAATGCAACCTTAATATTTTGCGGCTTTGGCTTAACCTTTTTACAGCATCATGAGCAAGTAAGAGCAATATCACTAAATCTCAATTTAGTTTCTGGAAATCACAAATAATCTTATTTTAAACAACTATTCCACTTGATTACAGGGAAACATTCAATAACCAGATATAAACATTGCTAAAAGGATAATGTGGATTTGACCGCTTCGTTCATTATTAATGGTTTTGTTCAGCAGCCTGGTGTTGTTATTCTGCTGTTAATTTGCCTTATCAAACTATAATATATCATAATACATACATTAATTAATATGAAACATTGGATTTTAAACCAATCAGTCGTAATCCAAGCACACAAATGTGAACAACACTAGGGCTGACGCAATTAGGACATATTTGTTGACGATTAATTGTTATACAATTACGATTAACCATTTAATGTCTTTTTCTGTTAATTGTATGCCACAAAGTAACTGTTACACTAAATCCAGGTTGTTAATTCCAATGGCTACTTGTCTAAATGATGCGGTTGTTAGCGAAGGAGTGTGAATTAACCTTCAAACAGTTTGCTGACAAAATGTTTCACCTCTTACACTGCTGCACATCATTTTATTTAAAAAAGCTTGTAATTCGATTTCTTCTCTGCTCCAAGTGCTTTCACAGTAGCTCTCTATCTCGCTCGACAACACACTCACACAAAGCTATTTCTTCTTTTCTTTGTAGGTGAATTATCCAATTAGAAAAACTGGATTAAAGCAACAACTCCAGCATAACTTTCCCCAGAGCAGTCAAACACACTGCTGCACCGGAGGAGACAGGCTAAATCCACAACAGGCTAAATCAGGAGCCGTTATCGTCACCATCTTGCGTCGGAAAGTAACAAATATGATCTTATGCTTAGGTAGATAGCTTTATTTACCCAGTTGATGAAACTGCCCCGAATTCTATTTCACTCTTTTTAGATTATGTAATAACTGCGAGCATTAACAACAAGGAATCCTTAGACATGTTTTGAATTGATGATACTTTGGAAGTTGAACCCCTAACCATTGGGTTTTTATGTCATCGACTTTGACCAATGTACTACACAAAATCTTTATTTCTCTTGAACTACACAAATACCATAAACAGTATTTGTTGTGGAAACTTTAGAGAACACTCAAACCTATGTATCCACACACAAAACACTGTACTGGAAGACGAAAGGGAATCTAAAAGAACATGCCTGAATAGCACAGTCCAACAGCCATGACTGCATCAGAGACCCCAAGATAGACAGTTAATCACCACTATGGATTTGTTTTTTTTTATACAACATCTTAATCTTAAAAATACAGCTGCAGTATTAACAGCACCTAGTATATCGCCCATGCAATAAACCTTTGGGAATCAAAGAACATCTACATCTTAACATAAACACTTATGTCGCCACTGACCATTTAGTTTTGACAGAAAAGGTTTTAAAGTGAGCTGTTAAATCATTTTAACAGCATGGAAGATTCTGTAGAAAGGAGTAATCCCCAGCATAATACCACAATAACCGTAGTGTACAGGATACAGAGATAGTTATAATAATGCATAAACAATTTATTTTAGGAAAATCAACAATATTAAAAGCTTAACTCATAAATAGAAGGTTGAGATGGTGGAGTGAGCTGTAGTAGCAGGTACAACAGTTCATATTAGACTCTTGAATGACACACTTCTGATATATCTGCTGTTTTATATTAATTGTGTTTTCAATAATTGTCTTCTCTGTATGTATGTATTTTGGTATTTTAATCCTTAGTCTGTACAAATATGCATTGTAAAGTTGGCTGAAGCTTAAACCATTCATAAACTCATACCTGTCAAAGTGACTATAGCGGTCTCTGGTCAGATGTGCAGGTTGCTCCACCAGCACAGGGGGCGGAGCGTGAGAGATCCCACTTCCTCCTTCGCTAGTCACTCAAACATGCTCCTTGAACAAGAGAGAAACAGACACAGAATAAAAACACTGTTTGAGAGCAGCATGCATAATATGTAGTGATGCAAAAATTCTTGTTTGATCTTGAAATCCATAAACTAAGTCAGGAAACAATCGAACATCTTTTGTCTTCCTTTTCATTCAACTCTTTGAAAATCCGAGGTATCGTACATTCATTTTGGAACTGCGGTGAAACGGTTTTGGAAATAGAGCGAGCGTATTTCTGTCACACCTCGTGGGCACAAAACCACAGAGCAACCACAGGAAGACTCACTCAGCCTTAAAACATACGCCTATCTCTCTCACACACAATCACACAGTCAGAG